>NC_134534.1:173131562-173756562 GCF_050624435.1 Tenrec ecaudatus
TTTCAAAACTTTGCTCTCTGTTTGCTCTAATATATCTTTGGATGTTTTTGTAACTCATACAAAGAGATAAGTAGAACTACCCTCTGTCAAACCTATGCATATTTGTGAGTATATTGTGATCTGGCCTCCCAAATCTGTTCAGCTTTCACATCTACCTATAGATCTACTCACAATTCTTTGTTTGCTATTGTAATTATTATTGCAGGGTTATATATGTAATAGCATTTACCTCTCTTGTTCTTTACCTCATCTCTCAGTGTTTTCCTTTGTCTTGGCCAGGTTGTGCTTAAACCCACTCTCATAAAGTCCATTCTGACTGCTAGCAACCCTATAGGACAGAGTAGAATTACCTCTTTGGTTTGTGATGCTGTCAGCCATGAAGGAAGCAGGCAGTTTTACCTTTATCCCAGGGAGCAGATTGATGAAGTCGAGGTGAGGCCCGTGTAGTTAGCAGCCCGATGTGTAGACCACTATTCCACCGGAGCCACGATTCCACTGTTGCTCTTTATACTGTAGAGGGCCGCTTCCTTCATCCAAGTTAATATGCGTCCGCTCTCTAATTAGTGATCTACCTTCCCTTCTCCTCCCATCCTTGGTAACTATCAAAGAAGGTTTCTTTTTGCGCATAAACCTTCTCTTGTCTTTCATTTCTGATAACGTTCAATTATTCTCAATTCATATTTTGCACATTCCACATTCCAATTATTAATAGGTGCTTGCATGTGTTTTATTTTCATTTGAAGACATGTTGTATCAGCACATAAAAGTTCTAACAGCTGTACTCCATCCAATGAAGACTGGTTCTACTTTGACTGACAGTTGTATGTGGAGTGCCTTTCCACCTGGAGGGCTCATTTTCTGACCCTAAATCAGACTGTGTTCCACAGGTGCTCATCAAGTTCCATTGGCCAGTGTTTCTTAGAAGTAGATCCCCAGGACTATCCTCCTAGTCTGTCTGTCTGTCTGGAAACTACAGAAACTTGTCTGCCTTTGCTGATGCGGATCGTATTCAAGTATTGACAGCATTGTTTTCAACACCACAAGAACATCAAACCACCACATTGTAACGATCGGCTCCCATTTAAAGACATTAAGTCCTCCTTCCCTTGTGGATAGACAGGCATTATGCTGTTCGTGAACAGGATTGTGCAGAGATGATACTTTTGGATTTCTAAGAATACATGAGGAAGTTTCTACATACAGTTTCCACAAGGCTTTCTTGGGACACATGCTTCTGAAGCCTTGAATTAACACGTAAGAAATCCAGTTACCCTGAAGCTGGTGCTCTGGAGAGACCACATAGAGAAATCACATAGGAACACAGACACTCAAGGAGCCCCGGCTATTCCCTGAGTTTTTGCAGCCCACCCAATAGACCTGTGAGGCAGAAAACCTTTGAGAATCCAGCCCAGAGAGATCCCCAAAAGAACTGCATCGCTTATCAAGCCAATCCCCAGATCTATGGGAGATAATAATCATCTGTATTAATTTGCACCACTAAGTACGGGGTGATTGGCTACACATAAATAGACAACTAAATGAACCACAACATATATCAGACATTGTGATAGATACGAAGACATTTCTCCCTTTTCAGAGTTTAAAACTAGGTGACCCAAGCCTCTAGGTACATAGGCTGGTTAATATGTGAATAGTGTCTGCTTCGAACTGAGACATGCTATAAGTGGAAAAGATACATGAACTTTTAAAGACTTGATATGAAAAATAGCATTCAAAATATCCTATTAATAATTTGATAATGATTGCATGTTGAAATTATTAGATCTTGGATAGTCAGTAAACTAGATTAATTAAAAAAAACATGCTGCTCCAATGCTTTGTGTGATGTCAGACGTAGACCATCATCTCTTTTAGTTTAGAGTCTAAATAATCAGGTGAGAAATATTCATATAAGCCGACAGATATCGATGTAAGAAAATATATGAATTTACAAACTAAAAGGATCCCACCCTTGGGAACTGCATAATCAAGGAAAGATTGCTCATCAAGGAAACAGGAACTGGAATCAAGGCAAAGGATTCCTCTGAGGAAAAGATTCTAGCCAGAACCGATGAGCAATGCATGTCAGCTGAGAATGAAGGGGTAGGCCTACCAGGTAGACGCTGGTTTCCAAGAAGGATTCCATTCACTCCACACAGGGAAGTGCAACAAGGGAAAGACTAGAAAAATCCATGGGAAGCAAATAACAGGGGGTCTTCAAGTTCAGAATAATGAACGGCTTTAAAAAACTAGATGTAATTTTCAATCACCTCATATGCCCGTGGAAGCTGAACAAGGCAAAAGGAATGGATGCACTTGAGTTGCACTGATGACAAAGAATATTAAATATCCCACCCTTCCAGAAGAATGAACAAACCAACTTGCTTCCTTTGGGCATATCATCAGAAAAGACCAGTCACTAGAACAGAACATTCTGTACGGGAAAGTAGCGTGTCCATGAAAACCACGGACACTCTCAGGGAACCAGACTGGCACAATGCAAAACCAGATGCAAACACATCAGTGAGCCTGATATTGGTGCAAGATTGGGCAGCATATCTTGCTCTGGTACGCCCTTTGCCATGAGTGGGGTGGAGCTGACTTGAGAGCAACAAGCAACAACACAGAGACCTAATTCTCCAGGCAAGCTGAAGGCACTGGAGGCACACAAGTCATAGCTGAGACCTAAGCAAAGTACAATTGGCCTGACAGTGGAAGGGGCATTGGTTATGGTATTAAAGAAACACTAGAGGTAAGGAGACCAAAGAAGACTCAAAATAATTTTCAAACTAGAAAAAGCATCTTTCGCTGTCCGTTCCATCTCCAGGACAAGCTCATCCCAGCTTTTCCAGAAGGTATTTCCTGCTGCTCCCTCTGTCTGTAGCTTAGCGCCTTCTGGACTATGGAGATGGGATGCTTTCTTAATGAGCATGCGCTGGAGATCCACTTACAGGCCTGCAGCTAGAAACCGAATGGGTGGGCTCGTTTCTCCCCCAAACTCACCAAAGGCTGCTTCCTTGTGAACTGAGGAGTTCCTCGTGTTTGTTGTTTGTTTTGATCCTTTGCTCCTCTTTGCTCTACACGGTATCATTAATTCACCAATGCCTGACAAGTTTTATCCTAAAGGGAATGGATACAGGTGGAGACATGTTCGATGCTCCCTGAAGAAGCAGCATTCCTGGTTTCTGGAAGAGATGATATGTAATAACAATTAAAAGGTGCTTTCATCTTCAAAGCCCGACACAAACATCCTCTAATTAACCCTCACAACATGCCTGGAAGGCAAGGAAGTATCATTAAACCTGGGGTTCAGGAGTAGCTATTGTAACCCAGAAGTTAAGTGGCAAGCCCTCCACCAGAAACGGCTCTCTCTAGGTGCCTAAACTAGCAAATAAGGGCTTCCGATGCTCATTCCTAGACTGAGAGACCAGGGAGAGAAGCCAACATTGTCACCGCCCTTGAATGACACGGATCATACGGATTCTATCCTTGTAAAATTGACCATGGAATAGGAAAATGGGCTGTCTTCAGGTAGGGAGGGAGGGTCCTGGGTTCTTCACAGGCCAAATCAATTACACAGCAACAAACCACAGCAGCAGTGAAGGATTTTGACTGCACAGTTGTGTGGCCTCAGACAAGTTTCTCATCCGACTTTTACTTTGTTTGCCCTCTTTGCCTGTCAAAACTACCTCTAAGCTGTACAATCTGTGATCCCCAGCACATCCTGTCACTAAAATAATTCATGAAAACAGCGCTCAGAAAATTAACTCCAGTAAGTTTCTTTGACACGGGTCACTTTATCTGCTGGGGAAAACTGTAAGACAGATGAGCTCGCATGTGCTCTTCTTCCCTCATCTCCACCTCAGCCCCCCCATGGCAATGCTCCTCATTACTTATCTAAGCAGTGTCGGCAGGATCTCTCTCCCTCCCCCATCACACCTGACCTCCAAAACATGCTTCCAAACCCACAGACCTATTGAAGCATATTAAGTTCTATGAAGAAACCATCTCGAGAGTGGCGTGGGGTTTTTAACAGGGGACAAAACATAAGGCTCTTATTCAATCAAACTAAAATTTGAATGTGGCATTCAAGCTACTCTGAACTAACTTGTAAGGAAGTTTTAGGAGACAGCAGCCTGATAGCATATTGCCCCACAAATATAACAACCACAGACGCAGACATTGCTTTAGAATCATTAGCAGGAGCCAAGTCGACTTTCATGGTGGCGAGCATGGGCCCTGTGATTAAAGAGACTTTCTAGAAATCACTTCATCTTTCTGTGCCTCACTTTCTTCATCTCTAACATGGACATAATTATCCTTCCTATCCCTAGGGTTGATGTGATAAGTAAAGTAGAAAAGGCATATAAAGTACCCAGCAGAGTTCCTGGCACATACTTAGTCCCCAAAGACAATTGCTATTATTTTAGCCACTTTGTTAATGATATGCTAATAAAGCCCCTAAGAGGTGGGTGCTTTACCTAGCTCCCACTTTGTAATTACCTACCAAACTGTAGTGCAAAGGTGAAGACAGCATTCTCCGGGTTGCACACCTGTGCACAGCCAGGCTAAAGAGAATACAGCTGACCTTCAGCTACGCATTCAGGTGCCTATGGGAGCATTCAGGCCCAAGTCAGAACCAGAGCGCAGCAAGCACCCAGTTAAACTCCTTCTTTTCTACCTCGGCAGGAGCCCTGGTGGCTTATTGGGTTACACACTGAGCTGCCCACTACAATGTCAGCAGTTCCAACCCACCAGCTGCTCTGAGGGAACAAGATGAGGTTTTCTACTCCTGTCATGATTTACAGCCTTGGGAAGGAAGCCCAGACACAACCAACCGGTGGCAGGGACAAAGACATTGGATGGCTATGGCAGGCAATGGTGTTGGACTAGGTTAGGGGATGTTACTAGGTGCAGATGTCTGGACATGTCATGAACTGTAAATATCCAAGGGAAGCAAAGATGGATGAAAAGAAACCAGAGCCTCTGGACTTCGTGAAAGACGTTCAGGAATGATCTCTGAATCAGTGAGTGGGGACACAGAAGCAGAGACTCATCAGGGAGGGAGATTCAGCTGCATACTATTAGACAATTCCCTTTGTGAAAATCTAGAACAACAACAAAAGATCTGAGAGCCTTGGAAACCGAAAGGGGCAGTTCTACCCTGTCTCAAGGAGTTAGAATCAACTTGCTTGCAGTGTGTTTGGTTTTCTTTTCTTCAATCTGGGTATCCTAACCCTTAACACAGGAATGATATCTGTCAGCCCATGCTGTGGCAGTTAGATAATTGCATGTCAACTTGAAGATGCATGAGAGTGTCGTGGAAGAACCCATCTGGTCAATCAGGTCATGGCCTGATGGTGCTTCCTTGGGGCTGTGGCCTTCTCATAGGAAGGACTGCAAGACCCTCCTCCTCTCTCTATCACCCTTCAGTTTCCTGCTTGTTGTTTGCCTGGAGCTCTGTCAGATCCCTGCCAGATTTCCACCTTGGATCCATATGACTCTGCACCCACCAGCCTGTGGCTCCCTGTATTCTGCATCATTGCATGTGGCTACAGGAGTCTAAGGAGGAGCGTGTGGACTAGTATCAGACTTACAGACGAGTTGGACTGGATTAAGACACTTTCTGGTTGTTTAATTACTTCTTGATGTAAAGCTTTCTTAAACATACATGAGCTTTGCTGACTTTGTTTCTCTAGTGAACCGGCTGAACACAAACGGAGAGGGAGATTAAAGTTCTCAAGTGCTACTCAATTGTTCGTCGTTCCTATTTTCTACCACAGAATGATAAAGGGCGTGATGGCACCATGGCAGAATTGTTACTTCCTTGTAAGAGAGCCGAGTTTGCGTCTTAGTCGCTGAACCTGATACACAGAAATCCATCCATCAGTTAGTGGAGATTGTGTGATTATGATATTGAACATGCTTTAGCAGAGCTTCCAGACTAAAACAGACTAAGAAGAGAAACCTAATGATATGCTTTGGATCCCAGTAGTTTGGTCCCCAACCTATCGGGGCTCAGGACAGCAAGCTTCCCTTTCATTGTTTTATTGTTCCCCCTTTCATGAAGTTACCCTAAGTCATGACACCTTGACAGCAACTAGGAGCAGCAACAAAGCCGAGTCACTGTGCATGTAATTGCAAGCAAAGAGCTACCAGGTCTAGGCCAGTGGTTCTCAACCTTCCTAATGCTGCAACCCTGTCATACAGTTCTCCATGTGGTGGTGACCCCCCAGCCATAACAATATTTTCATTACTACTTCATCACTGTAATTTTGCTACTATTATGAATCGTCATGTAGATATCTGATATGCAGGAAGTATTTCTTTGTTCCGAATTGAACATAATTAAAGCATAGTGATTAATCACAAAAATAATATATAGTTATATATTGTGAAGTATTTATTTCTAATGACAAATAAATGAAATTTTGTCTTGAAGCATGGTGTAGCATGGCTAACAGTCTTTACACCAGGTATGCTCTGTGGGCTGTATCTACATGTGGGCCAACCTGCCTAGAGATGGATAGAGGACCGGTGTCTCGGTTCCTAAGACCATCGGAAATAGGTGTTTTTCCAATAGTCTTAGGCGACCCCTGTGAAAGGGTCGTTCAACCCCCCAAAGGGGTCGTGACCCACAGGTTGAGAACCGCTGGTCTGGGCTGTAACAGTCCTCAGGAAATCATCTGTGCTCTCATGGCTCCTCAGTCCACGGAGGCTTTGAGGAAGACAAGGGTATTGGACCCACTGGAGTCAGAGACTGGACCTGTAGACCAGGCACCCAGAAGCAGGCCTGCCCATCTGGCAGCCAAGCCTCGCAGTTGCCTACTGGCTCCCTGCATCCATGCCTTCCTTAAATCCATGACTGTGGCCATGAAGTTGAATGATAGACTAGAACAGACATTCCCCACAGGGTTTCCCAGGCCATGATGGCTCTGGAGGCAGACTGCTTGGAACCTCCACCCCTTGGGAGGCAGCCCAGCACTTAAGCACTGCATCACCAGGGCGCCTTTCCATAAACCAAGAAGTGCGGAGGATGCCAAGCCCAGTGCTCCTGCTGCCCCTCCCAGGACCAGGTACCCCCCTGGAGCCCTGGTGCTTTAATGGTTATGGGTTGGGTTGTGCAATCTACCAGGCCCACTATTCGAAACCATAGGTGGCTCCACAGGAGAGGGACATGGGAGAAAGATTGAACTTTCTACGTCTGCTCAGTCATAGTCTTAGAAACTCACAGGGGCAGGTCTACCCTGTCCTGGAGGGCTGGAGGGTCACTGTCAGTCACCATCAACTCAATGGCAGTGAGTCTGGGGTTTTTGTTTGGAAAGTCAGCTGGGGGGGGCGGGGTGCAGAGGCTGCTATCCTTGACCCCCACCCCACCCCGCCACTGCTGTTCCCTCTACTGCTTGCTCCATCGGTTTGGAGGCAGCACCATTCTCCCAAGGGTCCTTTCTGGGCAGTGACCCACTAAGGACTCATGAATGAAAGCTTTTAAAAAAGAAAAAACCCACCCCAATTGCTAGAAATGTACTGTCCTTGGAAAGCTGCTTTTTAAATCCCCAAAGGAAAAGTGACCCACAACACCAAGCTCAACGTGCTAGAAGATACAAATACCTGTCTTCAAAATTAGAGTGTTTCGTTTAATGGCAACCAGCCTCCTTTCCTAGCGGATGGAAACGATCTCTGTTAACAAAGCATTACGTTCAGAGCCAGCTTGGGTTAACAAGATCCCCCATCCCCACCCCCATCCCCCACCCCTCATGCCCCTGCTAAGGACAAAGGAGGAAGTGCAGCCCCCGAAAAGCCAGTCTCCACCCACCCACCGGCCCCCACGCTGTCCTCCTCCGCTTACAGTCCTGGCCCAGGTGCCAAGCTGGGTAAGGTGACAAGGTCCATGGATAATTATGCTGGCAGCTTCCAAGATGCCTCTGGGACCTGTCACACTGTTAGACTGCTCGCTGGCTGCCCACGCTGGCTGGCTCCTTTGAACGTGGTTTCCAGTCCTCTCCGCTGGATTTTGCTATAATTTGCACATATTTTACCACTCATGAATAAAGCCCCCATTCAAATCCGTCCCAGATACAGTATATTTTGGAAGCCACTTCTGGCAAAGGTGAGAGATGTGCCCAAGCTTGTATCTATTTTTCAGCCTTCTGCTTCCCACCGGTTTTCCAAATGCCACCCTAGTTCCCAGTGTCTGCCTCACTGTCACAGTATTACCGCTTCACGCGTATCAGGTACCAGCCGGGTGCCCGGCGCTCGAGCAAATGAATAGAAACACAATGTTCCTGCCAAGTCGGTTTACCATTCAAACAGAGCGAGCGAGAGAAGAAACACACTAGGGGAAGATGTGCCACGCACACTGGGGTCAGACCAGGGTGGCACTGGGCCGGCCGGCTTTTTGTACTGCTTCCCAGGCCGCCCACAGAAAGCTGCTGTCCAAGGGAGACCATGGTGGTGTGAGTTTTAAGAGAAGGAATTTTTTTCCCCCTCCAAGAAGGTCACCATTCTATCTGGGACAATTCCCCCAGACCGCATCACAGTCCTGCTCCCGGACGGCCCACTCACCTATCAGAATCCCAAGCGCCAGTCTCTGGCCTGGTCATTTGTCAGTCCCCATCCTATGATTCACCAAGTGTGTGAGTCCTTTTTATTCCCCACGGGTAAACTGTGTCATCTCTTCTGCGATGGTGGGTTTTGTTTTGTTTTTTAAGGTATGCGTCCCTACACCCAAAAGCCAGCCAATGGTTTCTGGAATTGCTTCCCAAACCATCAAGCGCATGCTGTGAGCACTAGGGCGTCTCTGGGTGGCAGCTGCCCACTGTCAAGGCAGCTCCGGTGAAGGAAGACCTCATCGTCTACTTCTGGCAAGCCCCGTTGAATAGCCTGCAGAGCCCCGTTGGGCTCTGACACATACAGGGTCACCGGGAGCTGGCATCGATTCATCAGCAAGTGGCTTACTTTGCAGGAGAGAGGAGAAAGGGGGAGCGGACACTGGTCCATTTCTTGCAAGAGTCCAATGTTAGGTTTGAAGACATGGAGAGTGTTGGGAGCAGCAGGATCTCCAAGGGAGAGGGAAATCACAGCAGTCCAAGGATGGGATGACTGGCAGGCATCTCAGTGCCTCAGAGCCACAAGGGTGCGTGTTAGGAAAAGCAGTTACCTGTGAGGACAGAGGCAGACATCAGTGGGTGTGAGACGTCTTGGGAGAAGCCTTCCGGGGCTTAGTGAGAATTCTGGCCCAAGCCCCAGAGTTGGATCCTCTCTGGTCATTTATCCAGCGTTCTCAAGTTGCTTCATATCAGGGCTCAGTGATGTTGCCTCCTCTCGTGGCCAAGTGTGTCAGGAGAACATAGACAGCAATTCATGAGGTGAGAAGAAAACCGGGCCCAGGGTGTCTGCCAAGAAATGAGCACTTTGTCTTTCGTTTCTCACCCTGGTTAGCTCTCCAGGCCAGTTTCTGCCCACTGCCCTGACTGAAGGGGCTCCACACTCTGTGAGAACCTTCCTTCCCTCAAACTTCTGGCCCCTCCCGGAGGTTCAGCCTGGCAATCACTCGAGCCAAGCTCTTGAAAAGGTTCGTAGCAGCCTCCTGAGAGCGATGCTGCTTAAGCACAACCAACATATGCATCTGGAACAGGGGCCACTGCTAGTCATCTAAGCTGGATTCTCATTGGCAGCTCTGATGACATCAATGCCCAGAATGGACAGTCCCCAAATAGCTTTTGAGAAAAAGCAAGTGTGTGTGTGGGGGGGTGTGTGTGTGTGGTCATCTGACCTACCTAAAATAACAACAGCAACTTTCTCTAACCAGTTGAAATCAAGTTCGTTGTGATAGACCCACATGTGTCAGGGTGGAAATTGGCTCCCTCAGGTTTTCTGTGAGTGATTAAAAAACAACAAACTAGAATGGCAGACCTTTCTTCTCTGGTGCCTCTGAGAGACTCAAACCTCCAACTGGTTAGCAACCTCCGGCATGAATTGTTTACAACATGCAGGAACGCCTAACGCTCTTTAGTGTTAACTGAATACCCAGTGTTGTGCTGACAGCCATACGTGGATTTTATTTGCTAACGGTGATCACAACCTATGTGACAGATTTATTATTTTTAGATTATTTTATGTATTACTTATTCTTTTAGACATCCAGAATGACCCCAAATGAAACCAATACTTTTTGGAAGAGTCCTAAAATAACCTGATTGAGGCTCATCTCCGCATTTCCCCCCATAGCTCCTCTGGAACCCGATTGGCCTGCGGGAGGGCAGCATCCCCAACGACACAGTCACAGCCCCGTAGGTGCTACCCTCGTGGTCAGTCATGGCTGTGCTGTTAGCAAGACCCCATATGAATATAGTCCTACATTTCCACTGATGTTCAGGGTTACCGTCGTTATCACCTGGAGATCAATATTCAAGCCTGGCCATCAACCAGTCTTTATCCTAGAATTTACAACATACATGTAAATCACTCAATGACTTCATCAAAGATATAGGGGGTGTCCCTCAAAATTTATATTCTGAGACAACTTTGAAGTTCCAGCTATCATCTTGGAGAAAGTATACATGCAATTTCACCATTAGAATAGGACATAATGTGTTCAATAAATCATCAATGAATTAATAGAAATCCTATACTCCCGTGTACTGTTGATCAAAAAACACCATGCTTTTAACGAGGGAAAGAAATCCTTTCACAAAGATTAGTTTGACCTTAACTTACTTCTCTGTCACTCACAAGTTCTTGCAAGAGACTAATTAAGTTCAAGGTAAATTGTAAAAAGAAAAGTATAAATGCATTTGGGACTAAAAGACAGTTAACCTGGTAAGTGGAACTTCTGGGTACATCTTCATTGTCCAAACCCTAACCCACAGTTAACGAATGAAGTCTAACTTAAAGCAGGCCTTCAGGACAAGGTCAAACTCACTTCTTCCAGGGGGTTTCCTGACATCAGTCCTTATCACGTCAGACTGCTAATCCTTCTCCCGTGAGCAGCTGTCGGATGGGAACCTCAGATCACTTGGTTAGTAGCCCAAATTATTAACCCCTTGCACTTCCAGGCTCCTTTTCCCCACTGTCAAGGACCCAGAAACAACACTCCTGTCAATTAAAAGGAAGGTTCATTGTGGGGCCCAGAAAATCCCAACATGAATAAAGTTCAATATGACAACGAATTTCTGGATACTGTCACAAGGAGGAATTTTTAGAATTCATAAGAGCATCAAGACCCTCACTGGAAGGCAAAAAAAAAAAAAAAACCCAACACAGCTTTGATGAACTTTCATGCAAAATGAAAGATATCAGAATAAGCATGTCAGTGTGTCTACACATTGTTTGACAGACTCTGGATTAAGCATCTTTCTCAGAGCCATAGTTTTTCTTTCCTTGAATGCAAATTCCCAATAGACTTCATATCTACTTAGAAAATAGAAAAACTAAGACATAAGTCTAAGAAGTAAATTCTTCTTAGCATCAAAGCCAAAGACTGCTTTTATACAACTCAACTCAATTGGGTAGATAATTCCATGAAAACCTGAGTGGGATTATATGTGGATTTTTTTGTTTCCAAAACAAATTATTTCTCAGTCTTGTCAAGTGCATAGCATTCCCCCAAAAAACCCAGTCCTTGAATTTGAAGCATGGCATGACTTTCCAAAGATCTATGGTTGTCATTAGATGCTGTTGAGTTGGTTCCTGCCCATAGTGAACCTACCTACCTACCTACAATGTACCCTACACGACCCTACACGGGGCTGTGGCTGCAGTCACTGAGTCAATCCAGCTTGGCGAAGGTCTTACTCTTCTGCACTGCCCCTTGACTATACCAAGCATGATGTCCTTCTCTAGGAATTGGCCTCTTCTAATAAAATTTCCAAATTGCGTGAGACAAAACCTCATCAGCCTTGCTTCTGAGGAGCATTCTGGCTGCTGTTCTTCCTAGACAGATTGATTTGTGCTTTTGGCAATCCGATAACACCATCGTTCTCTCTTCCCCAGGCACTGTGTACGGAAGACGACAGAATCTGAACATGCTTGCCACACCTGAATTGCATGGGATCCCTCTGAATGTGTAACCTTGACTTTGGACACGGGAGCAAGAGGAGGGGGTGTAAAGAGAGGCAAAACTCTTTCCAAGTAGGGGATAACCTTCAAAGATCTTCTTTTATCTCTTCCACTTCTAATAGGGGTCTGGGGAACAAGTCAGGCTGGGGGTTGAGTAACATTGTCTTGCTATAAGATTCTATGACATCTGACTTCAGACAGTAGGCTCTTTGTTTGTTTTTCATTTTTAAGAGCAAGCAAGAGGAGGACAATGTTTTGGTCACTCGTGGGCTTACTTTCCTTCTCTGGGTTATATAAATATTAACCATGAGAATAAAAGGGAAGCATCTTGGCTATGATTGAAAGTGCTCATTACCATTATCATCGGAAAGAAAGGCCTTATTAACTCTTAATTGGGCCAGGTGCTTCCACTGGAGGTGGAGGAAGCTGCTCATTGTGCTCAGAATGGAAAGACGCATGTGTCTGCGAAGGGTTTAACTTGGAGTATTTGAAGGTGTGCTCAATCCCGAGGGATTTGTTTTGTGTGGGTCTGTAGATGGTGAGATGCAAGATGAGAGGGGAGTCGAGGAGAACGATATATTCACTGGCTTGCAAACAGACACTGACGTTTATCACTAAAATATAGATATGCACATATCTATATTCCCTGGAATATAGTCCCTGTAATGAAGCATCTGCCCCTAGAGAGCAGCATATTTAATTAGGATAGATTTCTGTGCTACTTGGCTAACCAGGATAGCCTCAAGAGATGAGCATCTTGTTATGGATAAAACCCAAACTGTATAGCTGCCAATCTTCCTCCAGTAGACTTGGTCGGTATGATACAAATAAGTAACTCACAGGACATCCTGTCTCAAGTAAAGAAGCAGAGCCCAAGTTCCCGGTTTCTGCTCCATGTTTCAGTCGGGAGTTCATGGTAGCAGACAGCGTCTGTGTCTGTGGTTAGAGTCACAACCCTGAAACGTACCCTTCATCTTTAGATCAGTTGCTGATATGTAGCAAGCAAGAAGGGCCTCATTTCGACATAAATTCATACCATAATGGAGCCCAAAATAGTAAACATGCAAATCCTCAAATGCAAATATTTCACTCTTGCCTACATAACCAAGAAAGCACTTTTGATAAGTCTATTTTTTAATTAATTCCTGCTAGAAAACAGTAGATTATTTTTTTAAGTTTTTTGCATCAAGGCATATTATAGAAAAAGAAAACTTGAATGATTTCAAAGGGGTAGCATTTCTATAAGTTCAACTCTTCAAACATTATTAACTGGCACAGATGTTCTTGAAATAGCAGATAATAGTTTGTTGAAATCCCTGCCCAGAGTCTTAACAATCTTGGCAGCCTCACTTTGAGTAAGGGAAGGGAAGGTGTTGTTTTCACTCCTGTCCCACCAGCAAGTCTCACTATCCCTCATCATTTAAAAAAAAAATACAAAATAACCAGAAATTGACCTGTAAGTTTTGGTCAACAAAAAATATGATTGAAACTGCCATTGCCATATGCATCCTGATTGAGGAGCAAATGCTGGTTCAAAGTCTATCCATGGTGGTTGCCCGTGGCTTTTCACAGCCATTCTCTCTGTACAACGAACACAACCCAATGTTACTGGGTCCTGCTCCCGCATCACCATTGCTGGTCTGTCGACATCGGTGCTGGCAGGCACTCTGTCCTTTGTCTTCCAGCCGAGTGGAGTCGTTTTCTGCCACTGTCTCAGACCGGTCTCCGTGGTAATCCATAGCTTTTTTATTGGCTAATTTTTGGAAGGGATTCTCCAGGCCGGTCTTCCTAATCTGTCTGAAAGCCTCTTCACTATGGATAACTTACTGGTATTCGAAAGCACCGGCAGCAAAGCTTCCAACAGCACAGCATTATACAAGCCACCAGTCTGACATACTGAGAGATATTAGTGGAAAGTTTATCTAATCATTATTAAGTAGCGTTCATGTAAAGATGACTAAACAGTTCGGCTTGCCCTTCTTGTCCAGCATGTGTAATCTGTAACAACCCCTTGGCAACCTACCGGTTTTGCTGAAATATTCATTACCCAAGAAAGATGAAAAGGATGACTCCAGTCTCTTATGGTGCCAGCCTGATGGAGATTAGCTATTCTGGCAAGGTTTGAGCAAACTGCTTTATCAGGATGCTCACCAAATAAACCAGAGATTCTACTGCAAGACGGACTCCAAAATATCCCAGGGTTTAACAACAACAAACACAGCAAAGAGCACTGGCTGAACTAACACATAGATCCAAGGGTGAAAGGGGCAGGGGGAGTAAGGCAGAGGAGAAGGGCAAAAGCCCTCCCCTGGGTTCATTGTGCCTCCTGGACTGCTGGTAGTGACGTCAAATTTTAAATATACTTTGAGGTTATTAGGAAGCTGAGCATCACTCGAAATACAAATAAGCCCCATTTCATTTCCTCAAAGCAAACTCTGATTGGGGTGGTCCCATCTACTTTAGAATGCTGATAAATTGAGGATCCCTAGTCTAGCTCGTCTTTAACCCCATCCTCTTAGGAAATCAAAGTCAGAGGCCTCCGAAAAGCCTGGCTGTGTTGGGAGGTGGTGTCATTTCCCCCAACAACAACAACAACAACAACCCAAAAAGGAATTTGCGAGAACATCCTAGCAGTTGACAGTGGTCCTTTTCCTGGGAGCAAAATTTCTGTCCCATTCAACCTACAGCTTCTGGAAGGAGCCCAGTGAATTATTTATTGCCCTCTCTCTTGCTCGCTCTCTTTCTCTGCTTAGGTTCTATTCATTCCTCTAGCTTATCGTAATAAGCCAGGTCAGCGCTGAGCTGAACTTGAATCACGACTGCTTGGCGTTGCCTGGCTTGATGGGCCTGGATGGCCTACTTTATATTGTTTGTACTTCCCTGAAGTCGGTGTGCTGGTGTAAGATTGTATAACTGCTTTACCCCCGGGGACCCTCATAAAAATGAGAGGGTTGGCTCATAAAATGATCCCACTGTGCAAAACTGTAAATAGCATCCTTCAAGGCAAGAGGAACCCACGCCCGGAGATATATAGATATATCTCGTCAGTGCCAGAGAACACAACCAGCCCCGCTAGGAAGGCACTCTCTAGAGTCTGTGCTGCCCCAGCCAGCTGCGGTCCTGCTTGTCCTGGGAATGGCAAAGCCAGGTGTTTTATCCATGTTTTGCAACTCAACACCATTTCCTCACTCCTATTTCCCTTCTGTTTCCTCTTTGCCACTGTTGGCAGACACAGGAAGAGGCCGGGGGCTCGGATGAGAATGCGAGTGGCTGACGGAGCACCGCTGTGTTCACAGGGCCAGGCTGCGGTCATCCATCATCATTCACAGTGTTTACATGAGAGATTAAATAAATAAACAGTCTCCGGGCAGCTGCTGTTTTTGCTATCTGTTTTGAAGAGTCGGCATGATGTTCTAGAATAACTCAATGCTGACACGAGTATATTGAGTAGGAGTGAATTTGGGTGTTTATGAGGTTCCTAGATTACTTGCGAGGCGCTCTGATGGTTAAAGCACTGAGCTGCTAGCTGCAAGGTCGGTGGTTCCAATCCACCAGCTACTGTGTCGGAGAAAGAAATGGCAGTCAGTTCCCATACGGATCCACAGCCTTGGAAACCCTATGGAGCAGCTTTGGGTAAATGGTTTGCAAGATCTCCATTACCAGCCCACCTTGGGAACATAAGGAATGCTATATTATGAACTGAATACTGTCCCCCCAAACACAAGTATGTGCGGAATTCCTGGCCCTCGTTCCTATGGATGTGATCCTATTTGTAAAAGGATTTTTCTTCTGTTCGTGAATGAAGTCATACCAAGATAAGGTGGATCCCAAACCGAATCACTTTTGAAGCCGAAGACCAGGGAAAATAGACACCACGTGACGATGTCTGTGAGCCACGGAGCACCAAGGAATGAATGCCCAGGGCTACCAACGAGGTTTAGACACCGGGTTCCAGAACCGAGTATTCGTGTGACAAAAGCAGCCTGTCACTGTGCCCAGCCAGCCCTCCAAGCCCCAGCAACTGCCTCCCTGGAGCACGTGGTTAGGAAGCACTGAGGGGCATCAGAGAAGCCGGAGCTACAGAACCAAAGGAACGAAGCCCCATGCTGCCCTGGCTTAGAGCTCCAGAGCTCCACTTAAGAACAACGGTGAACTTGAGCTGCAACTTAATTGCACAAGGTATCCATTTCATCTTTCATAAAGCAACTGTGGAAAGAAGGAATATTTGAGACGGGTGGTTCTCAAAGTGTAGCCCCAGACAGGACAGCAGCAATAACAACACATGGGAATTTATAAGAAATGCAAAGCCAACGAGCTGAGTCAGACTTTGGGAGTCGGCCCAGCAGTGTTTTCACCAGCCCTCCAGGCAATCGGATGTGTCTAGAGTTTGAGAACCACTGGTAGCGCTTGATGTGGGGGGTGGGGGTGGGGGATAGGTGTTTTCAGGGCAGGAGGAGGGGACTTCAGAATGTTTTGGGGGAAGTTCTGATATCTTTTCATTCCATTTTTCCCATAAATTTTCTGAAGGCCCTTTCATATAATGTAGTTAGACTCTATCATTAGACAACACAGTGTACACCCTAACTTTGCTGGCCTGGACAGCGTGATATTTGTTAACCCTCTAGTTCTCATATGTTACAGAGTAAAACTGCCCCATCCAGTTTTCTTAGCTACGTTGTTCTCATGGAAGCAGACACCCAGACCTTTTTTTTTTTTAGTACAATGCTTCTGAGTGGGTTCAATCGCCAACTGTTAGTTCAGTAGCCCAGAGCTCAGCCTTTCCAACACTCTAAGGCAGTGGTTCTCAGCCTTCCTAATGCCACGACCCTTTAAAACACTTCCTCATGTTGGGGTGACCCCCAATCATAAAATTATTTCCGTTTCTACTTCATACCTGTCATTTTGCTACTGTTATGAATTGGGTGACCCCTGTGAAAGGGTCATTCAACCCCTAAAGGGGTCAAGACCCATAGGTTGAGAATTGCTGATCTAAGGCCTAAACCACGTGTAAAGGGCCCACAAGTTGAAATTTTGAAAAAATAACTATTAGTTGTTGGTTTTCAGGAGCCCTGGTGGGGCGATGGCTAGAGTGCTCAGCTGCTGACCAAAAGGGCCAGCAGTCGCTGTGTGGAAGAAAGCTGTGGCAGGCCACTTCCCTGCAGATGTCCCACCTGAAAGTCCTGTCGGGCCAGTTACTCTGACCTATGGGGCTGCTATGGGCTGATTGTACGAGTTGGAATCTACTCATTTGAGTTGGAATCAACTCATAGCAGCGAGGGTTGGTCATTACTATTGTTGCAGACTTATGGGTGTGATAGCATCCAATGTTGTTGTCAGGCGCTATGCAGTCGGGTCTCTTAGCAGCCCTCTGTACAACAGAACGAAACACTGGCCACTTGTGCCCCTCCTCCCAATCCTTGCTTTCTTTGAGCCCTAGGATGAAACATCATCCTTCTTCCATAATGCTCAGTGTCTTCATTTCCCTTGATCATGCTGCGCTCATTTCCCTGGTGTTGTGAAGCACCCTGCCCTTCACCAGCATTAGGAGCTGATACCTGAAGAGATTGCCAGATCCACCCACCAACTGCTCCATGGGAGAAATATGCAGCAGGCTGCCATGCACAGAATCAGGGCCTGGAAAATCCGAAATAGAGGGTCTACTTGTCCTGCAGGGCCTCTGTGGGTTGGCAGTGACTTGATGCCAGTGGGTTTGGCGTGGTAGATTTGAATTTCACCAGAATTAGCATGTATCTACTCGCTAGTAAGTGATTCCCCCACCCTGCCCCTCCCATCCCTGGTAACTATCGAAAAATATCGCTTAGTGTGTGTAAACTTTTCTTGTTTTTAATAATAGTGACCCCATATAATATTTGTCCTCTGGCAATTGATGTATTTCACTCAGCATAAGATCCTCCGGATTCCTCCATGGAATAAGAGATGCTTCTCACACATACACTAGTCTTTAACATCACATAGCATTGCACTGTATGCATGTACCACATTGGGGTGATTCTTTCATCTACTGATGCGGACTTAGGCTATTCCCATCATTTTTGTTATTGTGAATAATGCTGCAATGAAGAACCTACAGGAATAAGGGCAATTCAAGCCTTGCCTTTATTTCTCTAGGATACATACTTGTTATACTTGAAATGTTGAAATTTTCTATATTTTAGAGATTAGATCCTTGTAATGTCATTGCCCCACACCCCAAAAATAGGTAACCTGTCTGTAGATTCCATTTTTATTCTCTTGGTAAATGCTTTAGGAACATAAGTATTTGATTTTTTTAGGAGCTCTCAGTTTATCTTCTGTTGTTTGTGGGATTTTCTTGATGCTTAATAGTACATTTATGCCAGAAATTAGGACACTTAGCTTTATCCTTCCAGGAACTTTATGATTTTAGACTGATCACTTAGATTAGATCTTCGATCCATTTTTTAGTTATTTTTGTATAACTAAAAATAGATGTGCGGATTAGAGCCCATTTGGTGTTTCTGTCAGTGAATATCCAGGCTTGCCTCACCGTTTGTTAAAAAGTCTTTCTTTCCCTTATTAAATGGACTGAGTCTTTGTTGAAGCTCAGGAATCCACAGGTGGATACATTCACTTCTTGGTTCTCAAGTCTGTGCCATCAGCCTGTGTCTGCTGTTGTCATGTCCAGGTTGTTCGGATTACTGTGACTGTACAGTAAGTTCAGAGATCAGGAAACGTGAACCCAATATCCAAAGCTTCTTTCCTTTCCAGGATCCTGGTGTTGCAGTGGATACTTGTTGGGCTGTGATCCACAAGGTCGTTCGTTTAAAACCATCCGCCACTGGTTGGGAGAAAGATGGGCCTGTCTACTCCCATAAATAGTTACAGTCTCAGAAATTCACAGGGGCAGCTCGACTGCCCTATACGGTCGCTATGAGTCAGCATTAACTCAACTGGAAGGAAGATCTTCTTTTTCTTCTTTTTCCTTTCCATTCAAAGTTGGAGAATAGCTTTTCCATTCATTGAAGATTGTAGTTGGACACCCATGACCCAAGGATTGGAAATAATATCATTCCAATCCAAAGGAGGGAACAGTATCAGAGATTAAATTGTGAGATTCTGGTGTGAAGGCGGCTATGAATGGCCGTGAAGTACTACATACATTTGCAGGATCGACACATGGAATAAGCCTCCCAAGATTTCCCTCTAACCAGAGTTGAGGGATGGGATAACCTGGTGATCAGACAGAGCATGGAGACACAATTATAGTAAATCTGACTTGAACGGTTAAAACCTGGTCCTTTGGTCTCCCTTCTGAAACACTTTGGGCTTGATCTGGTTTTTTTATATTTTCTGTGGTTTTTGTTCTTTTTCTGTGGTTTTTTTTGTTTCATATCGGGGCTTATTGATGTCACATTTTGTCATTGTTGGTAACCTTCTTGACTATTATGTGCTGCCCTATGTTTTTCAGTGTATGAAACCTAGGATGGATAAATCTCTAGAAACAGCAATGGAATAAGGGTTCCTGGAGGTAAAGCCGGGGGAGGTGAGGGATCACGGGGAGCTGATATACAGGAGTGCAAGAAGGAAGGAAGGTACTGTCTCAAACTGTTTGGGGAACAATTGTTCAACTCTGCTTGATGTTTGAAATATGGGATGGTATGATCTCTGGATTAGTTCCTAATAAAATGATTTGGGGGAAAAGGAATATTCGTTGGGATTTGGATCAGAACCGCAATATACACGTATATTGCGGTTCTGATCCAAATTCTATATAGATCAATATAGGTAGATCACTTCAGATAATATTGACATTTTCACAGTGTTAACTCCTTCACTTCTTTTTCCATTTAGGTAGGCCTCTTTTGGTTCTTGCAGTCATGTTTGGCAGTTTTCCTTCTTTAAAAGTCTTTTTTGTCCCTGATTAAATTATTCCTAGATATTTTATATTTATGGTATTGTTTTCCTAATTTCCTTTTCAGGGCTCTCCTACTTTAATGTGCTATAATGTGCCCATCAATGTACCAGCTGGATTTTGCCGGTTGATTTTGTGCTTTACGCCTTTGCTTAACCCGGCTAATAGCTTCCGTGAGTTTCCTGTGGAATCTTTGGAATTTTATATGGATAGGATCATGTCATCTGCAATTTGGAGTGTTTTCCTTTGTCCTTACCCATTTGGATGCCTTTTAAATCCTTTTCCCTTCTATTGCTCTTGCTAGGAGTTTCAGTTCAATTGAATAAAAGTGGTAGTAATGGGCATGCTGATCGCATTTCTGTTCTCAGTGGGATTGCTCGCAATCTCTCGATGTTGAGATAATCTTGACTACTGGTTTTATGTGTGGGGGGGCGGGGTGAGGAATGTTCTTCTATTCCTATTTTGCTGAGAGTTTTTTATCAAGAAAGAGTGCTGGAAATTATTAAATTCCTGTTTTGCCCAGTGATCAACTCTTGAACTGTGAAATACACATAATACGTCTGGGGTCTTTATTCTGTTTGCATCTACCCTTCTTTCATCAATGTAAGGCAATGTTTCCCTCTAAGGCGCTTCTTTTTCATTTTTTCCTAATTCCAGCGGTTGGTGGAGAGTATGGGGATTGGATTAGCAGGAATGAAGAGGGTTACCGAGAATGTCAGGTGACGGAGCAAAGGCAGAGTCCAGAGATGATTGGTGGAAAAAGACAGAGGGTCTCCTGGATTGACTTGTGCCTTCCCCAAATATGATAGGACTCCAAAAAGTTCAATAGGGGAAAATCCATTATCTTTTTACTCCATTTTTCCAGGAACATCTTGAATTCTCCTCATGTTTGTTGGAGTTTTAGCTCTTCTATCTGTAGACTGTTGCTCTTAAAAAGAGAATGTTTTCCTTTCTTGTGTTAATAGATGCTTACTAGCAGAGGTTGGATCCTAAACATATTCACTTCTGAGCTATGAAAAGACCATAATAAACACACAGAGAAGACACTTGTCTTGTGAGAATCATTTACAAGCCAAGTAAATCTAAGGAACGGAGGAAATTCTAATGTTACCGAAAAGGAAGGGCTCACCAAGACAAGACTCTGATTGAGGATTTCGTCCCAGGACTGCGAGACACACGTTTACCTTTCTTCAAAGTCACCTCCGTATAACAGGATTCAGCAACTCAGACCAGAAGCAACTCTGATCATGAGATCACGGGACCTGATCATAGGTATAGATCCTATCAATGCCTCAGAAAACAGGGTCACCACGCTCCCCTTGGGTCTGAAGTTTGAAGAAAGACAAACTACTACTTGAAATCTCTATAGAAACCAGTCGAATCTGATCTCTCTGCTGCCTCTGCTTACCTGTCAGCGACAGCTGCAGTGGTTTGAACAGATAGGGAAGGATTTTGTGCCAGACATGTAGTCTAGAATCAACTGCCAAACACAAAATGACACTAGCGGTGACTGCCTCAATGGTCTTAAGTCAATGGTGGATTTCCTCTCCTGGAAACTCCCTCCAGGTTACTGAATAGGATAAGAAAACCAAGAGACAGTGATGGAGCATTAAAAGACAGAACTCCAAATGAGTCCAACTGGCTATCGTTTTTGTTTACTCCCCAAATTGGGTGTGAGGGGTCAAGGAACAAAAGAGCTTACAGTAATCAATAACAAAAGACATTTCTTTTAAGTCAAAAGAATGACACTCTGAAGGAAGAGAGCCCAAGTTCTAAGGCAGCTGAGTTCCTTGCTGCCAGTACCATATTTGCAGCAATGACTTTGGCTAGACCTATAACCACTACCCCACCTTTCCCAACCCCACACCCAAAAACCCAAAAACAAACTCACAGATATCGAGTCCATTCTGACTCATCGGGAGCCTAGAGGGCAGGGCAGAACTGCCCGTGTGGATTCCTGAGACTGACTTTTTACAGGAGTAGAATCCTCAGCTTTCTCCCTCAGAGTGGCTTGAGGTTTTGAACTGCTGACCTTAGGATTAGCAACCCACTGGGTACCCATGATGCCACCAGGTACCGATAGTGCTCAAAGAAGGACTGGTGGGTTATTTTGGTGCCCAGAGTACAAGCCTCTCCTACAGCAATAAAGGCACGCTTCTCTCCTCTACCATTGCTGTGTGTGGTCTCCATTCTCCTTGATCCAAAGTCGTCTGATCTAGCCTACATGGAAAGGAGCCTGTGTTTATTCCCACAAAACAATCAGAAATCAAAAAAATGTGCAGTGAGAAAAAGACAGGTTTTCTGATGACAGTGGAAACACAGAAAGGGAATACCCTAAAAAGCCAAGACGAATAAATGAGTTAATATGTGAAAAAGTAATTAATGAACTAAACCCTCTATGACAAATGTCTTTCACCAGAACCCTTTAACAGAAAGTGATTGCGTTTCCCTTTCCTCTACCTTCTTCCTTCTCCAAGTGACTATGGACAACAGGAAGGAGCTACCTTGGAAGCAGGACTAGGACTCTTGTTAAGGGATCAATTCATCTCCCAAAGATTGAACCTAAATCCAGAATGGAAGCCACAGAGGAGGCAAGGATGACTCACTGATTGAACTATAATGGAGCTAGTTAATCAGGGGATGGAACTAGTTTATTGGATTCTCCACCCTTCTCCTTACACTCTTTTGAAGTTATTATTTACCAACTCTTGTTAAATACAATCATAAAGGAAGATTATAAAGGATGCTCCCAATTTGGAATACAACTAGGCCAACCACATCAGCCTCATCTCTGAGAAATACATCCTCTGTACCTTTATGAAGATGCTGTAAAGATTTACAATCTCGCAAATCCTATATAGCAGTGGTTCTCAACCTATGGGTCACGATCCTTCTGGGGTTGAACAACCCTTTCACAGGGGTCGCCTAACACCATCGGAAAACACTTATTTCTGATGGTTTTAGGAAATGAGACACCCTCCTCTATCTGTCTCCAGACGGGTCCACCCACCTGCAGTTATGCAGATCCAGTGATAAAGAAGCTATCTCAACCTTGGCACTGATGATGGCTTTTTATACATGCGGTATCAAAACGTAGCAATGTAGTTTACTGTCATCATATTAAGACTGTTACCCATGCTACACCATGCTTCAAGACAAAATTTCATTTATTTGTCATTAGAAATAAATATTTCACAATATATATTACATTTTTTGTGATTAATCACTATGCTATAATTACGTTCAATTAGTAACAATGAATATTCAACCTGTACATCAGATATTTACATGACAATTCATAGTAGCAGCAAAATTACAGTGATGAAGTAGCAACAAAAATAATTTTATGGTTGGGAGTCACCACAACCTGAGGAACTGTATTAAAGGGTCGTAACATGAGGAAGGTTGAGAACCACCGATCTATGGGGTCGATAGGAGTCAGAGTCAGACTTGACTCTGGAGCAGTGGGAGCGGGTGCCATTGTGACGCCATTGCCCATTACTAGAAGAAAACTCCTGGGCTGGAAGACCAACAGAAGTGGGTTGACATGTTAGGTCCCCAAATTAGTGGATGACATTTCTGAGTCTGGACTGGAAAATCGGATAATGGCATAATTTCGCTCAAATACTTGTAGGGATTGAAGTACACAATCCCTAGCACAGAGGGGGTATGTATATGTTGCTTACTAACTTCGCAGTGTACAGAGTTTGCACTTAGGGTACAAACTAATGTGGGGAAGCACTTGATAAGGCAATCCCTACCGCCTCCACTTAACTTTGCTCATTTGTTTTAACATCTGGGTCAGGTTGATGAAAGGACTTGGGTTTGATTTCCAACCATGCGCAATGTCAGTCCTCAAAGGGCCCCCTGACTTGCAAACGCCTGCTGTTCTTACTGCCCTGTTTTACATGTTTCTATTGATATGAAGCTTTTTGATAAGGGGGCATTTTACTCCCACTCAACAGTGTCCACATGAAATTGGTGAGGCTGACCTTATGTTTGGCAGTCTGACAAATAGGAGAGCAAGTCTGGGGATATATCAGGGGGCAAATGGCTTCTGATGGGAACCCAGCCAATTAGTAGGAGCAGCAACAAAAAGCAAGCATCTGATGATGAATCGAATTCCCCTTCCCCTACCTCAATCAATACCGCGAAAGAAGAAACAAACGCTTCCTTGAACAAAAATGGAATGTCGAACTGCAATTAGTTTTCCAGCTCGAAAATGTTTCAAAAACTAGCTGTTTTCACCGACAGATAGCACTTCCAGCAAATCACTTCAAGAGCCGTTAACCTTTCAGAACTTTCAAAAGAACAATTTATAATCAAAGGTAGGAAAAGATAAGTGGCCTAATAAAAATGTGTGCCTGAGATTCCACCTAATCTCTGGTTCTCACTTTGCAGCCTTCAGGGCTAAAGGGCAGAGGCGCTGAGGACAAGACAGAATTGACACTTCTCTAGGCTCCTGAGCTGCCTAGGCCAGGGTGAATTAAGTCGGGCCCAGCCCACAGGGACCTGGAAGTCTAAGTGGCTGGTTCCCGCCCCGCCCCCTCGCAGTCCTGAAAACATCCTCTTCCCCCACCCCACCCCCACTTCAGGAAGGCTTCCGGAGCAGCAGCCTCCTGATAGCCATTTCCAGAAGGGAGCGCGTGCAATTGTTCACTGGATAGGGCCCAGGGCGAGGAGACACTGCGGCGCTGCAGGAGCGCTGGTAATTTCGTAACCAGCAAATGACAGGGCAGAGGCAAAATCACCAGGAAACCTTTCATTAGGAGGTATCTCTAATTTGTGCAATTATGTAAATGCGTTATGCACCTCTCCCTAGATCCAGCATCTCCACCAGACAACGGATATTAAAATCCTCTGACAATGATCGCGTGGGCCGTTTCATATGTATTTCTCTGCGAGGGTTTTATTCCAGTATATCAGGGTTTAGATCTTTTCTTTCTGCTCCACTGTCTCTATCTTAGGCTGAAGTGGAATGGGACTTTAAATCTGCACCAGCATCCAGTTATACAATAAATTTCATACAGACTGGCAGTTCCAAAATAGCTACTGGTCTGCAGCATGCAAGATGAAAGAAGGCAAGTGTCTAATTTGGTTAGAATGGCTCCGGGGAGGGGACGGGCCTGGAGGAAGGGTAAGAAAGGGTTGGCAATGCCTCAGCACATGGGAATCCCATCAGCTCTCTCTTGGCCAGTAGGGACAAACCCCACGTACTTACTCTCTCAATTCTCAAGCACATGTGGGAAAACATCAGTGTGAAATCAATATGTGAATACTAACCGTTTTGTAATAACAATCACCGCTTTTTTTAGTTTTATTATTTTTTTAATTCTGAGATTTGAGAACTCATTTTTCTTGCCCCCTCCGAAGTACCAGAGCTTGTTATGTTGCCACTGAGGTAAATGGCCATCGTACCACTCGTAAAAAGATTCCACCCTGTTTTGATTTCCGATTTCTAAATAGGCCTTCTGACTTATGCATTGGACGAAGTGCAGCTGGAGTTTAGAGGAAGAGAAAGAAACCAGATCAGCTGCTCCCAGTAAACTCTATCCCGTGGTGCTCCACATGAAACGTTCAGGGGCAGATTTATACCCAGTGTGTTGCCAGGTCTTACCTCCGGGTAGACTAGAACTTTCAACTTTGCAATTACTGGACAAGTAAGCTAACCAATTGTACTACCTAAGGGAGGTATCGTTTGGCCTAGAAATCATGGATGAAGGCAGCGTGCTACAGAACAGCAGAGACTGGGAGGTGCAGGACTGACTGCACTGCCAGGGGAGGGGGCAGATAAGTATCTGTGGGGGTAATAGAGTGGATGTACAGTAAAAGGCCTGGCGTGTACAACCAGTTTTGTCAAATGCATGAACAATCTGAGAGTTGGGTGACCTGTCCTCTTGTGCTCTTGGACATGGGTCAATATGAGTCTCAGGAACAAAGCCCACAGCCCCCCCAGCAGCTCTCTTCTCTCTGCCCCACTTTCAGGGCTAACAAAATAGTCCAGTGAATGGCACATGGTAGGTACTCTGTGCTCCATGTGCACCATTAATGCCGCCTGTCATGTGATCTTCTATGACTACAGCGCTCTGAGGACACACTTGTTTACACAAATGTGAGAAATCTTTTTGTAATTTTTACTACAGGGAATCATTCTTTTGTGAAGCAAATGATCACATGTTTGATAGGTGGGCTCAGGTTTAGAAATTCCAAGTTTGGGCTTCCAAAAAGTTTTAATACAGGGAAAGTACATATAAATCAAAACTCTTGAAATTGCATTATTCAGTCTACAAATATTTTACTTGCTGCTTGTTACCTGGAGATAATGTTCCAATTACTCTAGGACTGAAAAAGAGGCTTCAAATATTTTACACTATGTTGAGAGATTCCAACACGTAAGTGAAACTTAAAAAAAAAGATCATAAGTAGAAAAATCATAGTAGACAGAGGTCACACGAGACTGAAATAATCAAATATGGCAGACATTATGGATTGAAAGGTGACCTGATTTTAACATTGGAAAAGCGGGGCACTAGAGGGACACCATTGATAAAACTCATATCCTGGCAAAATAGCCACATGGCAGCTGAAAACTGTATACCCTAGCTTGTCGTGCATTCTTTCCAAAAATTGGGACTTTTGTAAAATGCCGCGGGACGTGGGAAAAATTGTTAAAAATCGGAACTGTCCCGCCAAAAGCAGAACGTCTGGTCACCTTAAGGGGTCCAAATTCTTACAATACCAGTGCAAAATTAGTATCTATATTTCCAAATTCCTTTAGCTGTAGACTCCAGGTGCAGTCTGTTGCTGTGGTTCTCACTCAGTTCTATCGAGTCAATACTGATTCATAGAGATCACCCTATGGGTTTCCAAGACTGTAACTGTTTATGGGGGTAGAAACAGCCTTTCTCCCTTGAAGCTGCTAGTGGTTTTGAACTGCCAACCATGTTGATCACAGCCCAATGCAAAATCACTATGCCACTAGGGCTCCTGTTGCTATTGCTAGGTGCTATCAAGTCAATTCCAACCGATAAAATGGAAAGCTGCCCAGTGCTGCACCATCCTCACAACCGTTGATGTTCAGCCAGGTTGCAAACACTGTGTCCATCCATCCTATCGTTGGGCTTCCTCGGTTTGCTGACCCTTTACTCCACATGAGGTTCTTCTCCAGATGTTTGTCCCTTCTAATAGAATGCTCAAATTTGTTAAAGAAATTCTTAAAGAAATTTCTGGTTCTACTTCTTCAAAGACAGATGTGTTTGCTCTTCTGGTAGTCCAGTCTACTCAATATTCTTAGCCAACATCACAGTTCAAAGGCATTAAAACTTCTTCAGGTTCCTTATTTATGGTCCAGCTTTTATATATATATATATATATACACATATACATACACACACACATATAAGGCAACTGAAAATATCGTGACTTGGGTCAAGGGCCACTTAGGCTTCCAGATGATATCTATTATTTTTTTTAACACCTTAGAAAGTTCTTTCGCTGCAGATTTACACAGTTGTATAAGTCTAGGTAAACTGGAGAAACAAATCCAGGGAGACCCATATGTGTATAGAAAGTTTTCTATATAAGAGCAGTTGAATATTGAGAAAACTCCACCTAAACTCCACCTCTTCACTCTTAATCCTCTCAAATTGACAACAGATTATGTGACTACCACAACAATGCAACGCATGCAGGTGTGCTAACCAGTTGCAATCATGTGAGAAGTCTACTCCATAAAGAAGCAGCCATATACATGCGTTGCATGTTGTATGCATAGTTGTATGGGTGTGGTCTTTCTGATCTAGCACTGGTTGAAGTTCTAGTAACCATGAGCTGACTTAATTAGTGTTTTATAATTTATATCCAGGTTTTAATATCCATGGCAATGGATACACAGAAACTCACAGACGAAATATAGAATTAAGGGGTTTTTAAGGGACGTTCATAAGTTGTAATGCAGGTGAGAAATGTACAGGATAATTGTTTACCAGGACATATTACAAGTTTCAGGCCTGCTAATAAATTCCCCAAGGAGCGAACCACTCTGCTCTAAAACTCAACTCAAAAGCATTCAGTTCAAGCTCCATGGGTCAGCCAACCTAGCTCCCTGAAGTATGTGCCCATAGGTACCCCACTCTAGTAAGACTCATGCAGAAGACATTCAACTTGGCTTCCATGGGTCATCAAGTCCAAATTCTCCAAATAAGTGCCCAGAGGTACTCCACTCCATAAGCACAAAATCACTCATCTTTACTTGCTCCATGGCTGGGCATGCCTACCACTCTCTTCCATGCTCTGGCTTCTGGTTCTGCTCCTGAGTCTCTGGCAGTGTAGCTCTCATCTGGATCTAGGAGTTCACTACACAGGGATCTCAAAACCTGAGGTTGAGCTCCTCTCCTGGCTCCTGCTGGAAATGAGGTCCCTCCTCCTGATTCGCAGCTTATTTTATAACAGCATGGTATACCAGGAAATCCTTTTCATAATTACTCACTGCTGAATCCTATCAGTATCATTCTCCATCGTCTTACCAGATCCATGGAAGGAAAGGTTGTGTGGTACGAGTTAGAAACTTTGGCTGTAAGAGACACATTGCATCATTCACTGCCCTGAACTGGTCCTGTGTCTCACAGGTGCTAAGGGACATGAGGTTATAGTAATATGGTTTACACTGCATTGCTAGGTCTCCAGTTATTGGTAAGAGCTATATAGTATCTAAATAAGCCCTGGTAGTATATTGGCCCAGAAATTGAGTTGCCAACCCTAACTTTATCAGTTACAACCCATCAGTCGTTCTTTGAGAAAAAGAGGCAAGAGTTGGAATCAACTCAATGGCAATGAGTTTGATTTTTTTTAATCTAGTTCCCAAATCTAGTTTTCTGATCCTTGGGGAATTCTGTTACTTATTTAACACTCACAGTGAATAATTTTCTCCTTAAAATAGCTAGAGGGACTCTAAGAATGCTGACATATGAAATCAAGGAATAGTTTATGAAAGACATTGAATTAATTAGACTGATCACATGAAAGTCAGATAGGGTTAGAATAAGAGAGAAGAAATTCCAGGTGACAAGAGGCAATAAGCAGGGAAGAAACAATCATATATGTATGTTTCAAACAGAGTCATTAGTGATACTGGAGTAGAAAGTTTTTGCTAAAGAGTGGTAAATTCAACATAAAAGCTTCCAAAGACAGGTGGATATAAGGTACAACTATCAAACTAGCAGTACAAAATGTGACATAATATGTGTCACTGGAAAATACGAAAAGAGAAAAAAGGATGATACATAAATCACAAATAAGAGAGAAGTTAGTTCAAATCAAGGATTTTACCTCATAAGCCCCATGGCATAATGATAAAAAACAGGCTACAGAACCCAATTGCCTAAGCAATTGCCTAAGCCTCTTGAACCCTGTGTGATCTTGAGTAAGTTACAGACCCTTCGAGTGCCCCAGTGTCTCATTTGTAAGATGAGGCTAATAATATTTCTAACCATATACGGGTGAGGTAAGATTAAATTTGTTGTTATATGTAAATCTCTTAGAGTCATGCCAGCCATAAAATATGCACTATGGAATGGTTTCACATTGTCAATTATACATAAAGTGGCTCAACGCACCAACGAAAAGAATACGTTTTCTAGAACAAATTACAGGGACAAGGTGATGGTGTTCTCCATAGGAGAGGTATCTATAACGTCAAAGTATATGAAAATGTAAGAAGGAAAATTTAGATCAATATGTACTAACTTGGTACCAACTTTAATATTAGACAAAAGAGAATTCGGGGTGAAAAATATGAAGAGATGAAGAAAAAAGAGTATATGCAAAATGATACACTCTTCTAATGGGAAAAACCAGATCAAAATGTTTTAAAACTCATGAACATATATGCATCTAACAATGTACCTAACATACGAACAGAAGGTTCATATCCCCCTCGCAGAAAGTGAAAGCAGGACTAGAGGCATAACGGGGTCGGTGACGGGCTACCACAATGGGCTCAAGCATAACCCTTGTGAGGACGGTCCGTTGTCACTCTGAGTTGGAACCAACTTGATGGCACCGAACAACAGTGAACATCCTAGGATATGAGGATTCAGCAATTAACCTAACGACCAACATCCTTGACCTCATGGAGTTTACAATCTAGTTGGGAAAGACTGTCTCACTGACAAAATAAGTAAGAATATTTCATAGCATGAAGGAAAATGATACTGACTAAGGATGAAAATAAGGCAAGCCATGGTGTAAGGTGTGTTGAAGTGGAGATAGATTACAATGATAAAAAGCACAGCCGGGTACAGCTTCATCCACTAGGACAATTTGGCAGGGACTCGAAGAAGTGAGGGCATGAGCTTTTGGATGTGAAAACAAGTGTCCAGGCAGCACAAAGGCCCTAAAGGAAGAGGAGGCCTGGTTTGTTTTTTTGTTTTTTTATAGTAAGGAGTTAAAGCAAATGTGGTGAAAAAAGCTGATGGTGCCCGGCTATCAAAAGATACAGCATCTCGAGTCTTAAAAGCTTGAAGGTAAACAAGTGGCCATCTAGCTCAGAAGCAACAAAGCCCACATGGAAGAAGCACACCAGACTGCATGACCACAGGTGTCGAAAGGATCAGGTACCAGCCATCAAAGAACAAAAAACCATATCATTGTCAATGAGGGTAAGTGGAGAGTGGAGACCTAAAGCCCATCTTTAGGCAACTGGACATCTCCTTACAGAAGGGTTGTGGGGAGGAGATGAGCCAGTCAGGGTGCAGGGTATCAACAATGAAACATACAAGTTTCTTCTAGTTCTTAAATGCTTCCTCCCCCCACTATCCTGGCCCCAATTCTACCTTACAAATCTGGCTAGACCAGAGGATGTACACTGGTACAGATAGGAACTGGAAACACAGGGAATCCAGGGCGGATGATCCCTTCAGGACCAGTGGTGAGAGTGGCGATACTGGGAGGGTGGAGGGAAGGTGAGGGAGAAAGGGGAACTGATTACAAGGATCTACATATAACCTCCTCGCTGGGGGGTAGACAACAGAAAAGTGGGTGAAGGGAGACGTCGGACAGTGTAAGATATAACAAAATAACAATTTAAAAATTATCAAGTATTCATGAGGGAGGGGAGAGGGAGGGGGCAAATGAGGAGCTGATATCAAGGGTTCAAGTAGAAAGAAAATGTTTTGAGAATGATGATGGCAACAAATGTACACATGTGCACGACACAATGGATGGATGTATGGACTGTGATAAGAATTGTATGAGCCCCCAGTAAAATGATTTTTTTTTTATCAAGGAGTTAGGTGAACTGTAGGTCATGAGGTTAGACAGGCAATAAGAGCCTTGCTATCATTATTTCCTTCAAAGTGCTTTGCACTATTAGAAATGATTTCATTCGTCCATTTATTGTTTGTCCCTCCCACCTCCCTACAACACCCTCCTTCATGTTCCCGTTTTATAGTACCTAGCTAGCACAGTAGGCATGCTAGCTCATAATAGGTACTCAAAAGATATTTGGTGAATACATGAAGAATTTTCCTACTTAATTCCCAAACATTCTTAACAAGCCAGTGTTTAGTGGCATCTTTAATTAACATGTCTGAGCAGCTGACTAAGTTTAATTCTCACTCCCTATAAGTAGGGCTTATTTGCACTGAAACCTTTTCTCTGTAACTTTAATTCCGTTCAGGGAGATCTAAGGAGATATGTAACCTCCTTGATTTCTCCTTATCAGAGGTCTCAATTTATATTCTTCGAGAGACTGGCAGAAACGTGTACCTAGGACTATTTATTTTCCATCCTTCGATCAAGGTTCAGCGATATAACTAATTTTGCCTGCACTCTTGCCTGCCCCCATTTAGCTGCTCTGAACCTGCTGCGATATTCAGTGCCAGCCCCAAAGCTTTCACTGCCGTGGGTGGGTTCCTTAGGATTCTAGCCCTCGGGCATCTCTGTCAGAAACATTGATGAAACCACCTGACTCCCTTCTTCCGGGCAGCCCCAGACAAGCAAGACCTACATAAACTTTGTCAGGTCTTTCTGTTTTCCTGGTTTTAAATCATTGTATTTTCTCTTGCTCTTTCACAAAGGTACTTGATAATTAACACAATGGAACAGCTAGTTACCGTTTGTGTGAAATGTCTTTATAAAACACATATAAAATCCAAAACACTTTGGAGATTATATGTATGCATATATAGAGAATAAACACACGCATATAATCTATACAGTATTTGGTGGGAATTTGGGCTCGTTGTAAAATAAGAATCTAGTGAGAACCCTGCTGGTGGTGTGTTTGAGCACTTCAGGTGCTGACCTTGAGTTTGGAATGCCCTCTTGGAAACGCTGTGGGAAGTCCTATTGGTCCCACAAGGTCGTTAAGAGCCAGAAGAGATTTCCAAGCACTGGCACTCTTGTAGGTTTCGTTTCTTTGTTTTTAAAGATCCCAGAACAAAGCATAATGAAAGAGAGACAGAGCGGAGCGAGGGTGTGCATTTCGTTCAATTTTGTTCTAGGTTCTAAAGCTAAAAGCAATGAACCAACTGATAGAGTGCTCCCGTCGGACTTCACCAGCTGGTGGGAGAAAAGCCAAGTATCCCATGCACTATGATGGAAAATGACCGTTCCTGAGGAGAAAACTAAAGCAGATAAGGAGGACAGAGTCTACAAGAGACTACAGAAGAAGTAGGTGACAACTATTCAAGGATACAAGTAGAGCTTAAATCCGCCACCACTAAGAAAAAGGAGATATCCTTATTCCAGAACCTTCAACACTGTAGGGCCCACTTTTCCTTATGCTCAGCAAAGTAGCCACCCATTTCTGTAGATTATTTATTCTGAAATCTTTGCAACTTGTTTCCCATTCTAAGTCCCCCTATGACAGTGCTTCTCAACCTTCCTACTGCCATGACCCTTTCATACAGTTCCGCATGCTGTGGTGAACCCCCCAACCATAACATTATTTTTGTTGCTACTTCATAACTATAAATTTGCTACTTATAAATCAAGCGACCCCTGTGACAGGGTCATTTGATGCCCCCCCCAAGGGGTCGTGACCCACAGGCTGAGAACCGCTGCCCTAAGAGTCTTTATCCTCTCCTCATCTCCTGTCCTTGAGACCAAACTCACATCTCTCCCATCCCATAAAGCCTCCTGCATTCTTTTGTCTGCTAGGGCTGACTACACAGCTTATAACAACAGAAATGTGCTGTCTTGTTCAAGGAGAAATGATTGTTGTTAGACTCCGTCCCGTGGGTTACAACTCACCACACGATGTACAACAGGAAAAACACTGCCCAGTCCTTAACCATCCTCACAATTGTTCTTATGTTTGTTTCTATTGTTGCAGCCATGGTGTCATTCCATCTTGTCTAGTGTCTTCCTCTTTTTCATTGACCTTGACCTTACCAAGCATGATGTTCCTTTCCAGTGCCTGGTGTCTCCTGATCATATGTCCAGAGTACATGAGACAGTCTTGCCATCCTTGCTTCTAAGCACTGCATTCTTCTGGTAGTTCATGGTACTGTCAGTATTCTTCTCCAACTCTACAATTACTTTACTATACTATACTTTACTATACTCTTTACTATACGATGTCCAAATTTCACAGGAGGCACACCTTAATCCTCAAAGTGACATCCTAGCTCTTCAATACTTGAAAGAGGTCTTGTGCAGCAAAGTTGCCCATTGCAACAGGACACGTGATGCCCCAACTATGGCCTCCATGAGCAAGGATTATGGAGCCAAGTGAAATGAAATTCTTGAAAGCTCAATAGTTTCCCCTTTTGTTGTATTGTTGTCTCCTGACCCAGTTGATGGGCTCTTGGGTTCCTTTACATTTAGTGGTAATACATACTGACAAGTGGTGGTCTAGGGGTGGGGGTGGGGTGATGACTCTAAATTCAAATATTAAATCTCAAACAGGACAAAGAGAATACAAAGACAAAAATTCATTAGTTAGATGAGAAAGACCGCTAGCATGAGGCCATAATGGTGCTCAAAGTATTCACAGACAGGTAGCTGATTACAAAGAAAAAGAAAAAAAATTGTCACAAGGCGTAACTGGCAGTAAATCATAGCACACAGCACTACTCAAGCAGTAAGGGTACTATTCATGGGATTCAAATAATATTGCAGATTTAAAGTACTTTTTACAGGATTGTATCTGGGGCCCCTACATTTCCAGGATATGACTCATTGTCACGTGGCTCTGGTACCCCGATTTCCATTAAGGGAACTCCCAGACAAATCGCTGGGGGCAAGCCTCTCTGGGCTGGCTGGGAGAGATGTTAATAATCCACTTTCAAACACATTCTACCTGGGGATAAAGCATTGCATGTTAATGGAATAAGGGTCAGAAAGAACTCCTTGCAGGGAGACTTTATGTCAAGACTAGAAATAGATTTAGGACTCCCACTATCCGCTGCGGTCTTCTGCAAACCAAGTGCTCAGAATGTAAACCCTAATCCAGTCTCACGGTCATGGACACTAGGGGCATCGGGATAATCAGTGAGTTAGAAGAGCCATGCCTTTTCCTTAGACTCGAGGGGAACAACCTTGTTTGTCTCGCTCAGCTCTTGGTAGCCACAAGCATCCCTTGGCTTGCAGTTGCAGCATGATTCACCTGATTCTGCCTTCACTTGGCCTTGTCCTCTCTGCATCTCTCTCTCTCTCTATTCTGTTCTAAAACCACCATTTGGATCAGATTAGGAGCGATTCTTCTCCAGTCTGATCTCAGGTTAACCCAACTGATAACCCCTTCCACAATCTTATTAACAAACAGGGTACTATTCACAGGTTAAGGCTTAGGGTTTCAACCTATCTTTAAAAAAAGTAACCAATAAAACAATTTTAAAAACCCTCATTGCCATCAAGTCCATGTGGAGTCGCAGTGACCCCATAGGATAGGGTGGAACTGCCCCCAGGAGTTTCTGAGAATGCGGCTGCTTATGGAAGTAGAATGCCTGGTCTTTCTCCAGCAGAGGAGTTGGTGGTTCTGAACGACAGGCCTTGAGGATTACAGTCCATTGCATAACCACTACACCACCAGGGCTCCTTAGCCTCTCTGTTCAAGGGACATAATTCAATTCAAAGCCCCTCCTAAGGACCTCGCTCTGAGGTGGCCACTCTGACTTCTGTATTTCCATGTCCGTCATGATCAGCCATGGGTCTCCCGCACATAGCACTCGATGCCCTGGCCCTTCCCCTGCCTGGCTGAGTACAAAGAAATTCTCAATGAGCAGTGTGCTGGGTGATGGGACACTCTTGATCAAAGTAAGTGAAGAGTTGTTGTTGTTGTTGTCGTTGTTGTTGTTAGGTGCTGTGAAGTTGGTAGTCCATGTGATGGAAAATAACTTCCCCAAGGGCTTTTCCAGGTGGTCATCTTTTCAGGAGCAGGCCACCTCATCACTTTTCCTAGGAGCTGCTGAGTGGATTCAATCTGCTAACCTCCTGGTTAGCAGCCCCAAGCTTTAACTGTTACACTACCGGGACTACAGCAATGGCAGGGTCAGAAAATATATACAAACCCACATGCTCCTCAGAATCCCCAGAGCGTGACCGCTGGGAAGCCACTCAAGTCTCGGCTTCTCTATTTGTATAAGAACCTCACCCACTGTCATCAAGTCCATGCCAACACCTATCGGTCCCATATAGGGTTTCGGGGACTGTTAGTCTTGACTGGCACCCACAGCTTCATCTTTCTGAGAATGAGTGAGAACTGTTAGCTACTGTAGAGTTGATTTCAACTCATGAACGGCTCCATCGGCAGTTCTCGGCTAGTAAGTAGTCAAGTGTTTGCACTGCCCTGGGAGTCCTGACAAAGACTTACCTAACCATACCTGCTTAATGAACACTGTCTGTTAGATCACGGAAGCTCCCCTGAAACCTGTTCGCTTTGGGTGACCCTGCTGGCATTTGAAATGCCAGTGGCCTAGCATCAGAGCAAACACACGAGCCCTCACAGTTTGACAACCTGACCGACAGGTGGTCGTCACCATCGTGAAGTCAGTATTCGTCAGGAATCCCTGAGGGGTGATATATGTATTGGAATTGTGGTGCTGGCAAAGAAGGTGGAAAGGACTCTGGACCGCTGGAAGGACAAGCCAATCTGTATGGCTGAAGTGTGACCAGAGTTCTTCTAGGAGGCAAAGATGGCAACATGTTGTCTTATGAACTTTGCACAGGTTGTCAGTCCTAGTGACAGCAGTCAGTCCCTGGAGAAGGACAGCATGCTTGGTAACGTGGAGGGGCAATGAAAAAGAGGAAGGCCGGCACTGAAATGGATTGACACAGTAGCTGCAACGAAGAGTTCCGGCACAGGGACAAATAGGATGGCATCTAGCATCAATAGTGTCTTTAAGGAGCTGTCGTGGCTCAGTAGTTAAGCACTCAGGTGTCCACCTGAAGATCATTGATTCCAACTCACCACCTGCTCAGCAGGAGAATGGTAGGGTAGTCTACTGTCATAAAGATTGTACCCTTCCAAACCCTGTGGGAGCAGTTCCACTCTGTTGTGTAGGATCCCTATGAGTCAGAATCCACCCATTGGCCAAGGGTTGGTGGTTCAATGGGCCCACCAGCCACACCACAGAGCAAGATGTGTCGGTCTTCTTCCATAAAGATTATAGACACGGAAACCTGCATGTCCCACAAGATGACGATGAGTCAGAAACAACTGGATGACACAAGACAAGACCAATAGCATCCTTGGAAGGATTGAATGGATCTGTGCGTGCCTATCATCTAGTAAAGGCCGGAGAACTGTTTCTATCCCTGTTATCCCTGCAGATGTGAGGCTCCTCCTCCTGGCGATCCCTCACCTTGAATTCGGGTCCCAGAGTCACTCCGCTCTCCCTTGTGTTAAAGTTTTAAAAAACAAATCTGCTCTTACTCATTTATCCTTGACTATGATTATAAAACTCTGGGAATACACTTCCATGGGTCCTCTCAACCAGTATGGCAGTGTGAAATGTCAGTCTAAATTTGTAAATGCATCAGTCGTCAGTGAATGTTATTGTTGTTCGATGTGGTGGAGTCCCGTGCCCCGACTCGTGGTGATCCCATGCACAGTGGAAGGAAATATGGCCAACGTTAACATCGCGCCGTGATGGGCTGCGGATCGGACCCTCCTACTTTGTAGGGTTTTATGGCTGATTGTTTAAAGTAGGTCACACAGCCTTTCTTAGTCCATCTGTGTCTGGAAACTCCTAAAAACAGGGCAGCCGCAGAGCAGCCCACAGGCCTCCAGGGACAGATGGGCGACGCTATGCTTGGGGTGCCTTGGTCAGGAATCAAACTCAAGGTCTCTCACCTGGCTGGGCGTGGAAGGGTAAGGGTGGGGAGGGTAATTTCTACCCCTCTGGGGTAGCACGGCGGTGGGCAGTTTGGGGGTTCAGAGTGAACTTCTAGTACATGTCCTTCTTGAGAAGAATAAATTAAGAGCTGGCTCAGTTGCAGCTGCCAGACGCTGCCTTCCCGCTCAAAGACATTCTCCAGAATCTTACATTCAGCCCCCACTTCTCTGCTCTTGTCATAATTCAAATGCATCACCACTGGGACCCAGCTTGAATCCGGGTTTCCATTAGCAACTCTCCCAGGAGAGTCTTCGGCCCCCTGAGGAGATACGTTCCCCTGTGAGAAAGGCAACACAGATATCTTAAGCTCTTTTCCCAGGAAGGAAGAAGCCACCTAGGAGTGTCTATTTGTTGGCTGCTATAAACGTTATTCCCATCTTCTGCACAGTTAGCGTCCTCGACACAGATGAATCCGCTTCATTAAGCTTATCAATTCCCCTCGCTGGTGTGAATGTGGCGCCTTGAACCCGAGACCCTGGACCGAAAACTCCCGCTGGAGAAACTGCCAAAATGAGTTTTGCAATCTGCTCATAGTCAAAGCTAGAGATGGGATGGAGCTGCAGGGATGCCAGCCATGCGCTGTCACCCCTACCAGGCCCGGCAGGAGCCACCAAATCACTCCCTGGCCCAAACGCTTGCTACCACGGAGAGAATGAAACATATTTGCCTACCACGGCCTTGTCTCCCATTCAGAACATGAGCTCCTCATAGGAAGAAACGTCTCTTCTGATGCCGTCGAGCCGACTCCATCTCCGCGGTGCGAAGCCGAGCTGGCGAGAGCGGGACTGTGCTTTCCCGGCCCCCACTGGTGGTTTGTGGGGAGTCCGATCATCTCCTGGCTTTTCTTACAGGGCACTCACTGCAAGCGCCTACTTTGTGCTTCGCAGCTCAGCCCATTAACCTCCGCCCCACTCCGTTTGACTCGAGATTTGTCAGTTGTGTGTCCCATTAAGCCCCTGTTACCTCTTGACAACAGCATGAATTTTTCATTGACTGATTAATTGATATCTCAGGACAAAAGCCCATCATACCTTTGTTTCTGGACGGGGGGGGGGGGCCTCATTTGTGAATGGGTCTCTCTTTGGAAAGGGGGTGGGGGCCAGCGGGACTCATGGTGTCTTCAGCTCTTTAGCTTGGGCGCCCTTCGCATGACGGAAAGAAATGAGACAGCCTGCCTCCTGACTGGCAGGGGAGGGGAGAAGGGGGCTTCAAGGCTTGACACCACCCCAATCCAATAGACGTCTGAGGAGTGCATGGTTGACGCCTCCAAAAAGTCACAGGACCTTAAGAAATGTTTCCCCTAACTGTAGAAGCTTTTCCTTATAAATCACTGATGAGAAACGTGAGATTTCAAAGGACTGCAAGCTGGGGAGGCCAGTTTTCAGAGAAGCCAATTACCGTCCATTCTGGAGAGAGGGTGCCGGCACGTGTGTGTGCGTCAACAAGTCAACCTTCTGCGAAGCTGGCAATTGGGAGACAACCGCTGAAAGGGGACGCCCCCGACAAATGAGTTATTAGCTCTGTAGGCAGGAAAAGAAGACACTGGTGGTTCAAAGTAATTATGAGTGTGTGTGTGTGTGTGTGTGTGTGTGTGTGTGTGTGTGTGTCTAAGAAAAATCACCTGAGCAGCAGCATTTCTGGGTTGCCTTTCCCAGCTGCAGAGATGGACTACAGTCAGGGCCAAGCAGCCGTCCCTTGTTATTCTCGGCTGCATCTAATCTCACACCTGTTCATACTCATTAACCCATAACGTCTGGTAGCACTGCCATAATTTCCCATGGAAAGGGGCATTTTCTCCACACCTCAGTAATTAACTGTGCCATGCATGCCCTGAAGAGGAAACCCGGGCCAGAGCCCAGGAATGATACACAGGGCCCGGCGGTCCAGGCTGCACGGGAGGCGGTGGAAGCGTCCGTGGGAAGCCCAAGGGCAGGACGGCCCTTTCTGTCTGCCGCCCGCAGCGCTGCGCACTGAGCCAAGGGCAGAGCGCGTCTGTCTTCACCGAGTAAAATGCATATTCTCATTACAGCTGAGTATTATTTACAGATGAGCAATGGCGTCGCCATGATTGAATTTTCTCTCTGGAAGGCTAACCCGCGTGGACCGTCATCATGCTTATTAGAGGGTCCAAAATAATGGTGCAAAAATTACCAGATTTTGCACGAAATCTCAGAGTTGTTCACAGTCATGGAGAGATAATGTGCAAGGGAAAGGATACAGGGGCAAGGACAATGAGTTGGTCCCACAATGGCCTTCTTGCCATGACTCTGGGTGGGCCACATGCCTTTTTTAAGGCCCTATTTTACTGTGGAGCCCTGGTGGTGTTGTGGTCTCACACTGGCCTGCAAGCCACATGGTTGGCAGTTCGAAACCACCAGCAGCTTTGTGGGGGAACGATTGGCTTTCTACTCCCATACTCTCATTCTTCCAGCTACAGCCTTAGAAGCCCACAGAGGGGTTGCTATGCGTCAGGGTTGACTCAATGGCAATGAGCTTGAACAGGAACATTAGTCTCTCTGTGGGCTGGTGGGGGATGGACGAGATGGGGGATGGACGATGTAGCTGTCCGCCTCTGTAAAGAGACAGCCTTGGGAAGCCTGTGAGGCAGTTCTACTCTGTCCAACTATAGGGTTGCTGTAAGTCAGAATTGACTAGTTGTCAATTCCTGTGTTGCTGTTTTCTTTTGCTATAGGGGAGTCCCCAGGGGATGCAACTGTGCAGCACGCCTGCCTGCTAGCAGAAACATTGGAGATCCAAGTCTGCACAAGGGGAACCAAGGGTAGTCCAGCGATTACTTCCATAGGCTTCAGAAATGTAGAGACGGACACCCCATGGAGGGCACGGATGGAGTGGCCATGAGTCAGGTGACAGAAAGCATTTTGCTGCCATGCTGGTCTCACACATGTATTTCTTTGCATGCTCTAAGGGCCCCCAATTAACTTCTAGAGAAGACTGGTTTGTCATCTGTATGCATGTCTCTCCCACAGCCTTTTCAGTACACCTCTGCACACTGCGTACCAAAGTCAAATGCACGACCACCAAGTGCATCCCAACTCTTTATGGGGAGAAAAATCTTTAGGGGAACAGACAGCCCCATCTTTCTCCTGCAGAGGAACTGATGGGTTTGAACCCCCCGATCCCGAGCGCAGTAGTTCAATGTTTTTGACCTGACAGCACTGCCAAGGCTCCTCGATCAATATCATTTAAGTGACCGATACCAATCCAAACTCGCTGGAACACAAAGCACCGCCGTCTCTGCCCTTCCTCCCCTTTTACCTGTCCCTGCTTATCTCCAGTGCCCTGGGGACGCTTTGCCCAGGCTGAAACATAATTCAGAGAAAGCAGTTTCTCTACTTTGGCTCAGAGCCCAAACTTGCCTCCTCCTGGACGTCCTGCTGAGCAGTTAATTCCTCTGGGAGGGAGACAGCTGGGGAGAGCCAACTGAGGTTCTCAGCCAACTGAGGCTGGTAAAGGGGCCTCAGGGAGCTCCTGAAGTCCCATCCCCATCAAGCACAATGTTGCCCTTACTTATGTGCCTTAGAAGGGCACACTCGTGTATCTGTCTCCCGGACTTGCAGTGTCTTTCTGCCAAGCAAACACTCTCTTTGTTCCCCTGGACCCTTATGCTTGGCTCAGGGCCTGGCACATAGTAGGCATTTAATGGATCTCTCTAGCTAAATAAGCAGTTATGCCTGTCTGGGGACTCTCTTTCCTACTTTCCTCTGTCCCTCAGGGTTTCCTTAAGGCTGTTTAAGGTTCTGAGGAGGCTGTTGGCATAGAGGTTAGGAAGAGGGCTCAAATGCAAGGTGAGCGGTTCAAAACCATCAGCCACTTTGGGGGAGAAAGACTGGGCATTCTGCTCCGGTAAAGAGTTAGTCTTAGAAACTGTCCTATAGGGCTGCTCTGCGTCGACATCAGCTCGAGGCCAGTGAGTTTGTTTGGTTTCCTCCTCCCTGATTTCATCCGTATGGACGGACATGTGGAGGAAGAAGGAGAGAGCACCCCACAGCCACTCACAAATATTCTGCATGCTCCACCCCTCCCCGCCACAGCCCCCAAAGACACACGCACACCCAGGGTCGCTCAGACAGCAAATGTATGACATCACCCCTCCATGTATTTGCAACACCCATCTCTACAACCTGCTGAGGAGGACGGGAGCTCACAAAACCCCTCAAGTGGCCCAACTGCTTCAAAAGATATTCAGAGCAAACCTGGTATCCAGAATCTGTGGGGAAAGGAAGCTCCCTATCACTCTACCAGGACCTAAGGAGTAAGCTGGGGACTACCAAACTCAAGGTTGTAGGTTCAAGCCCACCACCTGTTCCATAAAAGGAAGACGAGGCTGCCTGCTCCTGTAAACGTTTACAGCCATGGGAACTCTATAGAGTGCCGCTAAGTGTGTGATTGGACTTGATGGCGTTGGGATTAAACCAATCCACAGGAGGGACACACATGCTTAGGGGACTTGATACTTTTCCCCTCTCCCCAATTCCCTCAGCTCAGCGTTTACTTGCTCTGAGACTTTAGACAATGCATTAAGCAGAATTGTCTCGTTTCTCACAAAAGATAACAACACGGACCCTTCCTTCATCTAGTTGTCCCTCTGCGACGCATAAGGAAGAGAATGGGCCCTTGTTGTTGTTGTTAGATGCTATGGGGTCAGCTCCAAGCCACGGTGACCCTCTGCACAACCAAAGGAGACACTGCCCCGTCCTGCGCCCTCCTCTCAATCATTCCTATTCCTGAGCCTACCGTTGTGGCCACCATGTCAATCCCATCTCCGTGAGGGTCTTCCTCTCTTTTGCTGCCTCTCTACCTGGCCAAGCATGATCCCCTTCTCCAGAGACTGGGCTCTTCAGACAACATGTGGCAATGTTGTGTAAATGTACGTTGTTACCTCTGGGGGAAGTGTTGTCATTTATAGTTTACTCACAACTGGTCAAGACTGGGGCTTTGGTAGTAAATTGCAGGAGCACAGTAGTGCCAGCCCTTTCTACTTCATATTTGTCGTGTGTGTGTATGTGTGTGTGATATTGAATATTAAATATAGTGCAGACTGCCAGGAAGACAAACAAATCTGTCTTAGAAGAAGTACAGCCAGAAGGTTACTTAGAAGAGAGCACAGCAAGACTTTGCCTCCTGTACTTTGGACACAGTTTCAGGAAAGAACATGCTTGCTCAAGTGGAAGGTCAGCCAAGAAGAGGCCCTCCGTAAATTGGACTCACCCTGTGGTTGCAACCACAGACTCAAACATAGCGATAATTGTGAGGATGGCGTAGGACCAGGCAGTGTTTGGGTCTGGTGCACATAAGGTCACCATGAGTCGGAACTGAAAGCGCACACGCACACACACACTATGAGTTGATTCCCACCCACATGGGCCAGATAAAAGGTTTCTGAGGCTGTAACTCTTTCATCTTTGTCCCATAGAATGGCTAGTGGATTTGAACCACCGCCCTTAGAGTTACCAGTCCAGTGGCACCGAGTGTGTGTGTGTGTGTGGTGTGTGTGTGTATGTGTGCGTGTGTGTAATTTCAAACTTCACAGGGCTAATCCCCTCTCAGGGTCTACAAGATTCTCAGGGTCCTTAGCTTCTATGATTTCATTTTATGCTGGGTTCCCCTAATGCTGCCTTTGACAGCTACCCAAATTCAGGCAACTCTAACGGTCTTGAGACACTAGGACCTGAACTTTGCTCACACGCACAAGCTTCCTTAGTAGGACCGTGAAATACAAAATTGTAATACAATTTGAGACAGTGAGACATCTTCCCTGAATGACCTCTGAAACCGGGGTTCTCTCACACTAGACCATAGTAAGAGGGTGTGAACAACCTCTGGGAAATTTCTGTTGGTCCCTTTCTCAGCCACCCCTGCCTTTCTCCAGAAGTCCATTTCTCTAAAGACAACACCAGGGAGAGATGAGTGGGGAGGGGCAGCGTACCACAGTAGACTCAGTCTCAGCACCACCAGGAGCAGTCTGCCAGTGGCCCACCATCCCCGCTGCACCCCACCCCTGCGTGGCCCCTGACAGGCACTAACCAGCTCCTTGACACCACATAGTGGGTTCATCGGGCACTGTGACGATGAAAGGAGATGAGGGGGGAGGAAGGACAGATGTGAAGGGATATCTCCAAGTAAAGTGTGATGGGTTAAAAGATAAAGGAAGCTTGCAAACACTAGTCCGGAAAAAACTAAATAAGATGTAAAAGGACCAACATTGCACGCTCTCCCTAACATGAAATAAGCATAGAGAGAGAAACCAAAGCTCTCTGCGGTGGGGACCAGGGTGGGAGGGAGGGGCCAGCTTTGGCTCAGGAGACATGGAACCGATGTTCCTGGTGACAGGATGATTTAGCAAAGGACAGTGATTACCATGGCACCACATGAAGAACTTAGTCAATGTCAGTGAATTACACAAGTTGGAATTTTTGCATTGGCAAAGGTTTGGCTGTGTTTTTTCCATCACTAACATATGTATTTAAAGATGGGGGAAGCAAAGGAATTCAAGAAGACAGCACCAAAGAATACTTTGGAGATATATTTCACGCCAAGAGAGGAACAACAGAGACACTCCCCACTTAGTTGGATTAAAAAATCTCATGTTTCTTACCAGCTACTAAACACAAGGTACATCAGCACACTCTTCTTATTTCCACTCTTAGCCCCAATTCCAAGTCAAGGCCACCTCACCTAGATTATGAACTCATTTTATAAGTGGTCCCCCTCCCTACCAACCTTATTCCTTCAAACTGCTTTACACAACATCCAGAAGGCTCTTTCCAACCATACATCCCTTTGTGTCATTCCCCCACTAAGAATTGTCCATAGGATATACCTCCCTGGATTCAAATGCAGAGCGAAAATCGATACAGTCAATAAACAGAAAGTGAAAGACATAAACAAGCTCAGAAACAAGATTAATATCCCCTTGCATTAGAAACGGGAGACTAACACTCCTCGGTGGGCACTATTGGAGCACCAGGTACCTGGAAGGTGGCAGCTGCAGTCTGGAGTGTGGTTTCATTAGGGTAAAGAAGATAAATGATTCCTCCCATGAGTGTGAATGACAATAGCGTCACTAACTCCCACACCCAATACACTCTCATAAAAGAAACTAAACCATGGGTTAACCATCCCCTACGGAGCCTGTGGCATAGCGTTTACTCCTTGGGCTGTTAACCACAGTTCAGCAGTTCAAAGCCAGCGCCTCCTGCTTGGTAAAAAGATAAGGCTTTCTGTTCCTGAAAAGATTTAGAGCCTCAGAACCCAGTGGGACAGTTCTATTTTGTCCAAGGGTTGCTATGAATCAGAATTGACTCCACGGCAGTGAGTGTGGTTTGCTTGGCATTATCTCCGACGGGTTTGAGTTTTTAATGAACTCCGAGGTTAGGAAGGAAGAACAGGGAACACAGTTTTCCAACCAAGATAGGAATAAGCCACATAAACCAATATCCCTCTGGGACGGGAGCCTCATACTGCCACCAGTTTGAGGGCAGGAAGTCCTGAGCAGCTGGGCAAAGGTAACCACAAACCACTGGACCAGGAGGCGTGGAGTACAAGGGAAAACAGCAGGAATACCACAAACACAAAAGCCTCCGCTCAAAATAAGCCTGCAAAGCCAAATTTCCAAACAGAGGAAGAAACCTAATACCGAGAAAGACAGCCAACAAAATCAACATCAAAAATATAAATGCACCCCAAAGGAAATTAACGTTTGTGGAATCGTCTGGCAAATTTTTAAAACAGGTGTGCTGGGTTGCCCCAAAAGATAAAGAAATAACTTCCGTTTTAAGAGTGAGAAATTTAAACATAAAAGCAGATATAAATGAAGAAGTTGAGGAGTCTTAAAAAATCCAGTGGATGAATTCTACCCAAACCCGGTTACAAAGAGACAAAGGGGTACAATGTAAGTTGGTACTGGGAATTCACTCTCCACACAGCATGGATCGATTAACGCAATGAAGGCACCTGGAGAATGGGCAGAGAGGAAATGATGCAGTATGGAAAATTGTTCATTGTTGACATTTGAAGAAAGATATGAGGCCTCAAGAAAACATTTAAAGCTCCAGCTGAGAAAGGATCCCTTCGTCTGAAAAGGAACCACAGTTAGAATGACAACAGAACTACATGTCAGCAACAATGGACGGTGGAAGACGATGGAATTCTATCTTCTACTTAATGGGGAAAACGAAGCGGTAACTCTCCACCTCAAACTTCACCCATGGATAAATTATGGTTTCAGTCATGGAATTAAAACAAAGAAGCAGCAGCAGATGAAGATGATGGTATATAGACTATTCAAATGGGATATATCAGGAATTATAGTAAATGCGCTAATGCGTGTATCTACTAAGATATAGAAGTGGCCTGCTTTGCTGAAAAAACATGTCCCTTGTTATATGTGGCCTGCTTTGCTGAAAAAACATGTCCCTTGTTATATGCTGCCATTTGCAAGAGACAATAAAAAACAAAACACTGGTTGGCTTTTCAAAACAGGAAAAATAGCATGCTATGCAAATATATTTCTAAATAAAAATTTATTGCAGCAATTTACTACCAGGCAAAATAATGAAGATAATAATAAATGGATAAGGATGGACAGAAGAAGGATGGAAGGGAGTACAATGACGTAGAATCTTGCATTGAAAGAATAGGCAAATATACGTTGTTTTCACATCGGGTATTTTAAAAATAATGACATTTGAAGTCACAAAGAAGTGCTAATGAAATTCAAAGATATATGAACAACTTTTCTACCCCCAGCCCCATAAAACAACTCTCACTGCCATCAAATCAATACTGACTCAAAGTGATTCCCTGTGAATTTCTGAAACTGTCACCATCAATGGGAGTAGAAAGCTCAGTCTCTCACAGAACAACTGGTGGTTTTGAACTGTCGACCGTGCAGATTGCAGCCAAATGCAGAACAACTATACCACCAGAACTCTTTGTAACCAAAGTACAAGTAAATTACATATCAATATTAAAAGACAGCATACACACAAGAAAGGAATTAAAACTCTAAAGCACATACATAAACAATTCATAGGTAAACTTGAATTTGTAGTATAAACTAACAATAATTAATAAATTTACACATGAAAACATGTAATATGTATGTAAGTTAAAGAGTATTTAGGTAGGAAATTACAGTTTTAAATGAATTTATATTTTTAAAAGAAAGTTGAAAAGCAGATGAGTGAAGCATTCTACTTAAAATCTTGGTGGGGAAAAAGTATATCTAAAGATATAGAAGGAGGTAAATAATTTTGAAAAGTAAAGAAAGCTAGTTCTATGAAAAATATAATGAACTATACAAAACATTCACAAGCATGAATTTTAAAGAGAGGAAACATACATTAATAATAATAAGGTAAAAAGGAATCCATATAATAGGTAGCAGAGATTTTTTTCATATATAATAAAATAAATAATTTTATGAAAATAAAGTTTAAAACAAAATGACAACATTTTGTTGTTGCTTAAAAAAATAAAATTTTGGGCAGGGGGAGGGGTAAAAAATAAAATAAAATAAAAATTTAAAAGTCAAACTCACTGCCATGGAGTCAGTTAAACTCATAGCCACCCTCTAAAGACAAAGTAAAGCCAACCCTGTGCGTTTCTGAGACTTTAAGTCTTCACGGGAACAGAGTCTTATCTTTCTCCCTCAGAGCGGCTACTGGTTTCAAACTTGAGGATAGGTGATCAGTGTGTAACACTATGCCACCAGACAACCTCAAGTGGGTTCAGACTCAGAGACTTTGTGTTTAACACAAGGAAACATTGTACATCCTGGGACGTTGTGGTAGTCACCTAATCTGGTGTCAATTTAAGGATTAAGTGTGTAGGGGTGGAGTCTAGGATCTCAATCTGGAGATAGCAAATGAGTATTCTGTGTGGGCGTGGCCTTCTCCTGAGAATTCTGGGAAATCTGGTACTTCCTCCTTGGAGGCAGAAGACACTTCTCTCTCGCTCTCTGCTACTCCCTGGGAGACATTGCCAAAGACAAGCCACAGGGACACAACCTGACATCGGAAGCCAGAGAAGCCACAGAGAGACCCCTGCCAGCACTGAGATGCTTACAATACCAGTGGACCCCAAAACTTTCTACCCACTGGCTTGTGATCGCCCTGCATTTGGCTTCATCGCATGTGTTTCGTGAGTCTGAAGAGGACTTTATAGATTGGTATCAGACACATGGGCTAATATCAGACTTATGGTCTTGGACTGGATTGGGCTGGGATGTTTTCTCAATGTTCAGTTGCTCTTGTATATAAATCTCTTTCTTCTACATATATGTGTGTCCATGGCTTTGTTTCTTTAGGATCCCCAGACTAACCCAGACATCCTCCAATTACCGCTGGGCTCGAACTTATTGTTGCAGCCACTGTATCAACCCATCTCAGCGACAGTGTTCCCCTTTTTCTCTGAGCATCATGTCCTTCTCCAAGGGCTCCTCCCTCATGATAGCATGCGCAAGGATGCAAGACAAATCTCACCAGCCCAGCACCTACGAAGCTTGTGGCTACATTTCTTCAAAGACAAATTTGCTCGGTGTTCTAGAAGTCCATGCCGTCCTTCACTGACAGCATAATTCAAAGGCATCCACGCTTCTTTGGTCATCATCTTACTAACATTAACTCTAAAACAAATAGCTCATTAAATAAACATTAGCGCATTTTAAAAAGTAAATTGGTAGTCAAATTTCCATCTCTAAAAGTCATTACCCTTTGTAGAGATGGGTATTATTAAACACAATTTCTTTCACTGTTATGACAAGAAGTGGGGAGGGATGGGAGTTCCCATTGTGGGAAAATTAATTAAATCTTAATGCCTAAAAATGGACAATGCCCTTCAAGGAAAACAAAAACTAGCTATATCACATGAATGTATGCAGATGGAAACACCTTAAAGTTAAAGAATTGTATAAGCAGATCAAATTTAAGGTTTTTGTGTGTGAAAATGACAATAAGCAGATTGAATAAAGGATATAGGATTTCAAGGCTATTTCAACATCATAAAAATCAGGAAACTTAAAAAGTTTGTAGAAAAAGATGGAACTAAAATATAATGACACTTTTCCATGCACTTTCTGAAGCCCCTCATATAATACAATGGAAGATTAAAGGGAAAAATCACATTACCAATGTGATAAATTAAGAAAAGGCTTTTAATGAAACATTTTCATCAAAATACATTTTCAACCTCAAAAGAAATAGAGAAATTCTTGATTGAAAATGACATACCAAACATAAATATCACTCTTTTTTTTAAACGTTTTATTACCGGCTCCTACAGCTCTTATCACAATCCATACATACATCAATTGTGTAAAGCACATCTATACAATCATGGCCCTCATCATTTTCAAAGCATTTGCTCTCCACTTAAGCCCTTTGCATCAGGTCCTCTTAATGGTAAAATTTTAGGAAAATATTACTCAGGTTAGGAATTTTTAAAAGTTTACAGCTTTTACCCTTTCTATTTAAGAGTAAACAAAATGTCCAAATCAATTCAACATGACACATTGGAAACTTCCATCGATGTAGTTCTCTTGAGTTCTTGAAGCAGCAATGTTTTTCTTAGGTTCTTGTTTCTAGGGTTAAATTTATTTCTAAGAACTTCATCTTTTGGGTGGCTCTTGGAAATGGTATTATTTTCTGATTTCTTCTTCAGAGTTCTTTTCCTTGGAAGGATTCCAACGGGTTCTTCCACATTGCTCTCATACCATGGCACGGTGGAACAGAATTCTGTCATTGTCCTTGTCGAATCTCTGGGAATTCCTTTTCTTAGGATCAAGCACCCACAAATATAATTTTACTTCCTCTTGACTAATTTGAATGCCTTTTATTTCCTGTTCTTGGTTTATCGTTCTGTCTAGGACTTCCACTACAATATTGAATAGGAATGGGGATAAAACACATCCTTGTCTGGTTTCCATTCACAGGGAGAAAGTTTTCAGTCTCTGTTGAGAATAACATTGGCGATAGGTTTCGAATATATGCTCCTAGTCGTGTTGAGAATGTTCCTTTTACTCCTATATCTTGGAGTGTTTTTTATCATAAATGCACATTGGATTTTTTAAAGGCCTTTTCTGTATTAATTGATATGATCATGTGGCTTTTTTCCTTTGTGTTATTATATGGTGGATAATGTTGATTGTTTTTCTAATGCTGGCTGAACTATCCTTGAATATCTGATAGGGGCCCCACTTGATATACACACACTCACACACATACACACAAGAGCCCCCTCCAAAAAAAAAAAAAAGAAACTGGGATTTTTTTTCAAAACTATGTACTTAAATGGCTTTACAAAACAACCTTATCATCTTCAAAGTACTCTCCATCACACTTACTACATCTGTCAAACGTGCGATTCTATTCTTGGAAACATTTTTCAAACTCATCTGTTTGAATGGCTGACAGCACCTCCCTCGTTTTTTTTTCTTCACCTCTTCTACATCATCAAATCATTGTCCTTTCAATCCCTCTTCATTTGGGGAAACAAAAAGAAGTTGCACGGAGTGAGGTCAGGTGAGTAAGGTGTGTGGGGAAAGAGAGGCATGCTGTTTTTGCCAAATACTGGTGAACTGAGATGGCTGCATGAGCAGGTGCATGGTCGTGGTAGCAAAACCATTCTCCCGTCTGCTACAAATCAGGCCTTTTTTGTCTCACACGGTTCCATCTTTTCAGAACTTCTGAATAGAACGCTTAATTGACTTGGTGGAATGAACTCAAAATGCACTATGTGCAGACATTTTCATCCGTTTGGGAAGCTGACGGACTTCCAGAACGAGGTTTGTCATCAACAGACATTTCACCCTTTTGGAAATGAGAAAACCACTCAAGCGCATGAGTTTTTATCCATAGCGCTGTCCTTGTAAGCTTTGTGCAAAATCACCAGTTTCTGCGGCATTTTTCCCTAAGCACGAAACAACGTTTCACAGTTGCACACTGTTCTCTTAAATCAGCCATAAAAAAAAACAAAAAAACAAGGTTCCAGTGAAACTGCTTTAACGAAAAATTTCACTGTGACCAGAGAGAAACTTCCCCGGCAACACCACTGGGTGCACTAACTCAGAGTGAGTTGCTGGATGCTTGCCCAGCAGGGGAAAATGAGCAGTACAAAAGCTCTGCCCAGCGGAGTCTTTTCTGATTTGGGGGGTGGGTGATCCCCTCATATGTTGCCCTGGTGGATTACTCGTTGGGCTGTTACTGTAAAGTCCACAGTTCAAACCCCTCAGCTGCCGATGGAGAAAGATGAAACTTTCCCCTCCCATAAAGAGTTAGGATCTCAGAAATCCACAGGGGCCATTCTCCTCTGTCCTATAAGGTCATGATGAATCAGAATTGGTTCAGTGGCAATGAGTTTGATATATATTAAATATATTAATAAATACATATGTCATATAATAGGTTCTTGGATTCTGTTAGTTTTTTGTCTAGATTGTTTTAGTCTCTGTTCAGAAAAGTTATTGGTGTATTATTTTCTGTTTAGTGTTGTCTTTGCCTGGTTGCAGTATAGTTGATGCTTACTTCATGGAATGAGTTGGGGTCATTCCATCACTTTCTATGTTTTAGAATAGTTTGAGCACAGTAGGTTTCTAAACATTTGCTAGAATTTGACAGTGAAGCTATCTGTGCTGGTAATTTTTTTTACTGGCCTGTTCAATTTCTTCTTTTGTGATCAATCTGTTCAAATGTTCTCCCTCAGCTTTCTGTTCATTTGGGTAGCTAGATTCTGGTTCGTGGCCACCCCATAGGACAGGGTAGAACTGCCCCTATGGGTTTCTGAGACTACGTTTTCACAAGAGTAGAGAGCGTCATCTTTCCCCCATGGAGCGGCTGGTGGATTTGAACTACTGATCTTGCAGTTAGCAGCCTAATTTGCAAGCTCTATACAGCCAGGCCTCACTTTTTCTCTTTACATTTCTGGGACTTGACTTTGAAGAATATCCATGGATTGAAACAGAAAGCTGTCAAGTATACTTCTAGAAGATGAATTCCTGGTTGGATGGCATTCAAAACATGCAGGGGCGACAATGGCCTCAAACACACTGATGATCATGAAGATGACACAAAACCAGGCAATGTTGTACTCTGTTGTGCCTGGGCTCGCCCAGAATCAGAACTCGCTTGACAGCAACTAACAACAGATTGTGGATTGTGTTAAAGTCCTCTAAGACTGCTTTCACTTCTATAAGCATTTTCCCCCACTGGATGATTTCTATTAATCTAGCTCTAAGCTAACTATAATTTCTTCTGCTATTTCCCTATGCTGTGAATATTTTATTTTTCAGATCTAGCATCCATTTTTCTTAGCTCTTATTCTTCTACCAAGACTACCTTTCTTTCTAATTGTGATCACATCGCCCTTTATATTGGTCAGCATTGTGTCTCTGTTGATGTTTTTTCCTTTGAGAACAAGTCACATCTTTGTGTGTCTTTCCAAGGCAAGCCATTATATCCACGACATTGTGACTGTAATATTATGGAAACTATGGAATGTTAGAAAAGTATTGGGCTATCAATTAAAGATTGCTAATTTATTCCCAAATATTTCCTCTTTATTATTAGAGTGAACAAAAACTCACTCTCACACACACACAAAAAAGCAAGGGTATGTAGATTATTGAAAAGGTTTGCTGCCTATTCCAGGATAGATCAATCATCCCCTGGGCCAAAGGAGTTTTAATGTAGTGTTGATACCTATCCTAAAACCTGAGCTTTCGGTCCTAGTAAAAAAAAGCATGATTCGTTTGGAAAATAGCTCCTTTTGTCAAACTGGTTAATTTCACTCATGAACTTTTTTAGGCCTTGGAGACTAAACAAACTTTTCAGACAGATAAGCCAGTAGTTTTTCCCTTAGAATTTCAATCTCATGACACACAAAATGTATAAAACCTTTGGAAGGTTCTAAAACTCATATTGGGAAATGTTGTAAGAAACCTGGGTAAAAAACAAAACAAAAACAAAACAAAAAAAAGAAACCTGGGTATGGCAATAATTTCTTTTAGAATAATTAATACCAAACTAGTCCCAAGGAAGGGAGCCTGGGGGCAGAATGGGTTATTCTTTGGCTCCCTAACTGCAAGGTCAGCAGTTTGAAACCACCAGCTGTTCTTCAGGGGAAAGATGAGACTGTCTACTCCTATAATGATGCACAGTCTCCGGAACCCAAGGGGAAGTTCTACTCGGTCCTACGGGGTTGCTGTGAGTAGCCATCAGCTGGATGGTGGCTCCATTTTCACTTTTTGAGCACCAAGGAGTTGGAGATTAAACATTTTCCAAATGTCCAACTCTTGTAAGATGCTATTCTGGCCCATATTCTGCCCTTACTCCTCCCTTGACTTCACAAGGCAATAGACCATAAAAACCAAAATTGCACTAGGTGGAACGGAACTTTCATAGTACACATTTTTCCTGCTAGGTGAACATCTAGCAACTCACTCTGAGTTAGAACACCCAATGATGTCGCCGAAAAGGTTCTCTCTGGCCACGGTACATTTTTTTTCATGAAAGCCATTTCACTTGAACATCATTTGTTGTCATGGCTGATGTAAGAGAACAGCATGCAACTATGGAATTTTGTTTCCTGCTCAGGAAAAATGCCACAGGAACTCTTGTGACATTGAACTCTGCTTACAAGGACAGCACTATGTGAAAAACTCAAGTATATGAGTGGTTTTCTCATTTTCAAAACGGTGAACTGTCCATTAATGACAAACCTCATTCTGGACTTGTGTCAACCTCCTCAGAGATAACAATGTCCACTTGTAGTTATATTCGGAGTTCATTCTACCAGGTCAGACTATTAATCGATCTTTCTATTTAGAGGTTCTAAAAAGATTGCATAACAGTGTGTGATACAAAAAAGGCCTGATTTGTGGCAGATGGGGGATTGATTTTGCAGGTACTCATGCAGCCATCTCAGTACGCCAGTTTTCGACAACAAAACAGCATGCCTCTCTTGCCCCACACACCTCACTCACCTGACCTTGCTCCTTGTGACTTCCTTCTGTTTCCTCGAATGAAGAGGGATATGAAAGGACAATGATTTGATGACGTAGCAGAGGTGAAGAAAAAAAATGAGGGAGGAGCTGCAAGCCACCCAAACAGAAGAGCTTGGAAAATGTTTCCAAGAACAGAATCGCAGATTCGACAGATGTAGTAAGTGCAATGAAGAGTACTTTGAAGATGATAAGGTTGCTTTGTAAAACCATTTAAATGCATCGCTTTGAGGGGGAAAAAAATCTGGTTTTGGGGGGGAGTACCCCTTTGTATTCCTTCACATCCTTGGGTTCTGTGACTCACTGCAAAGTCTCATAGAAATTCACGAAACCTTAAGGAAATGCCTCACCTGGCTGTGGGTGCTATGAAGTCCCAAACCCGAAAGTCAGGCAGAAGTGAGTCAAATGCAGTGATCAGAGCCAGAGGCCCCCAAATATCCAAAAGCCAAAGCAGTCTTCTTGCTTCTACCAAAGCTCAGTCAGGAAACAGAGGTCACAAAAAGGGAGACTTTGATAGGGATGTAAGCTTTTTAAAAAAATCTTTCAGCTGATCATACCCCCAGGGAAAACAAAGTAGGGTGACTTAAGCCACATACCCCAGTAAAGAAGGGTTTTTATGCTTCCCACCCTAAGGACTCCCTCCAACATGAGTTCCTACCCACAAGCCCAGAGGCTAGAATCCTCAGTGCCTCCCAAAATGAGTTACGGCAAATATGAGACCGTTGCTAAAAGGTTCACATTAACGAATTCACTTCATCTCACTGGGCTTTGGAAACAGTAATGCTCTATGTTAAAGAGGCAGCCTAAGCCTGAGACTTCCCTCAGAGTTGGTATACGAGGAACCCAGGGCTCTATTGCAGGCTTTTCCGATGGTGGCTCCGAGCCCGCAAAGAGAGACAACCGCATATGTATTCACGGAGAACTCTGTAAAACAGAAATTGACGGTAGGGCTCCACTTGCTGCTGCTAGCTTCTTTGCAAAAGTTTCTACCTTAGAGTACAACTACATCGAAAATTGTGAGGGTTACAATTTGATAAAAGGCTTAAATTCATTGAAAACTGGGTCATATTTCCTTTGGCCCTCTTAAAGATTTATATCCATTTCTACTTATCCCTGAGACTCCTGTTAATTTGTTGAAGCAAGACCATTTGTTCAAAGTGGTGGGAATGTCCAGCCCTTACCAGCTAACATCACACGCCTCACCAAAGAGAAGCAGGTCCGACCATCACATTAAGGGTGAGGTAATTAAATGTTTGACCAGAATGGCCAATGATAATGATATAACTAGCCAAATGGCCTTGGCAAAAAAAAGGTCTCCCACCCTTGGTCTAAACATGTAATTTATGATTTTCATAAAAATGATAAATATCATTAAGCTTGCTAGACTTCCCCAGTGCGGAAAACCCCTGATGAGAGATCTGGATCAGAACTAATGCTGAGAAAAAGCTGCTTGCAAATTTCAAGTATTACCTATGGAAAAGGAAAACGTAGACCCTCTAACCCACTGCTCCCTGACATTTGATTTATGAATTTCTGAAACTCTATGGGCCACCTTATCTGCTGCTATGGGATTATTTTATCAACAGAACCCTTGAAAATTTGGGTAGGCAAGTGTTTATCAAGACTTCCTCACGCTTCACCCTCTCAAACATGAATTTACAGGGATTAATCCCTATTACTCAAGACTCCCTTTATAAAAGAGAGCCCTGAGAGTGTGGTGGTTATGTATTGGGCTTAATCCATAGGGTCATTACTTTGAAACCACTAGCCACTCCTCACCTACCGTCTCAGAAACCCATGGTGAGGTCGCAAAGAGTTGGCATCAACTTCGTGGCAATGAGTGCTTTATATAAGATTTATTTCTCCATCTGCTAGCTTTTATAACATTCATTTACTCCCAGTTAATACACCTAACAGTAAGGTCAGGAGATTTGTACAAGATTCAAGGGCTATTAGCTGTATAATTCTACCTATGTTTCCAGTATCCCCAAGTCATTTCTTATTGCTTGATAGTATTTCTCTAGATGTTACGCATTCTACTGTAATCAATATTCATAGTGTCCTTTTCATTAACCCTACCCTTCTTGAAAGTCATTTATTTGCAGGCATTTAGGCCTTGGGGGGAGGGAGGGAGGGAAATCTACAGTTTACCTGGACAGTGATGCCTCATATTTAACTGAATGCTCTAGCTATTTTCTCTCAAACTTTCCAAGCTAATTTACAGCAATTTAAAAGTTAATCTAAATTACTGCAATATTTCTACAGTCTATTTGGGTGTTTAAACTTCCAATAAGCCTGTATTGATGACAATATAATCATATTGAAGTGTTTGGCTGTCAGCAAGCAAAAGTTTTCTAGAGGAAAAATAAAATTAGACCAGCCTTCTGTTGCTTCTTTAGGACATTTAGTTTCTGCAGAAGGTGTGCCCATGTATTCTAAGTGGAAAGAAGCCACTTTTGCTCCCACCACCCTCCAAACAATCATGTGGCTTTCTGGGCCTTTGCAGATCTTTCAGATATTGGGATCCTAATTTTTCCTTATTAGTTCAACCCCTGTATAAATATTTGAAATGTTTTACAAATTACATTGGAGAAACAGAAGACTCTAAGTAAGCCAAAAGAAACCCTATAAAATATGTCGGCATTAGTCTTCCCTAACTACCACTTGGATGTTTTTTCCCCTATGCTTTAAATATTTTAGCCCAGAAAAGATCAACTTGTTGCTGTCTGTACCTAAAGGGTTTCCTCCTAGCCCCAGGGCTGTCACTGATACAGACAAAGTAGTTGAAAGCAGTGTACACACTGTGCTGGGAATTTTTAACTGTGTATGTTCCCTTTGCAGTATTCACGCTCCTGAACTGTTTTTTGCCTCAACGTCTTTCCACCAGTTATCTCACTTTTCATAATTCTCTTGGCCACACCTAACATGAGATTGTGTTCTGTGCCTTGTGTAAAGCCCGTCATTCTCCTTCCAGAAATTGAGAAGAAGGATTACCGAGCACGCGATTGTCTACATTCAAATGAGCAGCTTTTAACTCCCTGAAAAAAAATGAATAGAAACTCCTTTGGCTAATCCTAATTTGTTTCTATCTGTTGATGGCCCCTCTCTGTAACCTGATCTTGATAGCATTCACTATCAAACTGGGTATGCCACAAAAACATCTACTGAGATTCTTGAAAGACAAGTCCTTCCCAAGTCAACCTCCGCCCAACAAAATTAAATAATTTTGGCTCTTATTAGAGCCTTAAAAATTGATAAAGGAGGGTATTCAAACCTTTACACTAGTTCTAAATAGGTCTTCAAGGTGACTCATGATTTTTTTAATATTATGAAAACAAAGAGAACTTTGAACCTCTTCTGGAACGGTTATTGAAAAGGAGCGTTTAGTAATGGACTTATTAAAATGTTTTACTATTCCCTTCCAAGAATGCTGTAGTAAAAATACAGGCTTACCAACCAAACGAGCTGCTCAGAATGCAGAGATTTGAGGAAATGACCTTGCTGATAAAATAGTCAAACAATCTAATTCACAAATGATTGTAGCCCTTATGGAAATTGAAAGAAGAGATTACCCTGATTTTCTAATGAATTAACTTTAGAAAAATTAATGGAAACCCCCCAATTAGCTAAAACTGAGGAAATTGGAAAGGAGAATAGAGCAGATTTTCCTCAGGAGCCTATAACCAAATTAAGGTCCTAATCAGGAACTTGCCTTTCCTAAATAATTGTTAAGAGTTCCCCATAAAACATCCCATTTAGGATGAGATAAAATTATTGAAGTTTTAAAGAACTACTGGGAGGGGTAATTTTTGAAGCCAGCACTGTGTTACAACGGAAAGCCCTTTACCACTTAATGTACCAAAACAGCATGCTCTCCATCCCTGTTTCACTGGAATGTCCATAAAGCAGCAGTATTTTCATCTCCCACAGGATTGAAGTTGGTATGACATGTACATACATATTAACTAAATGCATACAAAATGCCCCAAACGGCAAGGCCAAACCTAGCTCTGGTGAGACAAGTAGAACCCCAGACCAGAACAGGCCTCGATGTCTGAGTTGCAGCTCGAGGAGGCGTCAGGGAAACACTGATCATTTGGTCTAGGTTCCTGATGACAGCCCTAACGAGTCAGAGGAACCATGCGGTATGTCCCTTAATGATCCTGTCCCCTCCTTACATGAAATTATGAATAACCGGTTTTCCTATTGAGATTGATGATGGGGAAAAAAGTCACTGTATTATTTTTGGGACATTTATTCCTCGTTGTTTCTATCATTCGCCTTGTAGAACGATGTTTTGCTTTATTTCCACACATTGTCTACATGAAATGCCATATTTCACAACCATTTGGTTCTTCACATAAAATCATAGTAGTTTGTCCTCAGAAAGAATGTTTTCAAAACAGAACCAGGGCCTCTCCTTTAGGCCCTCACTCACTCTTTCTCGTCCAAGGGTCCAATCTTTATATTTCAAAGAACTTGTTCTCATTTACAATCGATCATTATCACCTAAATACGATCCCAGTTTCATTAAGCTTTTAGTTGGACATTGACTGAAATTGGTTTGACTACACTCAATTTTACAAACTGGATTAATTATCTTTAACAATTCAGTATATAATAATTATGATAGAAATAGCCAAGTGTTTACGAAATATTTTTCTAATGCTTGTACTCACAACACAACACTACTTGCCATAGAAAAGATCACATAGGTGGAAGAACTGCCTTGGCAGATATCCATCTTTGTGATGTAGTCTACTGCTCGAGGCCTGCTTTCCACCCCTCTTCTTTAAAAGAGGCCACAGAAGCGTGGCAAAGACATCGGTGGTGGTACCTAGGTATCCGCATGATGGTGGCTGGTGTTAGTAAATCAGGCACCAGGAAACAGATGGTGCTCAGCTTCTTTTCACGGGAAGCATTTGGGGTCTTAAAAGCTTATTTAGAGACTGCCATCTAATACACACACACACACACACATACACACACACAAAAGAAAAACTGCAGAAGACAAAGCTACTCCTTTGTGGGCAATGTGAAACCTACTCACCCTGAAAATGAGGCTCCTCACGTAACATGGTGAAAGAATGGGTCAGTCCCTGTGGAAGAAAGCAATCTTCAAATGGTGCTCAAGGGATTTCGACATACATTCTTGATCAGAAGTAGGGATTGTGAAGGAACTGAGAAGAACTCCTGGCTTGGCCTAAGGGGAGGCTGCTGCCAAAACATAAACTGGGCTCTTCTTCCACCCCCACCCCACCCTCTTTTTTTTTTCTTTGTGCTTTTGTTCTCTGTTTTGTTTCTTCTGAACTAACCCTCAAATTTTGTTAGCCACTCCTTCACCCCACCCTAGCTCAGGAAGCCTGCAGGTGGCCCTTCCTCCCAGACAGAGCACTCACTCGGGCTTGCTTTCTGAATGTCCACACAGTTAGCTGTTAGTGACTCAAACTTCACAGTTCGCAAAGTAACATGCAAGGCATCTCTCTCTCAGTTGTCCTCAATGAGAGCACCATTTTGTAGCTATCAGCCAATTAGAATGTTGGGTGTTTTTCCTTTAAGTTCCTGGATCATTTGTATTTAAGCTCTGGGGAAGGTGGGGGGGTTTCTTCCTCTTGGTGAATCTTCATGAAGTGCTGCCAAATTCTGAATTGTTTTGCTCCTATACTCTTTATTTTAATTTGTACATAAACTCCAGTTTGCTTTTTGAGTTGGCTTCAAATGTGAGTGGTGAAAAAAATAGTGGGGGGGTGGGGAATCCATCAGCATTTCATTCCATTTTTCCACTTTTTGAATTCCCATCATCTATTCACTCAGGTTACATGTAGTTTACATGAGAAAATAAAAACTTGAATGTGAATAGTGGATATAAATTTTACATGGTGATTATCTCAGAAGACAGAGAATGAAATGAGGATGGTGAACAATAGCTGTCACGTGCATCTACAATGTACTTTACTCTGAAAAAAGCAAAAATGGTGGAAAGTGTTTCTAATTTAGAAAAGCTATGTGCTCAATACAGATATTTTGATTTACATATTACATTTTATAATTTCCTATATGTTTGCAATATTACATTTCAGCAAGAAATCATTTGAAGATCATTCCGCTGTGTTTCAGCACTCCTAGGATCAAGGCAGAAACCCTTAGCTTGACTTACAGCAGCCATTCTCCAATTCATTTCACTCCAGACACTGAGTTCGCTTTCAGTCCCCACTTTTCCTTTGCATCTCCCACCTCAGGGGCTTCATACACTCTGCTGTCCTCACTGCTAAGAACTCTGGTCACCCAACACTCACTCCCTCTCTTAGCCAATTCTGCTTCCAACATCAAGCCTCAGCTCAAATGCCGTCCTGATGGAACCACTGTCCTGCTCATCCGCTTTAGAACAGGTTGGGTGCCTGCTCCAAAATCTAGCACGGTAGACTTCCCTTCTACTGCCCACGGGTTGACATTAATTACAGCAATAGGCATGGAATCCCGTTCGAGTCTGGGCCGACTCAAAGGCAGCTTACAACAAAAACAAATTTGGAGACGTCTGCTCTGTAAATTCCATGAGAGTAAGTAACACGTCTCTTTATTCATCGCTTCGTTGAACACAGGCTTGGCATGTTGTCCTTGCTGTTGCTAGGTGCCACAGAGTACACTTTCAATTCCCAGTGACTCCATGTAACAGGATGGGCCTGCTCCAGGGGATTTTCCTGGCTGTAAATGTGAGAGGGGCCTAGCTCTAGACCTTTCTCCTGCAGACCCCTGGGTAGGTTCAAACAGCCGATCTTGTGGCTAGCAGCTGATCACTTCTGCAACCTGGGTTCCTTCGGACTTGACACATGACAGATGCTTAATTCATAAGCTGGGAGGCAGGGGTAGAAGAAAGGAAGGAGGTGGGGGAGAAAGGACAGAAGGAGGAAGGCAGGGAGACAGGGGGCAGCGGGGACAAGGGACAGTGGAAAGAGAGAGGGAGGAATGGAAGAAAGCAGGGAGAGGAAGGAGGGACGAAGGGAGAACAAACCAAGGTCCATACCTGTACACAATCTTAAATGTTTCCAAATGACCACAGGCAAACCACGAACATGGGAAAGAATTGAGGAAATGATCTAATGAATAAACACTTGACGTCAGTCCTCTAAACATCAGCTATTGGCAAAATGGTCCTGTGGTTGACCTTTCCTGACTTTTGACCTCATTCTGCTTCCCCTCCACCAAGTTACCAGTTAGCCTTAAAATGCCAGAAAGTAGTGGTGACCTAGGTTTGCCAGATCAAGTGTTCACATGGCAAAAGTTCTACAAATACTGCAAGAAAAGAGTTTCTATTTTCAACCACAAGTGTGACGGTTAGAGATTATATCAGTTAGGCACTCTTGGATAACGCTAGGGTGGAGCCCAACCTGTCAAGAAGCCTTTTTTGTATAAGAGACATAGACTGAACAGGGTCGAATGCTCTCTGCCCCTTCACCTTCCTGCTGGCTGGGACTCTGCGCCTGCCTCCAGAGGCAGTCCCATAGGGGGGCCGCTGTAGGCCATCCTGCCACATTTCCTCTGGCCTTGGATCCATTCGACTCCACATCCACCACCCCACAATCTTCCTTGCATCCCGCTTCATTTGTCTACAGCTACATGAGTTTGAAGAGGACTCCAACGAGCATGGAAGCCATGTACTTAAATTGGCCTGAATAACTTCTTGATATAAAATTCTTTCTTATAAATATATGAGTGTCACTGTTTTGTTTTTCCTCTAGACAACCCAGCTGAACACAAGAAGTTTTTTAATATGTCATTACAAAACAAACCTCACATTGCATCTCCTTTACTTATCACACAAACCACAGGGAGAGGAATTAGACAGCTAGGATCTTATTGTGGAAAAAAGAAAGAAAGACTATGTGTGATTGTGTGGCCTCCTCTCCTCAGCTTCAGAGGACCCGATTCTGGGTAGTGAATATTTGTTCCAAGCACCCAGAGGAAGCTGACTACTGTATCAAGCATTCCGGTGATGGTGAGCTTCTGTTTGGAGGTAGTGAAGGTTGGAGTAAGAGGCAAGAGAAACAGAGGAGAAACAAAGATAAGATTATACCCAAGATAATGTTAATTTCTTAAAACTACATTGAAAAAGGCTTCGGGGCTGGTTTCTATTGGCCTGTACTCAATTTCCAGCATTCTGTTATCTGCAATTACTGATCTGTAATTATGTATTTCCAACAGGGCCCACTTGCAGGAAGCCATGATTAAGGGTTCTTGCTAAATTGGTCCCATGTGTATTAGTCATTATTTTAAGATTCACTGTAACAACGTATTCAGCAGTGTGTCAATAGATTCAAAAAGGGTAAAATGAATTGTTCTATATTAATACCCAGCTTTAGTTCTGAGAATCAAGCAATTAATTTGAGTCTAACACATCCAAATAGAGTTTTTAACGATTGGATTTACCCAGCACAGACACATGCTTCTACTTCCCAACACTCATACCCTAACACTCATGGTCACATTCCTATGCATACACCTACTTAATTTGTTACTAATTCAATAAATATCTACTAGAAGATAAATCTGAAAACTAGCTGAAGATAGAAATTCGAAGAAAACTATTGTTGAAGATTATAAAAATTATTTTGAGTTTTGAAATAAGATAATGACGATTATTACGATTAGGATGAAGAATATTGATGAAAAGGAGTGACCAAGATTTATTATATTTACTATAAGGTGACATTGCACTAAGTCGTTTATAGGCATTAATGGTCCTACCTAACCCTCATATGAACTGTGCACTGGGTAATTTGATGCTCACGTTTTCCGTTGCGAGCCTTCATGATTTGCCACTGATCGTCTCAGAGTCCATATGCCTGACCAGACTGATGTCAGGCTCCCCGTACAGCTCCTAACAGGAGGCCTGAGAGTGCAGTAGTTACGTGCTGCGCTGTGATCCGCATGGTGGGCAGTTCTAGACCACCAGCGCTCCGAGGGAGAAAGACTAGGCTTTCTACTTCCATAAAACAGTTACAGTCTCAGAAACCCGGAGAAGATCATTACGAATTAGCATTGACTCCGTGGCAGTGAGTTTGGTGAGACATTTCCTAATTGCTCCGTTCCACCACGTCCCCAAACTGTGACACACACAGCCTCTCAGAATTCATTTTCACAATTACATCGTGCAAACAGTGGGAACACTCCCATTCAAATGTTTGAAAATATGTAAGGACACATGCAGGACAAGACATTTACTGACTCTCTGGATTTGGGAATGGTTCATCCAATTTCCACCTCCACGTGTTAATTATGAGCAGATGGCCACGACAATTTTTTAGCACAGAAAACTCAAAATGCCAACAGATACTTGAGCCTACACATCACAAATTCATAACATTGAGAGACCATCTCCTACCCAATAATCTGTACAAAGCATTATGCCCCCGTGGCAGATAGACTTTATGTTAAATTGACCCAGTATGACCTTGTGGGGGTGGAGTCCAACGTGTCAATTCAGGTCACAGCCTGATGATGCCTTCCCTGGAGGTGTGGCCTTTCCATAAGAAAGAAACGGAGAGCTTCTCTCTCTGCCCCTTTGTCTTCCTTCTGGCTGAGATTCTGTGTGCCTCCAGGAATGGTCATGTGGGCAGCTGACCCTGACAGTTGTTGATGTTGATGCCCGCCCTGTCCACTGACTGGATCCGCACGGATATGCACAAACCAGCTTGTGAACACCCTGCTTCCCACCTCTCCTTTCAGCAGCATTAAACTGTAGCTGTGTGAGTCTCAAGAGGGCCCGGGCTAGCATCAGACACAAAGGCTTGAGTTGGCCTGGGTGGGGCTGCCTTCTTGATATGCTATGACTTCTTGATATAAATTCTTTCTTATACATAGATGTGTAATGGATTTTTTTTTACTTTTTAAATATAAGAACAGTTGGGTGAGTCATAACCATAACATATTAAATGACCTGTGGCGGTTATATAACCTCCTGTGAACTTGCGACAGGGTGGAGTCTGGCCTGTCAATCAGGTCGTGCAACTTGATGATCTCATTTGGAGGCACAGGGGAGATAAATAGCTCACTGGAGGTGGAACACACTACTTGCTCTCTGCGGCACTCCCTGTAAGACATTCCTGCTGACAAGGCACATGGAGCTACACTAGAGCCCTAGAACTGGAGGAGCCACGTGGAGACCCCTGCCAGTGCTGAGACGCTTCCACTGTCACTGGATCCACAAGACTTTCCACCCACTGGCCTGTGATCTTCCTGCACTGGGCATTATTGCATGAAGGGGAATTTATTGACTGGTATAGGATATGTGGGGTAATATTGGACAGAGGAATTTGAACTGGACTGGGATGGGATGTTTTCTTAATATACAATTGCTCTTTGATATAAAGCTCTTTCTTATACACGTGAGTGTCCATGAATTTGTTTCTCTGGTCTACCAGGACAAACACAGACCCAATGCTGTTACACTGGCAATACGGTGAATGAAAATGAATGGAGGTACAGCAACTTATGCCTGAGAAGGAAAGCTAATTTCGTACGTTCTCTTTGGTCATTCGTAGGTTGCTCAGGTAGAGATCACTTGTTTCGTAGCAAAAGGGCTCCCATCCCCTAATTGAGTTTGAAGGGCCAAGATTCTCAAACAAGCTTCAGCGCCTCAAAATACCCATATCTGAAAGCAACCCCGAGCAGGTGTGCTGCCTTACATCTCAAAGCAGAAGTTTACAGGGGAAAAGTGAATTCTCTGCTTGCCTTCATTGACCTGGGGGTGGTGGTGGGGGACAGGATAATTAAAAGGAAGGACAATCCACATACTTTCAAGATTTTCCAATCTGTCTTGTCTACTTTTGCCTTTCTCTCCTCCACACTCCCTCCAGAAAGGGGAGGCAGGGGAAGGAGACACTAAACTGGCAGCTAGGCAAACTTTCCATCAAATCTCAGACTCAATGATCAGTGCCTCCAGGTCAGAAGGCCGTGACTTCGCTGTCCAGCAAGATGGCATTTCCAATGCCAAGGACTGAAGTCTTTGGATGCTCATCGCTATTATGTGATTGTTGCTGTCACCGTTGTCTAGTCCACTCCGACGCGTATCGGCAACATGTACAAGGGGCGAGTCAAAATGTAGTATGGTCACTGCGGTTCCAGCTCCTACCTGCCTGTTTATTCCAAACAGGACACGCTCAACCGTGTCTCTGTGACCACTGGGTGATTGCCGGGACGTGTTCACAGTTCACATACGAGTCTTAGTCTCATTCGTTTGCCCTCAACAAACGGTCCAAGCAAAACAACGGCTTCTAACGGAATCTCCTGGGTCAGTTCCATTCATGGCAGAGAATTATCTTCAAGGATTATGGCAACTGCTTTTTTGAGATCCATAAAGGGTAATTTTGATGGATTTTCTCAGAGGGCAAAGGAGGATAACTGAGGACTTATTATGAAGAAGTTTCAAGGAAATGGAAAATTGCATTGGTGACAAACAGGTGGGGAAAGTTGCACTGAGGGATTTTTTAAGTCACGACAACGTTCCTGTTTATTTTCTGAGGGTAGCAAAAGTTGTCCGATGAGAATTTCACTAACAGCAACCTTTTTACCTTTCTACCTTACAGCCCTGGTCTTCCCCGTTAGACTTCTTCTGCTCCCCGGAACACAAAGAACATTTCAAAGGAACATCATCTGTGCCTCTCCAGGATACCAAAACATGTGTTTGTTTGTCGTGCTGTAAATTGAAGATCAGAAAATTCTTCTGGATGACATCAAAAAAGAACCCCAAACCTAAGGCGACTGAGCTGATTCTGACGGAGAGTGGAATGTACCTAAATATACAGGGTTTTTGAGACTGTAAACGTTTATGGGGGCAGACAGCCTCCTCATTCTCCTGCAGAGCAGCTAGTGGGCTTGAATTAATAGCCCTGCGGTTAGTGCCCAACCCGTATTCCACAGCAGCGTCATGGCTCCAGAATTAATTAGAGAAAGAAATACTGCTTTCAGAAGTGTATAAACCTAGTTGGAGGGTGCGTCAAGAAATAATAGCTTCACTTTTCAATCATTTTGACAAGTAAGGGTCCTATTATTTTGTTGCAATACTTTTTCCGTGTCGTCTTCCAACTGATCCTGTACTATTGGCATGTTCTAGTCCATTCCTGTGGCCACTGTGTATTGGAGTATAATCAAATCTGAGGGACTCATTGACCAGCACAATATCAGACAATGTCCTGTTGTACTCCATTTGCTTTTCGTTGGATAATTTTTGAACCAGAACACCAGGTCTTTCTTCCTAGTCTAACCTAGTCTGGAAGATCCACTGAAACCTGTCCCTATGGATGAATTGTCTGAGATTTAATTTCAGTGGGAAAATGTTCATTATCAGTGTGGCATGCACGTCATCACTGATTGACGAGTGGTGGAATCACAATATAGAATTTTGCTATGAGGTAGGAAAAGTGCTACAGACAGACTTAGTTTCTCCTAAAGTTCTTGTATTTTCGTTGTTACTTTAAACAAGCAATGAGTGCACTTGGTTCTCAGCTGAAACCATAGAAGAAGAGCAATATTATATATCTTACAATACACGATAGCATCTAGAACTGGATAGTGCACAGATAGGGAGTGGTCTGCAAATGAAGCTGGTTTCAGATAAGAACGTAGAGGGAAGGATATCATTGACGCAGTGAGATGGATCTTGACCAAAAGCCTAGAATATCAGAAAGATGTTTGTGTTTTATTGACCATGGAAAGGCATTCAACTGTGTGGACCATAACAAATTAAGGATGATATTGTAAAGAATGAAAATTCCAGAGCCCTTCATTGTGCTCTTGTGGACCTTGTACAAAGACGGAGAGAGGGTCTTTAGAACAGAACAAGGGCATGCTTAATGGTTTAAAACCAGAAAAGGTGTGCATGAGGGTTGCAGCCTATCATCACACTGTCTGTGTGCTGAACAAGGAATCCAAGAAGCTGTACTATCAAAGGAAGACTGCCATCACAGGATCGGAGGGAGGAAGGCTCATGAGCCAACAGTGACACGCACGTGACACAATCTGCTTACTGAAAGCCAAGACGACTGCTGGACATCAAAGACTATCATTTTCATGGGTATGGACTAAACTCAATGTGAAGAAAACAGAACTTCTCACAACTGGAGCAATAGATAACTCATGATGAAAGGAGAACAGATAGAAGTTATCCAGGATTCTATTTTACTTGAATCTACATGCGTGATTATGGAGTCAAGAGATCAAAAGATGCATGGCATTGAACAAATCTACTGCATAAGAACTCTTTAAAGTGTGAAGAGCGAAGACGTCACTTTGACGACAAAGGTCTGCCTGACAAAGTCATGGCATCTTCAATCACCTTTCATGCATAGGAAAGCTGACCAATGAATAAGGAAGACCAGAGATGAATTGATGGATATAAACTATGATGTCACAAAGAAGATTAAAAGTATCATGGGCTGACAGAAGAAGCCTATCTGTCTTGGAGAAAGTAGATCCAGAATGTGTCTTGGAAGTGAGGATGGCAAGACTTCATGTCATTAAATTTTGACACGTCATCCAAAAAAACCAGTCCTTGGAAAAAGATATCGGGCTTGGTAAAATGGAGACTCAATGAAAAAGAGGAAGACACGAGATGGATTGACACATTGGCTACAAAACAATGGTTTCAACATGGCAATAATTGTGAGGTTGGCTAGGGACCAGGAGGTATTTGGTTCTGTCGTGTATGAGGTCACTATGAGTCAGTGTCGACTACAGAGAACCTAACCAGGACAAAAACAGACGAAAACCAGACAGACTGCCAACAGCAAACAATAGCTTATATCCATCTGAGTCAATCCAAAGGGGGAGAGTTTTCAGAGGAAAATAAAGAGCAACATCATATTGTCAAAGAATTTCAAAAGTCAGAAGTCAACTTGTAGATCATTCTAGTCCAATCCCTTCATTTTCAAAGAACATTTTAAGAATTTTACTACCTACTGAAATATTTAAATGTTTACTGGGAGTACAGATTAGAAGATAAATATCTTTGGTTTTAGAAAATCTAAAGCTGGTATTGATACACAGTAAAGAGCCAATGGACAGGGCAGAGCAAGAGCTCAATATATTTCTAGTGAGAGAATGACTTAAGAAAGACTCTTTGCCAATACAAACCTTATAATCCCAAGTTTCTCAAGAGAACTCAAGGTCAGCCCATTGTTTTAAACTTGGGTTCTGGCCATTTGGCCCCCACTTACTGGAACTAAAACAGGGGTCGTTTATCTAGTGGCTCCTTTCCAATCACCCCCATCAGAGCCCTAAGATTAAAATTATGTAAAAAAGAAACTTTCCATTTATTCCCAATGCTGAATTTTAGTATTTCTAAATTGGCTGTACTTACAAGAAGGTAATAAATAGAGCATTAAAAGAAACAATTGTCATCCAGCATCCTGCACAGAGCTGACCTGCCATTAACTATAGAATACTGGCATCTCAGAATCAGATATTCATAGTCATTGAAAGAATTCTATAATGGATGACCTGGTTGTCCTGTTCCAGAATACAACCAGTTCAGTCATTCCCTATTTAACAAAACACTTTGTTCCATTTTAGATAGCACTCATATTCCACAGAAATATTACTGCCTCTAAAATCTATCTCCCTAAAAATTGTATCCACAGTCCTTTTTTTTAAAATAAATCATTTTGTCAAACACATTTATACATATGTTGCCATCATCATTTACAAAGCATTTTCTTTCTCCTTGTGCCCTGGGTACACAGTTCTTCCCCTAGAGCCACAGCGTGCACCTTGACAAACCATTTAAAGCAGTTACCTTGTCCCTTCCACGTCTTTCTCTTATGCCCTTTGCTCCTATCTTTGACCACCATATAAAGGAGTCTCTGACTCGTGCACTTCAGAACAGGTTACCCCGAGACTAAACACAATATTTCCCTTAAGATCTGACTATTTAGAGTGCTAAGGGACTTTTCTAAAAGGAGCCCAGGTCGTGCAGCAGTTAAGCACTTGGTTGCTAACAAAGAAAAGTCAATGGTATGAACCCACCAGCGTCTCCACTCCCCCACAGGTCAGTTCTAACTCTGTCCTGTCAGATCAATAGGAATTAGAATTGACTAAGCAACAAATGAGGTTTGTTTTTTTTTTTTAAGTTATAATTATCATAATGGCTAAAATGTATTTTCTATGAGGCATTTTATATTCATTCTCCCATTAAATCCTCACAAAATCACAGATGGATTGGTAGTATTATTATCCCATTTTATAGATAAGAATGCAAAAGTTTGGAGAGATTAAATGTAACTTGCTCACCAAGACCAAAATCAAACTCACGAGGGGTCTTCTCACCAACCAAACTCACTGCCAGAGTCTAGTCCGCTTCACAGCCACGCAATAGGACGGAGAACTGCTTCTGTGGATTTCTGGGAACTGTTAACTCTTTCAACAACAACAAAGCACTGCCCTCACGCCAATCACCAACCAAACTCACTGCCAGAGTCTAGTCCGCTTCACAGCCACGCAGTAGGACAGAGAACTGCTTCTGTGGATTTCTGGGAACTGTTAACTCTTTCAACAACAACAACAAAGCACTGCCCTCACGCCAATCCTGATGGGAAGAGAAAGATTCATCTTCCTCCCCTCCCCTGGAACGGTTGGGTTTCTCGAACTGCTAACCTTGCTGTTGGTAGCTCAATGCATAACCCACTGTGCCACTGGGGCTCCTTAATTATCTTTAGGGCAGTTTAAGCTACCCCTCGGGATTTCTGAGGCTGTAAATTTTGCCAGCAGTAGGAAGCTTCGTCTTTCTCCTGCACAAAAAGGACCACTGACATTGGTTTAGCGGTCCAGGGCTTCCTTAGCCTATTATATTACACCACCAGGGCTTGCTCGAGTTCCCAGAAATAAGTCTCCCAAAAGGAATTCAAACCCAGGTTCCAAATTATCCTCCTTTATTTATTGGACCTTATTTGGGTTGGTTGTACTTTGATCTCCAAGTTAAATGATGAGGACCCTGAGACACTCTTATGCATATTTCCATTCCTTAATACTGAACTGTAAATGCTCAGATCCTGGGTTCCACTGAATTCTACGTTGAGCGTTTCTTCTATCTTAATTGACTACTGCACTTGGATTTGCACTGGCGTCTGCTTTGTCTGCGCGTAAGCCTCCAGGAAAGCATATTACAATGTGTGGAACTCTCGCATTTTCTTGTACCCACTACTCGTTGGGACAAGGTTGGTGACTTTTTACAGATGACTGCAGGCAGCTAATAATTTTTCTAACTAGATTAATTTCTTCAACATGTCTCCCTCCATATTACAAGTGATTCTTGATGGTTATCTGGCATTATGATGATTTCTACCTGAATGCCTGAATTCTCAGAGAACTGGGTGGAAGAAAAAAATCCTGTGATTTTTTTTCAAAACATCATCACTTCAACTTTACAGCGATTGGTGTAGTGAACTGATGGAATCTCGCGAGATCCCACCTTTCTATTCTGAGTGGTGTCTGTGGCAGCCATCTTTCTGCTCAAGTAAAGAGTTACAGCCTCGGAAACCCAAAGGTCCATTCTCCTCGGACTGATAAGCTGACTGTGGGTCAGTACTGATCCAATGGCAAGGAGTTTCGCTTTAGGTTGGCACCAGGCTGCAGGCTATGATGGAATTTGCCAGGCTTGTGCTTCCATCATCCTCATGGCTTACACAGACCCTACTGCTGTGATAATGGAGTACCACCAAGTGGATCCCACCTCCGAGCATCCTCCTGTGACAAAGGAGACCTATATCTAGGGTTTCCTTGCCTGTATCAGGAAGCCGATCAGCAACTACTGCTGAGAAGCCACTGGGTGAGTTTGAACCTACATCTTCCAGTTAGCAGCCAGGCACTCAACTATTTGCTGCCACAAAACTCATAACTCACTTTCATTTCTGACTCATGGCAACCCCGTAAGGGCAGTGTGTTAGTCTGGGTACTTTAGAGAAACAAATCCACAGAAACTCATGTATAAGAGAGAGTTTTATATAAAGAGTAAGTGCGAATCAAAAGAACATCCCCACCCAGTGCTGCCCAAGCCCACAAGTCCAACATTAACCCATATGCCCAACACCAATCCACAAAGTCCTCCTCCATCTCACAACACATACACACACACTAAGATGCCAACTGCCGGAGGAAAACTGAATCAGAGAATGTGCAAACATCTCAGTGCTGGCAGGGGTCTCCACACGGCTGCTCCAGCACCCAGGGCTGCAATGGGGTAGGTCCAGGTGATTTCTCCTTAGGGATGTCTTGCAGGAAGTCAGCCTTGCAATCTGAAAGTAGGGAACTGCAATCTGAAGCAGCTGCACCCTGGTACGACCATCACAAAGCAAGAGACCAGAGAACTAGAAAGGCAAGGCTTACTGAGCCATTTATCCCTCTGCCCTTTAATTAACCCCACATGTGTTTATCGGCCAGGTTGGCACCATAAACTAACGACCCCAGGCAGGGTAGAACTACTCTTGTGGGTTTCAGAGATGGTGACTCTTTCCAGGAGTGGGAAGTCTCATTTTTCTCCCTCGAGCAGCTGGTGGTTTCAAACTGCTGACCTTGCAGCTACTAGCCAAACACATTATCCACCAAGCCACTGGCAATCCTCACTGCTTTGTAACATATATCTTTCCAAAAGTGCCATTGAGTTGATGCCGACTCACAGCATCTCTGAAGGACATAGTAGAACCACCCCTGTGAGTGTCCACGATTGTAACTCTTTACCAGAAATAGAGAGCCTGCTCTTTCTTCCAAAGAGCGGCTGGTGTTTTCAGAACTTGGGATGTTTCTAGAGGTGTCGTGAATTCTCAGCTTTAAGAGGTCAGTTCTAGAAGGCTCAGTAAATGGAAGAGGTGAACTCTCACCGTATCTCTTTATAAAAAATCCCATCCTCTGGGACACCAAAAACAAAAATTAAGCCACTGCCACCAATTAGAATCTAACTCATAGAAACCCAGTAGAGGGTCTCTGAGGCTGTAAATCTTTATGGAAGCAGACAGCCTCTTCTTTCCCTAGCAGACCTGTTGGTGGCTTTGAACTGCCCACTGTACAGTTCAATGGCCAATACACAGTGCCAAGAAGGCTCTTTCCCACGCTACCATGGCGGAGGACATACAAGACAACAAAGGATTCTTTGTACTCTCCGTCTCTGGGATGCTTTGAGAGACCTGGAGAGCCTGTGCAGCACATCATCTGAAAGCGGAGACGGGAACCCATGGGAAGAATTAGGGTACTGCTTTCATAGTCCCCTCGTTCTGTGTGTGTCCACTCCTTACTGGGGACTTTCCATTGATGCTTCCAAGTGTGGAGATCAGCATCCTTCAATGGAACGATAAAAGCAATACAATGGGTATTGACATACATGATTTTACACTCCTTTCAATGTGCTTACACCAGCATTTTTGACCTAGAAAAACCTATCCAAAGGAAGGCTTTAAACTACAGCATTCCGTGTGGCAAAATTGATGAAAGCCTTCCAAAAGTTATAAAAGTAGAATTTGTATGATTTGGTTGGAGGGGAAGGGTGTGTGTTTACTAGCTTTAAGGTAAAGTCATGCACAGCTGTTCTGTGAATTTTCTCACGGGGCACAATTTCAAAAGCCTCCTTCCCTCTGGGCCCCAAACCTGTTTACAGCAGCCTCGCTGCTCCACAGAACTTGCCACAGGTAGTTAAGTGTGAATAATGACAACCAAAGAAAAAAAGAAAACTAAATTCCCATCACTAAAGGAAAACTCAAGTGAGCCCTCTGGGGGAAATGCTCACAAGGATTAATTATATTGTAGGAGTTGATATCTTTCTTCATTTCCCTTTCCAGCAGTTTTGCAAATACATTTTTCCACATTTTGAAAGAAATGTAAGAACTCCCAAGTTCCACCGCCAGAAAGCCCTGACAGTCTCTGATAGCTGAATAATGGATGAAGCTCCACTGTTTACTGAGCAGGGGGAGAAAAAAAGAGAGTGATAGAGAAGTCGGGACAGAGCGCAGGGCTCTGACATGCCCTCCTGCTGAACAATGGCGACAAGAGTAGCCGGGCTGCTTTTCCGTTTTGTATGTAGACACAGTGCAAATGGAAACCAGAGTTCAGTGTGGGCTTTACTATCATTTCAGACCCTAGGATTTAATCCAGTCATCTTCCGCTGTGTTGGTGAGATTGCCCCTTGCGCAGGGGTGAAGACCTGGAACACTGATTACTAAGTGTTTCCATCCCTCATTGCACAGCCGCCTGAGAGAAATTTCCCTGAGAGCCTACGTAGCACTCCCAGCTGTGAGATCCCTCTGGTCTCACCACACTTTCTTTTGCTGGAAACCTGATTAAAACACAAAGATATGGTTAACAACAGTTTACATCTCCTTCCAGGGATGCTCGGAACTTTACTGCTGAGTAATTTGCAATCTCTCGCTCCTCTGTCAGGGCAACCATGGGAGATCTAAGTGAGGTGAATGCTGTCAGGGTGCTTGTCTCCTGAGAGAACACTCCCCACGAAATTTCCCACCATGCCTGTCACAAGGACCTAAAATCCCACCACCCAGGAGAGATTCACTCTTTTGGGTCTAGAGGCATTTTAGTCCCTGGGGGTCCTATTATCATGCAAAAAAAGGCTGAGAAGAAGAACAGCATAGAAAGCTATTATTAACTGACAGCAAGGAGGCCCTTGGGATTTGGACACAGGATTGAGCCTGAGGACTGACTACAGGAAATCAGGACACAAGGAGAGGAGGTAAGATGGCATCATTAAAATAAACTTCACAATGTTTCAGGGGCAAGCCAACCCTCCTCTGGCATTGCCTACACTGAGGGAATTCCACTCAAGGTGGGATGATGGGCACGATACAAGCAATTTCTTTTCAGTGGCGCTAAAGGAGAAATCAGCCCCGACACTAAGGGGTACTTATATGCAGTACTCGGGCTTTAGTCAGATATGTTTAATCAGGATGTTGCCCCTGGACTTTCTCCCCCGATGCCTTGAAGTAGTCACCTGGGCTTGTCAATAGGGTGGTGTCTAAATCATATGGTGATACAGTTAGTGTTCATGCTCTACTCTCCTCTCTGGCCCTCCTGGGGGACCAGGGACACCATTGCTAACATGGTCAAGTCGGCAAGCTATAGAGGAGAGAGGAAGGAATCTGAGTACTTTTTTGTTTGTTTTTTAAACTTACTTTTAAAACAATACAAATCCCATACATCGGGGATGGGATGGGGGTAAGGAGATCTTTAGAAAACATCGGGGGATTTAACCAGTGAAACGAAGGCACCCAGAAAAGAAGAACTTGGAAGGGAGGAAGGCGACTTCCTGAATTTCCAGAAAACCTTGCTCTACTCAACAAGGTGTTGGTTTGTATCAGTACAAAGGCTCCACAGCAAATCTTTGCGTTCTCTTAGGGATGCTTCCTACTTTCAGAGAGTAATTCAGAAACTGTGTTCGTGTGGGTAGACTACAGAAACAAATTCATAGACACTCACATGTGTATAAGAAAGAACTTTATACACAAGAGCAATTGAAGATTGAGAAAACATCCCAGCCCAGTCCAGATCAAATCCATAAGTCCAATATTAGCCCACATGTCTGATACCAATCTATCAACTCCTCTTCAGAGTGCCGCAATGTACATGACTCCCCCAGCTCAGGGCACTACGGTAGCTCCATGTGTCTTGTCAGAGGCAACGTCTCCCATGGAGTGAACATGTGCTCCACCTCCCGGGAGCTATTTATCTCCTTAGTGCCTCCAAATGAGGTCCTCCAGCTGCAACCTGATTGACAGACTAAACTCCATCCCTTCACTCTTAATCCTCTCAGATTGACAACAGATCATGTAACTACCACAGATACTGACCGAAACCCACTGACATCAAGTTGATTCCTACGGAAGTGACCCAATGCAGGGCTTCCGAGGCCGTAAGTCTTTACTGGCGCTGACCGCCTCCTTGCTCTCCCTTGGAGCGGCTGGTGGGTTTGAACTGACCTTGCTTATGGGAGGCAGCCCAATGCTTACCCAACAGCTCCATCATGGCTCCTTGGATACTAAAGGTCTAAAAAAAAAATGCCAAGGAAGCTCTAACCGGTTCTTATTGTGTGGTGGAGGTTGTTCTCGGTGTGTGCTTTGCTTGTCCTGTGTGGATGCACGGAGGGAAAATTGCCGTGGAAAGAGGCGTGCCCCCAGACCGATCATTTACAGCGGTAAAGCGATTGCAGCTGTTGTGCCTCTACAGGACAAGGAATGACGTCTCCAGTGAATTCAACTGGTCAATGGGTCTAGTCACTGAATTCAAGAGGAGCTCCAGCGCACCAGAGGCACTTCAGAAAATATGCCCGGTGTTCCACTTCCTAAAGCCAGCTCTCAAAAACCCGAGGGGTTCTACTCTACCACTCCTGGGTCACTCTGAGTGGGAATAAAGTCCCTGGCCACTGGATACTGGAGCCCCATAAACTAATAGGTTGAAGCAGTAGGTTGGTGTCCTTGTTCACAGGCCTGGAACAGAGGTTTGGGTCTGTTTGTGTGTCAATAGGTGTTTTGTTATTCCTGCTGTTTCTCTTTTGTTTAGTTTGACTTGTAAGCAGCCAAAGTGTTTGACTGAAACCCAGACCCAATTCCTAACACAGGCAATCTATCTTTCTACCCAAGGTGATCAGACAGGAGTCAGGAAAAGAACTTTTGAAACCTAACTCTCTGGGAAAATAGAATGAGAAAGCATCAAGAAAACTGTCGATTTCAGAAAAAAAAGAATAGATTGAGTTCTTTAAATGTGCTTTCAAATGGCATCTCTCTACATGTGAATTTGTAGTGAATTCATGACTCACTGGTGATTATACACCTCTTTTAACAAAGAGTTATACTTCTGTAAAGAAAGGCCAACCAACGTCTGCTCCTCTATCAGTCATCTCAACAATCCAAGCTTGGCTCCCATGACACCATGAAAAGAAATTCCTCCAACAAAGTATGTTCTTTTTCTGACCCCCTCAGAAGAAAGACATGAAGAATCAAGAAGCATGTGTGGTGCACTAGAGGAAAAACTCTATTACCATGGCATGGATACTTTCCTGGCCCAAGACTAAACTCGAAACTCACTGCCGTTGAGTCGATTCCAATGGTGATCCTACAGTACAGGGTCGGACTGCCCCCTGTGAAGTTCCCACACTGTCACTTATGGGAGTCGCAAGTTCTAGCTTTCTTCCAAGGAGCAGTTGGTGGTTTTGAACTGCTGCCCCTGTGGTTAGCAGCTGAACTTGCCATCATTATACCACTAGGGCTCCTTCATGGTCCAAGAGATAAAAACATTTTTCAAATCTGTCTAGAGTGACAGCTATTGATCAGTGCTCAAAAGGACATTAGTTTTGTTCGTTGTCCAAGTGAAGCCATAAAACCAATGTCCTTTTGAGCACAGGTCAAGAGCTGTCAGTCTGTACGATGTTCTGGGGTCTCTGCCCCTTCTTTTTTATAGTGGTAAGAGTAGGGTGTGGGGTAAGGTCAGACCATGATCTTGTAGATACAAAAGTACCGACAAAACAAAATCATGTTGTGACCTTACTCCACATTCTGCTCTTTTCTTTATAAAAAGAAGCAAGGATTCTACCCCCACCCACCCACCAGCCCCCTGAATCTGCCTTTAGTAGTCACTTCTGAGTGTCGGCACTGTTAAGTTCATTGTCGAATTCTCATCTTCCATGGGAGATTGGGCTTCAGGTTCTGGCCAATGAACCTCATGCTCAAGCGGAGGAACAACCTCCTAGCAGGGAAAATTTTTTCTAATAATATTTTTACAGATCCCAAGGGGAGAGTGTGCCTGATACTACGCTCTTAATAGAGCATATTGGTTCTAGTTTCTATATAACACCTGTGGAACCAGGCCAGGAGCCACAGAATACTGAATATGGAACCCTGGATCTTCCAGGTGCACAACTTACTGCAAAGGCCATATCAGAGGGATGTTAGGTAGGACTAGGTTCTACCTCAAACATAACTGTTACTCAAGGACATAAGGCCAAAATTGCTGGCTGTGTGAAGAAGCAGAGGACAGCTATACCTAGAGTATTGATCCCATCTGCAGGCAGGTTAATATTCACTTAGCACTTTGACGCCCTACTTGCATTATTCAGACATGTATTATTCTGGCAGACCTTGTGTCTCACATTGTCAATGGATATTATTGCAAGTTTTGCTTCACCTCCAACTCCCATGGTTTGTGTAAATAGTGTCCAGTCATGTAAGGATTTAATCTGTGCAAGTCAATAATCCGTGTATTGCAATTCGTAGCTAGGCTACACTTGTTTAGTCTCCCAGTCTCAATTGGATTTAAAATACCTTACCATGGGCTAAATCAGTGATACTAAAAACAGAAGGATCTTATGCACCGGGGGGATTGCCGGTAAGTTTCTCCTTCCATAAAAAACAATGATGTCTCTAAGGTGGACCAGATGAAGATAGAAAACATAGATTTAGAAATGGATTTGGGGCTCCCACTTAATTCTCCCTCCAATCTGAGAACAATTAGTTCAATGACATGGCCCTGCTTGATACTGGCCCTCATGGAGGAGACATGGAAGACGTGAGTGTTACAGCAAAGCGTGGTGAAGAAATTAGATGGTGCCAAGCTATCAGAAAGAATAGCGCCTAAGTTTTTAAAGGCTTGTTTTCAAACAAGCAGTCATCTAAGTAATATGTCAACTAAACCCACATGGAAGAAGCCCACATGCCAATGTCTGTGATACAAGAATTTTAAACAATTTAATCTAAATCTGGAGGAAGGAATGGTATCGGAGCTCAAAATTGTGAAATTCTGGTTTGCAGAAGGCTATGGATCACAGTGAAAGCCCAAAACACATATGCAGGATCTACACATGGAATAAGCCTCTGGTAACTCCCATCTGACCATAAGTGGTGGAAGTCAATAACCTCATTATAAGATAGTGTCAGAGAGATGGTGATAATAGGTTAAAATGATAATATCTGACTTGAATGGTTAGAACCTCATCATTTGATTTCCCTTTTTATAAACATTGAGCTTGATCTGTTGTTTTTTTAAAATATTCTCGGGCGGGTGGGAGGTTAGTTTTTTAAACTGGGGCTTATCTCTTATATTTGGTTATTGTTGGTAGCGTTCTTGACTCTCTGCCAGGTATCTTTTTATGTTTCTCAACATATGAAACCCAGGTTGGGAGACTCTACAGAGACACTAGCTAGAATAATGGTTCCTGGCAGGTACGGCTGGGGAGGGGGGGGCATTGGGGAGTTGATATCAAGGAGTACAAGGAGGAAGAAAATGTTTTTAAATGACTGTGATAGTGATTGTTCAACACTGCTTGATACGACTGAATTATTGAATACTTTGATGTCTGGATTATGTCCTACTAAAATGATTTTGGGGGAAAATCCATTCCTCTCAAGACTTCTGGAACTTCTCTTTGAAAATTACACCTACTACCTGTAGGACATATGTCTTAAAACCTATTTACACTGGGTACAATGGATTCCCACCCCCAAAGAGATCCCCCTGCCACCTCAGGAATGCAACATTCTCATGCCGCGGAACTGAAAAACTCAGCAACCTTGAGCAACGTATCCCAGTGGAGAGCCATGTGCAGGGAAATGGTCTGAGGTCACAGAAGAGACAGTCATCTTTGTCTGGGGGCCAAAGCATACTTCCCCAGCTCGGCTGCAGGATGCACATAAATAACACTGCCTGGAGAGAGGTCACTTCTGAGGCTAGCGCCAGGGTCAGCAGCGACAGCTTGCAAGCCAATTGCTCTGAAAATCTCTGGCACGTCTAGCTCAGTACCATAGGGAGAGCAGTGCTGAAAGCAGATAAGACCTAACTCCTCTGTGGGATGAGCCAACCTTGAACCTTATTGTTGCTCTGTAGATTTCAGAAGGCCTCACACTGCATCCCCTGCAGCAAGGGAAACCACACAGTCAAACCTGGAGGGACAGGAAACACAGGCTAGGGGGCATTCAGTGAGGTCAAAAGACCACAGTGCAGCAGGCAGGAATCAATAGTGCTGAGCAGAGTCCAGAGGGATCAATGACCCTTAGACTCTGTGACAGTGTAGCAAACTTTATTAATAGTGCACGTGGGGTTAGCCCAGGGCTGTGCAGCAGTTACAGACGGACGCCAACTTTTAAGGAATCAGAAGTACAATAATGAACTAACTATACAAGGAAACTAGTCTGGTTCGTAAGCAGGAATGTCCAGCAAAAATAGACCATTGAGTCACTTAGGGATGATTGGAAAGTCCCAGAAACACATTCTCCCCTCGAATCTCAGGGCCACAAATTGCCCACATCTAGTCTTGGGGCTAAATTTTCTTTCTCTCTGTTTTATTACTTGTAACCATCTCCCTAGAAGATATTTCAAGCATACAGAACAGCACAGAGCATCGCATAATGAACTCCCAGGCACTCATCACCCAATCCGAACAGTTACATACAGATGGCCAAACTACTTACATCTCTACTCCCCCTTCCCCTAACCCAGACCCATGGTACGGGTTTACTGGGGGGCAAATTGTAGACACAGAATTTCATCTCTGAATACTTCTGCTTTAGTATCTAAAAAGATTCTTTTTATAGAGACACCACCCTGTGATCCCACCCAAAGTGAATTGAACATGAATTCTTCCCTACCATCAAAGATCCCATTGGTATTCAAAATTCCTCCAACACTTTAATTTACACTTTGCTCACTGAAATCTGTATGAGTCCTGGTGGCATAATAGTTATGCGTTGGGCTGAGATCCAAAAGGTGGGTGGTTTGAACACACCAGCAGCACCTTGGGAAAAAGACTAGGCTTTCTACTCCCATAAACAGTGACAGCCTCAGAAACTCACGGATGCAGCTCTTGCCTGTCCTATAGGATGGCTGCGAGTCAAAGTGGACTCAATGGCAGTAAGTGTGATTTGATTTTTTTTAAATTTAAATCTGGATGTCTAACTCAAGAGCACACATAACAAGTGATGGGCTTGTAGTGTGTTCATTTCCCTTTCCGCTCTTTATTTTTCTTTGCAAAGTATTTACTAAACAAGACTGCTTCTTCTGCCCTATCGGAGGGTAAGTCAAAAAGTATTGCTGCAAGGATCCAGTTCACAGGTCTGTTAAAAAAAAAACACACCAACCTTTCAATGTGTCTCTGTGACCAATGGATGGCTGCAGACAAGTAATTCAGTAATAAATACACTTGTCATAAACTCTTTAGGGTTCCTTCAAAAAAAACTGTCCAATCCAAGGAGAAAGTCAAAGGAAATAGAGGAAAGAACTCGTAGGCAAAGGGCATTTAAAGAAGTATAAATATGGGCACGTACATATGTAAAATTATCTATATGTAATGATAGGGATACAGGTTTGTGTACATATGTCAAGTATTAAGGTAGCACATGGACATTGGGCCTCTATTCAAGTACTCCCTCAATGCAAGAACACTTTGTTCTAATAAACTGGCATTCTGTGATGCTCACCTTGCCGACACAATCGCTGAAGACAAAATGTGTGCATAAGCAAATATGGTGAGGAAAGCTGATGGTGCCTGGCTATTAAAAGATAGAACATCTAGTGTCTTAAAGGCTTGAAGATAACAAGTGGCTATCTAGCTGGGAAGCACATAATAACATACCTCTGGAGAACCAAACAACTTTTTTCTTTCCCATTTTAACTACTTTTCATGATATTTACTTGTTTTATGAGAACTCTTTGTTGGCATTAGTATGGTGCAATATATTTATACACATTTGATGTACTTCAACCCAATGTATTCTTACTCTTAATATTCAGATATCCCTATCTTTTACCAATGGTAGTCTCTACAAGTTGCTTTAAAGGCACTTAGATATAATGTTTTATAGAACTTTAATACCTTACACACTTGCTCCGCTGTTATATTTCTGCCCCAGACCTAGAATAGAATCAGCCATTCAGATAAGAAATGTTTGTTCTCTAGAGACCACAATCTGGCCACCAGAGATGCTCATTAGTAACGAACTGAACATATTCTGTCTAGAACAAAACCAGGATACAACTTTTTTTTCCCAAAAAGAAAATAGTTCATGAATTCATACAAAAATTGACAACTACAATTTAGGATTGCAAGGTTTTTACTTAACACTTACGTTTTATAAGGAGGCCTGGTGGCACTGTCAGGTAAACATTGCTTTGGACAACTAACTGCAATGCCAGTGGTTCAAGCCCACCCGGTGCTCTGAGAGACAGAGATGAGGCTGTCTGTACAGACCTACAAGGCCTCAGAAACCCTATAAAGGGTCGCCATAGGGTCACGGAGAATGGGAAATGACTCAATGGTAATGAGTTTGGTAATGGGGTTGAGTTGGTGTCAAATCAGCTCAGTGGCAGAGGGGGTGATGTTGTAATATCTGTACACCTATTCACGTACACCAAAATTTATTCCCACAGAATTATGTAATTGAGTTAGCCTGTAATATGTCTTTAGTGACTTGAGACTACCAACAGTGATATTATCTCTAATAATATGACTACTAAAATAGCTGAAGAGATTTCAGGGTATTTTTGTTCTTTGAGTATGATTCTCTAAGGGAAAAAGGCCAATTACTATATTTAAAGTCACAGGAAATAAGATATCTCTGGGTGGTCAGGCCACCAAGTTGATGCTTGACTAGACTTATTCGTTTTGCTTTCTCTCCCCCCACCCCTTTTCTCTCTCTCTCTCCTAGGAATCTCTGGTTGAATTTAATTTTGTTTTATAGTTTTATAAAAAACATGGTATTATGAATTTAATTATGTGCCCCACCACCACCAAAAATGTTGAATTCCTAACCCCTCATACCAATGAACAGGGCCTTGTATAGATATAGAACATTTTGTAAAGGTTACCAGTTAAGTTAGCAGGGGTGTAATAATGGAGTAGGGTGGAGCCGATTGCACGCTGAGTGACATCCTCTTAAAAGAGAAGAGACAGACAGTGGAAGGATGGTCCTGCAAAGATCTGTCTGTAGAGACACCTGGTGTTATCAGAAGCTGCAAGAGACAGGGAAGATCTTCCCCAGGGACTTCAGAGGGATGTGGCCTGGCTGACACGTTGATTTGGGCTCTAGCCTGCAGAAGTGTGAGACAGTACATTTCTAGTCTTTTAAGTCACATCGTTTGTGGCATTTCCTTGTGGCAGCCCTAAGAAACTAAGACACATGGTTTCAAAATTGCAGCTACAAAATAAGGTGTGTTCTGAGATGTCTAATTTCTTGCTTATCCTTTCTCCTTCACTGAGGTAAATATTTTGGTAGGCTTTGGCTCTTTTATATGCAAACACACACACACACAGAAAGAGATATGTAATCTCCTCATTCCTTTTTGATGATAAGCTATATGTTATACCGGTGTTTAAGCTTTCTTTTTCTACTTAAAATGCCCAACAGACTATTTTAATAAACACATATAAAAATATTCATTATTTCTCTTTATGACCATATAATACTCCACTATGTGGATGGATCATTGTTTGCAAACAGTCCCAACCATGTCAACTAACAATGTGTTTATTTCTATTTTTTGATAGTATAAATAATATAGCATGACTACATATTTGTATGTATATATTACATATACAAACACATGTCGACATAGACAGAGTATATGTCTCTATTATATATGTATATATACATAATATATTATTTTCTTCCCTTCTTATCTTTTTTCCTTCCTTCTCTCATTATTCCACTTTCTTTTCTTTTTCTTTTTGCTTTTCTAGTCTTAGGATTTAAATACCTCAGAGAGATCTAGTTGCTACTGAGTCTCTGGGTGAATTGGCTTATCAGATCATCTGGCATATAATACGTATTCAATTACTTGTTGGAAAAGTCAGTGAGCCACTTTTTTTTCTCTGCCAAGAAGAATTCAGGCAAAATGAGAGTACTTGGCATAGAAAATGAGGCTCACCATTAACATTTGGGAATCAGCTCACAAGGGAGAGGTGAGGGGTGTGTAACTAGCCTTCTTCATCACTTTGCCTTTCCAAATGGTTAACTGGGATGCAAATGCTTGTATGTAAATACTTTTCAGAAAGTATATAATCCATTTAAGGGGATCTTTCTTTAAAGGCAGCAGCAATTCTTTTGTTATCCTTCCCTTTGTGGAAGTCCGTTCACGTCATGTGTGTCGCTTTATTGTAAACATACTGCTCTATAAACCCATACCAGTAAATGTTAGCTAAAATTCACAAGTGCATTTTCCCCTCAACAGCTACTAAGAAAACCTCAGCAGCGGTTCAGAAATTGTACTTTCCCTTCTGCTAGAGAATCGTGCAACAATCCAGTTGCACATGAAGCCTTGGGGAAGAATTGGAATTCAGACCTATCATTTCTCATTTTTAAAAGGGTTCCTTCCACTTTTAAAAGGGCTCAAATAAATTTCTTGGAAAGGGCCATCAAGACAAAAGATGTCAAAAGACCGGCTGATTTTTTTTTTTCTTTTTTAACGAATGAACTGTAGAGAAAAAGGGAGAGATGGTTTAAAAGCTATTTGAAAGTGATCATTATAACTATGATTGTTTTGCTTTTCAAATTTAATTTGGAGGCTTACATGCATAAAGAGTTTCAAAAGACAAGCTAGATCTTTAGAGTTAGAAGACCCAGAAACCCTTCCTGATCTGCACCAGGCCAGAAGGTTTTGGAAATTTAACAGGACTGAATTTTGTTCCAGGAAATATAGGAGCATCACCGAGTCATAACAGGAAGGTGAAATACAAATGCAAGAGCATATAGAAATGAGAAAACATAGTAACATGCTTTTAATGGAGGCGATTGACAGGAATTTCTACTTTAGAGGTGGAATCAACTAGAAAACCTAATTCCTAACCCAAGTCTAGTATACTGAATCTTAGTGTGGGAGTTACCTCCTCTGTTGTCAACTTGAGACTATTAAAAGTGCAGGAGTGGAGTTTAGCCTGTCAATCAGGTCGCAGCTTGATGACCTCATTTGGAGGCATTAAGGAAATAAATAGCTTGCTGGAAGCAGGACAGACACACACACACACACACACACACACACACTCCCTGTGAGACATTCCTGTTGCCAAGTCACATGGAGACACACTGATAGAGCCAGATCCCAGGAGCTGGAGGAGCCACGTGGAGACCCCTGCGGGCCCTGAGATGCTTCCACTGTCCCTGGATCCTCTAGACTTTCCACCCACTGGCCCGTGATCTTCCTGCATTTGGCATCATTGCAGGTTTTGCATGAGTCTTAGAGGAATTTATGGATTGGTAACAAACATATGGGCTAATAATGGATTTATGGACTTGACCTGGACTGGCCTGGGATGTTTTCTCAATATACAGTTGCTCTTTTTAATAAAGCTCCTTCTTATACACATGAGTGTCTATGAATGTGTTTCTCTAGTCAGCCCAGACTAACACAGTTAGTTAGCCTGGCTTCTGCTCCTTTGTATTCTGTCAGATGGAAACTCCTGCTTACCTCTCAAGGGTGACCTTAGCATGAAGTTTGTACCCAATTTCCGCTGATTTATGAACACTCTGACCCCTATCTTTGTCTGCCATGGCTGGGTTTAAATTCTATTGGATAGTTCTGCCACAGAGTTGTCATAGCAACCTTCACATTCTAAACCTGGGCATTCCAAGGAGGGGTTGATTAGATCTGGAAGGAGGCACATTCTTAACCAGACACGTGAGGCGTGAGCTCAGCCCAGCAGACTGTGCAGTGAAGGGGCAAAGGCAACGCAGGAGTGGGCGGAGGGGGAGAAGGTGAAGTAGGGGTGCTACTCCAGGCCGGCAGCCATTGTTAGATTTCGCCCCTCCAGCAAAACCACTACTCAGCACTTGCAAGCCTCTCTACTGCCTGTGCGTGAAATCCAAATCTCTCAGCACACTACCAGTGCCCCCCACCCCTTCCCCAACGTCCTCTTTCCCTCTTGAGGATCGTTTTTATTTAGTCCTTCAGACATCCTCTGTTACAGCTATAAACCTGTCTGCTCATTCACCCTAGAGTACTACTGGTCTGTTGCTCCAGCCAATTTGGATTCAACTCCTCCAGCCCAGTCCTCTCTCACCTCCTAACCTCGGGATTCCTTCTTTCCCTTTCTTTCTGCACTGCCTTCGAGCCAAGGCCACCTCATAGCGACCCCAGAGGACGGGGCAGAGCTGAACCTGGTCCAAGACCGTGACTCTTTTTGGGAGTAGAAATCCACATCTTCCTCCCTCAGAGCAGCTAGTGGTTTTGAACTCCTGACCTTGTGGTCAGAAGCCCAACGGTAACCACGACACCACCAAGGCTTCTAACCCATTCCCTTTCGGTGGTCTAAATATCCTGCTGTCACACTCATTGTCACACTAATCACTCATTAGGGACTACTGGTTCTAAGAGGTGCATAAAAGAATGTGGGTTTTTTACAGATATCCCAGGATCAGGAACTGTGAGCCGAAAATGAAGCTTCGGTGATACAGGCGTGGGTAGGTGAAAGCACTTGCCTTCCGGGGTGTGTGTTTTACACTTTTGTCGAGGGTAGTAATGTTAACTCTTTTTAATTAGTCACAGTTTCAGAGGACAGGTTTCGGGTGGAACACTCATCTCTTTCCATGGACGTTGATAACCAAGATGCGCCTCTGTATCCTCTGCCTGCCATCCTGGTCTCCATTCCTTGTAGAAACAGCGCCTTAGCATTCAGGACGGGGCTCAAATATCACCTCCTCACAGAAGCCTCCCCAATCATCCACTCGAAAAAAGCCTACCCAGCATCCCACCTGCCATCCCTCTGCTTTGTTTGCATAGCAACACTAGTGACTCCGCGTGTGATATTTCATTCTTTCTTTATTCTCTGGGCTTCCTCACAAGACTGTAAGAGCCCTGACTGCGCTACATGCAACTTGTGGCCGAAAGAGTGCCTCTCGTGTATTGCATCGTCAATCAGTATTTCGTGGTAAATCTGTGGGTTCACATTCTAAGAACGATGGGAAAGGTTTTAGCTCAGTTAGTTAAGTTTCTGCTCGTGCGTTGATCTACCTCCATGAAGGACCAGTCCAACAGCCTCTGAGGAGCTCAGACAGCTAGGCTTCTCTCTCCCGTGCGAGACATCCCCTTGTAGGGAAGGGATCTAATTCATCAACTACCTTGCAACCAATTTACAAAATGCTCTAAAGTCTTGAGGGATCTGGGGGAGGGGGAGAGATCTCTACAAGTTCATGACTGTGCATTTAAAAAAAATAAAACAAAACTGCATCCCCCACTGCAGCGACCCCATAAAAACAACTCACTTCCATCCAGCCCATTCCGATTCATGGTCTCTCTATCGCTCAGAGGGGATGTGCTCCCAGGAGATTCTGAGCCTGTTAATCTTTGATGGAGAAGCAGGCAACCCGGTCCTTCTCTTGCTGGTGGGTTTGAACTGCCTACTTTGCAGTTACTTAGTGGGCCTACACAACCCACCCCACCACCAGGGAGCCTTCTGCATTCCTATAAGGTAAGAGTATGTCATACCTTAATATATATATAATATATATTCCCATCTGGAAGCAAACAGAATGTTTCAACATTCCAAGTTAAATCCAAATGTAGGCCTTTTGATTTCACATCAACCATCTGTCCCTCCAGATTTTCTAACCCCAGTTTCCAAAAAGTAGCTTCATGTAGTGACAGCAGCTCTCAACCAGGAATCTGAAACTTTATCGCCATTCAAACAGAGACTTGCTACTTGCTGGCCATGTGACCTCCTGTAACTTCTCCTCCATTTAGAAAGCAGAGACAGAACCAGCCAGCTTCCTAAAGTCGCTGTGAGAGCGCACAGAATACTGCTCACTGAAATCCCTCTACTCGCTTTTCCACGCAGTACTGCAAGTGAAGAATGGAAGTTTACCAAGTTCATGCCCCGAGTCATTGACCCACCACCCCCTCTTCTCCAAGAATTCTCCAGAGTCTGCTAAGAGTCCGAGGGGAGAAACCCAGTGAAGTCACAGGTTTGCCAGAACCCAAACAGGGTAACCAGGACCAACACCAATCTCTTCTGGAAGAATAAAAATAAATGTACACTTGCAAGCAGCTCTCAGGCACTGTTGCCATTTGATGTGAACTGCAAGGAGAGACTCTCTGCTGGAGCTCTCTTGGCAAGTCTGAGAGCTTCACTTCACAGTGAGAAAGGAGCTAAAGATGGAATCCTCCAGCCAGCATAGTTCAGAAGATTTAACACAACATACCCAAAGGACATAAACAAGCCCCAAAGAGAACTCTGCTCAGGGCTCTCCATCCCCATAAATGACAGGTAGCATTCAATATGGCAAACTGCTGGAGGATATTCCAGCCTCCGGCCCGTCTCCTGAGGAGTCTTCAGGTTTGACAGGTCTAATGAAATAAAACCATCCTCTTCTCCTCCCTGACAAATCTTTCTGAAAAACTGGGTCAGAGAACAAGCACAGATGCCTACAACGCTCTTGCACAGAATCCCTATCAAAGCCACTAAAAAAAATTTAAGTTAATTTTATAATATAAAAAACTAAAAGTTTTCTTCCTTTGAGTTGAATCGGAAGGATTCATGCTTTGACTTAACTAAAAAGGTCTTGTAATTTTCTTTTTCTTTGTCCTTAAGACACTATGAAAATAAGACTGTTAATATCCGCTCATGAGAAGACTTGGACAACTCTATAATTTTTCTTAGGGTTTCACCAGAGCACAGTTACCCTCTTGCTTAAAGATTATTTCAAGGACCCTTTTCCCTGATTATGGATACAAGGGCTTCTTTGATTGCCTGCAAATGACACTTCAAGATGAAAAATGGGTGACTGCATTAATTATAAACAAAGATAAGATGTCTTATTCTTTTTATTCCTCATGAAAGTCCTGGTAAGCAGAACCTCAGTGTGTGTCTCCAACCTGCCAAACGGAACCAGGTTTTCAGGGTTTGTCATTTGATCTGATGCAAGCTGAAGTTGTTGATCAGAACCACCAATTGGAGAGTCACACGAAGCAGTTCAATGCTAAGCCACTGAGACGCGGAGGTAGCGGTCGGATCAATGCTTGCAACGTCTAAAAGGAAGACTCCACACCTGCGCCCTGCTTCCTTCTTCTCCAGGTCCCCAGCCCACTCTCAATCAGAGTGTACCGTTAGACTTGACGTAAAGATAGGGGAACGTGAGGAGGATTTTACCCCCAAACTGCCTTGGGAATAGCATGTCCTCACTTTAAACACAAACAAACAACAGTTCATTGTGAGTTAGGTGGGGCTTCACCAAGCAGATCAGCAGTTCTACCTTCAACTAACCTCTGCACTCCTCAGCGCTCTCCTCATCTTACCCGGTTCGGGTCGCTGCGCCTGTGCATCCCCATCTCCAACATGACACGGAACTATCTTCCAGCCTGGCCTTCCCCTTCCCTCTCTGCTAACAGTCAAAATTTGTTTCTTTTTGTGTGAAAACCTTCTCTGGCCTTTTTTGGTATAATAGTGGTCTCGTACAATATGTGTCCTTTTGTGTTTGACTAATTTCGTTCAGCAGAAGGTGCTCCAGATCCATGCATGTCATGACATGTTGCACCGAGTCCTTGTTACTTTATTTTTTTAAGTTTTCTTGACATGTAATTCACATCTCACACAATTCGAGAGTTCAATCATGTTAAAAAGTTATTTTTAAGGTTGCCTGTCTGTAGGCCCCCGAATCGCTTTATGCATTCTTTTACCGATGAGCACTTACCTGGTTTCCTTTGGTTTGGGCTCTTGTGAATAGGGCTGCAATGAACATGTGCTCATTTGAAAAGCAAATTTTTTGATAGAGACTATTATATTGTCCAAAAGTTTGGTGACTCAAACCCACCCAGAGGTGCCTGAGAAGGCAGACCTTCTACTTCCCAAAGGTCACAGCCTATAAACGCCGATGGAGGCGAACAACGCAGCAACAAGATGACAGAAGAATGTATGGTTCCGGTTTCAGATTCATTGTCTAACTTAAACCCTTGATATTGTCATATTTATTGTAAGGACCGTAGTGTCATAGTAGTCAAAATACTTGGCTGCTAACTGCAAGGTTGATGGTTTGAACCCACCAGCCACTCCATAAGAGAAAGATGTAGCACTTCAACAAAGACTTAACTCCCAGCCAGTGAGTTGATGCCAGCTCACTATTCAGATTCAGAACCCACTACCATTGAGTCAATTATACCAGGGTAGAACTGCAATTATACCAGGGTAGAACTGGCGTGTGAGTTTCCCAGGCTGTAACTGTTCACGGGAGTAGGAAGTCCTTTCTCCCTTGGAGTCACTGGTGGTTTAGTACTGCTGACCTTGTGGATCGAAGCCCAACCCATAACCACTCTACCACTAGATCCATGGAAACCCAGGGGCACAGTTCTAACCTGTCCTACAGGGTCACTAGAATTTATAATGGACTCGCCAGCTGTGAGTTTTGAATCGTAATTATGGAAGCCTGCAATGGAATACATTCCAAATCCCACAACCCTTGGCTAGAATCCTGACTTGAGAATCACTAAATTAGCCTAGGTCGTTTGGAGCCTGAGTGGTTTCCCCCTCCTTTGGAATTCTAATTGTCTTATTCTCTGTGTTGTTTCTGACTTCTCTTCTCTTTTTGCATTTGAACCTATCGGGTCTGTTTTCCTTTCCAAACCCATGCAAAGACTTTTTAAAAATTGCTCACCTAAATGCCAAGCATGAAGGCAATGACGGCACACTGGTAGAATTTTAACCTCCTGTGTGGGAGGCCTAGGTCCAATTCCTGGCCAATGTCCCTCACACACGGCCATCTGTCCATGGGGGCTTGCATGATGCTTTAATGTGAAACCTGTTTTAGAGACACTTTTAGACTAAAACAGATTAGAAAGGAAGTCCTGGTGATCTACTTCTGAATACCATCCAGTGACGGCTGTGGCTCAGAAAGGGCCAATCAGCAATGGATTATAGGATGGTGCGGGACTAGGCAGCGCTGCATTGCTTTGTATTGGGGGTGGGGGGCAGCATTGTGAAAAGCACAATGGCTGTAGGTTGGAGCCAGCTCACAACAACAAATGCCAGGCAAAGATTCTCTACAGCACATTGGTGGGACTAGGAATTCTCCCCGAAGGACTAGATAAGAGCTGACTGGGGACAAGAAGAGAAAGAGATACAGGTGGAAAGGACCCAGGAGGGGAGCCCCTGGAACTCATCCAGTGAGCGAGAAAATGAGGGCAGAAAGCATGATGGAGGGACCCAGAGAACATACCTCTCTATAGGCATGGAGACTCAGACCCCCATGGATGAGCAACTGATGTCAGACACCTGGACCAGGGACAGTGGCCTTGGAAGCCTTGTGTCATGATGGGGGAGCATAGGGAGCACATCATCCCCAACCACAACTGAAGGAAGAGAGCCTTTCTTTGTGCATTTGACCAGGTATTGCCACCATCATAAAAATGTTCCAATGACAAGGAATAATACAAAGTAGCACCACTGGGGCACGATAAATCAGACAACTAGTAGAAATGGAGACTGTGGAAGTAGGTCTCAGTCAACACTCTAAAGCTTCAGTTACTTCTTCTGGCGCTCACTGCCACGGAGTCGATTCCAACTCTAGGATTTTTCAGGCCATGGCTCTTTACAGGTGAAAAATCCAAACTCACTGCCATCAAGTTGATTTCGACCAGAGGTGGGTTGCTAACCACAAGTTTGGTGGTTCTAACCTTCCAGCCACTCTGGGAAAGAGAGAATTTCTGGTCCAGTGAAGATGGACAGCCTCAGAAACCCAGGGAGGTCGGTCTACTCTTTGCTAGAGGGTGGCTACGAACAGGAGTTAGCAGGAGCAGACAGCCTCAGCTTTCTCCTGGGGAGCAGATGGTGGCTTTGAACTTTCCAGCCTTGATTTTTGCAGCCTGACACTTTCTCAACAGCCCCAGCAGATCTTCTGTAAGTGGGAAAGATACAGTTATTAATTTTTAGAACTGCCTTATTTTCTTAGGTGGAAATAATGCATACAAAACACCCATATGTGGCGCCCGACTATCAAAAGGTATAGCATCTGGGGTCTTAAAGGCTTGAAGGTAAACAAGCAGCCAACTAGCTGAGAAGCAACAAAGCCCACATGGAAGAAGCACACCAGCCTGTGCGATCACAAGGTGTTGAAGGGATCAGGTATCAGGCATCATCAGAACAAAAAATCATATCTTTGTGAATGAGGTGGGGAGTGCAGGGTGGAGACCCAAAGCCCTTTTGTAGGCCACTGGACATCCCCTTACAGAAGGGTCTTAGGGAGGGGACGAGCCAGTCAGGACTTAGCAATGATGAAACCTACAACTAGTTCCTAAAGGCTTCCTCTTCCCCCCCACCCCCCCATCATGATCCCAATTCTACCTTACAAATCCGGCTAGGTCAGAGGATGTGCACTGGTACAGATAGGAACTGGAACCACAGGGAATCCAGGACGAATGATCCCTTCGGGACCAGTAGTGTGAGTGGTGATACCAGGAGGGTGGAGGGAGGGTGGGTTGGAAAGGGGGAACTGATTACAAGGATCTACATGTGACCTCTTCCCTGGGGCGTGGACAACAGAAAAGTAGGTAAAGGGAGACGTTGGACAGGGCAAGATATGACAAAATAATAATTTATGAATTATCAAGGGTTCATGAGGGAGTGGGGAGCAGGTAGGGAGGGAAAAAATGAGGAGCTAATGCCAGGGGCTTAAGTGGAGAGCAAATGTTTTGAGAATGATGAGGGCAATGAGTGTACAAATGTGCTTTACACAATTGATGTATGTATGGATTGTGATAAGAGTTGTATGAGCCCCTAATAAAATGATTAAAAATATGGAAAAAAAAATTTAAGTGCCCATATATCAAGATCACTTGGTAATTAAGAGTAGTGACTATTTACATGACTGTCATGCATCCTAAATGCTAAGGCTTAGGTCCTTGTCAGTGGAGCTTTTTGTATGAGCCACGTGAAACCCGGGATAGGCACTCCATCCAGACGGCGACTAGAGGAATAGCTCCTGAGGGTTATGGCATGGGAGGTTGGCGAGAAATCGGGACCTAATGCTAATGGGTAGATGAATGAAGAAAATGATCTAAAATTGATTGTGGCGATGCTACACAACTGTTTTCAATATACTTAAACCACTGGTTTGTATGGTACATAAATTATAAGCCAATAAAACTTCTTTTTAAAAGTAGGAGCACGTTTTGGAAGGTGAATTAGCAGTGATGGGTTAGGGTAGAGTCATGACAGCAGGAAAGACTATGTGCGCTCCTCCATGGGGTGATTCACACTTACCCTGCCATTTGGCATTTTTCTAGTACATCATTTACCCTGCCACTCAGCCATTATCCTGGTACATCACCAGCACAGAACTGCTCAGGGGACAGAAAAGTCCACATTCTTGGGTGAAAACTAGACGCCTCTGCTTCCATGATTAAATTTACATACTTGAAATTTGGAAATAAATATATGTATTCTTTCTACCAAGCAACATTTGTGTCCAGTTTCTGCCTTCCAGAACCCTGCCCAAACCCAACCGGCCACCCAACACGCTTGTGTGGGTGGGGTATGGATTTTATGTTAGAACCTCGTAGCAAACGAACTGTTGGCCATGCCTGATGTATGCTTGGCCATTGGAGGTGATGAAAAGTTGCTTGCTGCCAAGACCAAGGGGCAACAAGCCAAACTAGAAGAGAAAGGGCTTCTCTCCACCATCCCAATTACCCATGGAAAATGGGGAGAAGTTCTGGCAAGAGTTCCCCAGCCCTCAGACCAATCTCCCTTCTCTTATCCCATACCCCAAAGGTCTGGGTTCAACCCCCCCACCACCCCACTTAAAAGTCTGGTGCCTTTAGTCAAGTGACTTAATCATCCCGACCCCCATTTACCTTATTTATAAACTGAAGGAAAGGGTGCCATTGAGTTTTGACCAGGGTTTACCATACAGAATGGGTCAAACGCATCACCTGTCAGTCACTCTTATGACCGGGATGGCTTGTGTGTTGCTGTCATGCTGGAAGGTAGGCCATACGTGCAGGGTCACCCACGGCGGACAAAATTCAGCAGAGTCCTCAGACTACTGTTAGCTAGGAAGAAATGGCCGGAGCTCTGTATCTAGAAGGCAGTGATGGAAAGCCTACAGATCAGGGAAAATATGATCTGGAAGGATGCCAGATGATGAGGCCCTTGGTTTGGAAAGCACTGAAGAGACACTGGCTACAATGATGGCCTTGAGCCTCCCAGAGATCGCTGTCACATGCCAGCGCCGACTCAGTGACCACAAACAACCACAAGCACAACAAATATACTCATGAAGACCAGTGTCGACGGTAGTTATTACCACTACTACTCTTACACAGATGGCTCCTGGCTTCTCAGGGTCTTTCGATGCTGCTCCCACGCCTAGCAAATCACTGGGTGGGGGGGGGCAGTGCCCCCAAAGGTGAGAAAAGGTCTAATGAAGAACTTAGACTTGGTCACAACGAGGGAGTTACGTGGCCGTGAGAATAGGGCGAGTTACTCCAGAACCAATCAGGGGTAGGCACGCAGGGCAGAATGGCAAAAGAGACAGTTTGTGCCCACCCCCACCCCCCACTTTGGTCTAGGATTTGGCAGTCACGTCATGCTGGAACCGCATGCATGAAAAAACACCAGCTCCTTCCATGCCAGCTTAACCAGCCATTGGGGCACCACTAGCAAAACTGACTTCACAACACAGCCCATGGAGAAAGGTGTTGTGTGCTGTTTACCAACTCCAGGAAAATCACTCCAGGTGGTGCAGCTGACGTCACGGATGTCCGACAGGTCAGGGCTTTTCCTTTGGACCGAATCATGTGATTCCCATTCTCCCTCTCGTGTCCAGACCCCCCCGTTTCAAACTCGAGCAAACAGCCAAGCAAGCCACATGCACTCAAAAGCACTAACAATAACGGGAATACGCCCTCCTCGCCTTTCCCAATTCCCTCAATGTTGAGGCTAGTTTCCTCCCTCGCTCGCTACTTCTCTGAAATCATTGGAAAACGAACTCTTTTTCCTTTGCCGTTCACCTGCGCGGCCCTTTCCCGACATCTGTGGAGAGCACCCTACTGAGGAAGAAGGGGCACGGGCTTGGTTTTTCCTCTGCTGCCTTTGCACTTTCTGTTTGGGCCACTAAGGGCTTCGCAGGAAGAGCAGATGTGGGAAATATATATATGTGAACTGCAACCGTTGAATATTCATCAGGTGATGGATTCTACCTCCACAATCAGCCAAGGGAATAAAAATAGTTTGCAGCACAGATCACGCTCCGACCCACTGTAAGGTGGAGTTTCCCTGCCGGGTGAAGTGTAGTGAGCCGCTGTGATTTCCCTATACATAGACCTGTGCTCAGAGCAGATGCCTGTCAAACCAGCCCCCGGTAAGTGGCAAGAGTGATCTAACTTCCTTTCCCTAAAGGTAACTGTCCTCATTACCCTCATTACTGAGCTGAATGAACCTTGGGTGCATAATAGAATTTTCTTTAAAATATTCACCACCTGACAGCTGATATTTCAGCCATATTTGCCTTGAAAACTACACGGGGAGAGGGGAAGTGGAGCAGCAGGGCTCAATTAACTTAGTATTTTGCTCACCTTCAGGAACGACTTTTCAAGTCCGTGTCATTAAAAATGCATGGCCCTGTGTAACATGTTATTCTCCTGTGGGCTCTCTGAGCAGGACAGGGGTGGCCCCCGACGCACCAGCCACCCCTCCTATGTTCACATCAGCAGCCAGAGAGAGTCAGATTTCTCCTGCCAAAGATAAAGGAAAACTTTCCCCACTAGCCCGCCCTCCGCCAGGACATCACTTTCTGTAGGAACAATTACAACTCCTTCAGACACTTAATGGGTCCACGTGGGTAGACTGGCTTCTTCATGGTTTCCAATAAAGGGGAATCCATGGGACAGCAGCACACATCTGAAATATTTCAGAAAGATAATTTCCTAATTGGGTGGTCAGCCATTTATTTCTCTGGGCCTTAGTTGAATTCCTTGGGGGATGCAGACAGTCAATGTGCTCAGTTGCTAACTTAGGGGGTGGAGGTCTGAGCCCATCCCAGGACATTCATTTGTGCAAACTCTTTGGAGCACAGTTTCAGTCTGACATTCATGGGTGTTCACCTGGAATTGAAATCAACGCTACAGCCAGCCTCAGTTTCCTCCTCTGTGAACTACCTTGATGTTTATGAGACATGGATTGGAAATCACACAAGGGAACATCCATCATGGATGTCAAGTGGTCATCACCAGCATCACTATCATGAGGAGCAATACTTGGTGAAATCGGACACCACATGTGTTGCTTTGCATTACCATTGACTATCCATTTGTCTGTTTTTCGTATGAAAGTGCAAGTTCCCAGAGGCCAATGTTGCAGGAAATAGGATACAGGTTTTAGGAAATCATTTTTTTCTGTATTTTGTCCATGAGGTCATACAGTATAGGGTGGGTCCTAAACCGAATCACTCCTGAGTTATAAAACAGCAGCATAGACAAAGACACAAAGGGGAGACAAACATTATCTGACAAACGAAGTAGATATATCTACAAGCCCAGGAAGGCCAAAGGTGGCTGGTTACTCCATGTTGAAATAGACAATAGGCTCTCCCCCTAAAACCGTCTCCTGAATCCAGCCTACTGAAGTGAAGGACAACTAAGTTCTGTCCTTGAAAACCAACCTAGAATTTCCAGGTTGGCACCAGCCGTTTTCAAACGGCTACTCCCCTAAAGGTAGCCTATCAGAACTCATCCAGTGGTCCCAGGAAAGAAGATCATTCCATTCACTCCCATCATGTCCATTCTGGCTGACAGTGAACCCACGGGGCAGGGTAGAACTGCCTGTGGGTTTCTGAGATTATAACTCTTTAACGGTGTAGACAGCCTGCTCTTTCTCCCACATGAAACAAAAGGCCAGGCTAAATGTTCCAACGATTATAGCCAAGAAAACTAGACGAGGAAGTTCTGCTCTGTAAACACATGTCACCCACAGGAGTCGATGGCTGACTCGGTAGCACTTTACATCATCGGTACGCACAGTTAACTAACTGCTAACTTAGTTAACAAAGATAGTCAGGGAGCACATCTTTTTGTGATCAGACCAACCTGCAGGGCTCCACATTGTGGCTGGGACATCAAAAGAACTCACAAAACTCTTATGAGTTAATAAGTAAGCCATTCAACCATTGATTGCTATATATTTTCAATAGAATTATGAAGTGAACATACATTAATTAGTAACAATCTAATAGTTATAAACATTATTTAACATGACACCAACAAAAAATAGTTGTTCTCATTTCTATTGCTGTCAGGTCCTAGGCAAACAGAGATTTTATTTCAGAGAAGAACAATTGAAAACCAAGCCTTTGGATGCAGGTTGGGGGTGGGGGATGATTACATCCTAGGTGCATGGTTTTCAGTGGCCGTTTTTCTTTCTTTGCTTTTATAGAAGTAGAGCACTGGCTCCCTCCTCCTAGTCTGTCTTAGTCTGGAAGCTCTGATTAAACTTTCGCACCATGGATGACCCTGCTGGTAGGTGAAATATTGACAGCATAGCTTCAACATCACAGCAACAGGTAAATCCCCAAAGGATGATAAACGGATAGGGCGACAGTATTAGAGGAAGAAGCCCAAGTTACACTAATGTCAGTGGCAAAATAAGAGGCTCTGAGAGTTGAAGAAATACCAATTTAGCTGCTTCAACAAATACATGTAATCTGGGAGCACATACATTTGTACTAAGAAATTTAGAAGACAAGAACCTGACCAAGGAACAGGAAGAGAGCCATACTTGCGGCTATTCCAAAGAAAGATGATCCAACAGAAAGCAGAAATTAGTGAACAGTATCACAGCACATGAAAGTAAATTTTACTAAATATAATTTAAAAATTATTGCAGCAGTATATCAATAGAGAACCATCTAGAATTCAAGGCAGCTTTAGAAAAGAGCATGGAACTAGGGATATTTTTGAGGATCAGATGAATGTTGACTCAAACCAGAAAATGTCATAAAAATATTGACCTGTGTTTTATTGGCAAAAGCATTCAACCAGGTGGAGCATAACACATTGTGGATACAACTGAGGGGGGGTGGTATGGGAATTCCAGAACTTTTTGTTCATCTAGGACCTGTACTGGGAATTCCAGAACTTTTTGTTCATCTAGGACCTGTACATAAATCAAGAGGAAATCCTTCAAACAGAACAAGAGATTAACTCGTGGTTCAAAATCAAGAAAAGAGTGTGTCAGGGCTGTATCCCTTTGTCATACTTATTCCATCTGTCTGTTGAGCAAACAGGCTGGACTATGTGAAGACCATTTTAACACCAGAACTGGAGGAAGACTCATTAACAACCTGCACTATGCAGGTGACACCACCTTACTTGCTGAAAGGGAAGAAAACTTGAAGCACTTACTGATAAATATCCGACCCTACAGCTTTCAGCGTGGATTACACCTCAACAGAAAATGAAAATCCTCAAAACTAGACCAATAGACGATATCGCGACAAACAGAAAAGATGGAAGTTGTCAGGGATTTCATTTTACCCAGATCCATAATCAATGCCCATAGACACAGTGTCAAGAAATCCAACAATGCATTGCACTGGGCAAACCTCTTTGACATGTTAAAAATGAAGACGTCACTCTGAGGACTTCAAGTGCATCTGATCCAAGTCATGGTATTTCCCATCTCCTCATATGCGTACAAAAGCTAGACAATGAATCAGAAAGACCAGAAAATAAGAGGCATTTGGATTATGGTTCTGGCAAAGAATAGCCGATAGGCCACGGACTGCCAGAAGAAGAAGCACGTCGGTCTCAGAAAAAATACAGTCAGAATTCCCCTCAGCTGTGAGAATGGTGAGACTTCAACCTTGGACTCTGGCTATCTTCCCAAGAGGGGCCAGTCCCTGGAGAGGGACATTGTACTTGGTTGTGGTAGACAGATTATCGTGTGTCGATTTGAAGATTAAGAGTGTGGGGATGGAATTTAGCTTGTCAATCAGATCATAGCCAATGAGGCCTCTGTGTGGGCATGGCCTTCTCCTGAGAATTCTGGGGAATCCGGTACTTCCTCCTTAGAGGTGGGAGGCACTTCTCTCTCTGCTCACATCCTGGGAGACATAGCAGCTGACAAGACACATGGACCCACCCTGATGCAGCCCTAGAGAACCATGCAGAGATCCTTGCCAGCGCTGAGATGCTTCCCATGTCACTGGATCCAAAGACTTTCTCCCCACTGGTCTGCGATCTTCTACATTCGATGTCATTGTATCTGTTTCGTGAGTCTGAAGAGGACTTTATAGATTGGTATCGGACCTATGGGCTAATATCAGACTGGACTTATGGACTTGAGCTGGACTGAGCTGGGATGTTTTCTTGGTGTTCAATTGCTCTTGTACATACATCTTTTTCTTATACACATATGTGTGTCCATGGATTTGTTTTTAGTCTACCCAGAGTAGCACATGATAAAGCAGAGGCCATCATAAAAAGAGGAAGACCATGATGAAGAGGAAGTGCCCCCGGGGCGGCAACCATGGTCTCAGAGTAGGCAGAGAGGGAGAGACTGCTATGCAGGCTTTCATTCTGCTGTCTGTGGGGTGGCGATGAGTTGGAATTCACATGACAACACCTAACGGCAACAACAGTTGTGGTTGTGGGGACCTTTCCCCATGGTCCCTAAACCAGCCCATGGTTTGAAAATGTTTGGTTTATTTGTCTTTTCTTAGTTTGCTGTGGTTGAGTTTTGTGCCCGCCTCCAAATGTTCAGAGTCTTATTCAACCTGATCCAAACCACTCTGGTCTAGAAATAGGCCTTGACATTGAGCCAGACTTGGTTTCTGTGCAATCTTTCCAGTCCTTCTGCTTCCAAAACAAGGTGGTGGCAGGAAAACACAGGGCTAGCCCTGACTGTGGGCGTACAGAGCTTTTTCAGTTCAGCCTGGAAAAGTTGGTCTCCTTCCGAAAATCATTGCAAGATATGACCCCAAGGAGTAAAAGTGGAATGCCACCATATTGATGGTTCATTTGTACATAACTTATTATGGTCTTCTACACAGGTAATATAAGTAGAGTCTTCCAACAGAATGAAAGAAAAATTGTGCAGGCTATGGACTTGGGGGCTCAGCGCTTTCCTAGGAGGGCCTCTCCAATTGGCTTCTGGAACATTCTCTCAGCATTGTAGCTGGCTCCCCTAAGTGAAGCCACAATCCGAGACCCAGAAAGAAGCTATAATTCCTTCTCTGACACAGCTTTGGAAGCCACGGTTCCTATGAGATTAGCTACTGCTTTTTTTTAGGCTGCCTGTTTTCCTTTCAGCTCATTTATATGCTTGTTAAAAGAAGAAGTTACCATAACTTCCTTGTAATCTTTGATACAGTGTTTCACATCAAACAGGTAGTCAAATCTTAAATGCACTCAGAAGGAATTTCTTTAAATCGGTGGTAAGCGTTCACCATATTTTCATTACCATTCGACTCATGACTGAGGTCTTAGGTTTGAATCCGATCATTTGCTTTATTTAGAAGAAACCTACTCAAGGAAATACAATCCCCTTCATCAAAATTCTCGCTGGGCACCACCAGCAACAGCTGAGCTACTGAGGATCGCCCTGTGATTTTCTTATTTAAATGCTATGTCTACCCCTTTGTGGTTTTCATTTGTTTTTGTTGGCCGCGGCTCACTGTTTTCCAGACCACCAGCATGCTGGACGACCACAATTAATTGCTAGTTTTCTAGTTTTCTGTGTCTAAGTGAGAGGGATGCCAGGTTGTTGCAAAATGAAAACACATCCAAATTTAATGAAGTTCAAAGGAAGAGATGTTTATTTATGGATTAACGTATAGAAAGATCTATTGCTGATAGTTACTGCAACCATGACAGCTCTTCTCGGCAGGGGGAGGAAGAGGCATCGGGGAAGAGCAAAGGAAAGAGGAGATAGTCCTTCTGCAACGCTGAGAAGGAATCAGCAAGCCAGCTGACAAATAAGAGGCTCCTGGGTCTTTTGACACCAGTGGAGAGCACAGATGATACACAAGGGGAGTCGAAAGCAGGGAGGGGGTACCCTGCTCAAGGGTGCAGGTTTTGTTCTGTCATTTCATCACACTTCAGCGGAGCGCTGTCTCGGCATGTCTTGAGTAACAGAGTATTTTTGCCCCCTGTGGGGTCCAGCTTTGCTGGTTGCTGAAATTCAATAATGTCATTAAACAGTCCCGGGGTTGTTGGGATAGAGGCCATGGAGGATCTAAGATGACAAGAGCAGCAAAGAGACTTGTGAGAGGGCTTGAAAAGTTCATGGAATTTTTTTTTAATTCTCCTTTAATCCCACTTTTTTAAATAAAAGTTTTGGAACACTTTCATATTTCTAGGCTGTCGTGAGCCGTGGCAGTGCAGTGGTTACAGGTTGTGCTTCTAAGTGCAAGGTCAGCAGCTTGAAACCAACAGCTGCTCTGCAGTGGAAAGGCAAGGCTTTCTACTTGCGGAAAGAGCTAGGGTCAGAAACTCACAGGGGCAGTTCTACCCTGTCCTGTAAGTCAGAATTGACCCAATGAAATGACTTGAACTTTTCGTTATGGTTACTATGTTAGTCTGGGTTACCTAGAGAAACAAATCCAGAGATGCTCATATGTATGTAAGAGAGAGCTTTATATCAAAGAGCAATTGTATATTGAGAAAACATTCCAGCCCAGTCCAGATCAAGTTCATAAGTCTGATAGCCCTTAAGTCCAAGACTAGTCCATAAATTCCTCTCTACACTCACCCAGCACATAAAATGATGCTGAATGCAGGATGATCACAGGCCGGTGGATAAAAAGTCTTATGGATCCAGTGGTGGTGGAAGCATCTCAATACTGGCTCAGGTCTCCAGCTCTCTCAGTATGACTTCCACAGGAAGGTGAAAGAGAGAGAGAGAGAGAGAGAGAGAGAGAGAGAGAGAGAGAGAGAGAGAGAGAGAGAGAGAGAGAGCTCTTCTAAGGCTCAGCATGTCTCTATGTGGCTTGTCAACAGGAAGTACATGGCAGAGAGGGGAGGGGAGTTCCCAGAAATCCTCATGAGAAGGTCACACCCACAAGGAGGCATCATCTGGCTGTGACCTGATTGACCCCTTCACTCTCAATATCCTCACGTTGACAAGGGATTATGTAACTGCCACAGCTACCCAGTGCCTGTCCATTAGGGGGTGGAAACATTTCCAAGGGTCAAATTCAATTCATTACAACTCATGTCTGGCAGAGTGAAACTGTACTCCAATAGGGTTCTCAATGATGGGTTGTTTAGAAGTTAATTGCCAGGCATTTCTTCTGAGGAACTTATGGCCAGACGTGAACTTCCAACCTGTCCACAGCAATGACTAGAAAGCACATCACTGAGGGCCATGCTGGATGAAGCAGAAAGAACTGGCTTGCATTTGTAATGGAGCAGGGTCCTGGACTGGTCCCTCAAACTCTTCATGGTTTCCAAAGATTGAAGAGCATCTTAATAAAATGTTTATGCCATCAAAATTAGCTATCTAATCATACTCTTTTATACATTAAGACATTTAAATTATTTCCCTTATCTTTGTTAATGCTGAACTTGTACAAATTTTCTAACATGTGTAAGTAAATATTGCACGATGCTTCTTAATCTAATATCTAAGGATGTCATTTCTCGGAACGTACTTTTAATTTCATATAAACCATATAGGCTTCGTGTAAAGTGAATTGCAAGTTTAGGCAAAGCAGCAAACACACTAGATTGGGAGGTGAAAAACCCAAGTCCAAATACCCGGTTTGCTTTAGATTTCCTGTGTGACCCTGAATGGGTCACTTAAGCAGAACCATCCCATGTAAAGTAAGGATGATGCTACAGCCTACTGTACTTCACCAAATTCCAATGAAAATCCAAGCACTGCTGCATGCAACAGTTCACGTACACAGAAGAGCTTAGCATGATGAGATCCATTAACTGTTTAATCTGGCACATAAACAACACAAGCCTGATGCTTCCAAAAACAGTTGTCATGCATTCTTTCACCTTCCATAGCTATCATCACGACCTTGCCCCAGAAAGCTAAATTGCCATGTTAACTGATCTATTATACATTTCTGATTTCGTAGATAAGAATTGCCCATGGGTCAAATTGTATGATCTCGGTATAGATTGCTGGCTATCAATGCACTTCAAAGTCGGGTCACTGAAACTTGCTAACGATTTGAGAGGGATACAGTGGTTTTCTCTGAGATCAAGTTTTCATCCCAAATGGAGTGAGAGGTGGTTGTTTTCCAGCCCTCTTCTTTCTGGGCCATGGCTAAATAACTTCATGCGGCATTCAGACGGATTGGAGATTATCGAGGAACATGAAATTCAGCAAAATATTAAACATGACACCTAACTACTGTCAAGGACAACTCAAAAACATAACAAAAAAAACAAACCTCTTCTGCTGTCAAAACTAATAGTTCAGTGCACACCATCTTTATTGTTCAAATAAAGGATCTTTAGTAGCCCCACCGAAATCAAACCACTGCTGTAGAACTGCTTCTGACTTACAGAGACTCTGTAAGGCAGACTAGACATGCTTCAAAGGGTCTTAAATTGTCATATTTTCAGAAACACACTGCCACAGCTTCCTCCCACGGAGCAACTGGGGCTCACGCTGCTGCTGATGGGGGGTTCAAACCATTGACCTCTCAGTTGGCAGCTGAGCCTTTTGTTGACTGCGACCAAGGCTGCTTAAACCCCACCCAAAAGAACCCACTGCCATAGAGTTGAGGTTGACCTATTACATGATTTGGTACTTTGTGCAGCTACTTTGTGCAGGAAAGGAAGAGTACTCAAGATCCACCATTTCACAGGAATCATGAGGAAATTTGTTATGATCAAGCTGAGTCCTTCCTATCCTCCAACAAGACAGACTGACACAGGGGCTGCTCTAATGGGCCCAAACATACCAATAATTGTGAGGTTGGCACCGGACTGGACAGTGTTTGGTTCTGTTGTGAATAGGACTGACTGCTATGATTCAGAATCAACTCAGTGGCATCTGACACCACCACCACCCGCCCTGGACATTTTCTAGGGCCCAATCACTTGTTCCATGATATAAGACTTGGAGTGCTGGAACCGTAACCAAGCAGTCAGAGACACAGATCCAAAATCCAGCCGGCACTGCTAGAGCAAGAACGCATTGCCCTGGCACGGTTCCACACCAAGATGAGAATAACTTTTTGAGCAAGAACGTATTTGTCCAAGGCGCCTACCTTTCACAAAGAAATTCGGACTTCCCCACCTGTGTGGGGGGGGGGAGCTAATGAATTAGAATGCCCCTTCAACTAGAGAAGAGGCTCTGCCTTCCAAGCACTTGCCAAAAAACACTGGCTTGAATTCTGTGTTGCCATTGCATGTTGCGAAGAACTTAAGACAAACAACATTTCAAAAAGAATTGTTCAAAAATCTCTTAAATAGAAATCCACACAATGCACCTTCCTAGGGAGTAAAAGGTCTGTCTCTCCCAAGTAAGCACTCACCAGAGTGCTTTATTTTATCAGATAGACTTTGAAAGACATCTCTGTCTTAGCTATCTGGAGGTAAATTTAGTGTCAAAGAATAAAAATTATATTAACCTGGAAATTTTATTCTCCTTTTTCTTACTCTAGGGTATTGATTTTCATACAAATTTCCCTAGCATATGTAAATGTATACATACCGTCTGATCAAAACAGCCATCATCATATTATAAGTCAAGCAAATTTGGGTAAAATAGAAATTATAAGTAATCAAATTGTGCTATTCTCAATCCCGCACCATAAAACAAACAAACAAACAAATTTAGTACCATGAAGTCGATGCTAACTCTTAGTGACCCTGTAGGACAGATCAGACCTGCCGCTGTAGATTTTGGAGACTATTAATTTTTATGGGACTAAAAAGCCTTATCTTTCTCCCAAGGAGAAGCTGGTGGTTTCAAACTGCTGACCTTCTGGTTAGTAGGTGAACACATAGACTACTATTACCAGAAGGCGTCTCCACTCTTCAGTTCTTGTCCTAATCACAAGAAAGATTTCAAGCAAAGAACAAAATTCAGACCAGAATGAGAAAAAAACAAAAAGGTTGAACAGAGGACGGTGAGTTTATTATAGGGGATATTTTGGAAAAGAAGCCCAATGGGCCGTTAGTGAGTCTCAAGTCCTGGTAGAATGGAGAGCTGCTAATTGGCCCACCTCCCACCATAGGCTGGCTTTCTGGGGGGCCTTCTGCTATCGACTGGTCCTCTTCTTTCCAGGTATATGCACCCTGCACCCCAACATCCCAGGCCACGTGCTGCGCCCTTGTCCTCAGACCCCAAACCCAAGAGTCCATTCAGCCATTGTTGGCATAGGGTGAACATACTGTCTTTCTCCACCCAGCCTTTGCATTCTCTCCTGTCTCTTCGATTGGTAAGGACATGCGTCTTAAGGTGTCTGCCTTTCGCCGTCTCTTGTGTTGGAGAGGCGTGTACAGAAATGTCTCTACATCTCCCTTTGTTATGAGTCCTTCCAGACTCCTGCCATCATCAGCTCTCCTCCTGCAGGTTTCCGTCTCGCTTGTGCCCCTTCCCCACCCGGGCTCAGCATGCATTTTATCAAGGCCACCGCCATCAAGGTGATTCAGACGCATGAAGACCCTGTAGAACAGAGTAGAACTACCCTTTGGGTGTTTGAGTCTGTCAGTCTTTTACTGGTGCTTTGGAACTGCTGACCTTGTGGTTAGCAACCCAACCCATAGGCCACCCCACCACCAGGGCTCCTTGTATGTGGTTGTTAGGTGCCACTGAGTCAATTCCGACTCAGAGAGCTCCCAAGTAAAGCAGAACAAAGCGCTACTCAGTCCCCGGCCATCCTCTCAAGCGGTGATCTGTTTCGAGCCATTATTAAAGCCCTTGTGTTCATCAGTCTGGCGAAGACCTTCCTCGTTTGCTATGACCTTCTACTTTACCACGCATGATGTCCTCCTTTGCCAAGGACGAGTCTCTCCGGATGATATGTCCAAAGCACATGAGTCAGGGTCTCTTCATCCCGTTTCTAAGGAGGACTCTGTCTGAACTACTTCAAGATAATAGGTTTGTTCTTCTGGTAATCAGAGGGACTTTCGAGTTTTCTCACCAACACCATCATTCAAATGTGACATTCTTCTGCAGACTTCCTTCTTCAATTGTCCAATGCACGGGAGGCAATTGAAAAAAACATGATTTGAGTCAGGTGGGCCTTCATCCTGACAGGGACACCCTATCTCTTCCACATTTTAAAGAGATCTTATACAGCAGATTTTCCTAATGGAAATTTCTGAGCATTGGTTGTGTATCCAAGCAAAATGAAGTCCTTACCCATCTTTGGTCCATTTATCATGATGCTGCCTATTGGTCCAGCTGTGAGGATATTTGTTTTCTTCATATTGAGTTGTGATCCATACTTAGGCTGTAGTCTCTATCGGCAAGTGCTGCAAGTGCTCCTCACTTTCAGCAAGCAAGATGTGTGGTCTGTCCACCCGCCGCTTCTTAATGAGTCTTCCTCCAGTCCCAATGCAGTGTTCATTTCCACACAGTCCCGCTTCTCCGGTGATCCGTTCGGCATGCAGGTTGAGTAAGTATGGTGAAAGGAGACATCACGGTCCCGTTATCTTTCCTGATTTCCAACGATGCAACATTCTCTTGTTTAAACAACTGTCTCTTGGTCCGTGTACGGATTCCACATGAGCCCAATCAAATGTTGTCAAATCCCCATTCTTTGCAATCTTACCCATAGTTTGCTACCATCCACTGTGTTAGGCTGGCTTGTCTAGAGAAACAAAACCAGTGACAGTCAGCCATGTATAAGAAAGAGCTTGCTATCAAAAAGTTATCTGATATCAAGAAGGCGTCCCAGCCCAGTCCAACTAGAGTCCATGGTACTGAGGCTAGCCAGCACCCTCTTCAGAAAGACACTGCTGCAGACCGATGACAATGAAGCAAGATGCAGGGAGATCACAGGCCGGTGGGTGCAGGGTCCCACAGACTCAAGGTCAGTGGAAATATGGCAAGGTACTGACAGCTCTCAGGGCCCGGTGACCCACATGGGACTTCCCCTGGAGACAGGCACAGAGTCCCCAGAAGCAGGATGGTAAAAGGACAGAGAGAGAGGGGAGGGGTCACCAGTGTCTCTCTTTCTGAAAGGTCACTCCTCCTGGGAGGCATCGGCAGGCTATGATCTGGTTGACAGGTTTGACTTCACCCCTACACAAGTGCACGTTGACATAAAATGTAACTGCCACATCTACGCAGTCCAATACCCTTGTTTAGGCAATAAACCCCAAGTAAACATCTTCGTGGTACGTGCAGTTTAAAAGGACCTCAAAATAAGCACAACATATATAGTACATTATTTGGGTTAAAAGGTATCCTCAGAATCGCTTGAATGCAAGCCTCTAACCCTAACCTGAGTAATACTTAGTCATGATGCAAGAGTTGTTGTCAAAGTGGTCTTCCCCAAGCAGTCTTCCTCGCTCTCCAGAACTCCAGTCTCAGTTGGAGCCCCTGTCCTGTAGTCTATGCCGTGTTCCACCGTCACCCTGATCACTCTCTACTGAAGCCTGTGAGCTTCTTGAGATCAAGGGTCATAATTCTCTAAGCCTCCGCATCTAGGTAGCATTTGGCAATGTTTATGGAATGAATAAGAAATGAATAAGAACATTCTTATTCTGTTTTTAACAATAAGACACTTTTTTATGCTAAGAATAAAATAGATCAGAAACCAAGTCTAGTTATAAAACTTAAATTACCAAATTGCCATACACTGAAACCAATGAATCCTTTAGTATGTTGTGCAGATATCAGTCTCGATCTTATTCATTTAGAAAAGAAGAATAGGTACGAGTGTGCCGGGCTATACTTTTAATATATTTTAAACTTATAAAAGCATTGGACCTACAGGCACTGACAAAAGATGTAAAACAAGAATCCTCTAACTAGGAAAAATACATGTTTGACATGCTTTTCCTTTAGACAAAGTTTGAATTTAGAGAGATAAAAATTATTCCTTCTACCGAAGTCAAATGAAAATGTTTATCCTGCGTTCTTTACAAGATTTAACCTTGTACAGAGAAAGTTTTAAAACACCTAATGTTGGACTACTGACATCTAAGGAACAATGTAGAATAACCCAGGTAACTTTGCTATTATGCAGAAAACCAGAAGAATCTTTCATTGTTAAAAGAAAAAAATACAAGGGCCGATAGGCAATCGGTATAGATCAATAATAAAATAAGATGCGATGGTTAATCGTATAAAATGAGATGGTAAGATTATTTCTATTTTTCCAAGCTTTCGATATTAGATGTTACAAATGCCAACAGACACACATACAAACACTTACATCGACATTTACAAATTCCTGTCCACTCTCCTTCCCATCTGGGGAATCTTACATGGCCTCCACAGAGATCTGGTTCTCCTCCCCCGACAAGATGTTCTTAAAATTCAAGTCCCCCTCACAAAAGAAATCTAAGGGAGATGTTTCTGCCATCTTCGCTACTATTTGTTGTTCATTTCTCCATCTAATTTTGTCCTCTTCGTGGACAGGTGAGGACGCTGGAATCTGTTCTGTAATCCACCAGAAAAAAAGGGGAGTGGGGCTCAGACTAGAGACCTGTCACTTCCTAGAAGATATGTGTTGGTGTCAGGAACTGGGAAAGCGCACAGCAGCCTGTCCAAATGCCCACTGTTGGATGGCTCTGAGGTACAAGCTACCTACTCACTCAGACATAAGCACACAAGGATCCCTGGTGGCATAATGGTTATGCGTTGTGCTATGACCTGGATGGTTGGCAGTTTGAAACCAGCGCAGGAGAAAGACTGGGATTTCTACTCCTATAAACAGTTACATTCTCAGAAACCCACAGGGGGTCACTATGAGTCAATACTGACTCGATGACAGTGAGTGAGGATAAACACAGCATTTCACACATGTAGGTAAGTCTTCATATGTGATAAGAGGGTAAGTGTGTGACTGTAACAGACCTATTCGAACGGAGTTTATTGTGGAAGACCTAAATGCTAAAGATGAGGTGTGTAGAGTTGGTCTGGTAAGACCACAGACATTTCTCCTTCAGAACTTGAACTCTTCTCCCGAACATCAAATCCATTCTGGCTCTGACGGTGCTTTCTTTTCTCTTTCGCTCTCTCCTGTGAGACCTATTTGTTTTCCTTTCTCCCCTGAAGAAGTACCAGGTCGTCACTCCCACCACCACCACCCACACTATCTTTCCTGTCAGTCCACTGAGGGTCCGAGCATACAGCCAGGAACGTTTCCATGGCCTTGCCCAGGAAACTGCCTGAAAAAAAAAAAAAAAAAAAACCAAAACACCAGGCAAGTTCAGAGAACAGGCGTATTTAAGAACATGTGTGTGTATGAACATGTATATGCACAAGTGTGTGTTGGGAGAGGGAAATTGTCAAGGGGGAATGGAGTTAAGAGAAGGAGGGAGGGAAAGAGACTTCGCACATACCCAAGGAATTTCCTGACTAACAGAATCTGCTCCTTTCATAACCCAGTCACCTGCCACTCAAAACCAAAGTAGAACACAGTTCAGGATGGCGGAATACTTTTTAAACTAAAGAATGGAGTAGAGAACATAAGACACCCCTCCCCCACAAAAAAAAAGCTATTAAAAATGAGCTCTTTTTTTTTTTTAACCAAATCCAAAATGTACTGCCTATAACATTGGCCGTTTACAATGGCAATTAACACCAATCCTGGGGTCTAATTAACCTCAATCAACAAGTCTAAGTAGGTTAATTAAATAGGATTTGGCTAAGCATGAAGCACAAAAATACAGCTGGCTCATTTAAATATGATTTTCTACGGAAAGATACCATTTACCAAAGTTTTTCAATTTCCTTTTGGACAGCGGAGCCCGTTGGAGGGTGAGGTGGGATGGAGGTGCCTGCCAGGGTTGGACCCTCTTCCGGCTTCTTTGGTCATAACTGGTCACGCGTCACTCCTTCGCATGGTACCTCCTGGTGACCCACACGCAGCTCAAGCTCATCATTTTTTATGAAGCAGCGGCTCATCCCTTTGTTGTCTATTTCCCTCAAATCCACCCACCCCCACACCCTTATATTATAAATTCCTACAGACCACAAAGCCTATTTGATTCATCCCTGTCTCCTTAAAATCATCAAGCATAGTGCTTTGTGAGTAGTAAGTGCCCAATTAATTGTTCTTTTAATTGGATTTTCATCAAAATGCACTTTTTTTTTTCTTGCAACACCTTCGATCATCTGCTGGATTCCTGGCTTTCGGATGAAGAGGAGTCAGACCCTCTGTGGAAGGGCAGCATCTTCAGCTGCTTCCTTTATTCCTTTACCTTGTTTATTCCGTAAGGTTGTTCTACCTCAGGGTCTTCCATCATTTGCTGTAGGGTCACAGAGGCCTCTTTAGTCAATCCCGGCTTTCAAGATTCCACATGGACCCTTCCTAATAGGATTGACAAGAACCTAAACCAGGAGTCGTGGGAACAGTACCCACTTATTATGTCTTCCCCAGGCCAACTGACCAATTATGAGTCTGCATCAGTTCTGCCACCACTGAGTGTCTGCCAGATCATGTGCCCAGATGAATATATGATTTTTTTTCTTTTTATTCAAACCCTTCATGTTGCATTGTGCTGATGTCCTCTAAACCCAAGACTGGCCTACTTGATTTCTCTCCAAGTTAACACAACACGCTTCCCAGACCTTAGCACTGAGCTCATAGAATCCCGACGAGAAGGGGCCTTGGAAATCAACCAGGTCAACCTCACTTTAGAGAGAAGGAAAGATCTAAGCTGAGCAGGCCACATCCCCAGTAAGAGGTGGTTCAAGAGGTAGAAGCCAGGTCACAACTCCCTACCCAGCGTTCTCTCTGACACTTGCTACGTCGCTAGTTGGAGGGAGCTGCTGTCACTTCTGCCAGGAAGGAGAGCACAATGGAACTTTGACTTAACTGGGGCCACCCAGAAGGGCAGCATCTAATTTAGCTGGATGTGCTAAACATCTGTGCACACGCTAAAGCGAACCAGGATGCACGCACTGCCTGCTCAGTACCATTCAGGACATTTGACATAAGTGATCACATTCTATTTTAATGGCAATTTGAATTTGATCATTGAATTTCTACTCATATCAGTTAAGCTGAAAATTGCTGCAAAGTAAGGTAAAGCTAGCAGAACCTTCTCTAATATTTTGGCTAACTAATGTCAACGGGGTTGTGTTAGGCAGGGTTTTCTCTAGTCTACCCAGACTAACACTGGGGTCAATTACTTCGAAGGGGGATGGGGGGGGGGGTGTTTTCTTGTGTTGGTAATTACTTCTCATATGTTGTAATGAAATTTTACCCAACAGATCTATGTAAATAAATGACTCCAAAATACATATTTAGCTACAAACCTGATCTCTCTCCCATTCTAATCATATGTCTTCCAAGGACTGTAATTTATACTAGCTTTTTGAAGTTTTTAAAAACATAACAAAGTCTAAAGCTGTTCTTATCTTCTGACCCAAAGGGGCAGTTCCTCCTCTTGACCCCTCCATACGTATTACAGTGACTTCATTCTCTGGACACTCGGTCTAAAAGCACGATGTCATCACCGGCTGCTGTTACAACAGGTGATTGTGTCCACCTTCCATCCTTCCTTCTTTCTATGGCCAGTGCCCTAGTTAAGATCCCTGCCTAGGTCAAGCCTCTCAACCCTCAAATCCATTTCATCAACAGTGTGTCAGTCTGGGCAGACTAGAGAAACAAATCCATGGACACGCATATGTGTATAAGAAAGAGATTTATATGCAGGAGCAATTGAACATTGAGAAAACATCCCAGCGCAGTCCAGATCAAGTCCATAAGTTTGATAATAGCGCATATTTCTGATATCAATCTATAAAGTCCTCTTCAAACTCATGAAACACATGCAATGATGCCAAATGCAAAAGATCACAGGCCAGTGGGTAGAAAGTCTTTGGATCCAGTGTCATTGGGTAGAAAGTCTTTGGATCCAGTGTCATTGGAAACATCTCAGTGCTGGCAGAGGTCTCTCTGTGGCTTCTCTGGCTTCCGAGGTCTGGTTGCATCCATGTGGCTTCCATTGTCTTCTGCAATGTCTCCCAGGGAGTTGCAGAGAAAGAGAGGGAGAGAGGTGTCTTCTGCCTCCAAGGAGGACGTCCCAGAGTTCCCAGAATTCTCAGGAAAAGGCCACGCACACAGAAGTCTCATTGGCTATCTCCAGATTGACAGCCTAGACTCCACCACTGCACTCTTAATCCTTCAATTGACACCAGATTAGGTGACTACCACAAACTGAGACCAGGTTCTTCATCGTGAATAGCATATTCTAGATCAGCATTGTCCAACAGAACTTTCTATGATAATGGAATTTCCGTATCTGCAGTGTCTGATACGGCAGCCAACGGCTATCTCTGGCTGTTAAACACTTCAAATGTGATTCAAATAACCGAGAACCTATACACTTTAATATTCTATTAAACTGGAATCATCCTACATGGCTAGTCCCTGCCATGTTGAATAGCCCAGTTCTAAGCAAAGTAATCTCATCATGGGCCCGGCATATGACTTTCATCCTCTCTTTCCCTCACATGGCCAACACAAGCCAGGGTCATGCCAGTTTTGTTCACTGCTGCATCACGAATGCTTGAATAAATTTTTGACATACAGTAGGTACACAAGAAACACTTTTTAATGAGCAGCTCCATCACTCCCTCCTGTTTAATTCTGTTCTATTTTGAAAACTTTGTTAATGTTAATATTTTTCTGAAAAATTAAAAGGTTGAGGTTATGTAATGCATAGGGCATATAAAATATAATACACCTTGTATCATCAAATGTACTCTCGTGTTCTTTGACCTCCATTTTCCAAAATCTTTGAGGGAGAGACCCTAAGTCATGTGCTCCTTAGATCCACCCAGCATCTAATAGTGGATAATACGCAGACTAGTGCTTGGTTAGGGTTGGTTGACTAGGTAAACTCTTTCCTAACTCACATCTCTCACCAAAGTCTCTAAATACCAACGCATCCCTTTCTTCTCAGCTCAAGTTCAAGTTTATTCTAGTCTTCCTCGGAAGCAGGAGCTACTTCTACAAAGAGTCTTGTGGGGATTTGGGGAGGTAAAAAATTTAATGTCCATCCAGTAGAGACATCTCATCCATATCAGCAAGAAATGGTACTGACTACCCTTTGTCCAAGAAAGAAGAAACCAGAATGTTGCAGGTAGAACACTAGCGAAGTGATCGTTCTGAGAGCCAGCGTCCCACCTCTGTTTAATGATGGATTTCTAGAGTCCCATGGAAATGAAAATGGTTATCACATTTTTTGCTGTCATTAGGTGTCGTTGAGAGGCAGTTCTGACCCATAGTGACCTTATGCACAACAGAATGGAACACGGCCCTGTCCTGCACCATGCTCACCATTGCTCTTGTGCTTGAGACCAGTGTGGAAGCCATGGTGTCCACCCATGTCCTTCAGGAACTTCCTCTTTTTTGCTGCCCCTCGACTTTACCAGACACGATGTCCTTCTCCAGGTACTGGACTCTCCTGACCACGTGTCCAACATGGTGGCTAAGAAAAGGGTTGAGTTTTGAGGTCCACCAGAAGCATGTTCAAAAAAAGGTCTGAAAGTTTATTTCCAACAAGTTACTGAAAGCCTCCGGGAGCCAAGTTCTACTCTGACACACAAATGGGTGATGAGTCAACCCGACAGCAACTGGTATACGGTAAGAGGGGGAACTAATCAGGTGAAGGCAAGAGCGTATCAGGGAGATGGAGTGTGATGGAACACGTACCCTGGAAGCAACAAATAACTAGAGGGTCTGAGAAGCAGAAGTCAAGGTCAGCGGTAGCAGGAGTTGAGGCTCAATGATGGTTTCATCCCAAAGCAGGGCAAACAATGGGAGGTTTTTAAGAAAGTGAATGATGGAAGTGATTTTGTATTTCTAGACAGACGCTCTGAGAGCACTGTAGAGAGTGGCTAGAAAATAGAGAGTAAATATAGAGCGCTTAGTTAGGTGGCTCTTGCAGTAAACTAGGTAAAAAGGTCTTCTTAATTCCACCTGTAGTGTAAGCAGAGAACAACAATTAAATTCAGGAGTTATTGAGGGAATAAAACTACCGACTCCGTGATTGGTTGGCCCTGAGGAAAAGCGCGAAAGAAACATAATCACAAGGACAAAAGTAACAACACGCAATGTGTAATACCTCAAAACCAACACACAAAACGCACTGCCGCCCATGTCCCAAAAGAACAAGCAGATCTGTCTTGGGAAATGGAAGGCCTGAGTGCGTCTCAGAAGTGAGGATGGAGAGGCTTTATCTCACATCCTTTGGCCACGTCCGGCGGCATGGGTCCCTGGAGGACCTCCTGCTCGGTGACAGAGAGGGGCGGTGTAAAGCGGAAGGCCCTCAAGGAGGTGGATTGACACGTCTGTGTGAGGTGTCTGGAGCAGCCTCCCTTGATTCTTGCTTCGCACCGCTAAAAGAATTCACGAGGCAGAAGCACGTTTGTCATCCAAGTGACTTTGAGGAGGAAAAGGGAAGTTTCAGATATTCACAGGAAATCCCAGGGACCAAGAGCAGGAAATCCCAAAAGAACAGCCTGAGAGAGAGGCCGGAGAGGGAGCTCGGGGCTCCTGCCACCGCCGGTGTGCACCGCAGCCCTCAGACTTGGCCTTCCTGTGGCCGGCTCTTATCTTCTCCGGCGGGGGAGGCATGATTGAAAGGATTGGCTGACCTCGTTGGCTAGAACTGACACGACTGGCACCTAAAATAACAACACTACGTGCCTGTGGTCCACGGAGCCCTGGCAGTGCCATGGTTAAGTGTGTAACTACTGACTTAAAGGTTGACTGCCCTGGGGAAGAAAAGACCTGCCGGTCTGTTTCCATAAAGATGTCAGCATGAGAAACCTTAGGGGTCAAATCTACTCTGTCATATAGGTAGGTCACTGGGATTCCGAACCAGCTTGAGAACACACAACCACAAAGAATGATAAGGGGGTTCGTCTACAGGCGGAGAGGGCAGGGGGAATGTGGCTTCTAGCTCGAATAGTTTGTCGGTTTCCAAACAAAATGATGTTGTCCAGCCTATAAAATGTGTGGCAAGCTGGGGGCGTGGGTGGAGGGGGGACAGATGACTAACCTTGCCTCGGAACTGCTTTCTCCCCCCCTCTCCCCCCGGCTTTCCGCTGCCAAAGCTATTTCCCTCGACATCTCTGACATATTTCCATCATTGCTGCAGGGAGAAATCATGACGCGCCATCGGGAGAGAGTCGGGGATGTGCAAAGTGACAGCAAGGGGAGCCGGAGTCGTCACAGGGGCCCAGCAAGGCAACACACTTCACGGGAGAAGAGGGGCGCTTGTTACTGGCACCCAGGCCCTACCTTCGAGGGAACTGACTTCATTAGGAGTCAAATCGTTCTCACCCTGCTCGGCTCCTTCAGGCCACAATCACGTTAGAGGACTATTTGGAAAAGTCACTTCAGTGACACAGTCGGGGGGAAGGCAGGTAAGCCCCAGAATTAGGGCTTCACCCAAAGTCCGCATGGTCAATCAGGAAGGGGGGGTCGCTGCATGCTGGGACTCTCTTGGGGACACACCTAGGTAGAGAGCATGGAAACGGGGCCAAAATGTGTCACCTGGGATTAGATTTAAAGACACGTGACTGTGTAGTGTCAAGAAAAGGGAGGTGGACCAAATGAAGTGGGCTGGCAGTCCTTCCTAAATCATACTTACAGGGCAGTCCCCTACGAGGCCGGGGCGTTTTGTTTCTTCCTGCTTTGCTGCTGTAGATCCTTAACACAGGATGTTGAGCTGAGCTCCACACCCAAACTCCAAACCAAACTCACCGTTGTGGAGTGTATTCTGCTGTTAAAGGCAAGGTCAGCAGTTCAAAACCACCAGCCACTCCCCAGGAAAAAGACAAGCTTTCTACACCTGTACAGACTTACAGTCTCAGAAACTCAGTTCTACCCCAACTAGAGTCCCTTGACGTTAAGAGTTCAACACAGTCGTAGCAGTCTGTAAACTTCATGAAGTATGTCTAGTGTAAGCATCTCTGGGTGGTCTACATGGTGAAGTGCTTGTCTATTGGCTGAAAGATGGTCAGGTTGAACCTCCCCAGGGATCTTCCAAAGAAAAGCTGGTCTGTCTACTTCTGACAGGTCACGGGCACGCAGGTCCTCTGACTTTCCACTCTGTATCCATAGGGTCACATTGCAAGTCAGAACAGACTCAAAGAAACTATGGCTGTGTGTGTGTGTGTGTGTGTGTGTGTGTGTGTGTGTGTGTGTGTGTTTAGTAGCGGGGAGGGGGTGTGGGCGGAGAAGAGCTTTTAGCATAAAAACGCTCTGAGTTCAAATCTTATCTCTGTCTTTTGCCAACATGGACAAGTCCCCCAAGGCTTCATAGGTAACCAAACTGTATGAGCCTGAGTTACCCTGTCCATAAAACAATGGCCATTATCCCTACCTTTGGGGGGTGGTGAGCATTCTAGGGAATGGATAGTCAGGGCCAAGAGTAACAAGAACCCATGGCCGTGGCAATGACGCACTCCAGGTGACCAAATGTGTATTTCCCAGGAACTAAACTTGATGGTGTTTTCCAAAGTGGACAGCCAGGCCTTTTATCTGAGGCACTTGTGAGTGGTCTAGAGCCACCAGCCTTTGGGTAGCAACCAAGCAGGTTATTTGTACCACCCGCGGCTGCTGGCTGCTGGAGGTTGCTTTGTAGACCCATCTGAGGTGTGTAAAGACTTAGGAAGGCAGGCAGCCATTGCTGCAGCTTAAACTCTGTGGGGACATGAAGGAAGCCTCTCCGACGCCTGGCAGGTACCAGCACCCCTCCCCGGACCCACCAGTCTGGTCAGCTGTCTCCTCCTCTGGCCACCGACAATATTCCCTCTCCCGCAGCCTACAGAAACCCCAGCCACGGATCCGTTTCCTGCGAGGTGAGTCATGGTAACAGGAGAACCTATAGAAAACCAAATACAACAGAAATTATGTAAACTACATTTCCTGCTCCAGGACAGATTAGGAGCTGGAGTCGCGGGCCTCTTTTCAGATGAACCGTTCGTGCTGAACATCACACGCAGGCTGACTAATACCTGAGGTACCTGGCCAAACTGAAAGGGCAGCTTTCCGGCCGCCCGGCCTCCCTGGCGCTGCCAGAGTCTTTTTCCTTATTTACTCGCTTGGCCCCGCTGCAGCCTTTCCAGGGGCAGGTAGCCCGGCGTGTTATCCTGTGAGAGGCCCATTGTTTCCTCTATCAAGTCCCAGCCTGCCGTTCTGAAAGCTTCCCCGGCTGGATTTCATTTGAGTCTCCCAGGGACCCATTCTCCTGTCAGTGTTCATGTGAAACTTGCCTTAATGGGAATCAGTTGCAACACAGAAAGACTAACTGACAGGCCTACCTTGAAGGACTGCCAACCCAGGCTGGCATAACAGGCTACGAGGCTGGAAACAGAGAGCCTGAAAGTTGAGATCAGCTCATTCCACCAAGATGGGCCTTCCTCCAGCGCAGGCTAATCTAAGAACACTGTCCATTCAATCAGCCAGGGGCTAACTTTCCAATCGTCCTTCCCACAACCTCCACAGAGTCCCCAAACCTTCGTGCCACAGAAGTTTCTTCCAGAAGCAGAGCCGGCCTGGACCTCTCGGTGGCAGCAGGCATTGAATCTTTGACTGAATGCACTTTCTATTTATGTGGCCTCCTCTTATCCACTACCGGGGGGATCCTTAGGAAATGTGAGTGCTTGCTGTACCTGGCTGCTGATCGAAAGGTTAGAGGTTCTAGTCCACACAGAGGCACCTCAGAAGAAAGGGCTGATGGTTGACTTCTCAAAACCCTCCAGAGTGCAGCCCTCGATCCTGGAACATCTGGGGTCTCCCTGAGTCGGAATCAACTTGACAGCAACCAGTTTGCTTGCTTGCTTTTCTGAGAGGAATCCTCGGATTGGTGAAGTTATGCTATTCAGCTGCTAATTGAGAGGTTGGATGTGCGAGTCCGCCCAGCAACATCTCGGCTCTGCTTCCACAACCAGCCACTGCAAGTCCAGCGGCGGGTAGATCTGCTCTAACCCACCCGGGTTTACTCCATAGCAACTGCCTATCTTCTGAGAGTAGAGCTGGTAGACACGTCTTTTCTGAGCCGTATTTCCCAAAACGATGGCTTAAGAAAGAGGCCAGTAAGGAGAATGGCACTACTGTCTGCCCTCTGCCCTTGCTCTAGCCAACAGTTTGTCTTTGGCTTCACAGAAATGGTCTGACACGAGAGTCCACCACCTGCCTGGCCCCTTCATAAAGGAGACTTGTTTTAAAACATAAGACAACATGCACATGTCTAGTACATAAAATGCATGCACTCTGAGTACCAAAAATAGAAGCGTAAGTCGGAAAGTGCTGCTATCAGTGTTCCCATTCATCCGGGCAATGGTTTAAACCTCTTTGTGATCAGCTCGTGGCTGCGGCCATGTTCTCTCGGCAATACACTTGGCTTAGTCTTAGCAGGGTGCCTTCCAAAACATGCCCAAGAACACATCATTATTAGGACACAGAACCTGTATCGAAGCCATGACTGATTCCATACTGCGTGTTTTTCCCCCCATACAAGCCAATCATTACTGGTAGAAGCATTCAGTAAACATGTGTTAAATGAATAAATAGATGCACTTGTTACTGTTGTTGCTGTTGTTGTTGTCACTGGTCAGCATCAAGCCTACCCCAGCTCTTGCCATCCTTTATGCATAAAATAAAATATTGCCTGGTCCTGTGTCATCCTGACAATCATTGGAATGCTCAAGCCATCCTTGCAGTGACGGGGCCTCACTGGCCCTCTATCTCACCCAGCATAATGCCTTCCTACCCACAAGCGACATGTCCCAAAGCCAGCAAGCCCGACAACGTCCTGATGCAATCCATAAAGCTCTCATTGACTCCTTTTCAGAAACAGATCATTACGGTTTGGGGCTTTTTTCTTAGTTTTGTCTTAGTCTGGAAGCTCCGCTGAAACTTGTGCACCATGGGCGACCCTACTGGTACCTGAGGTGCCAGTGGCAGTACTTCCCGTATCACGCAACAGGGAAGCCGCCGTAGTCCCACAAACCTGACAAACGCCTGGTAGAAAGATGCAGAAATGCTCCCTATGTACTACGCTACATTTCCCTCATTACAATTTTTCGTACCAATGGAGAAAATTCGAAAGAAATGGAATTTCTCAGATAGTTTCATAATGCTGTTTGATGTCAGATATAAGAGCATTTTTTTCTAAAAGACAATGCTGATAAATAGCTCTCGTTCTCTCTCACGGTGGAATTTTTTTTTCCAAGTGGGAAAAATAGTCAATTGGAGGGAGAAATGTTTGTACTATCAAGAACGCTCAACAACTGAAAAGAAATATTTAAGCAAAAGAACATTTTGGAGCCTCTGTCTCAGGAGATTTATTTCAAGGACAAGAATGAAGAAGCCATCTGTCGTGGATGGGTGTGTCGTCCGAGTAGGCTGTGGAATCTACAGGTTTTCAATGACACTCTGATTTGTAAAATAAAAATATAAAAGAGAACCCCTTCAGAGTTAGCCATTCGCCATAAGTGCCGGCTCCAGGTCAGATGCTGGCGTGGAGTACAACAGTGGAATGTCTCAGCCGGTGTGTCATGCTTAGGCACGGATGAGACTTGGTTATCGTCATAGAGATTGGTGGCAGAAATTCTAAAATGTATTTTGAATTTTCCCAAATAGTTTATCCTTCCCTTTGCTTACAAGTCTGTTCCTCTGCCTTCCTTTTCTCATTTGCATCATTCTTAATTCCTTTCTTGATCAAATTATTTCCCACGAGCAGCTTTTGCCCGTGAGTCGGAATTGAATCAATGGCCATGAGTTTGGTTGGTTAGGGGCTTTCTGACACTCTTAGTGTGTACATAATTTACCACAATAGCTTCCCTTTAAATGTGTAGCTTTCAGAACACCTCCTGCCGTCGATGACAACTACTTTTAAGACCCACCAACCAGCCTTGCGTGTGACTTAGAAATCTGTATCTGTCGAGTCCATCTAAAACCAAAACCCACTGCCACTGAGACGATTCCTAGTCATCGCCCTGGCAGTGCAGTGGGTTACACAGGGCGCTGCTAAGTGCAAGGCAGCTTTTCAAACCCACCAGCTGCTCCTCAAAAGAAAGATGAGGTTGTCTGCTCCCATTAAGGTTTGCAGTCCCAGAAACGCTTGCGGCACATTTCTACTCTGCCCTCTAGGTACAGATCAAAGCGATCTACAGAAAGACTGGGAGAGAGGGATTGTAGGACGTTGGTGCATACAGTGGCAGAGCTGGTCTGTATGAAATCTGTTGGGCAAGTGAGAGGCTGCAGTTCAGGGAAGTGGTGTTGCATAATTCCTCCTCTTGGAGAAGCCTCAGTGCTTGCTCTTCCTTCAACGGATCGCATGAAGCCCACCGTCATTATCCAGAGGAATCACCTTTAATTAAAGTCACCTGTTTGTAAATATTCATCAGGTCCACACATTACCTTCACAACAAACTCTAAAGTGATGGTCCAAACATCTGGGCATCGGAGCTGAGCCAAAGTGATGCATGGAACTAAACATCACAATAATCATTACTGAAAGCTTTGTCCTATTGCCTACCCTCGTTGTTTGCATAAATAATGTGTGCTCACTTAAGTTTTTAATCTGTACAAGTGAACAGTCCTTATATCTTAGTCTAAAAAGCTGTCCTACACAAATATACTTTCCTTTTCTAAAAAGGATTTTAAGTACTATATCGTTGGCTGAATTAATGGGACTATCAGTAGAATTATCAGATGCCTCATGAGGATAGCTTATAATGTTCCCCAATAAAATAATAAGGCTCCTCAAGTGAAAGAGGGACATATGTAAACCACAGGTGTATGAATGGATTTTGATCTCACACGTAATCATAGCCCTAATCTAAGAGCAATCCTTTTTCCCTATTTCTTTTTCAAAGTGTTGTGACATCTAATTCATACATCATACAACTGGACAGTTCAGCAATTCAGAAGAGTTGTGTAATCACCACCACAATGAATTTTAGAACATTTCCTTCTTACTTGTCATCATTGTTAGCTCCCCGATGCTCCTTGCCATGGCTCTAGGTAATTATTAATCCAGTTATTGTCTCTATAGATTTACCTATCCTGGATTTCATACACAGAAAAGCATGCAAAAATTAGAGACAGAAAGAAATCCTAACAAGAATGACAAAATCCAACAGAGGAAAATCTCAGTTGAGAAGTAAAAGGGAATATTAAAAACAGGAACAGATTTAAAATGTGTCAAAGGGGAGATAGAATGATAAAGATGTCACGTGTCAATCTAACTACATCATCTCTGCCACGATCAACTTTACGATGCTCTCTGTCTGATAATAAGGCTATTCAAAGCCCTGGTCTATGGTCAGCTCGATCCTCTGGAGATGTAATCCTCCTGAGGAGCCTGCAAATGGGTCTGGGGCGTTCCCTGTCATCCATAGCCTTCTGCAAACTGGGTGCTCAGGACTTCAGTTCTGCTGCCATTCCTTCTTCCAGATTTGGATATCATTATTTATAATCCATGGATTACACCGGCGGGTGTACTTCTTGTGCGTGGACTTAGCTGACACCTTGATTGTTTATTTGTGGTTTGTTTTGTTTTAAGACAAACACTTGGTTATTATGGTGTGGCCCTTCTCAATAGTTGCCCTTGTGATGAAATCATTGAAGATATGGGTGCTATAGCAAAGGGTACTGAAGAAATGAGGGGGTGCCCAACAATCAGAAAGGATAACGTCTTTTGGGGAGGGTTGGTATGTTTTTCTGTTCATGATCTCCAGAGTGGGTATATCTATAGAGACAATAACTGGATTAATAGTTTCTTAGGGAAAGTTGAGGCAACATGCTAGTCACAGTGAGTCCAAGAAAGAAGAAAATGTCCTCAAATTGATGGTGGTGAGGATTACACAACCCTCTTTAACACGATTAAATCACTGAATTGTAGGATACGTGAATTACATTATGATATGTCAATGAAACTTTATTTTTAAAATGAATGAATCATCACAGGCTCCCCCCATGACCACTCACCACATGCAGGCTGTTAGTCATTTAAAGTCATTTGCCCGCGATGGCAGCAGGACTAATATGCTGCCATTGGCTTTCTCTGTAGCCTGCAACGCAGCTAAGAATGAAGGCATGAGTCCTTGCTTTCTCCCGTTGTCATTTCCCTTTCTTGTCATCTTTAGTTTTCTGACTCGTACAGTACACAAATTCCCATGTGGAAATGGTCATCAAATTTAAGAGGGAGTACCCAAACGCTTCCTCCCAAGCTTTTGTCCTGAGCAGACAGCATAATTCAGCACGGTCAAAGGAGCGAATGGTTTGCGACCAATCTGCGAGCAACGGTGCTCACGTTTTGAAGAGGGCTTATCTGATGATGAATGCTTAGGTTTCCAAAAGGGGGAGGCAGCAGGTGTGTCTGCTGCGGCAGCAAACGAGGCCCGTTGCTCTCGCTGGTGTGACTTGTGACATCTCCCCCCAATGATGCCGGATGGATACAGATGCTTGAATTAGGTAGAGCCTTCGTGACTATATAAGGCCATTTGAGTGACACAAATGCTGAGCAGTCAGCTACTAACCAGGAGGTGGACAGTTTGACTCCACCCAGGGAAGCAGTAAGGACACTGCTATTAGATCCTTCCATTGCTTTCGTTAAGAAGAAAAGCTTGTCAATCTACTTCCAATAACTGAACCACAGTTAACTCTGGACCTGCCCTGTGGCCGTCAGAGTCCAAACGGACTCCAGGAAAACTGGTTTGGGGTTTTTATTGAAATATAAATTAGATTTCACTGTAACATGTGCCTTGGTGAAGCTGTTAAGAGAAACCAGTGCAAGGGTTTCTCTGTCCTCTCTTGTCTCTGTGGCCACAAATGACCCCAAGACTCACACATGAGCCAGACAAGCAGCCACACAAGCCCAGAAGCTGCTACTTGTTAGACGTAGCCATGATAAATCACTTGTTCTGCTGTCCCTGTTCCAGCTTTGAATTTGTAACATCTTTATACTGGCAAGTCCCAGCTAGGATAGGATTAATTATTTATAGCTGCTGCTCGATTCAATTTTTATAAGTCTTGAGCATATGTATACGTATTCTATATTCACTGAAGCGAATACGGTAATATCAGGTTGAATAGAATGCAAAGAGGCTTTATTAAGAGTTTAGAGAAAAAAGCATTCTCCATATTAACCAAATCCACTGTTTGCTATAGAGTGCTGAGTTTTTCAACCCTCGTCTTCCCAGTACGGCTTCAGCACAACATAAAACAGCGTTGGAACAAGCATCTGATAGCACGACTAACACGAGGCACACAGACTCACAGCGAAGCAGAGTATAGAATCTTAACCACAGCAAGATGGGTAACACCCTTATGGGTCACAGTAACTGCCTGAGATGATGAAACTGATCCTCTCAACCAGGCTGATCTGTACCATTCCAGTGTCCGCGTGATGATGGGCCCTTGGTTTTTGTTCATTTATTAATGTGCTGCAAAACTTTGCTCCTTGAGAAACTGGTCTTATTTTCAGCCATTATTATAACACCACTGATTAAGCACGCCATGCGTTCTCTCTCTAAACACAACTTTAGAAAGAAAGAAGAAGAGTAAACATCCCTTGATTTAGACAGTCTACTCTGAAAATTAGTGGGGGAAACCGGCATACTCACAAGGGGGAGTGATCCCCCGGAGTCAAATTAAGCTGAAACCTAACTTTAAAGCCACATCTCAGGGTCTACTGGTCCCCTCGTGCTTGTTCTCAAGTCACCTGTAACAATGCGCACATTCACCACCTCTTCGATCCGTGGGCAGACACAAGAGCCAGGGAAAGAAGTAGGGACACCATAATTGGGTACATCCATGTCTTCCTTCAACAAGCACATGATAAGCATACCATGTTCAGGATACTCTCTTAGAAACGGATGGTTCATTAATGAATCAGGCGGGTAAGACATACAAGCACAGAATTCAAATTAAAGTTTGTATATAGCATTATAAACATATGTGCAAGGATATTGATGGCTAAAAGAGGAAGCGTGGTTAACTCTCTCCAGGATGCTCCTTGGAGGGTCCTGTCCCCGTGGGGTAAGGCCTGAAGTACAAGTACACCTGGCAGAGAAGGCTGGGGCTGTGTTTTCAGTCCAACAAAGGCACTGAAGTCCCAAAGTCAGAGCACCTGTTCAGGAACTCAAAAGCAGATGGTAGGGTTTTGCAATGTAAGTCTGGTGAAGAAACATGGGGGGAGGGGGCAGATAAAGGATAATATAAAGGAATGACTGTCACAGTGAGCTTGGACCTTTAGCTGGGAATGGAGAGATGGGAAGACATGAGCGAGATGAAGATGGGAAGAAATGATACTTAGGACGCTGTGGCTGGAGACTGAGATGCTTGAAATGGGATCACCAGGGCATGCAGTTGAATAATGCAAATAATTAAGCACTGGACTCCTAACCCAAGACAGTCAGGTTCATATCCACCAAGGGATCCACTCCAATGGATTCCTTGCTCCACACAGTTCCACTCTCACTCACGTGACGGTGCCAGGGGTCAGATTCGACATGGCAGCATTGATGTCAGCCTTTTATCTCTTGTGTGGTGTGTGGTTTGCTGGTGTGCCTATTGGCATTTACAAGACCTGGGCTAGGGCTGTGGGATCAGCAGTTGAGGGGGTGTTGATGAAAGAAATCTTCAGAAAACAGGCCATGGAACTTACTTACCAGAATATTGCAGGGATGGTACAGATGTGTAGAGATTTAAATCACCAACAATGGTGTTGGAAAGATCCAAAGTGAGACAGGTGCTAGGATTGTCTTGGATTAAGGCAGGTCGGGAGGATCCTGCACTTGTAGATGACCAGAATGAGGCACAGGGGTGAATGGTCAGTCTGCCAGGAGACTCAGACCTGGAGAGGAGAAAGGGAGAGAAGGGCAAATGATTTGGGTGTGAGTGATACAAGAGGAAGAAGGTGGTCGCCCACTGCACTGATACACTCGATGGTGGGAAGGAGTGTAAGAGGAGAAGGCAGCAGGAAGATAAAGCACGCGCCTGCGTAAAGGCAGTTGGTGTTTGTTTAAAACATTTCTTCCCTCGCAGTAGCCTACCTTGCTCGTGATTTGTAAAGATCAGGGGGAGAGAAATGATTCTGTGCCCCAAAGACACAATGCATGTTAAATGGCTTAAGCCTAGCTTCTCCTAAACGTGAGAATCTGTTAATAGTGAACTGTCCCGACTGTATTTAACTTGAAAGGCAATGCAGCTAGAGCAACAGACCTGAGTTTCCCATTACCACGCGCTCGAGCCTTTGTCCGGGGGAAACGTAATAGGCAGCCAGGAATAGTGTGCTTTTGTTCACGTTACATGGGTGGGAAGATTAAGCTCATAATTAATCGGGGAACGGGTAATTGATCATCGTAAGTCCCTGCAAGTAGTCACGATCGCATATGAGGTCCATGAAATCGATCGTTGTCCTTTTCCCCTAAAAATGGTCATGATCACTTGTGAGTCGTTTCATAATGAACGCCAAGTCCTTTGTTCATTCACCTGAGCAGAGTGATTCGTGGTTTTGTGGCCTTTCTTTCCCTCATTCACATCAGCCTTTTTCCAGAGGGAGAGCTATAGATTTAAATATACCTGGAAGAGTTAAGGAACAATGGGGGAGGGGATTAACAGTGAGAAAGCTTAAATAGAATTATAGAATTGTATTGGATTTAGTGCCTATGCAAACACAGTGGAAACGTACGTTCCTTTCGGGGTGGGAATTCAGAAGCACAATATTAAACCTTTTTCTCCCCTCTTCCCCCACCGGCTCCATCTTTGTGGGGAGAAAGGAGAGGCTGGAGAGGAAGAGGGCAAAGTCATTACAAGTAGGACTACAGAATGACTGCCAGGCGGGTTTTTAAATGCACCTCCATTTCCTGACTCTAATAGTCTCAAGTTAAGGATTAACTTCATCCATGTTCTCTAAGTCATTGTTTGCCCTGAAACTTTTTTTCCTTGCTCTGATTCAAAAAAAAAAAAAAAATCAAAGGGGTTCATTCAAGCCACGCTATCCGTGGTGCATCTTCAGCAACAACAAAAACAAAACTTTTCTGGTTCCTTCTGCCAGGCCTGCCGTTACCCCGATGCTAGAAGAGCCCACATAAACAAACACGTAACTGCTTTCTGCCAGCCCCGTCGGGGCGCCTTGGGAGGCTTTGCCCGCAGAGAAGCTGCGTAAAAAGGCGATGGAATCAGCGGGGCCGCACGTGCGCGCTCACACTCGCACCAGTGGCCGGCCATTGTGCTAATGTCGATTCAGACAGATGTCCAGGAGGAATTGGTCCTTCGGCCAAATATGCTGTTTGGTCAGCCAGCATTTCCCTGAGCTCGTGGGAGAAATGAAAGCGCTGCTCAGGTGACTGACCTGCGGGACTACTGTTTACAGGCCTCGGTAGGGGTTCATACAGGTGCCCCTAGCGCACCAGATGCAGGGCAGTAGAGATTTACTGAGCAGATGCCCAAGGATGGGATCCTACACTTCACAATAAAATAACAATAAGGGATTTTTTTTTGTTGTCTATAAAAAAAGGCACATTTCATAGAACAGGACCCTCTCCTAAAGCAAATATTCAGTGAGTCTGTATTAAAATGGCTTTCTTTGCTGCTGTGGAAAAATTAAGCTTTCCTGTAAATAAAGGCTGAGAAACGCCTGCTGTCAAGTGGACCCTTAGTAGTGCCAGGTTTCCGATGCCTTAAGTCTTTGTGGGAGCAAAAAGCCCCATCTTTCTCCCTCCGAGCGCCTTGCAGGTCACTGGCTTAAGCCACGGTGCCAACTCACCTCGAACGAATGCGCCCTCATCAAGTAAATGTCAACTCCTAGCGAGCCCTACCCAATGGGTTTCCGGGGCTGGAGCATTCCATGGGAATAAAAAGCCTTATCTTTCTCCTGAGAATCAACTGTGGTTTGAGCAGCTGACCTGGTGGTTAGCAGGCCCGTGCACAATCCACTCTGTCACCAGGGCTGCTCCAGGGCCAACGGAGCTCCTAAAAGGAGGGCCACTTTGCTTTAACGCCTGCTATCTCACTTCAGCTCACCTGGGTCAGGGACTACCTAAAACAGCTGGACCTAGAAATCCCGAGGATCGGGCAATACCTCAGTCGAGTATGTACCCTAAAGAAGTAAGAGCCATCCCATCCCGTTGGGTAAAACCCTTAACATGGTTTCGACAGAACCCTGGCAGGAGAATGTGCCCAGTGTTACCTTGCTAACCAGGCATTTTTGCATCCTCAGAGACCCTGGCTGCCTGTTATAGATGACCTGGATTTTAGATTTTGTCTTTTCTAGGAATCCAGCATTCTTCATAGACCACATCAGAATTATATTAATTGTAGATCCCACTAAAGGAATTAGACTTTATGCTACACACACCTGCTTCAGACTAAAGGAAAAGAAATATTCCTTTGGATGTAAAGCTGAGCAGAGGACTGTTAACTCAAGGTTACAGATTTGGCAGTTGGTGGACTTGGGGTCAAATCTCTTGCTTTTAAGGTTGCCCAATAACTGACAACTCAAGATTACATATACTTGCTGTTTTCATCCTACATTACTTTTGACATAGTTTTGTCTCAGTGAACGAGCATGATTGAAATGTTTGTCTTATGCCGAACCCTCGTTGCTTTTAAAAAGTGTTCAGTCACATAAGTTTTTAATTTGTATAAGTGAGCATCTTATAAATTTTTAGTCGAAAAAGCTTTCCTGTATATGCATACTTTCCTTTCTCACTAGCACTTTAAATTCTACACCATTGGCTAGATTAATGACACTGATATTAGAATTACCAAATGTCTCCTTGGGGGTTACTTAAATTATTTCTCAACAAGCTGCTAATACTTCCTCTACAGTGGACCAAAGACATGTACATATCAACTTTAGATCTGTGAATGGATTTGGAATTCACACTTCATTGTAAGTCCTGACCTAAGGAGAATTAGTTCCGCTCAATATTTGCTCCATTAAGTGATCCTTGAAGAAAATGGGTGCTATTGCAAAGTATGGTAAAGAAAGCTGATGGTGCCCGGATATCAGAAAGACTCGGGTCTCGTTGAAGGCTTGTCTTCACAGATACCCATCTAAGTGGGGCGTCAGCTAATTCCACATGGAAGGACCACACCAGACGGTATGATCCAAGGATTACAAACAATAAATTACAAGATCAGAAGAGGGCATTCTATTAGAGTTTAAATTCTAGGCACCGAGTTTGCAGAAGGCTATGGATAAAAGTCCGAAATCCATTTGTAAGGTCCCTACACAGATTAATCTTTCATGGAATTCCCTCGGACCATTGACCAGGGATATGAATAGACTTACACTCAACCAGAGTGCATTCACCAGTGGATTCCTGCAGATCTAAAACCAAACAGTGCCACTGAGTCCATGCTAGCTCACAGTGACTCTAGAGGACGGTTACAACTGACCCTGTGGGTTCCCGGCACTCTAAACCCCATCTTTCTCCAGCAGACTGACTGGTGTCTCAAACTGCTGACCTTGCAGCTAGTAGGCCAATGTGCAACCACAATACCACCAGGGTTCCTGGTACTACAAGGCACAGTGAGGTTGAATTTAACATACTATCATTTGCCTTCCCTATTGAGCCATGTTTTACTTGTCCTAGTTTCTATTATCTTCTGCTTTCACTTGGATGGAGGTTTACCTATGTTTTGTTTTGCTATTGTTTTTTTATGATTTTCTTTATACTAAATTCAGGATAGGTAAATCTATAAAAACAGTAATGATACTAATAGTTCCTTAGTGTTATGGCAGGGTGATTGGGAGGAATAGAGGGGGCTAATAATGATGGGCAAACAGATGAGGAAATTGTTTTAATATTGATTGTGATTGTGGTTGCCCAAATATTTTTAATATACTTAAACCATTGACTTAGGTAAGGACTGTGAAATACATGGGCATAGAATGCTTTTGCAGACTATTCTCAGAAGGCTGTTTGTGTACCATGCCCATGATCTTGGGGGACCAGGATATCTGAGAGCTAGAATATGCCATCGGGCTGCCGGCTGCACCTGGAACGCCCCGGTTCAGACTATAAGGAAAAGAAATACATCGTGGGAGATGGTTCTGACTCTGACAGAGCCAGTGGGGATGAAAAATTCAGGCAGGGCTTCAGCGTTCTCAGTGTGTCCTACTTAATTCATGGGACCCTCGTGGTCACCCAGAGCAATGCCACCCTGCACCCCATCAGCCACAAGCACTACCTGAGCGGCCAGGCAGAAGAAAGAAGATCCGAGTGGACATTTTCCAGAACCAGGCTATGGACACCTGCCTGGGCCTGGCCAGGGTGTGCTACAGCCCTGACTTTGAGCCACAGGACCTGCAGGAGCTCTCTGGAAAGATGAAGCTGTTCTCACAGTCCCTGGTGAAGCAGCTGTGGGTTGCAGGGGACAAGAGCACTTTGGTGGATTTCCTTCTCGCGATGTCCTTGGCATACATCTTTGAACCTAAGTGCCTGGATGGGTTTCCAAACCGGAAGGACTTCATGGTGTGCTTTGAGGGCCTGAAGAAGATACCTGCCTATATGAAGTCCAGCGACTTCCTCCCACATCCTGTCTTCATAGAGGAGGCTTGTGGCAGTTACATAATCTGGTGTCAATTTGAGGATTAAAAGTGTATGGGTGGAGTCTACACTGTCAATCAGGATATAGCTAATGAGGCCTCTGTGTGGGCATGACCTTCTCCTGAGGATTCTGGGAACTCCTGTGCTTCCCCCTTGGAGGTGGGAAACACACCTTCTCTCTCTCTCAGGCCCACTCTCTGGGTTACACTGCAACTGACAAGACACATGGAACAACGATAGTGCCCTGAGCTGGAGAAGCCACGTGGAGAGCCCTGCCACCGCTGAGATGCTTACAACACCACTGAGAGCACAAGACTTCCCACCCACTGGCCTCTGATCTTCCTGCATTCGGCATCACTGCATGTGTTTTGTGATTCTGAAGAGGAATTTATGAATTGGTATCAGACATATGGGCTAATATCAGACTTATGGACTTGATCTGGATGGAGCTGGGATGTTTTCTCAATATTCAATTGCTCTTGTCGATGAAGCTCTTTCTTATACACATGAGTATCTATGAATTTGTTTCTCTAGTCTACCCAGACTAGCACAAGGCTCTTTGAGTAGGGCCTATAAATACAGAAGAGAAGAGGAGCCAGCCCTGTGCCTGCTCCCCAGAGCACCGGCCTCTCTTAGTGCCAGCCCTCACCTCCCTTCCCTTCTGTATCTCCCCATGTCCCTCCCCAAGCCCTTATTAAGCCCCTTTCCAACCCCACTGGATCCAGACCCTGTACTTCCTATGCCCCCACTTTCCTTCAGCCAAGCACCGCCAACCCCACCTAGACACTCCTTGTCCTGCTGGAAGCCAATACCCTGCCCTTCCCCTGATGCCATGTCTGCTCAGAGGAGCCGATGCAGCAACCCCTGTCTGCAGAGCTCAGCCTGAGCTGCCTGCTCTGCCCTCAGTGACCAGAATGAGGCACAGGTCCCGCCTCCATGTGGTCCCTGCCTCAGCCCTGCCTCTTCCCAGGGAAGGGCTGAGCCATACTGGCTGGGGCTGCCCTCTTGGCTACCTGGATGCCGAAATAAGTCAGCTGCTGCCACTCATGGTATCCTCCTGTGGGTGCCTGGTGTCCCGGCAGGGCCTGCAGGAGTCTGTGGGTGTGTGTGCGGGGGGGGGGGGGGGGGGGTGTCAGCAGACTGAGTTTTTGCTCATTTCTGCCCAGCCTCCAGATCTCTTTGTTCCTCACCATGTGGCCTCCACAGAAGGAAGTTTGTGACAGGGACCTTCATTCCTTCAGCCCATCCATGAGGAGCTGTGTGCATGTTCCGCAAGGTGTTGGGCTGGTGGGGAAGGAATTGAGCATTTTATGGGGGGGGTGGGGGGGTGTCACCTCCCAGAGGACTACCTCTTGTCACCCTCAGCTGGACACACTCACTGATTGATGCCCCTCCTCTGTTCTCACAATCAATCTCAACAGAATATGTCCCAATTCTCCCCACCCCACCCCCCAGACACACACACAAAGCTCTGGCTTTGATTGTGTATTTTAATCACAATCCATGCATAATGAATGTAGGGAAAAGAGAACGAAACATTCAAACGGATGGCCGAGAAGACAGGGCGTGAGGTCGCAAACGCAGCAAAGAGCGCAACTTGTGTCCCAATGAGATGTCCTGTTATCTTTCCGATGCACCGATTTGGTATCATAAAAATTGTTTCAACCACTGCCATTTTGCATGGGCCTCTGACGTGATTGCGTACAGTTGTTCCCAAGGTTGTCTTCTGGCCTCAGGAAGGAGCGAGGGCTCGGGCTCCCCATCAGACCAAAGGATCATCATACGGTCAAGAGGAGGCGCCAGGAGCTGGGAGTCACTTTGGACACTAGCTCGAGGGAAATAAATCAGCAGGGACATGCCGAAGCCCTTCCTTTTGTGATTTTAAGAGGACATCCACTCCTTTCTCAGAGATGCCTTCTCCAGAGACCTTGACAAACAATAACTCCCTGCTGAGTTCATAGTGGCCCCCAGTGTCTCCTGCACCTCTGATTCTGGAAAACAAGCTGCCCGGCCTTTGGCATCTTGCAGAAAACTGGATGAAGGGTGAGAAGCGGGGAATCATCCCACTTAGCCTCTGAAGGGGCTCTTGGATGAACTGCACTCCAGGACTCGGAAGAACCCCCGAAGGCCTATGCAAAGCATTTCCCAAAATTCTGATTTTCCCTGGAAAGACTTACGTGCTGCACATGCGTACTTAAATTTCATTTTCAGACGGCCAGGAGGGGAAATCTGAAAGTACTGCTGCAAAGTCGTCGAAAACCCTATTAAACAAAAAAATCTCCAAAGGCGGATCTCCGGTTTCTTGACACATCCTCTCTCTAAGTCTAGCTCCTTCTGAAGAGGGTGGTTCCCTCTCTCATCCCTCTCAGGGAAATTCTCCTCTCTTCCAGGAGCATATCAGCATTCGAAAGCGACTCAAATCTCGTTCCTTTGAAATGTCCTTTGAGTTTGGGGAACAAAAGGAAGACTGGGGGAAAGATCAGAGCCATAGGGCTGGTTGGGCTAATGTGCCCCGATGAAATTCCAATAGAAGAGACCTCACTTTGATCAAACAATGAGACAAGGCACATTGTCTTGATGGCGGAAAAAAATTCTTCGGGGTGACTTCCCTGGCCTTTTTCTCACCAATGCAGTTTTCCATGTTCTTAAAACTTTTTCATCAGAAAGCCCTGTGATCATCCTGTGTCCATCTCAAGTTTACCTCTTTGGGGTGTCAACCAAGAGTCCTTCTCACCAGCTAAGATGACCTCCTCTATTTGGAATTCAACTGGCCCCTCTGATGCCGCCTGCTCTTTTTTGTGAAGAAGACCAAGTAAATGTATTCCTGAGAGAATGTGCCCTGCAAACCCCACTGACCATTGTGTTTGGAACAAGCATGCAGGTTTGAACTGGAAACCTACTACCGGTACATTTTGACATTCACACCAGAGGGCTTCACAGAGTTTCTTTAGAAAGGAAATTACAAGATAATGGAACCTTTTCATGAACGTTTTCAAAGTCCGGTGGAAACATGTCTTCTGTAGACTTCAGCTTTAGAAGCAAACGTATTTCAGAGACAATTGCTCACTTAGGTTTTCAGGAGGATCCATTATCTTGAAGATGCATCTGTGATGAGAGTGAACAATGTATTTGTATCCTTTATTCCCCCATCCACTCCCAAAGCAGGCAGAGATCCGGGAGACCCAAACACCTCCTCTGGCAAGTCCATGGCCATAGACCATTAATGATGAGCTACTTGTGAAGCTATAACTTAGGTCAGGATTGTGATGCACTTTTGAGGGTGTTTAGGCTTATGCTCAGGCAATGCTATCTGGGAGGCACCACAATATGGGGCAAATAGCAGACTTGGAATTCAGACCTTTTCTAGGTTTGAATCCTAACAAAACCCATCTCTCTTGAGCCGATTCTTGATGGAGTCCCCAGGACCTGCAGCCTTCACCACTTGTGAATATCTGATGTGACATGGAAGCCCTCTATATCAGGATTTGTATCTCTAAAACTCAAATAACAGCATGTATTATCGGACTGTGGCAAAATTAAATAAAAGGTGTGTCAAACATCTCCCCTCTGGGAGTGAGTCTACCAAGTGCCAAACTTGTGTGTCCAGGCCACAGCATCCTGTGAAAATAATCAAACACGGGGCTGGTAAAGAAGCTCATGATAATGGATGCTTAATTAGCATTCACGCGATGTTCTATGCTCTCAAACTATATTCATTCGGGCAATCGCCACAACAGCCCGGTGCAGGGTCCCACAGATAAGGAGGTGCTGATGGACTGAATTGTGAGTCTCTACCCCCACCCTCAAAAGTGCATCACAATCCTGACCTAAGTTATAGCTAGAAACAGTATTCTGTTTAGAAGTAGCGTTTTCTTTGTTATGTTGATTGGGCCTCTCACCTGCTCTACATCCACTCAGTTCTGAGTTATGAGAAGAACAGAGCACATCCAGAAACACATGGGGCAAAGGAGCAACAAGCAACAGAGACAGCTGCGTCTACAAGGGAGAACGTGCCTCTGGAGCCATGCTCGCTCGGAATTTGAACTTTGAGCTTCTTGAATGGTGTAAAAATAAATTACAGCGCTTTAAAGCCGCCTGCTTAAGGTATTGGGAGGTAAAAGGTGATGAGACAGAACTCACGGGAGCTTTAAATGCCTCAACCCAGCCAGTGAAGGGAGAGCAGATTCTACTCTAAGCTCTCTAGCACCAGAGTCTGTGCCTTAGCACTATGTTGTATTCACCGTGGCTACAAAATAAATAAGTAAATAAATCCCACTGCCATCATGTTGATTCCCACTCATCGTGGGCTTGGCAGGACACAGTAGGTGTGTTAGGTTTCTGGCAGGACACAGTAGGTGTGTTAGATTTCTGGCAGGACACAGTAGGTGTGTTAGGTTTCTGGCAGGACACAGTAGGTGTGTTAGGTATTCGTTAATACCTTGGTTCTTGGCTTCGCACTATGAAAGAGTTCATACCGAAGCCTGTTTTGTAATCCAAGTGGGTTTTATGAAGGACAGGACAAGTTTTACACACAGTTTCAAAGCGGTTCATACTGGGCCCAAATAACCACATGGAAAAGAACACCCATGTGTGTGGATCTTGGGGGGATCCCTGGAGGCCAGAAGTCCAAGAACCCTAGAGGCTGAGAGCATGTGGGCCAAGAGGCTGTGGGCCCCCCGAGTAGGCCCCAAACAGGTGCATGTGTGCCCACACAGGGGAGGGAGACCCTCCCCTTCTACCTGCCTCTGACCAGGAGCCGGGTAAGAGAGTCCCAGAGTGTGCTCCCTGACTTTATTCTAGCCCATCCATCACTGAGGTAAGGGGTGCTTGATGGGATTGGTTGAGTTAGGCCCACTTGGGTGATGTCATGAACCTGGGTCTAATTTGACCCTCCCAGCTGTACCTCCCCCCTGACTCAGGGGCTTGAGTACGAGCATGCTCAGTTTGGGGTCTTCATTGGTGTCTAATGGTTGCCTGATTTCTTTCCAACCTCCTCTATGGGGCCCTTTGGAGGCATGGGAGACACGGCCCCCTGTCCCTAAGCAGGCTACGTAACAGAATCGCTCCACAGGGTTGTAAATGTTTCTGGAAGTGAGCTGCCACATCTTTCTCCCATGAATTCCAACCGCAGACCTTTGGGTTAGCCCTTGACTGTTTTAACCACTGTATCACCAAGGCTCTGCCATGGTAGTCACAGCCCTTGTGAATGAGGTCAGTGAGTCTCCCCTTTCCGGGCCGGTGGGAGGAGGTATTGCTGCAGTTTCCCATCCAACTGGTAGTCCTTCTCCAAGGTGCCAAATGGTCTTCCTTGCCTCTCTTTCCAGAGCCCCTGCCAAATGAGTGCCAGCCACACTGGCCCCCGGAGGCTTGGTCCTCCCCCCGCTGGACTCCCTCCTCTGCCCGGAACACTCTCCTCCTGGCCTGACTCTAAGAGCCACACTCATTTTGGCCTTCTGCTGGCTCCCTTCCTTCTTCCCCGTGGACCTCTCAGCACCGTTCGTGATGAGGAGCACTCTCTCCCGCTCGAATCTCCTTCTCCCATTTACTAGCTCTTGGGCAAGTTATTTCCCTCAACCTCAATTCTCATCTGGAGAAGAGTGTAGAAGAAGAAGTTGGGACAAACAGTTGACTACTAACACCTTGAAAGCCCATTCAAGGGCAACGCAGAACAAAGTCTGGTCATGTCCTGAGGAAAAGTCACAGTTGTCAAAAACTCTCCAGAGGCCTGTTTTACACACACGGGATTGCACAAGTTGAAACTGACTGAATGCCAACTGGTGTTGCTGTTGTTGTTGTTGTTATTGTTGTTGGCTTGATGAATTGTTTTCTGATGAAAATCATCCACACACAGACACACGCACCAAGAAACTTGATGCCTGTCCTTACTCGATTATTTCTTGAGCTCTTGAAGGCTTCCTGAGTTGTAAAAATACCCCTTGAAGGTCCTCAGCCTTATCATTTCAGAGTTTTGTTATCAGCCACCACCTTAGTTGATAGCCAGCTAAGAGTAAGACCTCCCCAGGAATGCGACTCAGAAGGAGGGGCCTGGGAGGGTTGGAGGAGGGGAGGCAGGTTGAAAGAAGGTGCTTGGGGGCTGATAGAGAGCCCACTGACAGCTTGGAGCAAGACTAACAGCCCTGCTGCATGAGGTGTGTCCTGCACACTTCTATACAGGAGCCTCCTTGGAAGAAGCAGCGCTTCCTGGGGAGCTCAGGAGCTAATGTTGGGAGGTGTGCCCCTGAGCAACTGTGTCAGAGGTTGGCCTTGTGAATGAAATCATTCACTCAGCTAAGTGAAGTCAGGGAGACCCTGCTACACAGTAAACAAGACAACTGATTCCTGAGACGATTAATACTCTCATCCATTATGGCAGAGCAATAGCCTAGAGTTTCAGCAAACAGGAGCCCGAGTGGTGTAGTGGTGATGAGTTGGGCTGCTAATGGCAAGGTCAGCAGTTCAAAACCCCCAGCCAGCTCCTTGGAAGAAAGATGAGGCTTTCTACTCTTGTAAAGAGTTACAATCTTGAAAATTCACAAAGGCGGTTCTATGCGTCAGAATTGACTCAATGGAGTTAGGGTTAGGGTAAAAAAAAAAAAGAATTGACTCAATGGCAGTGAGTTTGTTTTTGTTTTTCAGCATGAACTAGCTAACTGTTCTAACAGCACTTACTGGGTCACAAACTCTGTTCTGAAGACTCTACCTACACCAGCTCACTTAGTCCTGTCCCTGGGTGAAACAAATGGTGAACAATCTCAGCTTCGAACTGAAAGATGTGACTCTGAAGAAAAGTGTGGTAGTGACATAATCTGTGGTCAATTTGGGACTTAAGAGTGAAGGGGTGGCGTTTAGCCTGTCAATCGGGTTGCAGCTTCATGACCTCATTTGGAGGTGCTAAGGAGATAAATAGCTCATTGGAGGTAGGAGACATGCTTATGGACAAGACACAGGGAGCTATGCTGGAGCAGCCCTGGAGCTGAAGAAACCACGTGGAGACTCCTGCCAACTCTGAGATACCTCTACCACCACTGGATCCACAAGACTTTCTACCCACTGACCTGTGATCTTCCTGCATTCAACATCATTGCATGGTTTTATGAGTCTGAAGAGAAATTTTTAGAGTGGTATCGGACATTTGGGCTAATATCAGACTTACAGACTCAATCTGGACTGGACTGGAATGTTTTCTCAATGTTAAATTGCTCTTTTATATAAAAAAAAAAGAGGACCTGATGCAAAGGGCTTAAGTGGAGAGCAAATGCTTTGAGAATGATTGGGGCAGGGAATGTATGGATGTGCTTTATACAACTGATGTATGTATATGTATGGATTGTGATAAGAGTTGTATGAGTCCCTAATAAAATGTAAAAAAAGAAAAAAAACTCTTTGTTATCCACATATGAGTGTCTGAGACTTTGTTTCTCTAGTCTACCCACACTAACACAAAAAGCCTGGCGATCTAATTCCCAAAACGGTGCCATGGAAAACTTTATGACGCACAGCTCTACTCTGACTCCAAAAAGCCACTTACCACCAGGTCAGTGCCAAATCACAGTTCCCTAAAGGACAGAGCGAACTGCCCCTTGGGTTTCTGGCTCTGGAAATCGTTACTAGAAAAATTACCCTCGTCTTTCTCCCACACGAGTGGTGGGTTTGAACCTCTGACCTTGTGGTTATAGCCAAATGCCTATCCCACACCACCACTGGCGCTCCTTCAAGAGTGCACCAGAAAATAAAACAAATAAACGCACTGCCATCTAGTTGAGTTTATCTCCTAGCAACTCTCCATGGGGTTTCCAATGCTGTCAGTCTTGAAGGGGCTGGTGGTCTCATCTTTCTCCTGAGGAGTAGTTGGTGGTTTGAACCACTGACCTTGCAATTATCAAGCTAACAAGTACCTAACAGCCCCACTGCATTCCCCAAAGAGCTCACAAGTACTAAAAAAGGGCAAAGTAGGGTTCAAATCCAAATTCATCCCACTCTGGAATCTAGGATTTTAAAGGCCAAACCTTTACAATTACTTATATTAATAAATTGGGACTTTTAAAAACAGTTATTTCATGTCTTAAACATCAAAAGTTCCTGGGAAATATAGAAGATATGTGCGTTTTATGATTTTCATTTTAGAAATTAAGATGCAAAGACTCTTGGGGAGAGGGTAGTAAAGCTAACTTGAAATAAATAAACAAACAAATAGCCACTGACTGCCATCACCTCAATGCAGGCTCATAGTGATCCTGTCCCAGTGACTGTAACCCTGAATGGGAGGAGCAAGCCTCGTGTGTCTCCCTCGGAGCAGGTGGTGTTGTTGAACTGTTCACCCTGCGGTCAGCAGCCAAACGTATAACCACTACACCAACCGGGACCGATAGGAAAGCTAAAAACCCAAACCACCAAACTCATTGCCATCGAGTCAAAGCTGACTCACAGCTTTACCCCCTGTGGGTCCCCGAAACAGGCTCTGTTTCTAGGAGTAGAAAGCCCCCTCTTTTCCTAAGGAGCTACTGGTGGTTTCAAACTGCTAACCATGGGGATCCTAATCACTACACCACCAGGGCTCCTAGGAAAGGTGTAGCCCCTCCTGCAGCCATTACAGAGCCTGCTTAGGACCCTCTCCAAGGCCTCACCCAGACGTCTCTTCCTTGTCTTTATTAGTATTAGTATGGTAAATATATGTAATAAAATACTTGCCAACTCAAGGATTTTTACATGTAGAATGTCACGACACTGACTATGTTTAGGATCGATGTGGCAACCCAAAACTTTTCTCCGGAGCCTTAATCTTTAAATTGTGTTTTCAGATGGAATTTTCGTTTCCCCTTTTGTTCTGTGGCTACTGCTGAGAAAACCGACTTGCCAAAGAGAAATCTGCACCTCGGTTCAGCCTATGCCCAGACCCAGCTTCTGAATATCCTGTCGGGAAAGACCATGGAATCAGAAGGTTTAATGACCACCGGAGCATTCTCCAGAAAGCTCTCCCTGGGTCATTTCAACTCAGCACAGCCTGGCGAAGAACATAACCCAAGGACCAGAAATGTGGCGGTCCACATTGAAAGACTTTTAACAAGTAGTTGTAATTTGTTTTAATTGATTTAAAGGGAAATGGAGTCAAGAGGGAAGTTCCCAATAAAATCCTAGGTGAGTCAAAGGTTTGTTTTTGTTCCTCAGGATTAGATCTCACACATTTCCTGTTACTAGGCTTTCTCTTGGTAATGGGTAATTGTAACCACAAGCCTAGCGTGAAGCAAGGAGTAGGAAAGACTATTTCCTGATTAGCTTGAAAAAGGTCAAAGGCTAATTGAGCCAGGCCTGGTTAAAATGTCACAAGTTGAAGGGGCAACTTCTCACCCCAGGATAGTGTGTTACATACAGCAGGATCACAACGAGGCAGAGTCCTTGGGCTTAAGAAGCGGTAGAGACATGAATGCTTTCAGTTGAGCAAAGAACCATCTAACTTTATCTCCACTGTGTGACGGCAAATAAACTACTCCCACGTCCCCAAACCATGAGGAAACACAAAAGGCCCTCAGTCTTAGAGTATAGGCCTCACCGCTGTGACCTTACATCCTTACCCACACCGCAGAGAACAGAAGCAAATGAAATGTATACTCATCATCAATTACATAAAATCAGACCTGTCACCGGGCTCCGGAGCGGAGTTTTCCTGGAGAAAATGAATTACATATATTAACAAAAAGTCCAACAGGGATTTAGGAGGAGGAAGCTCCTAACGGCTCCAGGAAAGAGTTACAAAAGGTCCTGTGTGTGACCACAGTCTTGCACTGAAAAGTGAATTCCAAATCAGACTATGCGGTCTGCCTGGAAATTCAATTAAGGCATCTAAAGAATCAAAATGAACAGCTTTTCCCTTTTTTTATTTTTTTGGGTTTTTTTTTCCCCCATCCCCTCCCTGGAAACACACTTGTTGATTTCCATTTCAAATTTCAGGGAGAAATGGTGACCTTGGCAGTTAGCAGCTGAGATAAGATGGGAAAAAACAACCCGGCCAAACAGTGGGGAGCAGTCGTCAGGAGCACAATTGTCATTGAGCCCCTTCTGATTCCTGGCGACTGACCTCAGGAAGCGGAGAGAAGAGCTGGGCTCCGTGGGGCTGCCAGTGTCTGGTTTTTCCAAAGTAGATCACCAGGTCGTTGTATGGGGTGGATTCCAACCTCCCACCTTCTGGTGGGCAGCCCACCGTGACCTCCCGGGAGGGGTGAGTGGGTGCATGCTCACTTCCATGCAATAGACAGGGGTTCAGTTTCCTGACCAGCGCACCTCACGTGTCACCACCAACCGTGGAGGCTTGACCTACCGCTGGTCAGTGTTGGTTTGTGTGTTGCTATGATGCTGAACAGGTTCCAGCAGAGCTTCCGGGCTAAGATGGGCTAGGAAGCATGGTTTGGCAGTTCACGTCTGCAGTCTTGAGAAGCGCCCTCTGGATGGGATGGTGCAGAGAGGGGGCAGTGTTTTGTACTCTTGGGCATGGATGGGGTCACCACAAGTTGAGCAGCAACTCGATGGCAGTTAACATCATCAAACCAAGAGAGTCCTTGGAAAGAACTGCCAAGAAAGCCCATTTGTACTCTGGGGTTAGGGTGCTTATAGACAGTTTCACTAGTCCGGTCAAACGACAGCCTTCAGATTACATTTCTCTTTTCAATCAATTGCTCAACTTTCTTGTTTCCTATATAATTTTAAAAAGAGAGATAGCGAGAAGGAGAGAAGGAGAAATAATCTTGTCCGAGAAGCATTCGGCTTCTTTAAAAGTTTAGCATCAGCTCGACTTCTTCTCAAAACCCACATTCCTGGGACAAGAGAAGAATGTGTCACCAGAGAAGAGGTAATTTCTCACAGGAACAAGCTATTGAAATGTCTTTGACAACACAGTGCTCCAGCTGAGAGGGGGGTTTACACTACTCACTGCACGGACATTCTCTGACTGGTCTGCTCACTCAGAGCTGTGGGGCAGGCTTTGTAAGAGAACACTGTCTTACTTTCCTTACGGAGAGTGTGTGATTTTGAATTATTTCAATCATTTCATCAAATTTATTTTTTAACTAAATAAGTTTAAGAATGCTTGTGAGACTTCCCCCACCCCCAGGGGTTGTGGGCAATGGAAGTGGAGGGTTTGGGGGGATGATATGCTTCAAAGTTGGGAAGATAAGCCAAAAGGTACAAAATAAAATTTTTCTTGGCTTCTATCTTTGCATCGTTTTGCTCTAAGATGATAAATATAGAGAGATATCTGATTCGGAAGGGTGGTATGGTGATTACAGTGTTGCCTGGCGGGCCCGTATGGGAGGGTATGTTTTCCTAAGAAGGAGCTGCCTTCAGCCAGTTTCTCATAATAAAGGAATTACTGAAGGGAGGACCTATCAGGACCCGCAGTTACACTCTAGTAATGAAATTCTATCCGTAGCTTGAAAGAAAGGAAGACATTTTCCCACACAACTTTCTTGAGCTTTAAGTTCTTCCAAGTCACACTGAGGAAATGTCAGCAAAGCTGTTCCAGTCATTTGAACATGAAAGACTTCTGAACCCGCCATGGCGGTCCACACACGGTGACAAACTAGCCAAGATGAACCCGGAGGCCTGCTATCCACCTTCCTTTATTTTCTTCAAAAATAATCTTTCTCTCTTAAGTGAAAACACACACGATAAGACTACACAGAGTGTGAAATGTTTATCTTAAAGGGGAAAAAGGCACTGCAAAACATAGGCGAAAACAACCAAAATATGAATGTTTCCGGGAATGGACATTTTCTTCTTCTTCTTCTTCTTCTCCTTCTCCTTCTCCTTCTCCTTCTCCTTCTTCTTCCTCCTCCTCCTCCTCCTCCTCCTCCTCCTCCTTCCTCCTCCTCCTCCTCCTCTTCTTCCTCTTCTTCCTCTTCTTTTTCCTCTTCCTCCTCTTCCTCTTTTCCTCTTCGAGGGTGTGACACACTCTTAGGTCCCCAAATTGTATACAATGGGCATTGTTTTAAAGGTGAAAACAAGTCTGGGATTTCTCGTCAGGATGGCACTGGAAGGCCGCAATTCCAACAAGTCCCTCCGTTCAGGAGACACAGCAAGCACACACACAATTTTTAAAAAGAGAACACAGGAAGAGCATAACAGTTCTTTAAAAACAGTACACATTTAGCAGTGATGCTCTCGAAAAGCCCACATATCATCAAGAAGAAAAGATAAATGATCCAGTAAAAACGTGAGCTAAGAATACAAATAAGAAGTTCCCCCAAAAGATACCCATCCGCTGTAACGATGAGGTAATTGTAGATTAAAACCAAGTACCATCTGAAGTCCATTTTAAGGATGAACATCGCAGGGCTGGCAAGGACACGAGAAAGAGAAAACTCTCTCCCCGCATGTTATGACTGTGTGAACTTACATAGTACTTTGGAGAACAAGCCCTGTTGGTGCCGTGCGGTACACATTGGGTTGCTAGCCTCAAGGTCAGCAGTTAAACCCCACCAGTCATTCCACAGAAGAAAAAAAGAGGGCTTCCGCTCTTGTAAAGAGTTCCAACATCAGAAACCCAAAGTTAGCGCTTCTCCCCTGTCCCTCCAGTCACCACGAGTGGAAATTAAGGCGCTGGCAGCAAGCTTGAGTGGAGTGAAAGTGAAGATATGGTGACTTTAGGTCAGTCTCGTTACAAAGTGTAACTTTGCCACAGGTGCACAGGAGGCAGTGTTTACGGAAGTGCATCTTGGTGAATGTTTACTGATATTGAAGCATTGTTTAAAATATTGGAAAAAACAAACACATTAATGTCTATCTATAGATGGGAAGACTACAAATTGAAATATTTTCCTAAAATGGCATACTGTAGAGAAGCTAAAATTACAAGTGATAATTGTATCACCGTGATCAATAGTGGCTAAATAGTGAAAGCATAATTTGAATGAGAGAGCAGGCTGCAGGGCAGCACACTGTATGTGTCGCTGTGTGACCTGATTTCCTATGCAATGCATTACCATTTGTGTAAATTTGTAAAACACATAAGTAGCATTACATATTGAATAAATGCCAACTTCATGGTGCTAATTACCTGGCAAGAGAGGAAGGGAATGGAGTGAAGAAGGAATAAAAAGAAGTTCTTTATACAGTTTATGGCTAAACCAAAACAAGGGGGGGGAGGCCTAAGAACATGTAGCGTCTCTTACATTAGGGTGCTATTTTTTCAATGTTTGATATATTTCATCATTTTTCTTAAGTTAGATGCTCACAGTGCTCCTTGGAGGCAAAGATACCAAAACTTCGTCTTCCCTGCTTTGGACATCATGTCAGGAGGGACCAGTCCCTGGAGGAGGGCACCATGCCTGGTAAAGGGGAGGGGCGGCCAAAGAGAGGAAGGTCCTCAACAAGACGGACTGACAGCAACTGCGACAGCAGGCTCAGGCATAAGAACTATTACAAGGAGGGCACAGGGCCAGGCAGGGTTTCATCCTGGTGTATACCGGTCACAACCTATGCAGTTGCACCTAACAACAGGTTTCCCGCTGAGCAGCCATTGCTGACGGGAACCAGAGTAAAACTTTGGAGTGGTAGACGGCCTGGTTCAACCGGGTAAAAGCTACCCTGTACATAGGTGTAGTAGGGCATGATGGGGCAGGCGGAAAAGGTAAGGTTTAAAGAGAGTAAAGCAACGATTTATCCCTGAACTTGTGAATTAGAATTGGACCTCGAGGCTAAATGGGGGAGGTAAAGTCCTGGGGGAGAAGGGTGGGATACAACAGTTAAGCACTCAACTCCTAACCAAATAGCTGATGGTTCAAACTTATCGGCTGTGCCCAGAACAGGGCAAACGTGAGGCAAGACCTAGACATCCATTTCTGGACAAGACACATGTGGGTTTGGTACGTCTGTAATTGTTACAGGCCACGTAATGCAGACTGAGACCATGCAGGCTGCTAAAAAGGAAAAACACAAGGACTTGGAATCTCTGACGATCTCAGAAGCAGAGGCCAAGCAACAGAGCAGGGCAGAGTGGGAAGGTTTGAGACCTCGGTCAGAAGGTAGGAGAGTGAAATGGGAAGAGCGCCAGATGAGGTCAAGGTTGGGAAAACATGCACTGAGCGTGGCTACGTGGAGTGAATGAAGAGCTGCTGAGAAGGCTGGACTGAGCGGTCAAGGTAAGAGAAGACCCAATCTAGACTCGGGGTCACCGGGATGATACCCGAGCTTGGTGAGGGGAGTACGCAGAACGGCAACCATGAGCCAATGTGTCAAACCTGAAATGCAGTGGATAGGTGGTAGAAGGAGCAACATGTAGATGACTTTCCGACAACAACAACAACAAAGACTGTCTGGCATTACTTCTACCAAAAGAGGGAAAAAAAATCCTTATTCAGGAAAGTAAGTGTTGTTATCAAAGTAGATGTCCACCTCTCAGCACCCTCATTTCCAAGGCTCCGGGAGGAACCCAAGCAATGTGCTCACAAGGACACAAGCTTTTATGCAGCTTGTAGAAGTCAGGTGGTTTCATTTCCATCCACTAGCACTTGGTCTCTTTCCGCTTCACCTGTTTCTCCATCGCATTTCCCTTGGTGTCGGGAGAAGTTGGAAGGACCATGGACATTTTTGGATTCCGGTGGAAGAGAAGGTGAGGTGGGCATATATGTAATTTTTATTTAGATGCTGTAAGTTACATGTTTCACAGTCACCTCCATGTATAGTCATGTCGAGCCAGCCTACGGTAGGAATGGCTTTAAGAAATAATCCTGTGCACTCACTGGCCATCATGAGCAGAAGCAGAAATGATGTCAAGGAGCCCATGTCAAAAAAAAAAAAGGTTTAGAAACTGATTGTGGTAGCAAATATACAATTCTGCTTAACATGCTTGAACTATGGAATGATGTGAGATATATATACATACATATATATACCTTTTTAAAGAGTCAGAGCAATAAGTTTTAATGTTAGGGAAGAGTCTCTTGGTGCTCAAAGTATAGAAGTATAGCAACAGGCCCAGAGAACCAATGTTTGGAACAGATGAAGGCAGCAGCTAATCTGTACAAAATTATAAATTAAATAAATGTAGGGGGAAATTTTAGTAGTGTGTCATGATTACTTCCTAAGTAAATTGTTTTCTGTACTTTGTGATGTTTGGGTTGTCAGCTTTTGTAAAGATGTGATTTGCTTTTATTTCTTATTTATCCTAAATAAATTCTCAATTTCATATTCATAATTTAAAGAGAAACTCCAAAATTGTGTATGCTTCAGGTCCTCCCAAGGTTTGGATCTATTCCTGGTTGTTAAAAGTTAGACTCAAGGCAATAATAAAGAGTAATTAAAAATCAAATTTTCTTCTCCATCGTCAGCTCATAGGGTTTTGCCTTTTCCCTAAAGTGAAGCAAGATAAGAATTTATCCAAACGACATTTACTGTATTAAAATTTATACAATCACTGTTTCCTTAAAATGTAATCTGAAGGCCAAGAAATGAGACCAAGCTTTGGAATATAGGTTTTCTTGCCAAGTTTAATGAACTCTTCATGGTATGGATTTCCATGATTTTATATTTATAATTGCCTTTTTGTTGTTGTTTGGAAGAAACTGCAAAACCAAACAAAATTACTAGCAATAATAATCATAGTTGTTCTTTTTGTTTTGTCTTGTTAATGAGGCCTCCAGAATTCTACTCATTACATAATACCTTCCAACACTGAATTCCCCAAAGCATCCTGTCCCTTTGGAAGCCATCCAGAAACAGGGATCACAGGCTCCCACGCAGTCTTCCTGGGGTGTCTATGGAAGACATTAATTCTACCAGCACAAAAGAGGCAAAAGGAAACAGCTGCAAACCCCACAAGTGACGGCAAACCACTCAATCCTCTACATCCCTGAACTGAACCCGGAAATGGCCGCAGTAAATGACATTCATCTAACTTGTAGAAATGTCCTCTGGCTTAAGACCATGCTTTCAAATCCCCTCGCCACCCTAACTGTGAAGTTATGTTCGAAGACTACTTAGCCCCACCTGCAGGTTATTTATTCACCCCATGTGATCCAGGCGTGGATCTTCTTGTCTTTCTCACAGAGGTCTCTGCACGTTTTCAGAGGAAATGTTAGGGATGGGTTGGCTTACTGCTATTTTTTCGAGAGAAAACAAGGATTTGTCTACCCAGTAAAGCCTGCACATTGGTTGTTCTCAAATTCCCGTATCTTCTACACAGAGCACCTGGACACAGCAAGCTCAGCCCAGGGCCCAGCGGTTACTCCTGCAGTCCCACTCTGTGTCCTCAGCTCCGTCCCCTCCTGCCTCTGGGGCTTTCTCAACCCTGCCCCCCGAGCCTGCTCTGGCACAGAGAGCATGTGGTGAACAGAAAGCTTTCACCGACGACTTGTTGAGATTTTTCAGAATTTACTAATAAGTGGAAAAATAACAATTGAATGGATTTTTCTTTTGTTTTGTTGGGGATGGGATACTGGGGTTAGGGTTTGGGAATCAGTATATGGGAATCAGTGACTCTGGTATCTCCAAACTATGTGTCATTTGCTTTCCAAAAAGGACCCTCTTTAGGGGTCATGAGCCATAGCGCACAAGGTATTTGATGGGGCAACAAAAGCCCACAAGAGCTCAGAAATGGATGAGAGTTCAGCTCCAGTCCATTGCTGCTCAGGAGTTTCCCCTGAGGCCCAGGAAGAGGAAGTAATTGACCATGGACCCTTGATGGCAGTAGACCGCAGTTGATGGGTTTTTAACGTGACATTGAGCTTGACTATAACCACGGTGAAGGTGGTGCAGATCCAGGCAGTGTTTCTTCCTGTTGTAACAGGGTCATTCTGCGTCTGAACCGGCCCAATGGCACCTCACAACAACCCTTCGGGGGGTTAAAATAGTATATAACTAGGCGATTGCAAACATCGTATTCCCAGTTTTATGACCTCTGTGACCTTTACAGGTAGGAATCAATTTAGTTCTATGACTTTATCTCTCCATTCAACCCTACAGCATCTTCTCCTCCCACTTTCTCCACTCTACAAAGCCTGACACCTCTAAACTGGCTGAGTGTCCAGCTCACACCATCTGTGCCCTGTCCTGTCTCTGGTATTTTACTGAGGCAGGGAATCCTCCCGCAAAACCTTCCCATCTTCTCTGTAAACTAAGCGGGCCCCTTCATATTAAGGCCAGTCCGTTCCCCGACCCGTGACTGGGGTCACCAGAGTATGTGGAGACTCGCTCCCCTAAAGTAGGAGCTGCACTTTCTATTTAAAATGCAATCGATGACATCATATGGTGCTCAGTCACCAGCACTGAGAGCTAGTTTTCACTTGTACGTTGGTTGTTTGCACATTTCCATATTGATTTATCACCTAGATTAGAAAATTTAGGGGTAAAGATCTTTTTGAAACATGCTCTATACTTTCAAGGAAAACATTTGGTCCCTTACGTTATAAAAGGTATACTTAATAAAATTTAATTTACCCAGGTTTATAATATGCAAAACAAGGACATTAAAAGACATGGATGAAAATAGCGTGGGGTAGGGGTAGGGGGATGCTGGTGGTTTCGTGGTTACGTGTTGGACGTGTTGGACTTTGATCCGCATGGTCTGCAGTTCGAAAACCACCAACTGCTCCTCTGGAGAAAGATGGGGCATTCCACTCTCCTAAACAGTTCCAGTCTCAGAAACCGGCTCTGAGTCACTATGAGTCAGCATTGACTCTATGGCAGTGAGTTTGATTGGGGTTTTGGTGTCTGACTTCCTCTCACTTCAAAAGGGGAAAAGTGACTCAAATAATCAACAGCCCCCCTCCCCCAATAAAAAGGGGGAAAAATCAACAGCCGGAGGCCAGTTCCTATGAGGTAGAAGTCAGATATGTCCCCAACCTCCACCCTTTTTTAACCCCTTTTTAAACCATTCTGACAATCCTCCTCCTTCCCTTGGCACTCCTCTGTTGGTTACAAAAATGCCTTGTAAAGGCCCCACGAAGCTCGGTGATAATGCTCACAATTATGGGGTTGTTAGAGAAGTAACGGATCACAGTCAACTTCAGAAACCCCAGGAAACCGCACTTCCCTCAGGACATGCTCAGCTCCGCGGCCCCTCCGGGCCATCCCTTTCTGACCCTGTGTCGCTCGGCCCGGCCTCTGCCCGCCTCGGCCAGCGATTTCAGCTCTGCAGATGCAATCTCAGACACCGGTTTCACCAGCAAGCCCCAGCCCACAGGCACTCGGCTCGAGCTCAGTGTGTCCGCGAACCTCATTTCCCAGCGCATTCCTCCAGGCACCCACCCAACTCTGCCAGCAACCGACTCCGCCAGAAGGCATTCGGCTTTCTCAGCTGTGGACTGATGCCCGCGGGGCTGTCCCGGGCCAGGCTTCGGGTCCTGCTGTCGCCATGTCCCATTTCTCACTTTCTCTTGCCCTCTCTGGGATGCTTGCTTGTAGACTAGCAGGATGGCCAAACTGACCAATCCCGATGTTCATGAGCCAAGTCCACAAAGGTCCCACACTCCTTATTTGCATGAGGCCCTTGGCCTGATAGATGGGCCCAATGGCTACAACCCTGGGCTTGCACATCATAAGGAACATGGGGAGGCTGGAGCAGGAGCAGGCTGCTCTGTTTTCCTAGGGTGGATATGACTCGGAACCAGCTCGAACGCATTCAACAGCAGCCAATCCCCTTGGTGACCTGCAAACCCCTCCCACTTGCATAGTCCTACCCCAGATGAGGCTCTCTGCTCCAATAAAATCCTACAGAGCCACGGTTCTCAACCTGTGGGCCGCAACCCCTTTGGGGGGTCAAATGACCCTTTCACAAGGGTCGTCCAATTCATAACAGTAGCAAAATGACAGTGATGAAGTAGCAACAAAACTAACTTTATGGTGGGGGGGGGGGTCACCACAACATGAAGAACTATATGAGAGGGTCGCAGCGTGAGGAAGATTGAGAACCACTGCTGTAGAGGGTCTCTCTGACTCAGAATCGACGCATGGCAGTGGGTTTTGAGCTAAGGGGTCATTGGTTCAGCTACAAACAGAAACACAGCATCCATAGGTCCTTGAGGCTAGGCCTACGAAATGCCAGAACAGTGTATCCAAACAGAATTCTACTTCTCTGGCTTTACCCGTTACTGACATCAGGAGCCTGACTTCAACTACCAGGTAGATTCCACCCACATGTAGTATGTATTAAACCATATCTTGAGGGATTTTTGATTCAGTACCTGATGAAGCTGATAAAAGAACTTGTTGGGAATGACTGTGACCATACAGACCACAATGAAAATCCAGTCACTAGATATAATTTTTTTTTTACAATTAATGCTAAAGGAAATCTTCTGAGCCGGGTCTCCGGTTTCTTGTCTTATAGAAAATGCTGCCCATTCTCCCCAGCAAATACGCTTTCTGTTGGAGGCACTGGATGCTCTTGATGTTCATTGAATTATGTTCCTCAAAAAACATTCTACATTGAAGTTCCAGCCACATCCCCTTGACCTTGTCTGAAAATGGAGTCTTTGGACATGTTGCCGGTTAGGTTAGTATAAGTTCTTACAAGACTAAAGTGGGTCCTTCTCCAATCTGGAGGCGGACTTGTAAACGGAGACAAGAAATGCAGAGGAAGAAGCATCTATAGACCAGGAGCAACTCAGGCTAACAGAAACGGAAAGAGCTTCTTTCTTTAGCGTGACAAAGAGAATGGTCCTGTCAATACTCTGAATTTGAACTCTCAGCCCCAGAACCGTGAGGGCAGAGGGGGGAAAATCATTTTATTTTCTTCTAAACTACCCAAACTGTGATCCTTTGTTACGGCAGCCCAGGGAAATGCATGCCGTGCTATTTCTCCTATGCCACAAGCATTACACTGGAATATTCGTTGTCCACCACTTCCCTTATCATTAATTATTGATCTCTGTCCTTGCCCTTGTTTTAAAAGGTCATTAGTACTGTCTTTGCAAACTGCTAGCTATGGAAGATTCTATGTGCACAGCCCAAAGCTGTCACGGAGTCAGATGGCAGGTCTTTCTCTGTGTTCTGAATCTGTGCTCTTCTTGGTTGGGCTCTTAGTGGCTGCACTCCATCCCTGGCATGGTACTTCTCTGTGCTCTGGTAGTCATGGGAGGGAGGCCTTGCCACACTGTGTGTGTGGGGGGGGGGGCGGGGGGAATGCTAGTGTGCAAACACATGCACACTAGAACCTTCCTGACCAGCACTACTACACGCCCCTCAGGGCCAGGAGCTTCGATTGTTCTTGCTTAATCCCTTTGAGCCCAATTTTGTGTGCACTTCAGATCAATTCAAAGGAAACGGAGAGCCAGCCTTTTTCACCAGGTAGATGACAGAAACTAAAACTACCTGAATGCCATTTTCTCTGTTGTTGTGAACACAAAGTCTCCTTGGACTTTGTAGGAGTGCTTTGGTTTCCAAAGAGTTCTTTAATAACTCTTTGAGAGCTTCCAGAATAAACAAGCTCCCTGAGAAATTCAAGATCACTTCAGGTTATGAATTGAAAAATCTTCCAATAGACCTTTAACTATGCGAACAATCTATACTTATTATGTACAAAATCAATAAAAGGCACTTGTTGTTCATGAGTACTTTAAAATTGACTCCTCGTGCTGAAACATTGACTGTGCTCTAAGGATCCGTTCAAATGCTCCACCATCTGTGTTTTGTAGCACTCAACACTCGAGACCTACGCAGTATCGTGTTTTTTGTGACGTCGCACTACTACCCAAGGTCCTTCTGAAGAACCATGCTGTGTCCAGTTCATCTGTGTATCTTACCTTATGACCTACCACTTAGCTTTGCACATTGGAGATACCCGATACATATTGCTGGGATTTAAAAAAATGAATCAATATTTTCTGATAGTTGGTGAATCCAAAGGGAAAAAAATTGTAGCCAGAAATAGGATATCCAGACCAATAACCTTCCAAAAAAGATTTAAGCAATGACTCTTGAACATTTCTACAGAGTCACAAATTGCCTCTCAAAAGATATACCGTATATACTCATGTACAAGCCAAGTTTTTCAGCACATTTTTAAGCAGTTTTTGTGGTAAAATTAGGTGCCTCAGCTGATATTTGGATCGGCTGATACTGGAGTACATACAGTATTAAAATGTACTTTTGAATATCCATTAAATTCTTAACCTCTGTACATATAACTATGACCTTGTTTTGGAAAGGGGGTTTTCTTATGCTACGCTAATCATGTCAGACCAGTGTCCTTTCACATATCCTGGGGGAACTGGACTCCACATGTAAAATTTCAACATGTGGAATGAACACTTAATAGTTGTTTGCTCTATATAAACTAAAGCTTGATCTTTAAAAAGGTGGGCTGGGACTAGGAAATGGGATATTCTTTAAAAGTGGAGATTTAAAAGCTCACACATGATTTATTTTTGTGGATTTTTTTAAATCCACAATCAATACACATGGAAGCAGCACTCAAGAGATCAAAATGGCTACAGGGACACACGGGGGTTGAGGAAGACATGATGGAGAAAGATGTAGCTACATGCCTTCGAATAGCAAAGGTTACTGGCAGCTACTACAAGCTGAAATAGGCAAGGAAGTGCCCACCCTTGGAGCCAGGCCCTAAATCTGTGTATCTCACCTCTTGATGATGAGAAAATAAACACTGTTTCGTACAACCTCCCACTGAGATGCTATTTCTGCTATGGCAGCAGTAGGTAACTGAGACACACATTGAATAACTAAGTGTGCTCACTATGTGTCAGAAATAACGAATGAATAAAAATGCTAGCGGATGATTTCGGTGTCTATCACTAAAAATATTTTCAACTGAATGGCAGATTTTCAAAAGACCAAGTGCTAAGGAATCCAATAGCAGGAGCAATGGAGCATGGGATCTTTCTCTTGGGAGCTCAGGATCCTAGTCTTGGGGGACACCAAGGTCAACTGGCATAATACAGTATGAAAAGATAATGCTCTACATCCTGCTTTGGGGAGTAGCAAGTGGGGTCTTGAAAGCTGATGAGCAGCCATCTAAGGTGTAACTTTGAGTCTGCATGCCTAACGGAAAGAAGCGTGAAGACAATGGAAGACGCCTGAAGACAATTAGTTGGATGGACTAGTGGACTACATGACCGTCAGCATCCACTCAAGACTAGAAGAAATAGATCAGTGGTTCTCAACCTTCCTAACGCCGCAACCCTTTAATGCAGTTCCTCATGTGGTGGAGACCCCCCAAATCATAAAATTATTTTTGTTGCTACTTCATAACAGTCATTTTGTTACTGTTATGAATCAGGTGACCCCTGTGTAAAGGGTCTTTCGACACCCGCCCCCCAAAGGGGTCACGAACCACAGGTTGAGAACCGCTGCAATAGACGGTGCCCAGCTACAACTACCAGCAGCTCTGAATGGGATCACATTAGAATGTCCTATATAGACCGGGAGAAGCATGTGGAACAAAGCGCAAAATCATTCAAAAGATCCGGCTTAGTGGTCACAGATATAGACTGGTGGAGTCCTCAAGGTTATGGGCTTTAGTCATCCTTTAATTCTGGAACGGAACACACCTCTATCACTCAATTCACAGCCAAACAAGAGAGCGCTCTCTTCATTGTTGTTGTTGGGGTTTTTTAATTTTAAAGGACAGGCCCTTGCCGTGAAATCAATTCTGGCTCACAGGGTCTCAATTAGGGGATTAAAAACATGAGTGGCTTAGGATTCTTTAGAATAAGCAACCATTTGGATCAAAAGGGCAGCGTGAACCCAAGGACAATATTCAGAAGGGTTCAGAAAGAACTAGAAATGGAAATGGGAAACAGAGGGAGAAAGTGGGAAAAGTAATATTACTTTGTATAGATTGCAATAGGGAAGTTAAACAAAATGTGTATGGATCGATGAATGGAAAATTGATCTGCTCTGTAAACGTTCACCCAACTCACAATACGAATTTTTTTTTTTTAAAGAGGGGCTGGATTTTGTCTAGTTGTGGGAACTAAGAAAGGCTTCTCAGAGGAGAAACTGTAGGAACAGAATTTTATACAAGAAGTAAAGGTGTGCCCAGTGGAAAGCAAGACAAGAAGATTTTCAGCTGAGGAAAAAGCCCACGTGCTCACAGGAAGGGAAGAATCCCAAGCTACAAGACATTCGTTGGGACCAAATTGTGATGCATACATGACAGCAACATTCCAAAGTTTCATAAGCTACACACACACACACACACACACATTTGATAGGAAGATAGGAGGGAAGGTCAGACAAAGTGCTGCAGTGGAAGCGTAAACATGTCGGTTGTTTCTTTGGTGGCTTCAGTTGCTGAGAAGTATCTCTGGTCCCTTCCCCCCAAAGGGAAGGTATTGGCAGGACTGGGTAACTACTGTAACTGTCCCATTCAAGCAAGGAACGAGATTCTGAATTTGAACCAAAGCAGACATTGCCCTGGGGCCAGGACCCAGGGACTGCCCAACCTCTCATCCTAAAGCAATCGCAAAAGAAAATGCGCCTGTCACTCTTTTTATCACTCTGCTCAAAATCCACATGCCACTGCAGGACCCACATTCCTTAGCTAAGGGAAGGCAGACTTCCGAATCAACAGTCTCACCAGACAGAATCCAGTGAGGGAAGCACATTCCCCAACAAGAAACCAGGTCAGCGAGGGGCGCTCACAGGCAGCCAAAAGGAAAGAAAGCGGGAAGGAGTCGGCTGCAGTCGGCAGTAATCAGAGACGGAAACCAGGGCAAAAAGACGACAAAAATCTCAATGAATTAAGAACAAACGGTTCTTTACCTGAAGAAGACCTGAATCTGGACGTATACAATTGGCAAGTACTGAGCAGCATTGCTAGATCAGACCTAGAATTCTTCCTTCCCATGTGGGAGGATCGGGTTCAATTCCTGGACGTGGAATTGTCCCCATGTGGAGTATCCACCTGCCAGTCAACACAGGTTTACAGGTTGCCAGGCTGTGGAACAGGTTTCCATGGAGCTTCCAGCCTAAGATGGACGAGGACCTGGTGACCTCCTTCCAAATATGAGCAAATGGAAGCCTTAGGGATCCCAAAGGAACACTTTCCGATCTGCCAGGGACCATGGGAATAACGCAGGAGCAGATAATAACTTTTTGTTCCACGGTGCATGAGGTCACCATGAGTTGGGAGCCAACTCACTGCCAGCAAATAAAAGTTGTTCCCATGATATGTGCTCAGTTCCCATTACATGCACAGTTAGGTGCTGAGAGCGAGCGGGTGCTGTGCCCACAAGTGAAAACAACTCCAAATGAAGAAAACTGGAAGTTCCTTCATGGTGCTAATGAGATGGCAGCTATGATAACTGGAAAGACACAGGAGTGGGTGATGTCTTACACACAGGGAAGCTCTGGGCATGATGTGGAATCAAAGATATAAGAGTGGAGTCTTGAAAACGTTAAGTAACATGAAGCGCCATCAACAGCGGGGCACACCTTTCCATGTTTCCTTTAGAAAAAAAACATTTCTGAGTTCATTTTAAAATAATTCTTTTTAACTCTGTAAATTATTATTTGTCCTTTTAGGGGTGTGTGTGTTTTTTCTGAGCGTTACTTCGCAGATGCGAGAAAATAGCGTATACATACCTTCACGTCACACCTCCAGAGACTCTGGAAGGGGCTCAAGCTTGGAGCACGTCGCGGACTATTTTGCTTGGTTCAGCAACCCAAATCCTTCTGGTTCTGGTCCTCAAATCATGTGTCTTGTCCAGAAAGCATAAGCCACAGTTTCCACTGGGATCATTGAGTCTTTTTGAACTTCCTGGGGGAATTGGACTACACATGCAAAATTTCAACAAGTGGAATGAACACTTAATAGTTGTTTGCTCTATATAAACTAAAGCTCAATCTTTAAAAACGTGGGCTGGGACTAGGGAATGGGATATTCTTTAAAAGTGGAGATGTTCGTACTATTAATTGTCCTATTAAGAATTGTCCTGTGAAGGCGTCTCTCTCTGAAGAGTAAAAGTGGAGGATGAAACACGAGGCAGATAAACAAAAGTTCAAAGCTATGGTGAACCAAAGAAGGAGCTTAATTAAAACACCTGTTACCTTCAGAGCCAATTACAATATATAGTGACTCTACAGGAGGATATGCTGAACAAATAATTAGAGAAGCTGAATTACATGAAGAAGAATGTGGCATTGAAAAAGGCTTGTTAACAACCTGTGATAAGCAGATGACACAACCTTGCTTGCTGAGAGTGAGGAGGACTTGAAACTCTGGCTGATGAAGACCAACAATTGAAGCCTTCAGCGTGGATTACAACTCAGTGTAGTGGAAAACCAAATCCTCACAACCACACCAGTAAGTAACATCATGGTAAATGGAGAAAAGATTGGAGTTGACAAGGATTTTGTCTTGTTTGGATCCACAAGTCATGCTCGTGGAAGCAGCACTCAAAACAACAAATGATGCAAAAGATGTCTTTAGAGGGTTGAAAAGCAAGCATGTTACTTTGAGACGTAAGGTACGTCTGACCCAAGCCATGGTGTTTTCTTTTTCATTTTAACAGTTGATATAACTCACATATCGTTCAATTCAATACCCCAGTCACGTCGAGCAGAGTGTGCAATCATCACTACAGTCAGTTTTAGAACAGTGTCTTCAATCTTTTTCTCATCATCATCATTAGCTCCTCATTCCCCTCATCCTTGCCTCTTAGGAACATTTTGGCTGTACTTCTTCCAAGACAGATTTGTCTGTTCTCTTGGCAGTCCATTGCCACTTTCAGTACTCTTTGCCAGCATCACAATTCAAATGCATGGATTCTTCTTCTGTCTTCCTTATTCAATGGCCAACTTTCACATGTATGTGAAGCAATTGAACATGTGTTCTCTAACATAAAATGATAATGATGTCTTTAAGGTGAACCATATAGATATAGATCTATTATAAACATATGAATGGATTTTGGCTTGCTCTTAATTCTAGTCCCAATCTAAGAACATTTCTTATGACGTAGCCCTGCTTGATGCTCAACTTATAAAGAGATCACTAAGTATATAAGCAAAATATGATGAAGAAACTAAATAGTGCCCAGGTATCAGAAAGGGTCTTAAAGTCTTCCTTTAAAAATAACCATCTCACCTACTTTGGACATGCTGTCGGGAGAGACCAGCACCTACAGCAGGACATTGTGCTTGCTAACGCAGAAGAGCAATGAGAAAGAGGAAGGCCATCACAAGATGGGCTGACACAGCAGCTGCAACAGTGGGCACAAACCTAATAACAATTGGGAGGACGGTGCAGGAGTGGATAATAAAGTTTTGTTCTGTTGCACTTATAGTTGCTAGAAATCAAGATGGACTCAATGGCACCTACCAACAACAAAGGACAATGTAGAACTACAGAAAGAACTTCCCCATATGGTGTGAAAGGTGGCAACCTTTACAGAAGCAGGCACATCTTCTCCCAGGGTTTCCAACTGCTGGCCTTTGTATCAGCAATCAACCACCTAACCAAAAAGGACTCCTCTTCTGATTCCAATAACTATTCTGTAAAGAACAAAACCCCCAAACTCTTTTTTTCTTCACCTCAATGGCATCCTGTTTCCACTTCTTTCCTATTTTATAATATCTTCTAGCAGCTAGAGTCTGGCCATTCACCAACGATCTTTCTGTTTACTGGATTGTAGGGGCTTGCTTCTTGTTCTGACGCTAAAATTTTATACCATAGGGATTTCAAATACTAACAGAGCCCGCCACGAGTAAGTTTCAGACCAAGATATGCCTGCTAGAAAGGCCTGTCTCTCGACTTCCAAATCCTAGCCAATGAAAACACTATGAATAACAGAATATTGACCTATATCATGCTGGACGACGATGCCATAGATTGGAAGGCACTACACAGTAGCCACCACAATGGGCTCAAGCATGCCAATCACCATGAAGATGACTTAGGACCAGGCAGGATTTTGTTCTGTTGTACATGAGTTCATTATGAGTTGGAGTCTACTTGCTAGGAACTAACAATATTATATTTGAGCTTTAAGATTAAAAAAAAAGGTTATACAATGGTGGGGTGGAACATGAACTTCAGAAGACAGCACTGAAGCTACAGCTCAGGGAGAGGGACACGTCTGATCTGAGCACACAAGAGCCAAAGAAGAAGGAAGGAGAGAGAGTGGAACACATCCTGGGCCACCAAGCCCCGAGGATGATATTCCTCCTCAGAGCAGCCAATGCACAGAGAAGACCATAGGGCCAACCCCACCATGAGACACAATGTTCCTAATGGACCCATATCACTACGAGGGACAACACTGGAGGCACAGTATGGGAACTGTGCCCAGTCTGACCCCACCACTCCAGGGCAAAATGCTAAGGGCGTTCAACAGCGCAGCAAGGGAAGCAAAGCAGTGAAGTCCCCAGGGAATATCAAAAATAGCCTTTGGGGCCAGAGCATGATACCCCATCAGACTCGACCAGAAAATACTCCTAAAGGTCAACAAACAGACCTTGGACTATTTATAGGCTTTCCTTTTTCTTTTACACTTTTTGCTTTTTGTTGTTGCTCTTTTTATTGTTTAGTTTTATGCTGTGTGTGTGTGTTCTTATTATTGTCTCTGCATGTTTATCTAGATAAGATAGGTGGGATAAACAATCTGGAGGAGAAAACAACAGGACTGACGGTTGGTGGAGGGGGAGACAAGAGAGAAGGGGAGGCAGGGGAAAGGAAGTAGGTGTTAACAAACCCAGGAAAGGGGGAACAACAAGTGATCTAAAGCCGATGGTGAGGAGAGTGTAGGAGATCTGGTAGGGTTTGCTCTAGGGCAATGTAACCAAGAGGAATTACTGAAACGCAAATGAAGGCCAAACATGATAGTGGAACAAGAGGAAAGTAAAAGGAAATAGAGGAAAGAACTAGGAGGCAAAGGACATTTATAAAGGTCTAAATACAGTCAGGTACATATGTAAACATATTTACATATAACAGAGAAATAGATCTGTGTACATATATTTATAGGTTTAGTATTAAGGTAGCAGGCGGACATTGGGCCTCTATTCAAGTACTCCCTCAATGCAAGAACACTTTGTTCTAATAACCTGCCATTTTGTGATGCTCACCTTTCCTATACAATCTCTGAAGACAAAATGGGTGCATAAACAAATGTGGTGAAAAAAAGCTGATGGTGCCTGGCTATAAAAAGATATAGTGTCTTGGGTCTTAAAGGCTTAACGATAAATAAGTAGTCATCTAGCTGAGAAGCAACAAAGTCCACATGGAAGAAGCTTACCAGCCTGTGTGATCATGAGGTGTCCATGGATCAGGTATCAGGCATCAAAGACTGAGAACAAAAAATCATATCATTGTGAATGAGGAGGAGTGCAGAGTGGAGACCCAAAGCCCATGTGTAGGCAATTAAACATCCCCTTACAGAAGGGTCACAAGGAAGAGATAAGCCAGTAAGGGTACAGTATAGTACTGTTGAAACATACAACTTTCCTGTAGTTCTATAATGCTTCCTCCTCATGCAATCATTACCACAATTCTACCTTACAAATCTGGCTAGACCAGAGGATGTACACTGGTACAGATAGGAACTGGAAACACAGGGAATCCAGGACAGATAAACCCCTCAGGATCAATAATGAGAGTAGCCATACCAGGAGGGTAAGGAAGAGGTGGAAGTAGAAAGAGAAAACCAATCAAAATGATCTACATATAACCCCCTCCCAGGGAGACAGACAACAGAAAAGTGGGTGGAGGGAGACACTGGACAGTTTAAGACATGAAAAAATAATAATTTAAAAATTATCAAGGGTTCATGAGGGAGGGAGGGTGGGGGAGGGAAGGGAAAAAATGAGGCACTGATACCAAGGGCTCAAGTAGAAAGCAAATGTTTTGAGAATGATGATGGCAACAAATGTACAAATGTGCTTGACACAATGGATGGATGGATGGATTGTGCTAAGAGTTGTATGAGCCTCCAATAAAATGATTTTTTTTTAAAAACAAAACCTCAGAGTTAAGAATTGGGCTTCCCATCTGAAATCTGATGAACCACTAAGGTGGCACAGAACCTTCGGGGAGTGGGAGGTAGATTACAGTATGTAGTAGGATTTAGGAGAGAAGCTAGTGTGTGTGATGGCTCACACTTGTACTAGTTGTTTGTCTTTCTTTTCATGTAGTCTCTGTTCTTCCTTCTTCTCTTTCTTTTTAATTCTTTTTGCTTCCACTTACACCACCTCTCTTCCCTACCTGCCCCATAGTAGTTGAAACCCAGCAAACCTTCCTACCGAGCCATACCCTCCATGCCCATCGCCCTCCTACTTTGCATGTGCCTCCACCCACTGCACCGCCACTGGATTGATAACAGAAGGTCGCCAACAACCATCCAGCCTACTGTGGCTTGTGGCTGCTCTACACAACCAGCAGTCACAGCATCCCATCTCCCACTTGTTACCTAATACACCAAGTGGCAAAGTGCAAAATCAACATCAATCCAGGGGTTCTTAACAGCTTGTGAGTAGTCAACTAGGGTGAAACCATCAGCCTCTTACTACGGAGGAAAGAAGAGTGGAGAAAATTTAAGACATACGGAAGCAATTAGTCCAATGGATTAATGGGCCACGTGAACATCTGTCTCCATGACACTGAGTCCAAAAGAACTGCTCTGAAGGGGATCACAACAGAAGGGCATGGATAGAGTGAGAGAAAATAGGCCACAAATTCAAAATTGTAAAAAAGGCCAAGTTTATTGGACAGGTAGGCCTGGAACCGAACTCGTGACTTTGCTGAATTTTTAGAAGGCTAGGCAAGACAAGTATTATAATTAAGTGCTCAAAGAACTGAGGCTTGAACAACAAAAAGGAAGTACATGCTTGGAAATTCTCAAGCTCAAAGGCGTGAAGAAAATTCATACCTTCAGTTGCAATACTAAAGAATTTTATGGGCAAAATATTGAGCAAGGCAGGAAAAATCAAAAAACTATGATAAAATAAACAATTTTTGCCAAAATATGGAACAAGGCAGGAAAAAGCAAAAGAATATGATGGTGACTTGCGCTTATTTTGAAATAACTGAATCAATCCTTACTGCCTACAAGTTTTTCATCACATTCTAGACGTGGTTATTGTTTGGCTAAAAATTTAGCCAAGTAGTGAGTTCAATACTTGTTTTCAAGAGTTTTAGATCATTCTTAATGTTCTATAGACATATTGGAGAAGAAAGCATTCCAAGGCAGCAAAAAAAAATTAAAATTAAAATTAAAAATCACTTCAAATGATCAAGGTTAAATTAGCTTTTAATTGCTCTAAATATAAGCAATATTGATCAAATGATGCTTTCTATTTGTTAAAAAGGTTGAAGCTTGGGAATAAGTCTCAAAATTAAGGGGGGAAATCCTGCTTTATAATAAAGTATTTTGGAAAGAACACTTTCCATTTGCAATTAGATAATCTTAAAATCATTTTATATTGTTATCTAGAGCTAAAACAGAAGCAATTAATTAAAAAAACACCCTAAACGCATTGCCATTGAGTTGATTCTGATTCTTAGCGACCCTACAGGGCAGCATAGAATTGCCCTCATGGATTTCTGAGACTGTAACTCTTGACATGAGTGGAAAGTTCCACCTTTCTCTTGAGAAGCTGCTGGTGGTTTCAAACTTCTGAACTTGTGATAAGCAGCCCAATTCATCAACCACTAAACCTCCATGGCTCATTCATCCCCAAACAATCAGAAAACTTATTCATATCCTTCTGAATTTAAATTTGTTCATTGTCTAATTGTTATCAGGCAGAGTCAAATAGACATGAATTGTGACTTCACCCTTGCTTCTTGATTTTTCAGGTCAACATCTTCTACCGGAAACATGGTGATCACATGACCTGCTTATATTTATCAGGGCCATTAACCCCCTTTCAATATACTTCACCAACACAATGATTCAAATCCATCGATTCTTTTTCAGTCTTCCTTATTCAATGTCCAACTTTCACAGGGAGATGAGGTGATTGAAAGTACCATGGGTTGGGTAAGGCACACCTTACTCTTCAAAGCAACATCCCTGCTTTTCCACACTGTAAAGAGGTCTTGTGCAGCAGATCTACCCAATGCAATGTGTCATTTGATCTCCTGGCTGCTACTTCCATGAGCATTGATTATAGATCCAAGCAAGATGAACTCCTTCACAACTTCAAACTTTCCTCGATTTATCATGAAGTCACCTGCAGGTCCGTTGTGAAGATTTGGGTCTTCTTTACACTGAGTTGCAATCCATACTGCAGGCTTAGATCCTTACCTTCATCAGCAAGTGCTTCAAGTCCTCCTTACTTTCAGCAAGCAGGGCCGTGTCATCTGCATATCACAGGTTGTTCATAAGCCTTCCTCCAATCCTGATGCTGCTTTCTTACATATAATCCAGCTTCTCTGATGATTTGCTCAGCACACAGATTGAGGGGATGGTGAGAGCACAGAACCCTGAAGCACACCTTTCCTGATTGTAAAGCATGGAGTATTCTCTTGTTCTATTCACACAATGGCCTATTGATCCATGCACACGCTCTGCATGAGCACATTTAAGCATCATGAAATTCCCATTTTTCTCAAGGCTGTCCATAGTTTGTTAGGACCCACACAGTTAAATGCCTTTGCATAGACCATGAGCTATGCCAAAAGAACAAGAAGATCTATCTTGGAAGAAGAACAACCAGAATGTTCTTTAGAGGCACGGATGGCAAGACTTCATCTCACATCTTTGGAAATGTTATCAGGAGACCAATTCCCAGAGAAGAACATCACACTTGGTAAAGTGGAGAGGCAGAAAAAAGAAGAAGGCCCTTGGGAAAGTGCAGCAACACAGTGTCTGCAACAAGGGGCTCCAACAGGGAAGCAGTTGTGCATGGGTCACTATGAGTCAGAACCCACTCAATGGCACCTAGCGGTAATTGAGTCCCCGGTCGATGGCAGTGGCTCACATGCTTGGCTGCTAACCAAAAGGCTGGAGGTTCCAGCCCACTTTGAGGCATCTTGAAGAAAGGACTAATGAGCTACTTCCCAAACCTCAGCCACTGGAAACTCTATGGAAAAGAGTTTTACTATGACATGCATGGGGTCACCAGGAATGAGAGACAAGTAGACAGCAACTCTTGTTGTTGCTACTGTTACTGCTACTGTTACTATTAGTTTCCGTGCTTGGCTGGTTGGCTGGTTGGCTGGTTGGTTGGTTGGTTGGTTGGTTGGCTGGCTGGTTGGTTTTTGCACAAATACCAAGACTAGCACTCAAATTCACACAATGCCATAGAACTACACCTTAGAGAAAGGAAAAAAAAAAGGTTAATTCTCACAAGCTAGCTGGATGCTACGCTCCCTGTGATCTCAGAATTTAAGAATGAAATTATTTGGGCAAGTCCTGAACCATCATGGGGAGAAAATTAAAGAGTTCTTTCATAAGAAACACTTCTTTACTGAGGGCTGTGTTGATTTATCACTGCTGACTATCAATTTTATACATGAATTGCTTCTCCATGGTAGGACTGCTTTATCAGCCTTTACCATTAAACATGTCCTGGATGGCAGACACTTGACAGTCATTATCCAGCTAATAGAACCTGATGGGACAATAATTAGGTGCTCTGCTGCCAACCTGAAGGAAGGTCAGTGGTTCAAATCCACCGCTGCTTCAGAGGAGACAAGTGAGACCATCAACTTCCTTAAAGATCGATAAGAACCAAAAACTCACTGCTGTCAAGTCAATTCTGATACACGGCGACCCTGTGGGACAGGGTGTCCTGGTGGGTTCCCGAGATTGTAACTCTTCAAGGTAGCAAAAACATGACTCATCGCTCTCCCTCAGAGCGATTTGTAGCTGCGGGTGTCGTAGTGAGCAGCCCACCATGTCATGAGACCCCTGTGCCACCAGACACCGTGTAAAGATTATAGCCTACCAAACCCTCTACACCAGTGGTCCTCGGCCTCCCTGATGCCACCACCCTTTCAGACAGTTAGTTCCTCAGGCTGTGGTGACCCCCAACCATAAAATTATCTTTATTGCTACTTCATCACTGTCATTTTGCTACTGCTATGAATCGGGCGACTCCTGTGAAAGGGTCATTCAGCCCCTGAGAGGGTCACGACCCCATGGGGTAGTCCTACTATGTCTCATAGAGTCTCTATGAATTGACATCAACTCCACAGCACTGGGTTTTATTTTATTTTTATTGTTTCTTTTTCTTTTTAATCTTTTTAACCTGCCATCAATTTGGGTGTTTTGTTCTCTTTCTTTCTTAAAGCATTCTTGTTCCCTGGAGTTCACACTCCTTCGTCACTATTGTAAATTGTTGACCAAGAGTTTGGCTTCAAGTGCTTCTTGTGAAAACATCTCAGGTTCATATTAAGCAGAGTTGACTCGGATTTCTCAGCAACTAAAAGACCAAGAAAAGCGTGATGTGGCATGTCCCAGTCACACTCGACCTGAACAGACGGATGTGGAACTCGGGCCAGTTTCCAGCCACTCAACCCTTAGTGCAAACTCGATCGAGTGCAGAGCTTAATCCGGGATAGTGAGACGAAGAGTGGAAGTGAAGGGAGGGGTAAAATCTGTTCAACTCGAACTAGATTCTGTGCGTTTCAGCCGCTGCGGCTGGACTGTGCCAAAGAAGCCCTCAACATGCGTGCCGCGGGAGTGACTGAACAATTCGAAGACGAGGCTAGTGGTGCTTCCTGGGGTTTTCACTAGCAATTTTCCATCAGTGAGCATGACGGACCAGGGTCTCTGAAAGTAGAAACACCCTGTCCAGAGCTGTGGCCCGCGCCCATGGCACGCCTGCCAAGCTCCCTCCACCGAATGATTTTGAACAAAGTGAAGAGAAAGGAGCGCGCATTCTAGCTGTCACTCACTTTAAAAGGAACAGAAGCAACAGAGGCGAGGTGGCTGCAGCCGGGCAGTGCACAGAGTCCACGGCCTCGAGAGCCTAAGCTGGATGAAACTGAGCCCCGACTCCTCCCTCGGCATGGCCGCCTTGGTGGGGCACAGTCCTCGCCCTCTCTGACTTACTCAGGTGAGAACACCTCAGAACAATGCCAGAGCCCAACGACACTCCACCAGTACTCACAGTTTTTGTTTCATGAAGATTTCATGTTCAACATCCAGAAGAGACAATTACGGAGCAGAGCATGAAAGCCAAGACGCGGTCTTGAGTCAGACTTGATCCGACAGCAACTACCCCACCACCACCCAAGGGGGACTGACATGGAAAAGAACGAGCAAAGGATGATGGGAGAGGCAGAAACATTCGAAGGTGGTGCCGTACCGCAGAAGGTAAGAGAAGGCAGAGATTCCGGAAGGGGCCTAGGGGGAAATGTGTGGACACAGAACCGAATGAGGCTGCGCAAAGGAGGTCCTTACGAAAAAACCTGCGAAGTTTGTTTCAAGAGACTGGAGGGAGCCGATGCCTAATTAATTGCAAAAGCAAAATGGGCATCGGCAAGAAGGAACAGATGCACTGACTTGCACGGAAGAGACAGAAAATCAGGTGCGATTTCACATGTGTGTTTGTTTTCTTCGTATGAAAGCTCCACATACTACCTGTAGGGATAGCGTTTATACTTTGATGTGTGAGATTCAAAATGTCTCCCTCTCTCCATCACACACACACACACACACACACACACACACACACACCAACACCTCGCTCTCTGTAGGGTTTTCCCACTGCCCTCACCTCAAAAGAGTTCCAAGGTGCTGCTGAGAGGAGAAATAGGTTCACTTCAACTAAAACTAACAGATGCTGTTAAGTTGACCCCATGGGATGGCGCACGCACACGTGTGTGTGTATATGTGTGTGTGTGTGTGTGCGCGCTGCCCCATCGGGTTCCAATGGCTGGCTTTCCAAAGAGGATCTCCAGGCCTTTCTTCTGAGGTTCTCTGGGGGGATGCGACCCTGCAGGTGCGCACTAAACCTTTGCACCACCCAGGAACACCATGTATTTGTGTGTGTGTGTGTGGTGGTGGTAATTGTTTTGTTTTCTCTCTTTTCCTCTTGGACGTTTTTTATATACAAAGAGAATGGTCAGCCCCGTTTCACCCCGGGGGTTGGCCGAAAATAGAAACTTTGACACAATCACTACCCTTTTCAGTGATAGCCAGTATTTGATCGATTCAAAGCACTGAAGATCTCGGTTTTCCTCTTAGTGGCTCGTGGGAATAACACATAGCTGCTGCTCTGAGAATCTATAATCATAAAGGCTCATTCTAAACCACACTGTCCTATCTGGTGGAAAAAATGGCTTTAAAGCAAAACAAAGACATTTAAATAAACACAGTTTTTCTTTGGTTCATTTTTTAAATCATTTTATTGGGGCTCATTCAATGCTTATCACAATCCATACATACATCAGTTGTATAAAGCACACATACATTCATTGCCCTCATCATTCTCAAAATTTGCCTTCCGCTTGGGTTCCTGGATTCAGCTCGTTTTCCTTTTTTCCCTCCTCTTCCCTCCCCGCTCCCCCCTCCCTCATGGACCCTTAATAATTTATAAATTATTATTTTATCTTATCTGGTTCATTTTGGAAAATGGGTTTGAGGCGTTGGGGTATTAGACAGTTTTCAGGATGGCAGGACCAGAGTGCCTACTACCAGGCTTCCAGGTCCCCACAGATTCCGACAGGGCCTTGCCCATTTGCTGAGGGACTGGTGTCCCCAGACACTCAAGACTCTGAGGCTGCGTTCACCTGCTCACCGGGTTACAAGCAGCTATATTTCCTGCCAAGGAAACATACTACCACCAGAAGCAGCTCTTCCACCCACGAATGTATTTTTCCTTCTATTTTGGACAGAGAGTTTCTTCTCAAAGGAAGCTTTCTGTTCTCCTTCGGATAAATCTTTCCAAACACAGCAGGAAAACAGCTCTTGTCTACTGTTTGGGGAATAGAGATTCTCCTCTCCTGGAGTCGCTTGGACATGAGAAGCCATGCCAGAGGTTTGCCTACCTCATTCTACATGTGCTAAGATGTTGTTCAAGTAGCTCCCTACTTGCTCTGAGGGAGAAAAGTAGAGCTTTCCACTCCCACAAAGAGTTAGTCTCAGAAACCCACAGGGACAGTTCGACCCTGCCTTGCAGGGCTGCTTTGAGTCGGCATCGACTTGACGGCAGTGAGTTTGGTTGCAACTCTTAACTCCTGTTGATCCCCTGTGTGTCAGAGTAGATCTGTGCTCCTTGGATTTTTTTTTGGAAGTAGATCACCAGGCCTTTCTTCTGAGTTGCCTCTGGATGGGCTCAAACCTCCAACCTTTGTGTTAGCAGCCAATCAAGTCAACCATTTAGACCTCCTAGAGATTTCTTAAGCAGAGTCCTCTTCATCTTTGACAATGGACAAAACTGACCGACCTAGTCATAGGATGACGGAGAGCTAGGAAGAGAAATCGTTTAGCACCTACTTTCTAGTATCATGTGCAGTCGATGAGATGATTGTCATCCTCACCAAGTACTATCAGTCATAATAATCAGTACCCTACTCTGCTAGACGCTATCATAAAAGAGGGACCCACATTATAGGGTGCAAGAAACAAGGGTGAAGCTGGTACTCCTGAATCCTAGGTTCACTTCAAAGACTTCCCACTAGGGTTCTTCAGAGTCTGTATTCTGTGTCACTAAGTTATACCTTTTCCTCAAGAACCAGTTCCAAACATCCCCTTTTCTAGGAAATGGTCACCAGCTCGCCTAAGAGCAACTGGTCCTCTCCCACCACTTTGGGATTGTTGTAGTTTTGTATCTATCTGTCTTACATCACAGGAATTTGGTGCATGGCACCCCTTTTTGCTGCCTATATTTTCATACACTGCCCCACACCCAGATTCTAATGATTGTGAAGGGCATCCTGTGTGCCACCCCGGGTTTTGCACACGGTAGTAGCGCAGTAAATATGAGGGGGGTTCCATGTTCTCCATAGCCCACACATGGGGTGGGTTGCTTTATTTAAAGATCCACTTCTTGCCTCCAGTTACCACGCGCACATGTTGATGGTTTGAGGTATGAGAGTCGATCTCTAGTCTGATCCTTCATTTCCCCTGCACATCGACTGCAGGTATTTTACCAAGCCCGGGCTGCATCGTCCTGGGTTGTACAGTAGCTGAAAACCAGAGTCAGCAGTTCGAAACCCCCAGCTGTTCCACAAAAGAAAGTTGAGGCTCTCTGCTTCCATAAAGATGAATCTTCTCAGAAACTCACAAAGGCGGTTCTGCCTGCCCTCGAGGGTCACTCTGGGTTGGAACTGACGTAAATACTCAGCCGTGAGTTTGGTATTTGAGATTTTGGTCAGTCACCAAGGGCAGGACCATTGTCTTCCTCTTTTGGTAAAGGTTTTTGTTACTGCTGTGACATAAATACCTCAAGTAGAGAACTTTAAAGAACAGATGTGTATTTTCTTAAATTCTGGAAGTTGGAAGGGAAAACTCAGGACCTCCAATCGGTGGATTCCTTCCTTCTATGTAGTCCCAGATGTTCCGGGGTTTCTTGGCTTATAGAGGATGCTCACAAAACATCTGTTTTTCCCACTCAGTGCATCCATTTGTATCCAATCTGTTCTTGTTATACCTTGGAAGCGATTGACTGTAGGACACACCTTACACTTAGACAGGCGTGACCTCATGAAAATGACAAAACTCGGTCCTCAAACAGGATTGGACCCACAAGTATAGGGCATTAGGAATCTAGTGCATATTTGAGGGGACGCAATTCAATCCCCCACTGTAGTCTTTCTACCGCCCAGAAGATTTCGTGGATGCTATTCATAAAAGCACATTGCTTGACTGATTGGTTAAATGGTATAGCCACGTTTTGTGCGGTGGTTGTTTAAAGAAACACTACAGGACTTTTTATGATTATTTAAGGCTCAATAGAACCAGAGAGTACAACCATGCTACGTATCTACACACTCAATGAAAGTGCCCCAGACTACATAAATCAAGCTCTAACCGATGGGAAAAGAGAAATATACAGCTTTGTTAACAACAGTAAGAGGAGCTCTGGCGGTGTAGTGCATTGCTAACTGGAAGGTTAGCAGTTTGAAACCCCCAGTCGCTCCTCAGGAGAAAGAAAAGGTTTTCTACTCATCTTGGAAACCCTCAGGGGCAGTTCTACCCTGTATTGAACGGTCACTATGAGTTGAATTGACTCAATGACATTGAGTTTGGCTTGGCTTTGATTTTTACAATAGTGGTGTTGGTAGTGGTATTGTTGTCCGGTTGGCTCCCGGTCACAGTGACAGTACAGCAGAATGGAACGCTACCAGGGCTGATACCATCCTCCCAATAAATGATCTAGCCATCTTCATTTTCCCATTAATTGTAGAAGTCGTCCGAAGGAATCCTGATTCATACTAGAACTGCATTTGAGAAGGCTCTGCCCCTTAATTCTCTTATTTTAGGCCTGCAAGGAATTGAAATCAAATACACTCACGCCAAGAGCGGTTGTCCACAGTCTGATATAAGACCTGAAAGTTGCAGGCTCTGAGAGTGGAAATCCAAGGGCAGTGATGGCTCAATTCTCATCCATCATATGGGAGAGTTGGGTTCAAAACCCATCCAATGGACCACCAGCCACCCCCCACCGCCCACCGGCAGAGGCTGGAGGGTTGCTAGAATGCACAACCGGTACCATGGTACTTTCAGACTGTCTTCAGAAGCCTGAAGAAAGGCCTGGTGTACTTTTAAAAAAATCTGCCCACGGAAACCCTATGGATCACTTTAGTCTGTGTATGGAGTCAGCGGCTGACAATAAAGGTATGTTAGAAACGAGTACCCAGAATATGTGCGTAATGACAAGTAGCTCAAGGCCAGGCCTTTTGTACTTCAACTAGCATTCCAAATCAATGAACAAAGATAAATATGAAGTTCTATCCGGTATTGCGGGGAGGAAGTAGACGCAAATATTTGAAGTGACTAACTTTAGACGTCAACCATGACTACTGTGAAATCAATTCCCTAATTACATATATAATAAATCACTTTCCCCTCAGCAAGAAAACTAATTAATGAGCAAAACAAAGACAGACTACCATACCAGATGCTAATTTATAATTATCAGGATCCCAGAAAAGGTCGTTTTCAAAAGGAACAAATTCCAACCCCTTCCATTTCCACTCTCCCTGCTCCGGTTAACAATTGCTATCCCGAAAGCCAAACCTCCCTTGCAGGGGAATAAGCAGTACTCTGGCATCCCAGATGCCTAGGCACCGGTTAATAATTCATAACAGCAACCTATCAAGCGGTTCTCGTGTGCCTTCACCACAGAAATTTCTGTTGGGGCAAAGCGTCTCTTGGAAAGGTTTCCTTATTTGCACTAGGGAGGAGCCCCGTCTGGGAGGAAATTCTGGATTCAGATCGGAGGAGTGAGTCAGGAGACAGCCTGCAAGTTGGAGGAAACCAAGGCCACATTTGAAAAGCATTTACTCTTCTTTGATTGACCAGCCAGCCTGGAAAAAAGTTCATGTTCCCCTTCCCGAATGTATTCTCTAATTTGAATGATAAATACTTCTTGCACCTGCACAGGCTTATAAATATTTGCGAATGACTAACTTATTCCTTCCAGGCTTCCAGGAGAACTGGCCTTTGCAGACCTCACAGCCTGGTGGTGATCTCACCACGGTCTGATCTCCCAGCACTAGCTGCTACTATGGCTCATCACAGACACAAGTTCAATCCTGCTGCTTGTCCAACTCCCATGTGCTCGCCTGGTTTCACTTGTGAACTCTGTTAAGAATTAAGGAGCACTTCTCTTCTGTCTTAAAGGGTTGCTGTAAGCCAGAATCAACTTGATGGCAGTGGGTGCTTCCTCAGCTGGACTGAAGACTCCCAAAGGACAGGTGTGCTATGAGTCAGTGTACTAACTACCCACTCTGGCTTCATCCTGGTTTCTAAGAAAGTGGTGGTGGTGGACTCATGATCGCTCCATGCACAACAGAAAATGCTTCCGCACTGAGTTGTCTCCATGATCAGCTGCAAATCAGCGATCTGGGATCCGCAGGACTCTCAGTGGCTGCTTTCACAAATGAATCATCGGGCTTCTCTTCTTAGTCCATCTAGTCTGAAAGCTCTCCTGAAACCTATTCCGTACCATAGCAACATGCAAGCTCACACGAACAGGCAGGCGCACCAGGTGCATAAGTCAGGAATAGAACCCAGGTCTCCTACCACTGAGCCACTGCTGACTCCACTCTAACAAACTAGTCCCCCATTCCCCCCCCCACCCCAAGCGATCAGGAGCCAGCCTTCTTTTGATAGCTCACAGCAAAATGGGATTTGAGGCAAATAAACAAGGGTAGACACGTGGGGTACTCTAGGGATGGGTAAGAATTGAAACCCCAGCATTTTAAAGAAAATTTGATTCTAAAGTCTACGCATTGAAATTCAGGTCACTCTAAAAGTTCCCTCCCTAATCCTGTGTGACAGCCAACATTCTCGGAGCACTCAGCAAATATTAAACCAAAAATGACCCTCAGACTGCTTGTTAAAAAGGAGGAGAGTGTCGGGAGGAATGACGAGGTGGAGCACAAGGGGGGGTTAGGGAATGACAACCACTCTGTAGGCTCCCGAACTGGTGGATACCTGACATGGTGGATATTTCAAAATCATGGGGCTACACAACATCAAGTGTGAACTGTAATAGAAATATGGACTTCAGTTAATAAAGCGAACAAATGCTTGCATTCAGCTGGGTTATCTAGAGAAACAAAATCAGTGATGTTCATACACGTCCAAGAAAAAGTTTTGTTTAAAGAAGCCATCCCAGTCCAGACCAACTCAAGTCCCTAAATCCTGTGCAAGCTGGGGCCCTCCTCAGACTCCCTTAGTTTCAGGTCAATGAAGCGGGTGCAGGAAGATCACAGAATCCATGATCAGTGGAAACATGGTGGGGTACTGATAGCTCTCAGGGTTGGGGGTGCCTCACATGCCCCCCTTGGAGGCAGACACAGAATTTGCAAATCAGGAAGGAGAAGGGGCAGAGAGAGGAGAGTAAAGTTCCCAGTTGGCCCTAATAAGAAGGCTCCGCCCTCAAAAAGGCACCATCAGGCTGCCACCTGACTGACAGGTTGGACTCCACCCCTCCACTTTCATACAAATTCAAGTTGATATGAAATCATCCAATTACCACAATGACCATGTCCCGATGTGTGTGTTCACCCATTAGAACAAACGTGCTACAGCAGTACTAATAATGGGGGAAATTGGGTTGGGGGAGCTTGGGGAGGGCAGTGAGTTGGCATCAGGCTGCTAACCCAGGGTCAGCAGTTGGCAACCACCAGGCACCGTGGGAGAAAGAAAAATGAGGTTTACTGCTCCTGTAATAGCGTCCGGCCTCACAAACTCACGGGGCAGTTTCACTGTAAGTTAGAATCAACTTGATGCCTGTGACCAAACTGGGATTCTTCAGTGATAGAGACGAACTCAACTAACCTAAGCACAAAGAGACAATTTGGTGGGTCATATGTGTTAGTCTGAGTACATTAGAGAAACAAAGTCACAGAAACTCATAGGGATAAGAGAGAGGTTCATATAAAGGGTAAGTGCGCTTCAAGAAAACATCCCAACCCAGTGCTGTCCAAGCCCACAAGTCCAACATTAGCCCATATGCCCGACACCAATCCACAAAGTCGTCCTTCATCTCATAAAATACACATCTCATAAAATATGACGCCAACTGCAGGAGGAAAGCTGAGTCAGTGAGCGTGTAAGCATCTCAGAGCTGGCAGGGGTCTCCACGCAGCTGCTCCAGCACCCAGGGCAGCATCGGGATACCTTCATGTGGCTTCTCCTCAGGGATGTCTTGTAGGAAGTGAGCCTTGCAAGCTAAAGCAGGGAACTGGCTAAGGCAGCGGCACCCTGGTCCAATGATCACAAACCGAGAACTAGAAAGGCGAGGCTCACCGAGCCATTTATCTCTCTGCCCTTCAGTTAACCCCACATGTGTTTATCGGCCAGGTTGGCACAATAGACTTTCACTGTCCCAGTTATATAACTAGGAAGGTGGCTGGGGGGCCACACCTGACGAGGCAAACTGGGATCTGGGAACACACAGCGAAGGTCATCAAGACATAGTCTCTCATTGGATCTCTTTCCTCTGAGCTGTCTAGAAGAGATGACTTCAAGATCCTTGTCAGAAGTTTCAGGCTGAAATATAGCAACTTCAGAGAACAGGAAGTGCCAATTTCCTCTCGTTCTAGCAACAGGTCTAAGGAGGACCCTTGCTGACTGTCTAGGTTACGTGTCCATCCTTACACCAATCAGGCAGCCTGTGGACTTCAGCACTCCAATTGGCTTCCGAATGCTGTGACCCTTTCATACAGTTCCTCATGTTGTGATGACCCCCAACCATAACATTATCTTCATTGCTATTTCATAGCTGTAATTTTGCTACTGCTATGAATCATAATGTAAATATTAGATATGCAGGATGTATTATCATTGCTACAAATTGAACATAATTAGAGCATAGTGATTAATCACCAAAACAATATGTAATTACATTTTGTGAAATATTTATTTCTAATGACACATAAATGAACTGTTGTCTTGAACCATGGTGTAGCATGGCTAACAGTCTTCACACCAGGTACTCATATGTGGGTGGGCCACATGGAGACGGATAGAGGAGCAGCATCTCAGTTCCTAAGACCATCGGAAGCATGTGTTTTTTGATGGTCTTAGGCGACCCCTCTGAGAGGGTTGTTCAACCCCAGAGGGGTCGCAACCCACAGGTTGAAACCGCTGGGGTAACTCGATATTTTTGAGTCTTAATCCCAAGGGAGATTAGCCAATTGAGCTCCCACAAAATGGGTTCTTTATCAGAAAGGCAGATGAAAAACCAACAAACTCTAATCGAGACACTATTGACACAGGCATCACAAAAGAGTTGTCAATATTCGAATGCTTTGCTTTGCATGCAAAATACTTCATTCTGTGCAGAACCCACAAGTCCAGGGAAACTAACAAGAGGTCAAAGGAGATAGCAATCAGAGGGCCGAATAGTCCCTCTGGGTCTCAATCTCCCCATTTTCTAAGGTGGAAACTGGTTTCCATGACTCTAAAGAAACTTATCTCCTAATTCAATCCTAAGTAATGTTTTCTACTGGGGGTAGAAACCTAAAGGAAGCCTACTGACAATGACTTCACATGCGTCTCCGCTGCTAGAGCACACTTACGTAAACCCCTGAATGCCTCCAATAACCGGAGCCACAAGTTAACACAGTCTCCCTCTACAGGAAACACTACGGTTAGATACATGTGGTTCACAGGACAACACAGAGAAACTTTACTTTCAATTCAACTTTGAAATGTTTGAAGCCTATATATTTCTTAACATCAAGAGAGGATGGAAATATGGCAAGAAAGCAGCCTCACTGTACCCAAAGACAATAGTTGACAGCCCACCGTTTCAAGAGATGCCGTATGGGCAAGGTGGTGGAGGAAGAAGTTCACGTTGCCCGGAATGCAAAAGAAGCTCCAGGAATTGTCAGAAAATCCACTGCGACATTTCAGAAAGCTGAAAAATCCCTGCAAGCACTCATCCTCTGTGCCAGGATACTTGGAAGACAGCTACCTGAGCAGCAGACTGGAAGAGATCTAGGCTGGTGCCCATCCCAAAGAGAGGTGACACAACAGCAAGGTCAAACCGCAGGACGGCATCATCGATACCACACACAAGACTGTTCACCGAACGCAGTTTCTGATTTTCAAAATCTTGAAGTCTTTTTCATATCACATACTATAAAAGAAGAAAAAATCCAGGTAACATTTTGTCTTACAACCTTGAAAAATGTGGGTTCAATTCCAATTAAAATATTCCAGTTTCATGAATTATTTATGGATGTTCTAGTCATACCCTTAGTTATTCCCACCCAATATTTTTTTCCTGATAGGTCATCTTTACTAATAAAATGCCTATCTTTTAAACCGGGTGGCAATATGCTCAGTTAAAAATATTTTCCCAGACTCAAGGTAACTAGTTCTAGTCAGTGAGCTGGAAGCAGAGGTTTGTAGGAGTCATTCTGGTGAGTTTTGTTGTCCTGACAGAATGTGAGCATTCATTTGGGCCTTTTTCTCTTTTCTACATTACTCCTACCTGTAACGCTTGGGGGTGTGGCACCTGCCTTAAAACCATCAGGGAAGAAGATAAGATCCAAGTGAAAGAGTGGAAAGAGGCCTGCATCTTGTCAGTGCCCTTGAACTTTTACATTAAACCTGGTGGACTGCATATCTCTGGAAAGACCCCTTTGATGGGACAGAAGAGGATAACCCCATTGGCTTATATGACCACTTTCAGAGTTTCTGTTCCCAGCAGCAGAGACAATATAACTGATACATGGGGCCGGGACAAAGGTGTATAAGATTCCTCCCAGATCAAATGCTTTATGGTTCAGGATTCAGTGTAAACCCACCCCATTAGCAGGATTTGATCAAACTCAATCCAGGTATTTTACATCTAATGCCAAAATGCCCATTTCCCACTAAAGAGTCCAACCATGAGAGGTTCTGAGTCAAATGGTTTCCCTATGAAAAACTAACATTTGCTCATTATATATTTTCAGGGCAATTGAGTATATTTTACAGCCAAAGCTTTATTTTATGCACTATGGAATCATAAGAAATGTAAAATAAAATTCTTACACTGAAAAAAACTCACAATCTAATTGGAGAACCTAAAAATCACTGAGATGAAAATAAATTAACAGTAGAAGAAATATGAAGGAATGCAGATTTATATTTATATATATATATATATATGCAAGAAGCATGGTATAAAAGGAGTCTATAGCAGTCTGTTAAAGGAAATAATAGATATTGAATATTTTTAAAACATTCTAAACACAGTATTATGGTGCAAAAGTCTCTTTCAAACTCAGTAATGATAAAAAATATATATACATATTAGAAAGAAGAGACCGAACCAGTTTTAAAAACAAGGACAGGATAGCCACAGAAGCAAAGGAAAATCAAAAGGAATTTGATGGTAGCTGTAAGGCTGCTGATAGTGGTAGCCAGAGGCTGGCTCCGGTGGTTAAAGGAGACCAGACATGTTCTGTCATACGGCAAGTTAGGAACGGGCTTGCAGCCAGAAGCTAGGATGATGATTCTGTGCTGGAAGTTAAAAAAAATAGCTCCAACTAAAATATAGACTTTAATAAACTGAAGACCTAGAAAAGCAGAAAGGTGAAGATATAGCCTCAAATGGGGGGGGAAAAAAAAAGGAAGCTACTTGCTAATCCAAAAACAGAATTTGCCGTATTGTCAGTAAAGTCTGGAGTAGGAACCACAATATATTTTTTAAAGTTTGCTTCTCATCTGGATAACAGATTCATAATAAAAATAAATAAATAAAACCCCAAGAGACGATGAGAAAGAAGAACAGAGACAAAGGGGACAGGAGAATTAATCTACAAAGTTACTGAAAATAACTTTGAAACCCTAAATTCTAAAAAAGCATGGCAATAGACCAATACCCCTCATGAACATACACTAAAATCCTCAAGAAAATTCCGGCCAGTAGAATCCAACATCATACCCCACAAAATAATTCACCAAGACCAAAGGGATTCATTCCTGTGATACAGGGATGGTTCAACATTCGAAAAACAATCAGTGTAATCTGTCACATAAACAAAGAATAAAATAAAAGGCACCTGATCATATCAATACATTCAGAAAAGGCACTGGACAGTATTCAATACCCATTTTTGATCAAAACACTCAACAAAATAGGAATAGAAGGGAAATTTCTCAATATAATAAAAGCCATCTATGAAAAGTCAACATCATACACAATGGGGAAACTAGAAATAGTTCCACCAAAAATAGGGACCAGACGAGGATGTCTTCTATCACCACTCTTATTCAACAGTGTGCTGGAAGTCTTAGACAACAAAAAGGAATCAGGGGAATACGAATCGGCAAGGAAGAAGTGACACTCTCGCTCTGCACAGATGACTTAATGCTATAGCAAGAGAACCCAAAAGTCTCCACAAAAGGCCTCCTGGAAACAATTGAGGAATTCGGCAAGGGAGCAGGATACAAAATTAACAACCAGAAATCAATCAGATTCCTGTATCCAGGGAGGAGAGCTAGGAACAAGACATTAAGTAAACAATACCACTTATAAGAACCACACGGAAGATGAAATACTTAGCAATAAACCAACTAAAGAAACAAAAGACCCAAACAGACCTAAAACTACAGAGCAATACTACAAGAAACCAAGAAAGAACTACATAAATGCAAAAAGATCCTGTGTTCATGGACAGACTTCATACTTTGAAAATGTCAATACTACCTAGAACAATCTACAAATACAACACAATCCCAATACAAATCCCAAATACACTTTTTAAAGAAAGGGTAAAACCAATTACCAATCTCATATAGGTAGACAAAATCACTCAGGATAAGCAAAGAACTTCTTAAAAGGAAGAACCAATTAGGAGGCCTCACACTACCTGACTTAAAAACCTACCACCTAGCCACAGTATTTGTCAATACAGCCTGGCACTGGTACAATGAGGGAGACATAAGATCAGAACAGAAAACCCAGATATAAGAATATAAAGGATGCAGCCTTCTATAAGCAACTAATTTTCTAGAAAAGGCCTAAAAATATCTAATGGGATAAAAATAACCTCTTCAACAAATGGTGTTGGACAAACTGGATTTCCATATGCAGAAGAACAAAACAAGACCAATCTCTCTCCCAGGGCACAATAACAAACTCAAGATGGATTATAGACCTAAATGGAAACCCCAGAGCTATCAGGATTATCAATGACAATGCTGGAACAAACATAAGGGCCCTATTTGTTCTTGTTGTTGTTGTAGTTAGTTCAGGGACTGTTTGTTGGCCTTTAGGAGTGTTTTCCAGTCGAGTCTGTTGGGATTAAGAGTGAAGGGGTGGAGTCTAGTCTGTCAATCCGATCGTAGCCAATGAGGCCTCTCTGAGGAGTCTGGGAATTATCGTATTTCCTCCGTGGAGGCGGCAGACAGATTCTCTGCTCACTCCCTTGAAGACTCTCTCCTGACAAGACACTTGGCACTACACTGTAGAACCCGTGCCTGGGACCTGGAGAAGCCATGTGGAGACCCCTGCCAGTGCTGAGATATTTGTACCACCACTAGATCCTTAAGATTTCCCATGGACTGGCGTGTGATCCTCCTGCATTTGGCTTCATTGCATGTGTTGCGTGAGTCTGAAGAGGGCTTTATTGATTGGTGTCAGGCATATGGGCTAATATGGGACTTATGCACTTGATCTGGACTGGGCTGGGATGTTTTTTTCAATATTCAATTGTTCTTGTATATAAACCTCTTTCGTATATATATATATATGTCTATGAATTTTTTTCTCTAGTCTACCCAGACTAACACAGTGACCTAACAATGGGAGTGTAAGATATGTGAATTTTATATCAAGAAACTACTGAGGAAAGAAAGAACCAAAGTTTCTACCATTGCTCCCATGGGTGAAAGAGGAGGAGTTTTTGCTTAGGGCGGTGAGTTTATGCTAATGGCACTGCAGTAATTTGGAAAAGGATACCATGGCTGCATAGTCATTACACAGTGCCAAGTGTAATCAACAGCACTGAGATATGCATACAGAAGGCGTTGAATAGAGGAATGTTGTGTTGTGTATGTTTTTGCCACAGGTTAAAAACCATCATTTCACTGAGTACAGGAAGAAGAAAATGTGCTAAAATGTGGTAATGGCTGCACAACTGTCCTTAATATGACTGAGCTACTGAATTGTATGTTGTCTTGAAAAAGCGCCAATAACACTGTAAAACAAATACTATGCCCTGGCACCCCATTGAGGTCTTTTTTTTTTCTTTTTTGACAAGAAAAGGGGGAGCAGATATCAAGAAGAAAAATATGTTTGGAAACTGATTGTGGTAGCAACTGTACAATTATGCGTGACCTAAATGAACCATGGATTGTTATGTCTGTATGAGCTCCCAATAAAAGGATTAATACCAAATGAATGAATATATTATGGCAACATCTACTGGAACAAGATATTCAGCTACAAGATTGGCAAAGAAATACAGAATTTAAGATTCTTCATTATGTGGGGGGCGGGGTACCAAAGGGGGAATTTAGTGTATGAACATATGATAAATATGTGGTTTCTAAAGGAATGGTATTTTATGGGGATTCTCAAAGTAAAAGCCTTCTAGTCTCATGTGGTGTTGTTAAACTATATCATTGTCTAAATTGTGTTATGGTCTCTATAATATTCTGCTGTCATTATATATATATAATTATATAAAATACATACATAAAATTCTGCCCTACTTAATGGTGGCGAGAGAGAAAGCGCTATCTTAGAGTGATTTCATTGTTCAGAAATTTCAACCTTTCCAGGTATATTGGCAGGAATGGGTATTTGATCTCAGAATACACAGATGATACAGATGAAAATACGACCAGTAATGGTGGATTCATGTACATTGTTTATACCTCTAAGACCAGACCTTAAGGGAAAGTCAGGTTTTTACAAAACCAAGTGATGTCGTCCTGTCTCCAAACACATGCCAAAAAAAGAATGCTGTTTATGATGCAGGTTTGGCTTTGTGGTTTGGGGCGCAGGGTTTGCTCAGAGCAATAGTCAGGCAAGTGTGTGTCCAAGTAACATTTAGCTGTGTAAATATTTTTGTTTATTTTAAACAAAATATGTGTGTTAAAATATGTGTATTATTAGTCCTTTGCACTACCCAGCTATACTACATTATCTGCTAAGTTGTTATATGGCATTGAGCTGGTGCTGCCTCATAGAGACCTTCTGCACAACAGGAAGAACCACTGCCGTGTCCTAAGCCATCCTCCCAATGATGCCCATGTTTGAGCCAATTGTTGCAGCCATCGTGTCAATCCGTCTCCTGAAGGGGCTTCCTCTCCTTCGCTACCCCTCTACTTTACCTTACATGTCCTTCTCCAGGGACTGCTCTCTCTCGAGAACATGTCAAAATATCAGTGTTGCCATCTTAACCTCGAAGGAGCTTCACTTCTCCCAAGAGAGATCCGTTTGTCCTTTGTACAGCCCACGTTACTTATGATATTCTCTCGAGCCCCATTCCAATGCACCGAGTCTTCTTCAGGCTTCTTTATTTCAGTGTCCAACTTTCATGTGCATACGAAGCAAACACCGTAGCGTGGGTCAGGTACACCTTATACCTCAAAGTAACATCCTTCTTTTTCAATACTATAAATAGGTCTTATGAAGTAGATTTACCGAATGCAGCTCGTCTTTTGATCTGCTCCCATGAGAATTGATGGTGGATCCAAGCAATCCAAGTTGTCAATTCTTGAAAACTTCAACCTTTTCTGCATTTCTCCATTTATCCTTTGGTCCAGGTGTGAGGATTGTAGCCTTCTTGATAGTGAGTTAAAATCCATAAGGAAGGCAACAATCGTTGATGTTCATCAGCAAGTGCTTCAAGTCCTGAGTCATGACGGTAATTCTATTGATGGCGCCACTAATTTAGTCAATGGTATAGAATTTAAAATCTTGTTGAGAAAATGAAATGATATTGAGTTTAGACCAGCTATGAATTGCAATGCATAGGTTGTTGACTTTTGGCATTAAAATATTAGGTATATGGTAGTTTTAGGCCAGCATTCATTGTGTACCTTCAAGACAAGAGATCAGAACCAAAGTCCAAATGTCTGATAGTTCCATGTTCTTAGGATAGCAGACACCTGCTTCTCATATGAGCGAGTTTCAGTGAGTTTAGGGTAAAGACCAGCTCATTTAGTGGGGTTTCCAAATCTGAGACTTCAGGTGTGGTCTAAGAAGGGTGTCGTGCATTTCCAAAGGACAGACCCTAAAGTCCTGGCTGTCTTTGGGGAACAGATTAGATCATGGAGGCTTGGATAGAAACTAGTTCAAAAATACTGTTAGGAAAATGATGCCAGGTGTACTCTCGCATTGAAGGCCTAGATAAGTAATTTGGGGCATTTTCCCCAATTCGGGTTGTCCTACCTAGTTTAGTCACCAACAGAGGTATAATTGCCTTCTCAAAAACAAACATGCTCTCCACCACCCCCTCAACGCACCCCCTGAACCCTTCCCCACACACCTCCGTACTTGAATTCCCCTTAAGGGTCACTAGCCCCCTCTGTAGGAGTGCTTGTTCATTTCTGTGGGGTGACCATAGAATAACATTTGGCGAGAATGGGTAGGTATCGCAAAGTAGTTCGCATCCATCAGTTATTATGAAACGTGTGTACCTCTAATTTTTTATATAATAGGATTGTAGGCCATATGTAAGTCAGGTGGCATAGTCGTTATGATTTGGACTACGATTCACAAGGTTGGCAGTTCAAAACCATCAGCAGATCCCTGGGACAAAGATGGGCTTTCTACTCCTGTAAATAGACACAGTTTCAGAAAATTACAGGGGCAGCTCTAGCCTGTTCTATAGAATCATTGTGAGTCAACCTTCACTTGATGGCAGGGGGAAATGTAAGTTGGACGTTTGTAACCCAGGAACTGGCTGCACTCAAATACTGAATGAAGGGAGTTAGGAAAACACACAGAGACACAAATTATCTAATTATCAAACGTCATTATCATGAAGAAAATAATAAAGACCATCGAAGGGAGCTGCAAGACGTAGAAGGAAAAATTCCATTATCTTTTCATTCCGTTTGTCCATAAACATTTTGAAGCCAACTTGTATATTGTTGCCGTGTGCTGCTGAGCAGATTCTGAAACAGTGCAGCCCCATAGGACATAGGAGAACTTCCCCAGGAGGGTGTGCTGGGCTGCAGTCCATAGGGAAGCAGACCAAGTCTTTCCTCCGTGGAAAAGCTAGTGAGTTCAAACAGCCAGCCCACCACTTCACCATTGCACCTCCAGGACTACTGAAAACATATGTTCTTAAAAACCTACCAAAGGGCGGGTGAATCAATATGGAGAATCAACACAAGCAAAAGTTTATTTTTAGGGGGAAATCCAAAACAGATAAACCTCTGGCAAGATTAAGTACAAGACAGAAAACACAAAATTAAGCAATATTAAAAATAAAAGGAGTCCCAAGAGCAGACACCATTTAAAAATAAATGAGAAAAGTAAACCAAAATGGTGCTATCCAGTCATCGACGACTCACAGCCACACGACTACAGAGGCTATACAGAACTCCCCTGTAGGATGTCTGAGGCTGTTAACTCTTTAGACAAGCAAACAGCCTTGACTGTCACCCTCTAAGCAGCTAGTGGGTTTGAATCACTTTTCTTACTGTTAGCCATCTAATGGTTAAGTGAAATCCCTATCAGAGCTCCTTGCAGACAAAATTACCGCCATTGAATCAGTGTCAACTCAGAGGGACCCTATAGATCAGTGTCAAACTGCCACTGTGAATTCCTGAGACTGTAAGTCTTCAGGGGAGTAGAAAGTCGTGTCTTTCGAGACCCTTGAAGGGGCTGATGGTTTTGAACTGCTGACCTTGTGGTTAACAGTCCAATCATAACCACTCTTCAACCAGCACTCTTGATAGACACAATAGAAACATATTAAAAATAAATGAAAGAGAAGGAGTAAGATGTAAAATAGTATTCATAGTAGACTGACTATCGATTTGACAGCTACAGAAAAGCAGTGGACAATGAGGCTGTGAAAACAGGTAAAGAAGCATAGACTCTAAGGCTATCAAATCCAAGTCATTAAAAACTTAAGACGAATAAAAAACAGGCTAATGTTAAAAGATGGTAAGTATATCTTGGCCATAATTCGATGGTCGAGAAACCAACTCCACTGAAATGCCGAGTCCTCGCAAATGTTATGTGCCACTTGCCACACGCGAGTTCTGGAAAAGTGAAGTAATATTTGATTCAGACATGATCCCACGATTAAAACTCCAAAACCAAACTTTCTGCCATGCCGTTTATTCTGACTCAAAGAGACCCAGTGGGGCAGAATAAAACTAAGTGTTTCTGAGACTGTAAAAGTCTCGTCCTTCCCTGTGGGGATGTTTGTGGTTTTGAGCTGCTGACCTTGCGGTTGGCAACACTCCCCACTATGCCGAGCACATGAAAGTCACTGTGGACACCCTAACCAATGGTGAAGTGTGACTAGTGTCGTTTCACAGAGCATCCCTAACAGGATCAAGGTTTCCCAAACATGCCTTTGCCTTTGAAAGAGCGCTCATTCTCACTGTTATGACTACTGATGTTAACATTCATCTATCAAAACTTGCACGTGCAGTAAGAAAGCCATATCAGCAATTTGTTCATTACCATAATAAGTAACAGGCTGGGTGGTCTCAAAAGCCAAATACACACTCACCTCTCAGCACAAAGTTAACCTTTCACGGGTTTCCATGGGTCACCCTCATCCCAGGTCATTTTGTCTGCGAGAGAGGCAGTTCTTTGGAAACCAAAACCTTAAGAGTTGGTCTGTTTCCATTATTTATCATTTGAGAAGGCTCCAAGTATTTAAGTCGGCTAATACTTGCTGAGAATGTCGAAAGCATTTGGGGGAGGGGGGGGGCTCTGTAAGGGAACATCCCTCAAGGCACTGTCAGGTAAGCATTGAACTGCTAACCATAAGGTTGACGGTTCAAATCTACCATATGTTTGCTCCATGGGAAAAAGATGAAACTAGCTAAATATTCCTATAAGCGATATAGTCTTGGAAACTCCATGTAGAAATTGGGATATAGGAATATAATTCCTGTGTCATAATCAACTAAATGAGAGTGGGATGGCTTTGATTGTTATAGTTTTGATAGAACACAAGAGCCATGAATGAGAAACCTTTCCATCCCTCCTAGGTCTCAGTCTAGTGAGCAAACCTGACAAATATGCAAGTGGGACTTTCAGGAAGATGACCAACTACGTAGACACACTCCATAGGCACCCTCTAAAAGAAAGAATAAATGAAACAGATACAGATGGTAATCATGGCATCCTAAAATTCAAAGGAAAAGATAGAAAAATGGATTCACTGTACAAATGTGCTTGACACAATGGATGGATGGATGGATGGATTGTGATAAAGTTGTATGAGCCCCCAACAAAATGATTTTTTAATGGATTCACTCATGACTAAGAGGAGTTGACACATGCAGTGAGTGAGGAAACAGATGGAGTAAGTGAGTTTTCGGTGAGTCTAACATAGAAGAACCATTCTGAACATTTGGAAACAGCATTTGATCAGGAGAGCTTGCCTCAGACTGCACAAGTGCCCACACAGGTAGCTTACAATCAAAAGGCATGGCCAGTCCCCACTCATCTGAAGACCCACCCTTTCCTTAGACCAACAGAACATGCAGTACCAGGCAGGTACCTGTCTTTGAGCAACTCCGGGGTGGTCAGAAATTCCTTTCGGGATCAGGTACCTTGACTCAGGCCATCCTCTGACCTGGCAAGATCTCTGTACAGAAACACACACCTGCCCCCAGCTGCCCTCTAGGCCCAGAAGAACTCATTCCAATACCTGGAGCCCTAATCCCAGGCACTCTGAGAGCCAGTACAAAATTCAACTTGGATGAGTAATCCTGACTCCAAACATTTGCACAACCAGCAGGAGCTCAATGGAGGCTTTGGCCTGCCACTCCTCTGTGACGTTCTTGGCCAACAGCGAGCACCAACCAATATTGTGCGCCCTGGCCCAACCCTCCGGTTTTGCATTTTTTCCGTTTATTTCCTTTGTTTTCTTTTGTTTTTCTTTATTTTTAATCCTTTCAACTTTTTCATCAATTTTCCTTTACTCGTCTCTTTTCTTCCTCCTTTTATCTGCTCCTGCCTAATTTTCTTTACTGGGTTTGTTTTCTATCATCCCTTTATTTCTTTTCTTCCTTTGATTTTATTTTCCATCCCTTCTTTTTCCTTCTCATTGATTATTAGTTTGTTTTCCTTGTTGTCATTTAATCATTCCACACTGCACATACACTTATTTTCTCTGTTCTTCTTTCTATAATTTTTAACTGTTATTTTCTGGGTTGGTTTTGTTGTTGTTGTTGTTGTTGTTTTGCCTCCCCCAGTGGGGTTGGCAACCATATCCACACTGCCCAGTCACATCTCCACCTCATGGAGCCACACCCATGGCACAAGGGCAAACACACGCTCAAGTAGAAAGGAGAGAAGTGTGCATATATTCACATTCTCCATCACACCCACTCGGAGACAGGTGGTAAGCATGAACAAGACACCACATAAAACTGTGAATTAAATGCAAGCATAACGTCACCACAGTATCTTGGAAACAACAAATAATTTCAGCTCACAAGAAGAAACAAACCAGAGTGGCTCAAAAAATTACCAAAGTACTGAGCTAGAAGACTTTTCTGAAGAATATGTACCATTAGAACTACCTGCTAAGCAATTCAAAAGAATTATATAATCTTAACAGATTGAGAAGGGAACTGAGAAAGCTACAGACATAATAAAAACAAACAAAACTTTACAAGCCTCCCAGAAAACACTATAAAACAAACAGTCATAATAAATTACATTAGATCATTCTTATGACATGCCCTACTTGACACCTGCCCTCAGGAAGACATCGCTGAAGCTATGGGTGCTACAGCACAATGTGGAGAAACCAGATGGTGCCGGCTACCAGCAAGCATGGTGTCTGGGGTCTTAAAGGCTTGTCTTCAAACCAGCAGCCATCTAAGTGAGGCATCAACTAAGTTCACATGAAAGAAGAACGCCAACCTGTGCGATCCAAGGATTGTAAATAATAAAACCCAAATTTGAAGGAAGGAATGATCTCGGAGCTTAAATTGTGAACACCTGGCTTGCAGAAAGCTATGGGTGACAGTGGAAACCTGAATCTATTAGCAGGGTGTCCCCGCATGGATTAGGTTTCCAAGGAAGCCCCTAGGACCAGAGTTGAGGGGTGTGACTACCATTGCTGGCATACAAAGAACAGAAGAAGACGTGGGTAGTGGAGACAGAGCACTAACACACCCATGGGGAGGTTACTGTTTATGTCTCCACAGGAGAGGAAGGGAGGGACAAGACTCAACATACTGGCATGAAGCAGTGAATTAAGAGAGAGGTCTGCAGGGCCAGCCCCGATCCCAGCTATGTGGACCCCTCCCCAGAAGAACACACTACAGAGGACAGCACTGAAGATACAGCCTGCGGGGAGGGACAGGTCTGCCAGACCACACGGGAGCAAACTAAGATGGAAAGAGAGAGAGAGAGGGAGAACCCCATCATGGCCCGCCAAGTCCCAGAAACAACCATCCTGCTTGGTGCAGCCAATGCACAGGAAGGACCACAGGGTTAGCCCAACCATGAGACACCACATCGCCGTACTGACCCATAGCGCTATGGGGGCTAGCGCTGGAGATACAGTGCAGGTATTGTGCCCTGTCTCTCTCTCTCTCTCTCTCTCTCTCTCTCTCTCTCTCTCTCTCTCTCTCTCTCTCTCTCTCTCTCTCTCACACACACATACACACACACACACACACACACACACACACACACAGTGAAACATGAAGGGAGCGCAACAGAGTAGCAAGGTGAGCAAAGCAACAAAGTCGCCAAGGAATCCCAAAAATGGAATTCTGGGGGCAGGACTTGGAACATCATCAAACTCAATCAGAAAACATTCATAGGGGTCAGCAGACACACCTGGAACTATTTATAGGCTATTTTTCCATGTCTATATGATAGGCAGGATAAACAATGCCAAGGAGAAAGCAATGGGACTCGTGGTTCTAGAAGGGGCATGGGAGAGGGAGAAGGGGAAAGATAGGGGGTAGCCAACAAATCCAGGGACAAGGGAATAAGAGATCTAAAATCAAAAGTGAGGAGGGTACAGAATGCCTGGTGAGGTTTGATCAAGTGTAATGTAGCTCAGAGGAATTACTGAAAGCTGAATGAAGGTCAAACATGATAGTGGGACAAGAGGAAAGTAAAAGGAAATAGAGGAAAGAACTAGGAAACAAAGGATAGCTATAGAGGTAAAAATACAGGCACGTACATAGGTAAATATATTTATATATACTGACAGTAATACAGGTTTATGTGCATATATTTACATGTTAAATATTAAGGTAGCAGACAGACATTGGGTCTCTACTCAAGTACTCCCTCAACTCAAAAACACTTAGTTCCAATAACCTGGCTTTCTGTGACGCTCACCTTCCCAACACGATCACCTAAGACAAAATGGGTGCATAAGCAAATGTGAAGAAAGCAGATTGTGCTCAGCCATTAAAAGATGTGATGTCTGGGTTCTCAAAGGCTTGAAGGTAAATAAGCAACCATCTAGCAGGGAAGCAACAAAGCCCACATGGAGGAAGCACGCCAGCCTGTGTGATCGTGGAGAGCCATCAGGATCAGGTATCAGGCATCAGAAGACCCAAACCCAACAATCACACTGATGCAAACGCGGGGGGGCCAGAGTAGAGTACCAAAGCCCAACTGTAGACAACTGGACATCCCCTCATAGAAGGGTCACAAGAACGGGACAAACCAGACAGGGTGTAGTATGTATAGTAGTGAAGAAACATACAACCTTCCTCTAGTTCTTTAATGGTTCCTCTCACCACCCCCTCACCCCATCATGACCCCAGTTCTACTTACAAATCGGGCTAGATTGGAACACGTACACTGGTCCAGATAACAGCTCTGGACACATGGAATCCAAGACCGGTAAACCCCTCAGGAACAATAATGGGATACCATGTGGGTAGTGGGAAGGTGTGTGGGGGGAGGGGGAGAGAAGGGGAACCAGTCACAATAATTGATGTATAACCTACACACATACACATCAGGGGGATGAACAGAAACATGGGTGAAGGGAGAGAGTGGACAGTGTAAGATATGAAAATAATAATAATGTATTATTTATTAAGGGTTCATGAGGGAGGGAGTGGAGGGAGGGAAGGGGGAAAAGAGGAGCCGATACCAGTGGCTTAAGTAGAAAGAAAATGTTTTGAAAATGATGATGGCAACACATGTACTAATGTGCTTGACCTAATGGGTGTATGGATTGTTTTAAGAGTTGTAACCGCTGCCAATAAAATAATTTATGAAAAAAGGGAAAAATCTACTAAGGCAGTTTCAGTTTTTAAAATTTTCTGTTTTCTTGGTGATCGGGGTCTTTCTCTATTTCTGTGTCTTGTCCAGTCTTTGTGGTTGGGTTTATGTTTGTTTGCTTCATGTTCATGTGTGGTAATATTTTCTGTATCTGAAATCCAGGAAAGTAAATCCATCAAGATAGTACTTGGATTAATCATGACCAAGGAAGATGGCAGGGGAGGTTTGGGGGTAAATGGTGAGCTAACAACAGCGACGATGAGAGGGTGATGTTCTGAAATCAATTGTGGTGATGACTGCACAACTCTTCTTAATATGAACGAAGGATTAAATTCTATGATATGTTAAGTAATATGCCAATAAAACTATTTTAAATCAATTAATTAATTTAATTATGAAGCATACAAAATAGCAAATAGAAACCCAGAGGATTAACCCTAAGGTTTAAGAAATGGATGATGCACGGAAAGAGTCAATAAGGACAAAAAACTGAGTTAGAGAGATTGAAAAGAAATCTCAGAATTCTAGCTTGCTTGCAAGAAAATGATAAAAAAGGAAAAGCGCATAAAAGTTACATATGACACAATTAAGTAGGATAAAGATCATATGGAGAGAGGCATAAAAAGCATCGAGAAAATTGTCCGTTGTTGAAAGAAAATATACCAAACTTCATGAAAGCTGAGGAGATGTGTATTCAAGAAGCTGAGAAAAACCCAAACAGAATCGCCCCTAAAAGAAAAATGAAGAAGTCATAAAAATAAAATAAATCAGAAGATGAGTTTTTCAGGTTGTCAGTCACTCAAAATACAACCAGGAAAGAGCTGGCTCCCCAATTTCAAGTCATATTGTATTAACTGATCTTCCTTGTAGGTATATACTCATAGATATTACACTCTCAGAGACAGAAGTGTACTGCAAGACAGATCTTGACAAACAAACCACCATTTCAATTGAGCTTGTCATTCCTAGCACAGTTAAAGATATGACTGTCTAATTCCAAATGGCCAATATCAGTCCATTTCAGCTCACCAATGTCTAAGATACTAGTCTTTATACATTCCATTTAATTTCTGACTATTTCAAATCATCCCAGACCGTTTCATACATCCCACATTTTGATGGTTAATGGAGGTTTATAGTAGTTTCTTCTTATTTTGGGTCATGCCCTGTCAGCGAACAAAGGTCCACACCGCTTGGTTCCTTCCTGGTCATCAAGATCGCCTCTCCTGAGAGGAGTCAGCTCTTCCCCAGCTGTACTTTGAGTGACTGCTCCCCGCCCCGAGGCTCCACTTCTGTCACTACACGTGACGCTGTCCCTGCTTCCTCATCGTATGTCTCAGTCTGGAAACTCCACTAACATCTGTTCACTGTGGGTGACTCTGCTGGTATGTGATTGTGGCGACACAGCTGCCAGCATAACAGTAACACACAATTCACCATAATATGACCAATTGGCAGACGCGTGCCAAAATACCAGGATACACGATAGATAGATCCACATAATATAATTGAATTATATATGTTACATAACCATTTGTAACACAATAAGAAATAAATCCTCATAACAATTACAAGCCTCATTTCTGCAACTGGTCACTTGGCCATGTCTATTATTTATAACTGCCTTCAACCACCACAGGGCCTTGGTGACACCATGATTAAAGCATTCAGCAACTAATTGAACCTACAAGCTGCTCCATAAGCAAAAGATGTGGCAGTGAGTGGGCTTCCATAAATATGCATCGCCTTGGAAACTCCAGGGGGCAAATATACTGCATCCGAGAGGATAACTGCTGGTGGCTGTAACCATGGACTCAAACATGAGAACGATGGAGAGGAGGGTCAAGGAATGGGCAGTGTGTCCTTCCGTTGTACGTGGCCACTGTGCGTCAGAACCAACTCAGCAGCACCTAACCGCAACGACATCGGTCGCTCTGGGTGGAATCGACGACACACTGGCCGTGGGTTTCGTACAGGGTTGCTGGGAGTGGAAGTCGCCTTGACAGCAGTGGGGTTTTTATTTGGGGTTTTGTTTGTTTGTTTGTTTTCTCTCGCATACAGTCCACATCCTTCTTGCCCTCAGCAAGCAACTCAGCTGGGCAGGACCCTTTGCCTCATGAGATCAGCACAAAGAATGGCCAGAAAGACGACTAGATCTTTTGCCGTAATCTAGTCAAGAGGCCGTCCAAATCAGGCCAACGAAGACAAAGAAAGTTAGAGGAGGTCTTCATCAGAAATAGAAACTCCACTTCTAAGTGCAAGGTAACCCATTCCCACAAAGAGCTGGGTTTTTGTATCGATGTATGTCAATGAGACTTGAGAGTGTTTCTTTGCGCAGAAAAAAAATACACCTACATTTCCTTTCCCATGCATAGCAGTTTCTCAGCCTGGGTGTGCACATCGTTCAAAAATTTGGAGGTATCGCTTTCTTTGAACAAGCCCCACACTGTACAGCTGAATACAGCTATTTTACATGAAAGCGCTTGACTACACAATTCCGGTATGAGACTAGAAACCCCCTTCTCCAAAGTTCAAAATTGAGTTTGAACATAAGCTCCTAGGTTTCTGACGGTAGAAAGTTACAGAAAACGGCAGGTATAAAATCTCAAAGCTCACATGTCTGATAAGTTCAAAAAGCTAATGAGCGCTGAATCCCTTACCTCTGTTTCCTCGGTTCAGCTTTGTATTTTCCTAGCATGCACAAAGTGCTAAGGGAGCTCCCAACTATGTCATAAGTGTGTTCGTGGCAGGAGCAACAATGCCATGTAATTATAATTCAGACTTGCCGGTGTGCAAAATTTAAAGATTTTTTTTAATATCAAAGTCTCTCACCGCACATTGAGTAATGGTGGAATGCTTCCGAGAAGCAGGCATCTTACCATTCTTACTGTGACTCTCTCTCACAGGGCCTGACTGAAAATGGATCCATCACCGTCTTCCCAGTTTACAAAGCAGCACAGTCTCATGTAATAAGACAGGTCAGCAACACTTTGCTAGAAGTTTTAACACTTTGCTAGAAGTTTTAAGGGCAATATGTACACAAGATTAAATCATAGTGTATTGATATTTGGGTTCCAGTTTATGCATGCATGCATGCATGGGATTATTCCAAATTGTGTTACAGCGTGTCTCTGAGGTCAAGCAACGGCTGCAGACTAGTCCCTTGGTAATAGTATATTTATCTTACTCTAATTTGGGTCTCTATAAAGACAAGTTCTAAACATACAGCTTCTGAAGGGATCTGCTGAGCCATAAATTCAAGACAGAGAGGTCAGCCCGGAAGGTTACGGTGACTTATTTGGGGAGATTCTAAAAGCATAGTCTTACTAGAGTTTCTCAAAGAACACCAGGCAACCACCAGAGCGCATTAGGAAAAAGTTTTCCGAAACATGGAAATTTCCAGCCAAAGGCTGGAAAGTGTGAGCCGGGAATTTTTCCCATCTCAGCATTGCACCTGTGCACTCTTCAAGAGTAGCAAAGGCTGTCATATCAGCCTTGTATTAGAAAACCTGACCCTGGCCACCGTTCAACCCTGATGTGGCTCCTGTAAACGTTTCCTTATTCCCAGCTCACACGTACAGGATTTGAGCCCACCCCTCTTAGTGTGGTGTAAAGAGAAGATCCCAGATGCTTTGGGGAAGAAGCGATGGAAACACTTCCTTCAGAAATGTACTGACTTAGAGTGAAGATATGTCAATAACACCCTCATGGTTTTCTTTTTACAATTGCACAAAGATTGTTTATTGTTAGAAAGGATAACAAATATAAAACATGCAGAAATTATTTTATGAGGTTACAAAATGCTGCTTGCAGGTTATATATCTATTTCATTTTAGAGATCAATCAACTTTTCAATATAGAACACCTTGAGGGTTGAGATTAAGCTAATCAGTTTGTAGGCTGGCTCTCATGTGGCCAGGAGAAAGCTGAATGAAACTGCTTTATATTCATTATGGGTCAGAATCTTACCTGTGCTGGTTTTACATGAGCCGAGGCAAGCATCGGATTATGTGAATTGCAGTTAAGCGTCTGAGTTCTGTCTTCCCGAACTAAAGAAGGCAGTGCTAAATGACCCAAGGACTCTACATAGATCAGAACGCTACTTCCCTTAAATTACTATCTCAAATGCGAACCCTCATGTTTTTATATGTTTGCATAATACGGGTTTTTTAATTAATTTTGTAGCAATACTTTTTTACTTACCTTCAAATGTACGAACCAGATATAGGTGAATCAACTCTAACTCATGGCTACCCCGTGTTGTCACAATAGGACTGTACTCCATACAGTTTCAATAGCTGATTCATGATGATGATGATGATGATGGAGGAGATAGATCACCAGGCCTTTCTTCCGAGACACCTCTGGATAGACTCAAACTTCCAACTTTTCAGTTAGCAGTCATTAGCAAATTATTCTATGGCAGTGAGTTTTGGGGTCTTGAGGGAGTATATGGGGCTGCTATGAATACTTTGAATCAGACTGAAGTTGTCAAGGGCTCTGTCTTGCTTGGATCCATGATCAATGCTTATTGTGTTAATCCCAGTTGACTAGAGAAGCAAATTCAGGGACACTCACATGTGTGTAAGAGAGAGTTTTATATCCAGGAGTAATTGTATATTAAGAAACTATCCCAGCCCAGTCCAGATCAAGTCCATAATTCTGATATTAGCCCATATGTCAGATATTAGTCCATAAAGTCTTCTACAGATTTATGCAGCACATGCAAGGAAGATCACAGGCCAGTGGGTGAAAAGTCTTGTGGAAGCATCTCAGTGCTAGCGTGGCTCTCCATGTAGCTCCTCCAGCTCCAGGGCTCTGGCTACCTTCAGCAAAGCTCCATACGGCTTATCACCAAGAATGTGAAGCAGGGAGGCAGAGTGGGTCTAGGCTCCAGTGAGCTATTTAACTCCGTAGCACCTCCAAATGAGGTCACTTAGCTGTGACCTGATGGACAGGCTAAACTCCACCCCTTCATTCTCATTATCCTCAAATTGACAGATTACATAACTACTCATGGAAGCAGTAATCAAGAGATCAAAGGACAAGTTGCATTGAGTAAATCTGCCGCACAAGACTGCCTTAGAGGAGTGAAAGGCAGGGACGTTACCTTAAGGACTGAGGTGCGGCTGACCCAAGCCATCGTACTCTCCATTGCCTCATGTGCTTGTGAAAGTTAGACATTAAATAGGAAAGATTAAAAAAAAAAAAAGGAATCGATGCCTTTGAATGGAGGTGTTGGCGAAGAATATTGAAAGCACCATGGACTGCTAAAAGGACAAATCTGTCTTGAAAGAAGCCTGGCCAGAATGCTCCTGAGAGACAAGGATGGCAAGATTTCCGCTCATAGACTGTGGACATGTTGTGAGGCGAGACCAGTCCCTAGGGAAGGAGATTGTGTTTGGCAGAGGGCAAGCAAGAGAGGAAGACACGCAAGGAGATGGATGGACACAGTGGCTGGCACAAGGGGCTCAAGCGTAGGAACAATTCTGGGGATGGCGGAGGAGCAGGCAGTGTTTGATTCGGCTGTGCCTACGATCGCTATCAGAACAGATTCGATGGCACCTCAAACCACAGCAACATCAATCAATGGACTCAAAATTGACAAGTGAGTTGCGTGAGCAAGCATGAGTAACTTTATGTTTATATACATGTAAAGGGGGTTCAAAATGTCCACCAAAAAACTGAATCTAAGATCATGGAATTTTTTGATCACCATCTTGAATTCCCCTCGTATATGTTTTCTTACAAAGTTACCTGAAAAACAATGTTGGCGAAATGAGAACGAAAGCTGAAAATCATGTGATTATTGATTTGCACTCAAAGGAGCAATTCCTTAGAAGACCCTGACTCTGTCCTGGGAGCTGCGTGAATCGAGGAACTCATTTAATTTCTCTGTGTCGATTTTCCCATCGGTGACTGTGAAACTTTTAAAAATCTACATTCATATTTTTCAAACCATATTATGCAGAGTCCTGGGGTTTCAGAAAGGTGCCTCAGGAACCACCTCAAAAAGAAAGATCAGTCCCCGTTTTCCCTCTTTATTCATTGGAGTCCTGCATATGAATTCATCTAATGAAAGGGAGACTAAAGAAGAAAGCCGCAATGAGATGTTCTTCAAGGTACTACTGGCCCTTCTGCCATCATTCTAGTAGCCTATAGCGCCATCTTTACTTACTTTTCTGTCTTTTTATAAGAGGCCGTCCCCAAGGTACGAACCATACCCATTCCTGTGTTTCTAATTCTTTAACCGGATGGTGCAGGTAAGTCAAACAGGTGCCTGCAGTTTTTATTTTTGCCTTATTTTGGCGCAAGAAAGGAGGCCTGGCAGTGCTGTTTGGGAAAGCACTGGTCTACAAGGTTGGAAGTTCAAGCCCGCCAGCTCTGTGGGGAAAGATGAGGCTGTCTGCTACCCCTTACGAGCCGTCCTTGTCTGTCCTATAAAGTCACTACAAATCAGAAGGGACTTGATGGCAATGGGTTTGGGGCTAATACAAGAAACTGCTCAGAGAGCTTTGAATGATGTAAAAGCTACAGATGCAGTAAGTGGGGGTGAGGACGATGAAGTTTCTTTTGAGTAGGGGTTGACTCAATTGGTTCCTGGGTCAAAGGGGCAAGGATGAGTTGTCTATAAAGCAGATATTCATAACCCGGGACCCATCTGTAGGTAAACATTTGTCACAAAAATAAAATTGAACCAACTCACTAAACTTCATTAAGAACATGGATCAGACCCTCATGATCATGACAGTTGGGGTCTGGATCAACCTTTGGTGTGGCTGCTTGTTGCTGGGGTTGAGTGCTAACTCAGAGCAATCCTGTATCCAACAGAACCAGACCCCTGGAGCATCCTCAGCATCGTGATGTTTGAGCTACAACGTCAATTCTGGCTTGATCCTGTTCTTTACCAAGCACGATGTCCTTCTCCAGAGGGCTAGCCCCTCCTAAGCACAGGTCCAACGCACAAGAACTGAATTCTTGCCGTCGTTACTTATAAGGAAGCCTGGTGGTACTTCCTCCGAGATAGATTGGTTTGTTCCTCTGGCAGTCTTTTTGGTCCTTTGAATATTCTTGGGCCAACACCACAATTCAAATACATCGATTCTTCTCCAGAAATATTGTCGAGATAATTCTTTGTTCTGGGGTCAAGGGGAGAGGTGGGCGGGTGCCCTGAGGAATATAGGAGCTTTAACAGCCTTCCTGGTGTCGATCCACTCGATTCCCATAGCAACCCCAATCCAGTTGCAACAACCGAGAATGTCTCCACCCATGTGCCTTGGGGTGGTGAGGCAAAACCTTTGAGTTAGCATAATCCAAATATTTTCATGTCCTATCAAGAGAAGCCAGCAAGATGTGATTCCGACCTGTGATTATTAGATATATTCATCTTCACTCAGGCCCAATGAGCCTTCTCCACAAATAACACACACACACACACACACACACACACACACACACACACACCACAAAGCAGCAGCAAACAAAAGAGACTGTTTATGCTCTGAGTTTTCTCTTTGATTGTGAGAGGTTAAGAGACAAGTAAACAAATGCCCCCCTAGTTACTTAAATAAAGGGGAAGCTCGCTGAGGAAACTGGGTTGACACCGTCCAGGGCTGGCTTTCTTGCCTCCTGTGCGATTTCACTGCACATGGCTCGCCCAGAAGGGCCCCAGCTGATGCTGTCTTGAAACTCTTTATAATCGAATCTTTGAATCTGTGTTTCGCATGTGCCAGGGCTCTGCTCACTCCCAGTCTTGCCTCTTGCTGTCTCTCTGCCTCTGTGGGGTGAGGTCTAGCTAGCTAGCCCCCTCTTCACTGCCACCCTCAAATCTTATATCATCAGTGTTGGAGGTGCAGGGGTGTGGACTAGAAAGTGGTTCTTGGTCATCTAAACAGGAGTCAGGGAGCTCAGGGTAGAGCCCATTCCAAGCATCCTCTGGTGGAGGACAATGACCAAAATCACAGCAGGCCAGCAGAGCCAGAGGGCCTTCTACAGACAACTCAGCATGACCTCCCTCCTCCCCGCATCCAAGTACTGAGTGTATCCCCAACCAGAGTTTCCTAACCCTTGGGGTCACCTTTCTGCCAGGGTTAGGAGTTTCAGCTATGGGAAGAGTAGGCTGACCTCTCGGCCTCAGAGGGAAGTGGATTCCCCAAAGTTCAGAGGCTGCCCTTTCCTCCCTGGTGTTCCCCTGCCCCAGCCTGAGTAGGGATCTGGAAACACAGGGAATCTAGGACAGACGAACCCCTCAACACCAGCGGTGGGAGTGGCGACACCAGGAGGGAAGGGGGTGTAAAAAGGGAGAACCGATCTCGGAGATCTATGTGTAACCTCCTCTCTGGGAGATGGGCAATGGGGAGGCGGGTGAGGGGAGACGCCAGGGGGTGTAAGATAAGATATAATAATTATTTATAAACTATCAAGGGACCAGGGGTGGGATCGGGGAGGGAGGGGGACGGGGGGAAAAAAGGGAAACCGAACTGATTCCAAGAACCCAAGTGGAAGGTGAATTATGAGAATGATGAGTGCAACGAATGTATAAGGGTGCTTTGCTCAATTGATGTATGTACAGACTGTGATAAGACCCTTATGAGCCCCAATAAAAAGATTTTTTTAAAAAAAGAAAGTTGCATTGAGCCTTGTTCGAAGTCAGGGCTGTTCCATGTATCCACATGGAGAGGCCAGCCACAAGGAGCTAGGGCATGGGATGCAGTCAGAACCAGCCTGACCCAGACAGAGCGTAGGTTAGATTGTGCAAAGGAGAGTTCCTCTCCAGTAACCACACGTCCAGGGGGAAGGAGTACCCGGAACTATTGGTAATAGTCCCATTTCCTGGAGGAATGGAACACGCCTATGTAAGGAAGAGGCCGGCAGTGTGCTGTTGGCTATCCAGTCCTGTGGGAGCCCAGTAGTTAGGTGGTTTGACAGCTAAACGAAAGAGCTGAGCCCTCCTCATGGAGCCACAGGAAAGAAGTCCTGGCAGTCGGCTCCAGTCAAGCTTTCAGTCTAGGAACTCTTATAGGGCAGTATTTATTCTGTCCTACTGGGTCACCATGGGCTGGATTCAACTCGACAGCACCCAAGAACTACCTCTTAAGATTTCATTTCCAGACCTCTTCATGCTTCCCTTCCAGGCATGGCGCCCTAGATGTCCATCCACGCTCCCCATTCTGACTGCCCCATCCCATCCAGGAAGAGCAGAGGTTTCCTTCGAGTTCCCTTGTTCTCTTCTCACTCTGTGTTCAACCTGTAAGATACCATCCGTGTCCACGGGCTCAGGCATGGCCTATGTGCTGATACCCCGAAGGCAAGGCTAGCACCGTCATTTGTAAGACCCTGTGGACAATGAAAATGTGGTCATGCGTTGGGCTGCTAACCACAAGGTCAGCAGTTCAAAACCACTAGCTGCTCTGCAGGAGAGAGCTGAGGCTTTCTACTCCTAGAAAGAGGTACCGTCTCGAAAACCCACAGGGGTAGTTCCACCCTACCACACAGGGTCGCTATGAGTCAGCGGTGATTTGTTGTTGGCAGTGAGTTTCTTTCTTTTGCTGTTTACAAAGGAGAAAACTGCCGTTGAAGGTATTAAACTTTACATCTTTTCCCTTCCGCTAGCCATCTTTCCCTTGACTTTCTGTTGGGCCTTTTTATTTGGCATCTAGTGTCATGCTAAGCAAAACAAGTTCAAATGTTGGCTGTTTAGAAGGCTTTGACCATTCATCTTTACATTCTGCCATGCCAGTTGTCAGGGCAAGCACAGTAACCTGTAACATCTATGCAGTCTGAGATTACACCATGCGTATGTCATAGTTCAGTCCGACACATTACTAGAGCAAGGCAACACTGCACAAAACGACATCAACTGGCTTTGTTTCTCTTCTACAGGGAAGGGGCCGTGGTTGCCTCATCCTCTTCAGTGTGCTGACCCACTACAAGAAGTATTAAGAATAAGAAAACGCATGATGGGTCATTTCTCTTTCTTCAAATGCCTGTGCCCTCTTTCCACAGAGTGTCCAGGTTAAGAGCAAGATCAATTCATAGTATATCTTGAAGTCAAATTTGTAGGTCAGAACAAGTGTGTCCAATTCTTCTCTAACTTCGAAACATTTTCCCAGCAATTTAAAAGCTGCGACTGGAGCAAGTGAAAGTGACGATGAAGAAAAAGACTTTGTTTCTAGAAGGGGTTGGTTCAAGTGTGTCAAAGTGAGGGCAAATTTACATTTACTTAAAGGGAAAGTGTGAGTTGTCTCGAAATTCACTCATAACCCTGGGATTAGAGTAACAGTAAATCCTGGTTCACATGGGCACTGGGGTCTCTCAGGGCTGCCAGGGCTCACATGTCCTCAGTTGTAGATCTAAGAGACTTGCCTTGTACTTGTTTGAGCTTGACATAAGTCCCACATCGGGGAGGCCCACTGGGATTCTGTGCTCATGCTATGCCAAGAAAGTATATGCCAACAGAACCACAAGGCACACAGATATGCACAGCGCATGCCTCCCTCCTACCCACATATATTCTCCACAGTCCCATCGAATTTCACTTTTAAAAGTTCCAAGATAGAAAAAATAAATAATTTCAAAAAAGTAATTAAATCAAAAGGCAAAAACCAAACCTATTGCCATCGAGTCGATGCTGACTCATAGGGACCCTACGGGACAGGGTAGAACTGCTCCTGGGGATGCTGATACTGTCAGTCGTGAGGGGAGCAGAACACCCCGTCTTTCTCCTTGGGAGCTGTTGATGGGTTTTGAACTGTTGACTTGTAGTTAGCTCCCCAGTGTCTAACCACTACACCACCAGGGCTTGTCAAGAAAGCAATAGCAGAGCAGTAAACCAAGTGCAAGGTCGTTTTCCATCTCAGACCTCTTTTATAAGCTACAGGTTTAAAGAACTACATGTCCCTCCTAATTTTCATTCAATAGATAAACAGAACTGCCCACCAAGCAGTTCCCGTTGCAGAAAATGCCTGGCCCTTCCGATTCCCTACTTCTCATTCTCACACAGCAGAACGGCTGGGCGCTCTCTGGTCTCTTTTTAGTCTCATCTCTACGGAGTCACCTCGGAGGTTGGTTACAGGAGTTCTGGTTGTGTGTTGGGTTACTTGTGGGACTGCTAACCACAAGGTCAGCAGTTTGATGCTACGCACGGCTTGATGAGGCGGTCCAGCCTGGGAAACCCACGGGGGCGGTAAGAATGTCCTCAAGGGTTGCTGTGAGCCAGAATGGACCCAGTGGCTACGGGTTAGGTTTTCAGTCATTGGAGGTGAGTTGAACGTCCCTTAAATGTAACAACACCTGATTGCTCCTGTCACACTTCTCGGCCTTCAATCTTGTCCTTCGGGCTCTCTGCCATTTCCAAAAGGGATTTGATCTCTTTGCTGCATTAAAACCTTCCACACATCTCCCCACATTGTTGTTATGGCTAGCTCTCGAGCCAGCCTCACTCCTGGCATCCCCATGCGCTCGGGGACCAAACGCTGCCCACTCGTGCTCTGTCCCCATGATCTGTTAGGGATCAAACAGAAGAAGCAGCCGTATAGTTTTTATTGGCTGATTTTTAGAAGTAGATCACCAGACCTGTCTTTCTACTCCACCTTAATCTGGAAGCTTCACTGAATTCTGTTCATTGTCACAGCAACATGCAAGCCTCCAGTGAGAGATGGGTGGTGGGTGCTCAAGAGGGGCATTGGCTGGGAATTGAACTTGAATGTCCTACCACTGAACCACCAATGTCCCCTCCATCACGAGCATCTTTCATTAGACATAAGACCTTTTATGATCTGACCCCAGGCTACAGTTCCTGGTCTCACATTTCACTACTCCATCCTTAGTATGGGGTCCTAACAGCTCCCCAGCCGTACCAGGTACTCGCATGCCTCTCTGTGCTTTGCTCAGGCGATTTCCTCTGCAGGGAGAACCTGTCCCCAGCCAATGTCCACACATCCTTCACGACAAAATTAAAATGCCCTTTTCCACAGAAAGTGATTTCCTACTCATTCTCCCTGGGATTAGAATCTCTAGGATTGTCTTGTGTTTTATTCGACTTCTTCCATCAACTGCAGCACATGGTAAGTCATTTTAAAATCCTGGTTTACTTGTCTATTTCCCTTAGAAAGTGTGCACGCATGTAAAGCCTATGTCCATCCCGTCTCTACATGCGCAGCAGCTAGCACGGCGTCTGGCACTAGCCATTGCCCAACAGCGTCTGTGGACTAAATGGCATGATGACAATGAATGAATCACAAGTTATCCGACTCTGATTTAACACATCTCCTCTGAACTGGATTACTTCACAAACTCTTTTTGAAAGTTACCTAGCTGACTGGTTAATTTATCCTATTTTCTTGGGATTCCTGGTTAAGTAAGCTTATATTTACCAAAGGTACATGGCCTTGTAATTGCTAAGGTCTTGGGGCCCAGATGATGCTCACTTTTATTCTTTGATTCTGAGAACCTTCCAGAGCATCCGAAGCATACAGTAGGTGCTTAGTAAATACTGAGTGCGCGCATGGGCCTGCCGTCTACTGTCCACTCTTACTCTTTAGCTAATCCCTAAAGTGCATAGTATCCTGTGAAAAGAACCAGGTGAAATCAAAGGGCAGAATCATTCTTACATTTGTCTCAAGGCAAGCATCCATGGAAAAGCCAAAAAAGAGCATTAAAAAAAAAAACCACACATTGAAGAAGGGGCGGGGGTGGGGGTGAGAGAGGGAGCAGGGGGAAAGTGCATAAAAATAAATCCTGTGAATGCTTTCGCTTTCTGCCAAACTCCAAAGATACACCAATGAACTGGGACACCACGGGATAAAGAATGCACTTGTCTCCAAGGTCACAGCAACATCTGCGTCGTGTTAAAATGTGGACAGTGGCTGTGTGGTGAGGGACTCAACTAAACTGCTGTAAGGGAGATTAATTGACCATTTTGTCTAACAAAGTGCTGTAAGGGCTACTGAAGCTGAGACAGAAAGTCGCGTGGTTGGAACAGGACAAGGAAATGCTTACGACAGCAGGGCAGAATTGCCATCAAGTTCTCCAGCGTAATCCACTTCATCCTAATGCACGGTTCAGTTCATAAATGGTAAGAAGGTCGTTTTATAAGTTAATAATAATAAGCACTTTTTTTTTTGCCCTGGGAACTTTCCAGTGGCTATTAAAACCCCAAAGTCTTTTCCTCCTTGTCATTAACTTGACTCAAACGGGTCATGCATCCATAGGACAAAAGTGAATTCATTCTGAAGGCAAACTTTGCACTGATGGGCCAGGAAGCCATGTTCATCTTGTGTCATTTCCTAAAGACAGGACAAGCAGTGGCATTCGCTACAATCCACGTTGACCAGTGTCCAGTCACAATGACTACACGCACACCTAGGGCCAGACACACGGCACTGAAGTCTTCATGGGCAAAGGTGAGCTTCCAGGCTGAGCTCCGCGTTCAGAAGCCACACTGAGTATTGATCTCTGGATGTGACAGGCAAACTCACATCATGGTTAAAAAAGTGTGGGGGGTGGGGTGGGGAGGATTGAAGTCGTACCAAGTCTTCATCCAACATAATTTCAAACTTTACAGTAGAAAGCATGAATGGCAAAAGAAACTGGCTCACACTAAGCAGTTACTTCGATACAATGAGGTCACTTCTTATGCAATCTGTTCTGAGTTAGTAAAGAGAAACACACTCCTTTTCTACACAGAGCATGCAAATATGATCTGTGAGAAATTGACAAAAAGCCTCTGGACTCACTTCATCTCCATCTCTAATATTCATCTGCTTATAATTTCAAATATACAAACCTCAGTAGCCAACCAAAAGGGTAAATCTGAATGCCACAATTGAGATACACATATAAGTAGCGCATGGAACATTTGCAGGCAGAGCCAGATGGTTGTTGAAAACATAAGTACGCCTCAGCTATCTTTCCATTATATATTTCCCATTTGGAATGGGCTGGCATTCATTAAGAGGAAGAACACAACAGAAATCTGCACCACCATCACGCCCAGTGCCTGGCACACAGTACCAGCTATGAAAAATTATTCACATTTCATTACAGTTCATCTTCACAAAAAGAAACTCACAAAAGTCGGACTTCCTTTAGTGGGAAGAGCCTGATGGACGTGACTATAACTATATAGACTGTGACTCAGCCAAACACGAAAACGAAACACAGAAGCAAAGAGGCTCCCGGGTTGACTCAGCCGCCTGACAATACCATTATTATCTCATTGTTTCACATTTCTCCATTTCCCTCCCCTGCCATGGGCCTGTCCCTTCCCCGGCAGTCATTCCCGGCCCCCTATCCACAGACCACAGTCCAGAGAGAGGAAAGGGGAAAGAATAACTTTCTGACAGAAAACCTTTCCGAGAGAAAACCTTTCCCAGAGGCCCCCTCTCCTCTCCTCCAACAGATGTACCCTTTGGTACTGGTTGGCACGTTCTCCCAATGAGTAAATGTGATTACCTCAGATTTGTTCCGAGATTGTGCTAGGTGGTGACAAGTCAATCATCATGACACGTCTTCCCAATTTTCCATCTCAAAGCAGAGACCTCAACATGCTAGGGTAAGACAAGAAAGAAAGACATGAGTCCCAATCACTATGCATTGAGACTTGATCCCTGAGTCACAGCCTGGTTGTAATCAACCTACAGTGGATGGTTGTTTGAGTGAGAAATTAACCTCTAAGGTGACAAACTACTAATTTTATGGGATAATAATTACTGAAGCATCTAAATGCTAGGGTCTTTATGAAAAATTGCTGGAACAATACAAATATGTTAAGAATAACAACTCATTATGTAAAATGTATTATTTGTCATGTTTCCTACTATAGATTGAGTTGAGCCCCCACCCACCCCAAAAATCTGTTGAAGTTCCAGCCTATGGGTTTGACCTTGTTTGGAACTAGGATCTTTGAAAAAGTTAGTAGATAACCTTAAGTCGCACTGGAGTACTGTGGGTCTTCACTCAGTCTAATTGCCAGCCTAGAACAGAGGAGGAGAGACACAGAGGGCAGACAGCTGTGTGAAGGTGGAGGCAGAGATTTAGAGCCTCATGGATCCCAATCCAACTTTCCCCAGAAACTGGGAGAGAAGCAGGTAGTTATCAGAGCCCTCAGAAAGAACTGACAGGACTTCCCACTCCCAGACTCCAAGAGCAGAATAAATTTCTGTTCTCACACCCCAGCCCTAAGCAGATGCTGAAGTTTTCCATACCCATAGCATTCCCTAAAGTTTTTACAGAGAGTGTTGGCACTGGTCTCTAGAAAAGGGCTACTGAAATCTCTGTAGGTGGCCAAGGACCAGTTCCACGTCCCATGGTCTTACTGGAATTTCAGGGAGCCTGTTCCTCAGTGTGTTCGTCTGGGGAGACTAGAGAAACAAATCCACTGACACACCTATGTATATACGAAAGAGATATATACACAAGAGCAATTGAACATTGAGAAAATATCCCAGCCCAGTCCAGATCAAGTCCGTAAGTCCACTATTAGCCCATATGTCCAATACCAATCTATAAAGTCCCCTTCAGATTCACGAAATACATGCGATGAAGCCAAATGCAGGACGATTACAAGTCAGTGGGTAGGAAGTCTCTGGGTCCAGTGGCGTTGTAAGCATCTCAGTGCTGGCAGGGGTCTCTCTGTGACTTCTCCGGCTTCCGAGGTCTGGTTGCATCCATATGGACTGTTTTCTGCAATGTCTCCCAGGGAGTAGCAGAGAGAGAGTGGTGTCTTCCTCCTCCAAGAAGGAAGTACCAGATTTCCCCGAATTCTCAGGAGAAGGCCATGCCCACACAGAGGCCTCATTGGCTATCTCCAGAATGACAGCCTAGACTCCACCCTACACTCTTAATCCTTAAATTGACACCAGATTAGGTGACTACCACACTCAGCCTTAGACAGTGCGTGGGCACAAGGAAGGTTTTGCTCTTTTGTACCACTCTTGGCGAAGTTCAGACTGTCTAGTCTATCAGGAGAGTGCTATGTAGCTGTGTCTACAATACAGACATTCTCTAGATTCCGCTTTACCACGGTGGCAATGGTAGGGGACAGAGGAGATCGCAAAACTGATCATGGCCAAGCGATGGGCTTCTTGACCTCAGCTTATCGACAAATCAGCTTCCTTCTTACCATTGGAAATGCAAAACGGCCCTCCTCTTTTTTGCAGCGTCGTTGCGTTGTGTTTGTCAGACTTCCCTCATGTGACAGTCACTTGAGATCGTTATTTATTCCTATTCTGCCCGACACTGTCGAGTTTATGAAAGCATGGGGAATAATGAGTCCGTTTTTATACTCTGGGATATATGCAGACTAATATCGAGTGAGGCAAAAAATAATGCAAGGTATAGTTGATTCGTTTTGGGGAATGCACTTTTCAAAAACTGAATTAAAACATTCAAAGACTTCCACTGCCCCCCCGCCCCGCCCCAGCTTTAGCAAGATGAGGTCCCAGGCAGAACAGGCACAGAGCGGGTTTTAACCTTTCGGAAGCACCGGGGTGAATGCAAATTCTTCAAAGCAAACGGCGCATATTATTCCCTCTTTCATTCCATTCCTATATCAAACCCGAGAGTTGAAAGGGAGTGGAAGGGAAACGGATATTGGAATGGACCAATTTTTTTATCCAGTTAATTGAGTCAGGTTTCGTGACATAAGCGGGGCCCTAGGAGCCTGGGTAATGACAGGAGAGAGAAACTTGAGCGCCAGGAGGTTGGAGGCAGTAAGTTGTGAGTTCAATGGCCTGACCCGGGCAAAGCTCAAAGAGGAGGCAATGACTACAGAGAAATGCCAACTTTGTTTCCTATCGATCATTCCGTCAGGTGCTTGGATTCAGAGCTGAAGACCAACACCTTTGTTATGAGTCTGCATGCCAAAATCTTTACTCCCATAATTTCCCACAGACCGTTTATCTCTTTAGCAACCAAGGACCACAATTAGACATAGCATTTCCTACCCAACTGCTTCGGCAACCTCAGGCTTTTCATGCTTCCTACAGTTGAAATGAAAGATGCTTGTGGTAATCATTGCTGGAAATTTCCAAGGATACGAGGAAGCTACTTTGTACGCAGAAATTAATTTACAGGCAGAAAAAAAGTCATTTTCTAAAGTCAAAGTCTTTAAATCTCCTTAAAGTCACCTCTCACTGAAGTCACGCAGAATCTGCCATAACCACCTAGCCACTGAGGACTCCCAGGGCATGTTCATATGTGAAGTTAGAGTAAAGGTTGGTGTACCTGTGAGCTACTGGCGAGTCCGCCCCTGGGTGAGAGAGACCCCATGTATAACAGCGTAAAGTCCTGCCAGTCCTACGCCTTCCCACAATCGGTTGCAGCCTGGACCACGGGGGCCACTGAGATTCTTCAGAAGTCAATATCCAGGACTCGTTCTTTGCGTCCACGTCAGGAAGCTCCTCTGAACCCTGTTCTCTATCAGAGGAACCCCACGCAAGCTTCCACTTCCCAGTGGACGGCGAGAATTCCACCACGGAATCACCAATGTCCTGAAATGTTTTCTAGTCCCGTCATCATATTTTGCAGGTAAAGGACCACATTGCAAAAGCACCCAGTGACTTCCCTAAGAATAAATAGGACATTCAGGCAGAAGCTGGGTGAGAACTTAGGCGCCAGTTCTTCCCACTACAGACACAATAAACTGCACGAGTAGAAAGCCATTACTCAGTAAGAGAAAATCTCCATTTATTATCTCTAAGACATTTTATAAACTTAACTGAGGGAAAGAATTAAGCAAGGTCATATGAGTCTGAGCAAGGAGATTGAAAGACTGTTTTTTTCGGAGTCGCCTCACCCTTGACCCAGTTTGCAAGATCAGGATGAGTGAAACGAATTTCTCAGTCTACATTTGGAAACACAGTTCATTTCTGTTTTGCAAAATATCTAAATTCAAATGTGCACCAAAATTCATTTTCATCATGAACCAGACTATATTCTCATCTGTCACAGAATTTTTAAAGTCTGAAACACTTCCCCCAAGAAACCATGAGGCATTTACTACTTTGTAATTCATTCTGTTTCTAATTCCATCAACAACTCTCTATGCACAAAATCTGTGATCCATCACATAAAGCTTTGCCTTTAATTTTTTACTTCTACAGAATTATCAAACATGAGTCTCACAACATGAAAATCTCTACTACTGAATAGAGAGGGGAAAGTGTAATTAGAAATTCTTCAAAACTCCTGGGGACAAAAAAAGAAAGTGGGAAGCGTTTATTTTAATAGCGTCTGCATATTGGAACTTGCTGCATCTTCTGAACAAATATTGATGGAAATATAATCAAGACTTTTTCAAACTTCCGGCTTCCTCGTTAACATTTTCTCCAATGTCTTCATAATAAGTGTCCCATGACATTTCAGTTTTCTACTCGGGCTGTGATGTAAAAGCCGTTAGAAATATACAGAGAGCGCACGGAGAATAAGATTGCCAGACTTCGACACTTGCTATTTCAAACAAAACTTGTCACCGGTTCAGTAACGACTACCCAAAATGGTATTTGTGTAGCTCAGTTAAAAGAAATATTATAAAGCAAGGCACCAAAACTATGGCTAACTCAAATCATGATTCAGATTCCTTCGCAGCTAGGTTAAGTACATGAAATATGCATACATATATTACAAGACCATGGGCTCACAAATATATACAAAAGGTGAAAATTGAAAGTAGTTTGGATCTGCCATCTCCTTCTAATCCTGAAATAATTCTCTTAATAATAAACCAAGGATGATAGACTTCAAGGTTTTGTTTATTTAGAACACTATAATCCCTTCCCAATTTTGACTTTAAAATTTTTTTAAAACCAGAGGGGGGAAGGAAATAGCCCTATCCTATGTTTACTGGTATAACCCTTGCCTTTTTCTGTATATACACACAAAAGGAAGGGCGGAAGAAAACAATGGAAACTGAGAAGGTGAGTAATCAGGAAAGACGGAAGAATGAAAATCCAAAATCCACGTGGCTCTGCATCATGAACCCTTTGCCGTCCATTTCATTGAGGGGTCTGTGGGGTCCCATATGGGCTGTCTAACATGACCATTGTAATAATGCATGCATGAATAGCTCATCTGTTTGACCATGCAGATTGGCCCTCCAAAAATATCATCTGAACTAAAAATCAGCCCTGGGCTTACACTCTTGAGTCTAGAAGGAATACTCCGTTTCCTTTGGAAAATTAGATGGGAAAAAGCATGTCATTAGGAAGGCCAACTAGCAAACAAATGAGCGTCTAGGACCCTGGCTCTGCGCCAACTTCCTAATCCATTCCCTTCCTTCATAAATACAGAAATTTTATACTAAATAAATAGCTTCGTCCACAAGACTGCTCTTTAAAAGGTATCTTCTTTTTTTAAAAAAAATCCTTTTATTGTGGGCTCAGACAACTTGTATCACAATCCATGCACCCATTGTGTCGAGCACATTTGTACCTTTGTTGCCATCATAAATGGTATCTTGCTACCAATTCTATAAAAATATTATTTTGCAGTCAGAAGATTAAAAAGTCCTATCTCGGGACCCTGTTGTTCCTTGAGATTTAATGGTCTCGATGTTTAATTTTGAAATTGAGTTAATTACAAAGCAAGTGAGAACTCATTCTCAAGCTTTTGTCTCTGTCTACATGGATTATTTCCAGTCTTTTGTATTCCGTACCAATGAATTTCAACGACAGTGGATTTTAGCCTGCCCCTCGAGAGATCTGCAATGTATGAAGACCTTTGATTATCACACCTGGAGGACAGGTACTCTATCAGCATCTAATGGTTAGAGACCAAGATGCACCTAAACATCCTACCATGCACAGTACAGGCTCCCCACCACCACCTCCCTGATACAGACCAATGCAAAAAAATTATTATCTGATCCCAAAAGTAATAGCATCAAGTTTAAGAAACCCTTCCCGAGATTACGTGGTTCATCCAACAAATGTGATGGATTTACTATGGAATATCTTGGATTTTCCAACTATTCTAATTCACACCAAATCTCTAGCTTCCTTTAAATCAACAAATATGTAGCTGGAATTTAAAGACATGAGACTAGGAAAGTTCTCCTGGGAGAAGATGAGCATAGATAACCTCTTGAAATTATATATATGTGTGTGTGTGTGTATACATATATAATTTATACACATACATATATAATTATAAGAGGTTAAATATATATGATTTTAACAGGTTACATCTATGCTCATATCTCATATATAATTTAAAGATTATATATGAGAACAAAGCACATAATTTAAAGATTTATAAAGATATGTTTAATATATAATAAAGATAGATATACATAATTTGAAGACAGATAGAAAAAGAGAGAGCTAGATAGATAGCGAGAGAGATAAATACAACAGAGCCCTGGGCCACTCTCACATGTAGAGATTCAAGAGATGAGGAGGAGACAGAGAAGACTTAGAAAGGAAGCCCAGAAAGGCAGAAGGAGAACCAGGCCAGTGTGATGTTCCTGAGGTAAAGTGCAAACAGTATTTCAGCATACAAAGTGATCAACAGAACCAAACACCTGGTAAGTCAGGCCAGAGGAGGGCTGATGAGGGCCCAGTGCACGGGACTGGAATGTGTTCGAGAGAGAGCAGATGTGAGCATTTGGAGGGCACTTGGACAACTGTCTCAAAGACTGAGCCCATCTAACCACATTTGCCAGCGTTCTCTGCTTAATTTTTATTGTGCATGCTACCTGTTATTTAAAATGTAACTCCCATAGTCAGCATTGAATCAATTTTCCAATTACTGCAAAACTATATATATATATCTGTCTCTGGACTCTTTGGCTATACCGTCTTTGAAAACATGGTTTGACCCCTGCGCTCCCACTTCTGTTTTAATTTTCTGTCCTATACGTTCTTTTGGATCCCCCCAGCTCCCGACTCAAGACATGCAGGTTAAACCTGCCCTGCCACATGCCCTTCTTAACGCCCATACACACCATCCCAACTTCAGGGAAGAAAAGAGAGAGCCCAGCCCATGCGTCTTCATCTTTTAGTCCTCGTGCCTTTGGCTTCCATTCCAGGGGCCTACACGTAGTCACACGGTCAGGTGTACACAAGGGAAAAGGGCTGTGAAACACAATCTCTACCTAGGATGTCATGGGCCCGGGTGAGACAAGGGGCTTCTCTTTCTAAAACAAAGGAGAGAAGACTGAGTAACTGGGAAACAATGCACAATCTCTGCATGACCAGAAACATCTCCTTATGTTTCTTCAGAGTTTTCTATATTGCGTTAAATTATCTCCTCACAGATACTGACTGAATGGAGCATCTGTGACTGTTCTAGTAACTTTCTTTCCTAAATATAAATAGGATATTTTTTCTTTGTTGTTAATATTTTTTATAATTTCAATAGGATCTCTGGAGTGAATCTTTTCATTAGTTGCTCTTAGATCACTTTACACATGCACTTTGAAGTCATCCCTTTAGGCTAAGACTATGTCCTTCCATGTGTTCTTATTATTTATGTTCCATTTGATCTGTTGTATCAGTAAGTCCTGTAATCTTTACATTGACTATATCCCTTCATATTTATGCTTTTCTATTACCCATTTTCTTTTTTTTAATTATTTTATTAGGGGCTCATAAAGCTCTTATCACAATCCATAAAGCTCTTATCACAATCCATACATACATCAATTGTGTAAAGCACATTTGTACATTCATTGCCCTCATCATTCTCAAAACATCCACTCTCCATCCAAGCCCCTGGCATCAGCTCCTTATTCCCCCCCCCCTTCCCACTCTCTCCTCCCTCATGAATCCTTGATCATTTATAAATTATTATTTTGTCATATCTTGCCCTGTCCGACATCTCCCTTCACCCACTTTCCTGTTGTCTGTCCCCCAGGGAGGAGGTCACATGTAGATCCTTGTAGTCGGTTCCCCCTTTCCAGCCCACCCTCCCTCCACCCACCCAGTATCGCCACTCACACCACTGGTGGTGAAGGAATCACCCACCCTAGATTCCGTGTTTCCAGTTCCTATCTGTACCAGTTTACATACTCTGGTCCACCCAGACTTGTAAGTAGAATTGGGATCATGGTAGCGGGTGGGAAGGGAGGAAGCATTCAGGAACTAGAGGAAAGTTGTATGTTTCATCGTTTCTATATCACACCCTGACTGGCTCGTCTCCTGTAAGGGGCTGTCCAGTGGCCTACAAATGGGCTTTGGGTCTCCATTCCGTACTCTCCACCTCATTCACTATGGTATGGTTTTTTGTTCTGATGATGCCTGATAACTGATCCCTTTGACACCTAGTGATTACACAGGCTGGTGTGCTTCTTCCATGTGGGCTTTGTTGCTTCGAAGCTGCTTGTCTACCTTCAAGCCTTTAATACCCCAGATGCTATATCTTTTGATAGCCGGGACCCATCAGCTTTCTTCGCCACATTTGCTTATGCACCCATCCATCCTCAGCGATCATATCAGGGAGGCGAGCACACAATGATATGATTTTTTTGTTCTTTGATGCCTGATAGCTGATTCCTTCGGCACCTCTTCCTATCACACGTTTTCATCGCTTTATCCTTTTCTGTTTTACTGGTTTGATTTCTTCCATAAACAATCTCACTATAACTATCATTTCATTCCTTATTTCTTGTCACATGGCCAACCCTTTTTCAGAGAAGCATATCATTCAAAACTAATGAAAAACCTGCAGTAATTTTTCTATGTTACTTCCATTTCTGAAGAGTTACTTCCATCTACCCATCCATCAATCCATCCATGCAAACTACCGGTCTATTGTGAAATAGAAATCAGATGGGAGTTGGGGGAGGGGGTGACTATAAATCAGACTTGATTGTCTCTCAACACCACAAAGGGAACATTCACAGTAAAAGAAACAAGAAAGAAAATTTATTTCATACAAACTAGTTCTGTTGTGGACAGGGGCCTTTGATCTTTCTTTCTGTGTTCTCTTCTGCTAGGGTTCGGAGGGTAGAGGCTCTGCTGGTAATCCCACCAGAAGGACCACTCTAAAGCACATCATATGTGCTAGACCCTTCCTCTCTGCTCTCAATAGATACATCCCTAAGGAAAGGTCTTCTCCGTGCCCAGGTCTCTGTTTTGTGAGGCAGCCAGATAAGGATGAAGCAAAGAGGACACAATTACTTGAGTTCCAATGCCACTGCCACAAAAATAAGAGAAACCTAAGAATGGAGTTTCCTGAAGTCCCTTCAACCCATTTACACATACCGCCTACTTCTTCAATGGGGATTCGTTTACCATTCAGTGACAGGGGTTAGGAATAAGCAATATTTGTTATTCCTCTGAGTTACAGGCATGCCACGCATCTCTCAGGACAAACATCATTTTGTCTTTTTATTATTATTCAAACCCCATCGGCAAAGTCTTAGCAGAAATTTTGTAAGTTTCTCAGACTGGGGGTAGGGTGGGCAGGGTGGAAGAAGATGAAATAGAGTAACAGAGAGTGAAAGGCAAATTGGTTATTTTGCTGCCCAGCTAGTTCAAGTCAAATCTACCTCCAGGCAGCCGCTCCTATAAAGGCCTCTATTGACTCCAGGCTTACAAACTTCATGAATCGATGCATGCGCAAACTCACAGTACCTCGTGGCCAGTCAGCAGCATTCAGGCATGGGAAACATTAGCCTGACTCGTTATCGGTCAAGAATGTGTTCAGGGTATTTTATAAGTAATGTCCCTGACTGGTACAAACGTTACCTCACTCAGCTGCTCATCGAAAACCTGAAGGCTTGAGTCTACCCAGGAGCCCCTTGGAAGAATGTCTCGTGACCCACTTCTGAAAGATCAACCACGGAAAACTCTCTGGAGCACAGCTCCACGCTGACACTCACGGGGCTGCGTAAGTGGAGTGGCCTTGGTGACAACGGCGTAGACTACATGGGAGAAGCATGGTTCTCTAAGCCATCAACTCACCCAAATGTCCTCCCCTCCTCCTTGAAAGATGTTCAAGAGTCCCCAAGCCAGGGGACATTAACGGTCAGGTGCAACTGATCAGGTGTGGATCTGTTCTGATTTCACCCTCTTCCTCAGGATTTCTCTCTCTCTCTCTCTCTCTCTCTCTCTGATTTATGTCATGTTCAGTCCCAGCGCTCGCTCTGAAACGCACAGGACACGCCCCAGAAGCACTCCTTCGGTGTCTTACCCACTGGCCACCCAAGTTCCCTCAGGTTCCGAACTCTGCGCCTGAGGTCAGTCACCGGTGCTCCTAGGAACCCAGACGTCAATGAAATTCCTCTACTGGCTCACTGTCTCGTGGACACCTAATGTCCTTCACCCAAACACGCAAAGCAGGTTCAGGAACATGCAAAAGAGGAGATTTGCTGTCGGTATCTATTTCCCTCCTTCCACAGACGAGAATTCCAACACCATCGCTACACCATCAAGAATGCAGACACATCTCACATTCCATGCAAATAGCCAGTTGCCGTTCATCAAGGCCATTTGGCTCCTTAGGTCACTCATGAATTTCTTGAGTTATTCAAGAATTGAACTGCTTTGAGACCTTTGGGTCCTTGCTATAGGATCGTATTGTGTTACAAGTGCAAAAATGAATCGCAGCAATGAGTCAGGGAAGGAAGGTGTCGGGGTCACGGTTCCTGAAGCAGTCTTAAGTTACCACACTCGGGTTATTCACAATAGGGCTGGAGTCAACTTATTTACGGCCAGATGGGGGCCTTGCATGCCTCCACTTTCATTTCCTTCGCAGGCTCTCCCCCTTGGTAGCTTTTAAATCCTGAACAGTTGTTAAAAAAATAAATAAATAAACGGTTATCATTTGCATCTTGGGCCCCGGAGATCCCTTGTGTGCTGTGTGTGTGTTTTTCAAATGAAGATCATCTTACAGCGGTCACTTGCGGCATGCAAAACTATACCCTGGGCTCAATACACCTCGATCCAAAATAGGTTTTAATCCTTTTACAATTCGTGCGATGCTTTTACCTAAGCACATTCTCTTCTTTCACTTCTAGAAAGGCACAAGCTGTGCGGCCAGGTGCTAAATGATTCAGGAAGTGCAACCGAAGTTCAGCAAAGGAAGTCGGCCCGACGTATAGTAGTGGGAAAAGCTTGAAGGATCACTGTGATACGGAGGAGAGCCAACGTACACAAAAGCATGGAGCTGGGCATCAAGTAATCACAAGTTAGAAATGCAAGTGCTAGTCTAGATTGCAAACTAGACACAACATATAATGAAATCTCCCATTAAGGTGATGCTAGAGGTTGAATTGTGTCCCACAAAAGAGATGCTGAAGTCCTAACGTGCTGTTGCTAAGAATGCAAATTTATTTGGAAATACTTTGCACTGATAATGAACTGACTTAACCTGAGGGATGGAACCATCACAGTCCACTACAGCTGTTGTCCTTAGAAGGAGGAAGGAGAAACAGAGAAACAAGAAAGATGCCATGTGACGAGAGGGACAGAGACTCGACTTATGCTGCCCAAACTAAGGCACACCCAGGGTCATCGTCAGAAGCAGCAGATAGGAAATATCTCCCTCCACAGCCATTGAAGATAGCACGGCCCATCTAAAACCCTACATTCGAAAAACAAGCCGCTCACCTTGTGTTAACTTGTTACAGCATCCTTAAGAAACTAATACAGGCAAAAGAACATGGTTGGGAAAATACACAAAGAAATTCGATTCTTCTCAATGCCATCCATCCATCCATCCAGCTGAGTGCAGTCAACCGCAAGCAAACAACTCTCTGATACCCTCTGACTTCAGCCAAGAGGCATCTGACACCAGCAACAATAGTCCTTATTCCATAGCCTTTTCTGGATTTCTGGCAACTACCTGTTTGTATACTCCAGCAGATGTTCTCAATAACCTTCATGAGGTCGCCCATGGAGAGCCAGAGTCAGCAGCGCCTCCGGACTGAGAAGATGTAGAAGAAAAAGGCAGTCCGTTGTGAACATTTCACTGTAGTGCATTACTGTGCCTTCCAGGTACGTGAATCTACAGTTACCTAGACCTCTACCGTCGCCTCTTCTCTTCTCTGTTCCATCACTGTGGTCCATCTCAGACCCCATTACATCAGGTTTTTTGGTTTGTTTTCTAATCATTTTATTGGGGGTTCATGCAGCTCTTATAACATTCCATACATTGATGGGATCAAACATATTCATACATATGTTGCCATCATCGCTTCCAAAACATTTTTTTACTTTGAGTCTTTGGTATAAGTTCCTCTTTTTCCCCCAACTTCCCCCACCCTCCCACTCTTGTGAAACCTTAATTATATATTATTAGTATTTTGTGTCTTACACTGTCCATTGTCTCCCTTCTCCCACATGTCTTTAATTCATGCCTTTTGGAGGGGGCCTAGATATCCAACCTTGTGGTGGGCTCCCCCCAACTTTGTCATCCCTTCCTCCTCCCCAGCCATCCTCGTGCCCTCACGAGATCACCACTCCCACTACTGTTCTTGAGGGGTTTGTCCTGAACTCCATGTACTGAGAGCTTTTATCGGAGCCAATGCATACTCTCCACTCTAGCCAAATATGAAAGGTAGAACTGGGTCATGGTAGTGGGGGTTGGGGAGGGGAAGCATTCAGGAACTAGAGAAATAATCTGGTGTCAATTTGAGGATTAAGAATGTAGGGGTGGAGTCTAGCCTGTTAATCAGAGTATAACCAATGCGATCTCTGTGTGGGCATGGCCTTCTGAGGATTCTGGGAACTCCCGTATTTCCTCCTTGGAGGTGGGAGACACACTCTCCCTCAGCTCACTCCCTGTGAGGAATCCCTGTGAAGACACATGGAGAGAGGCTGATGGAGCCACACCTCTGGAGCCAAAGGCAGCACATAGAGACCCCTGCCAGCGCTGAGATGCTTACAGGCCTCTGGATCCACAAGACTTCCACCCACTGGCCTGTGATCTCCCTGCATTTGGCATCATGTGTTTTGTTGAGTCTGAAAAGGACTTTATAGACTGGTATCGGACATATGGGCTCATGTCGGACTTAAGGACTTGCTCTAGAATGGGCTGGGATGTTTTCTCCATATTCACCTGTTCTTGAATGGAAAGCTCTTTCTTATACGCATACGACTGTCTATGGATTTGTTTCTCTAGTCCACCCAGACTAACACAAGGAATGACGTGTGTTTTGTTGGTGCTCTGCTGCACCTTGGTGAAATCATCCCTTCCTTATCAACCTTCTGTGGGGGGATGTCCAATTGTCTACTGATGGGCTTGGGGTCTCCACTATAACCTCTCTCATTCACATCAATGTGACTGTCTGTTTTGGATCTTTGATACCTGATCCCATCACCTCATGATCACACAGGCTGGTGTGCTTCTTCCATGTGGGCTTATTTGCTTCCCTGCTAGATGACTGCTTGTCTAACATCAAGGCTCTAAGACCCCAGATGCTATATCTTTTGATAGTTGGGCACCATCTGCTCTCTTCACATTTGCTTATGCACCCATTTTGTCATCAGTGATTGTGTTGGGAAGGTGAGTATCAAAGAGTGCCAGGTTATTAGAACAAAGCATGCTTGTGTTAAGGAAGGCCTTGAGTAGAGGCCCAAAGCCCATCTGCTATCTTAATGTTTAATATATAAATATATGTACATTGACCTCTATCCCTTTCACAATAAATTAATATATTTACATTTATGCATGCCTATAGCTATACCTTTATAAATAGCTTTTTCCTCCTCGGTCTTTCCACTGTTTCCTTTCACCTTCCTCCTATCCCACTATCATGCTCACCCTCCATTCGGCTCTCAGTGATTTCTCTCCGATACATTGCACTTGATTAAACAACACCGGGCATGATACACCCTCCTCACCACCAAATTTAGATCTCTTGTGGCTCCCTTTGGCCTGAGTTTATAGGCTACCCACTCCCCATCCCATGTCCCCCCAACCTCTGGTCCTGCTGTTCTCTTATCGGGATTGTACATCCTGCCTATTTTATATGGATAGACATAGGACAAAAGAAAAACAAACAAAAATAAAAAACAAAAAGTGACATTAGTTTTAAAGTAAATCTGCTACAACTGAATCGGCAGCTTAGGAAGATTATAGAGGGGTCATTATAAAACTGCTGCCAAGGATTATAAGATGGATCATTATTAAGGAAATGCAGGAAGATGAGAAAGCAGCAGAATCTGTAGAAATTGGAACTTCCTGCGCTCCTGTCAGGGGTCTGGTGTTGTTGTCTTTTACTTTCAAAATAGAATTATAAATATAAGTGGTATAGTTGTGAAAATGAATATAAAAATAGCAACTACATCTTCATTCATGCTTCCTTCATCTTTCACTGCTTTAAGTATTGAAACACACACACGTAATTACACACCTGAACATAAGTTTGCCACATTAAGAACCACTCTTAAATATCTCTGTTTAAAGGCATCTTCTGATGCACAGGCCTAACTAAGGGTGAGGAGGGAGGGGGACCCTGGTAATTCATCAACCTGAGGTAAACGCAGCAAATTGGTAGGTCAGGAATGATACAATGTACATTTATGGTAGAGGCACGAGCAAATGGGGAATATGGAACATTTTCTCTTATCTGAAGGGGGAAAATGTTACTTTTTACACTACTAGGTGCATCGTGTGCAATTCAAGGCATTGTAATCATTTGTCTGACTCTGTTGAAGTAGGTGCAGATAATGACTACCACACTTACAATTCATTAAGAAGTACCCTCTGCTATTACTAACATCTTCTTAAAGAAAATGACCATTGTTCAGTATGGCAACACATTTCTCCCTGAAACTGTAGATGTTAGGTACTTTGTGCAATTGCAGTAACCTACTGAGAAACAGATGGATTTGTGAATGATTGATGGATGAACAAGGGGATGGTTGTTTAGGGCCAGTCATCTGAATCGTGTCCTGGGAGAGTTCCCATGGAGTTACATAGGACGACAGTCTGGACCAGCATACACGTGCCTCATGATTGAAGAAAGAACAGCTGCTTCTATTTCAACATTTTCAGCCTCACACATATATCCATGCTAGTGAAGCTTAGAGGTAAAAATAAAACGTAAGAAGAAAATTACAAAATGAGCTAATAATAATAAAAGAACTGGGAAAAAATCCCCAAGAAAGCCAAACCCAGGCTCATGTAGATTGGGGGAAAATATGAGTCAATTACATAGATAATGCTCAGAGAAGCAGAAATCAGGAAAATTGGAGAGCTTTTGAGATGTGCAAGTCAGGATGAGAAGTGCTCGCATGCATCTAATTGCAATCTTATCATAAGACAGTTAAGATTTAGAGAACAGAAATTAATGAAGGAGGTAATAGCTAAAAAATTTTCCAGACTCAATTAAAGTAAGATCCCCAGATATCAGAAGTACGAAGTATATCAAACAGGTAGCAGAAAACCATAACTAGTCAAAACATAGTTAAATTAAGATCTTTTTTCACACAGAGAGAAACATCTACAAGAAAAAAGAAAATGTTCTAAAGCTGATTATAGTGATGACGGTACAACTCTGCGTAATCTGATTAAGTGGTTGAGTTGTGTGCTGTGTGAATTATATGCCAATAAGATAAATGAAGTACCAAAGAGAAAACCTAGATTACCAACAAAGGGACAAATAGATCAACAGCAGACTTCTCAGAAGCAATAACGAAAGATGGGCAAGAGTGGAATTTCTTCAAAATGGTGAGAAAAGCTCAAAGCTGAGTATCCAACAAAGCTCTTTCAAAAACAAAATGAAAATCAAAACAACTTAAGATTTTTTTAAAAGCCTACTGAAAAACTTTTAATGAACTTACTTCAGGAAGAAAAAAACATCATGTCAGGAAGAAAAATTTGGAGTATAGAAAGATAAGCAAAAACAAACAAGTAAACAAGCACTGTAAGCATTTGGGTAAAACAAAACAAACAACATATAAATAATTCAAAACAATATTGATCCCATAATTTGTGAGCGTTACAAAGAAAAGCTGTATTGATAAGAGTGCTTAGTAAGAGCATGTGCACGTACAGGGGGTGATTAGACGTCCCGCACTAAAGTCCTGGTCCTTTTTCAGAAAGAATGGCAGTTGCTGGTTTACATTGTATAAGTATAACTTAAAAGTAAACCAAAACAATCCAATGGAGTAAGGGTAAAATATACGAAAGATGGCAAGTATCACAGACTGGCTTGTGTCCATTCACTGGAGCTGTATTGTACAGAGGAGCAGACATAATTTGGCTTGAAGGTTCAATCTTCCACTTGGCTTTCTTACCCAAAGCAATCGCGTGGGGATAGTCATAGTACCTCCTTCATAGGGTCCTTGGGAGCTCCACAGTGCTGTTGAGCGCCCAGGATGAGGTAACACATGTAATGTACTTAGAAAGATCCTTGGCATAGAGCACACACACAAATAAACCAGGTATTTTTAGTGTAGACAGGGATAGCTGAGACAAGTTTTGTACTTTGGAAACACTTGAATGTGGGAATGGGTGGGTAAGTTTACATTTTAAAAAAAGACAAGTAAAGCAACAAACGACTGATAGCAAGTCGATTTCCACTCATAGTGACCCTACAGCACAGAGCAGAGCAACCCCTGTGAGCTTCCATTATTAACTCTTTAAAGAAGGAGAAGTTCTCCTCTTTCTCCCCCAGAACAGTTGGTGGTTTCAAACTGCTGACCTTGCAGTTAGCAGCCCAGCACACAACCACGATGCCAGGTAAATAGTAGTAAGAACAACAGAAAATAGGAAAATATATATATATATGTATATCTATCTACATATAGATATACAAAACCCAAGAGACAAAAGTGATACAGATGAGTTGTGACCAGTCTAAAGCCAGTGGAACACAGGAGAGGTGGCTGGGGACTGCTTCATGTTTCCTGAGGACCCCATTTCCTCTTTGCCTAATTCTCCCTGCAGGATGTCTTACTGGAAGTCCATGGTTACCATGAGAAAACAGCTGTATCTGACAACAGCTGTGTGTGCATTCATCTCATTAAAAAAAAATCTTTCAAAGTTCGGACATTAATGTTATGTGTCACCAGTAATGTCATGAGAAATTTAAAGAGAAAAATGTGGGGTCTGCAATTAGTAGCCCTTGGGCAAGAAAGCTTCTGCTTCTGAACATGTCCAAACACTACAAGGTCGAAGGAAACAGAACCCAGTAGGGCAGACGCCTAACCTCTCAGTGCTGCTGGCTTCAAACTCACGCACACGAGCATGCAAACATGGGCACAGCCAAGCTGGCAGGCACACATGCATGCACATGTCTACACACATTGCACAGCCATATGCCCAAGTGTGTACACACATAATGCATGTGCACACATACCCACTAGCTACATAATTATTCTAGCATAGCAATTAGCATCCGGCAAATGTACTGATATCCAGCTTTCTTTTAATTCTATATTTATATTCCTAGCACTGTTCACATTTTTTGAATCATGAAAACAATCCCTATCAATGTTAAATATACTGTAGGAATAATTAAGTGTATTCTTAAGGGTTTACATTATTCAAATAGGATTCTGTGTTTGGACTTGTCCTGAGTAATAAATTCACTTACGTACATTGAGAATACAGTGATTATAATTTCACAAGTATGCAATTCTCTCTCGACTATAAAATTCTCTCTCGCCCTCAACAGAGAAATGTTCTGTCACATTATTACATTATGCTCAGTCAACCTATAACTATTTAATAGAAAACACATTTCTGTGAAGGTGATTAAATTTGAATAGAAAATCCTTGTCACAAGAATACAACACTTGGAGAACACACCAAAACAACTTCCTGAATGATCTGCTTGTCTTTTGGCCAATAAACAGCAATTTCCTCTCTTTTCAGTATTTGTCCAATTACATAGTGAACCTAAAACCATTGGCCTTTTAACCGCTTTTCCTGGCAGCATAGTAGAAAACAAGGCTACCTATAGATTACGCTGTGATTTGCACTGAGCTTTGGGCAGAAAACCGTGTTCTACATATATGAATATGTAATGGGGAAGACAAGATCCAAAGGGTCAGACAATAGATAGCCTTGGCAATTTATGTCTAGGTTTCTATACAATACGACATAATTTATACAAACATATGGGATGAAATCTCTTGTGAAAATCATTTCTTTAAATATAAAGATGTTTATATTAAGTAAATTTTAAATGTTTATAAAGAGAGATAAAGGGGTCATCAAGTCAAATTGAAGCCCAAAGGTGTATCACATATGTCATATTTTAAAGTTAAAAATATGCCCGATAGATGCAGGGAGTGGTGGTGCTTAGCACTGAACATGAGCCCAAGGTATTACTGAAAAACTAACAGGAAGCTGAGATGCAGAAGTGGGAGAACTATACCCAAGAACTAGAAATTAGACCCATGTGCAAATCAGTCCATCTACCATTAAAGGTAATGTGTCCAATCTTGGTCTCCGCATTTTAAGAGGAATGTGAAGATATGACTAAAGGTCACAATACCAACCCACTGAAACTGAGGCAACTCCAATCTACAAAGTCGATTGCTGTATAAAACCAAATTCACTGCCATCGATTTGATTCCCACTCAGAGCGACCCTATAGGACAGATAGAAATGCCCTGTGGGTGTCCAAGACCGTAACTCTTTATGCAAATAGAACATCTTGTCTTTCTCAATTACTCTCGAGGGTAATGGAGACTGTAAATCTTTGGGGGAGCGGGAAGACTCATCATTCTCGTAAGTAATGTGTGGTGAGTTTGAACTGCCGGCTCTGTGGTTAGCAACCCAACGTTCAACTCATTGTGCTACTGGGGTTCCTTTGACGGAAAGGCTAGGGAAGATTATCTGAATAGGCCAAAAAGGCGGAAAATAAGGCCCAATAAATACAAGTTAGTGCTGTTTCACTTGGAGAGCCTCATTTCTCCTCCCCTTTGACAGAAAAACCTGGAGAGATGGCACTTGTGGAAAGGCACTTGCGAGAAGACAACTTGGAAGAAGACGGGGACTAGGGGCAGAGACACTGAACCATACCCTGAGAAAGGGCGGCTTTGGTTGTGTGCACTACCTTCTCCCTAATACTTACCTAACATACTGCCATACAGTCAATTTTGACTCCAGGAGACCCCACAGGTTATGAGGAGAACTGCTTCATAGAGCTTTATTGGCTGTAATCTTTATGGATGGTGTATTGTATTGGGGAAATCGACTGCACAAGACCTCTTTAATGGGTTACAGAGCAAAGATGTCACTTTGAAGACAAAGGTGCGCCTGATCCAAGCCATGGTATTTTTAATTATCTCCTCTACATGCGAACGCTGGATGATGACCAAGGAAGCCCATAGACAAAGGAGGCGTTTAAAGTACGGTGCTGGTGAGGAACAGGGAAAGCCCCAGAAACTCCCAGGAGAACACCAAGGCTTTCGTCGAGGAAGCAGAGCCAGAATGGTCCTTGGAAGCGAGGGCAGTAAGACTCATCTCACTCACATACTTTGCACATGTTACCAGGTGGACGCAGTCTCTGGGAAAGGATGTCATGCTTGGGAAAGGAGAGGGCAGTAAGAGACTCAATGAGATGGACTGACGCATGGCTTCACCAATAGGCTCAAACATAACACTTGTGAGGATGGTGCAGAATTGGGCAGTCGGAACTGACTCCACAGAGCCCAACAACAGCACGATTTTTTGGAAGCCAAGCATTAGGTTGTCCTTCTGTAGCGCTGCTGGATACTCGAGTTCAAGCTGCCAACCTGCAGGTTAGTAGTCAAGTCCAGGGAGATGCCTTCCTGCTTAGCAGGACCTGAGAAGTGGGTTCATCCGCAGGTGTTACCTTGCTGGGAGAAATCCAGTTAGGGAGTATTGTACTGCCAAAGTCAGAGCCATACAAAAGGCGAGTTCCTTCCCTCTCTAGGCTTCGGGGGCCCTGCTCTAGCGATTGAATGCCTATAAGCCAATCCCTTTTGCCACTCATTACCTGAAGAAATTTGGTCAAATTACTTAACCTCTCTCTGCCTCTGGCTCTTCACCTGTCAAACAATAGTGATGGTGTTTACCTTCTAGCATTGTTGGGGCAACAAACAAGACAGTGGGTAGGAAATACTTATCCCAGAACGGTGGCATGCTGTCAGTCATCAGTCAAACTTAGACCCAAACCCGCTGCACTTAAGTTAATTCTGACTCATTATGACCAAACTACAGGGTAAAGTAGGGCTGAGTGTAACCTTTACAAAAGCAGATTGCCACATCTTTGTCCCACAGAGCGCCTCATGGGTTTGAACTATCTACCATTCAGTTAGGCGCTAAGCATTTAAACCACTGTCCCACCGAATCTCTTTAGGCCTCTATCAGCTAGCTCTTAGTATTGTAACATACTGTCTACTGGGGATGGTTAACAATAAACTTTAACGAGACACAGCTTGTATAGCTTACTAACCAATTCATAAGTCGCTTAATAATCACTGCTTATCATCAATACTTGCCAACTGCCACAGAGTCAGCCTCCAACTCACAGAGATCCCATACACACAAGATCAGATCCTGGTGACCCATGGTTTCCACTGACAGATGTCTCTGACATAGATTACAAGACCTTTCTCTCTAGTCCAGCCAGTCTGAAAGTCCTACGGAAACCCCTGGCAGACAGGTATGGCTATGCTTGAGGAGCATTGGCCAGGTCTGAAACCCAGGTCTTCCACAAGGAAGACAAGACTGCTACTGATGAAGCACGACGCATTGGCAGCATTGGCTTCAAACAGCCCTGCACACGTGGTCAGAAAGGCTGGCTTAGAGATCTGCCTCTGTCCACACTCTGAAGAACAGAACATCCCTCTCTCTGGACCTGCGCTTCCTCGTTGCTGCTCAATTTATCTCACAGGGCTGTTGGGGGGATCAAATGAAAATGTGAGGGGCTTCAAAGAGGGGAACATGGAAAATTGGAATCAAAAGATAACGAATTTTCTCCACCATCTTTTTAAAGTGCCCTGATGTGTCCTGCAGAGCCTTGTTAGTGCTGTGGATTGCACCTGGGGCAGGAAATTAAGCCCCCAGCTACTCTGAGGGAGAAAGACAAGGCTGTGTGCCCTTGGCAAGGACATACAGCACAGTTCTTCTCTGTCCTGTGTGGTCACTGGTGAACTGGTAATCAACCGGATGACAGTGCCTTTGATTTGGCTGTATCCATATTCATCGTCTTCCTTGTGCCAAATGCGGGTACCAGAGCTCGGCACTGTGCTGGAGGGCGGGTAACCAGGTGAGGGAGATGAGGAGGCAGCCAGTACTTACAATGCTGGCACGATGTCCTCCCTGGGTACAGGAGGAAGCTGACAAGTGTAATGTGACCACTTGTTGTTCATGTGCACCGCACAATTCCTAGAACCTCACTGTCCAGAAGACACTTTGAAAAGTGTGTTAAAATTCAGTGATATCCATCTAATATAACCCGGGCTCCGTGTTTCGTTGATGAGAGAGACAGAAGTAAATTCACCTGTGAAACCCAGGAGATCAGAAAGACTTCCTTAGTGGCCTACAGAATTGAAATAATGGAGACGGGGGGATTCCTACAACACCTAGGAAATGGACAATGGAGTGCCAACACCGTAGACGTTTCCAGTATCTGCCCCAACGTTTTTCTTCTACATTTGCTTTAGTGCAGTTTCTGAAGATCCCACTTTTGTCCCGGCTGCTCCATATCATTGCCCAGCAGGCCACGTGAAATAAATAATTTCCCCTCACTCCAAGCTTCCTGCTAAACATATACAAATGAAGGTCCACCACTCACATAGGCCAAGCCGAATGTCGCTCCCTCAGAGGAGAGTTTAACAAACCAATGAGAAAGAAGCGTGACACTGTACTGGGAAAGATCTCAAATTAACAGCTGTCGCCCAAAACCATGAGACCCACACCACCAGAGGGAAGAAATCGAGCAAATCCTTCCCTCAAGGTTTCGACGCAAAAACACACTCCTGCCATTTAGAAACGACCCTGTTTCTAGTCTGCTATGCGTTTTGAACTTACTTGAAAATTACTTTGGTTCTTTGCTACCGTTGCTGGATTCGCCATGTGAGTGTGAGAATGTTTTCGTCCAGAATTTAGGGAGATAGAATTTACCCCCTTTGGAATCTTTAAAAACCTCACAGAAGTTTTAACACTCAAACATGTATTTGCTGTCACAGTCTAGCGGAGCCCTGGCAACAGGCTGTTTGTTAACTAAAAGATCAGCACCTGAGACCCACCTGCGGCTCAGCAGCACAAAGATGGTGCAGTCCGGACCTCTAAGGATGCACAACCTCAGAAGTCCCCTGGGATAGTTCTACTGCGCCTGAAAAGTCAGCTGTGAGTCCAGTTTTACTAGGAGTCCGAAGCCAGCGACCAGCAATAGGTGCCGGTCTATCAATGTTAGTTATCAATAGCTGTCCGGACGTGGACTGCTTGCACAAAGGAATTCACCACTGCTGTGTTTCACCAATCTCTCCTCTGACCTAGAAAGGGAAAGAAAGCGGGGTGAGGCTGGAATCACACCAGAAAATCTCCCCTTCCCGTGACTGGCTGCCTTCCCAATTATTAATGAAGACAGACTCCTTTTTTTATTTCCCAGATCTCCTAACGATGCCCACAGTTGAAGCGCAAACTGACTACTGCTGAGTATTTCAGTGGGCTATTTCAAGGACATTTATCCTAAGGACATACAGAGAGACCGGCTTCCTGTTTCAGCATCAAGGTTTAAATGTCAAACACCTGGAGACATAATTACTAAACCTTAAAATCGGCCTGTGAGGTCATGGCTCTGGTTCAGGGCAAGTCAGACCAGGGAGCTCAGTTCAAGACATTATTTGGGCTGGGGGGAGGCAGGGGTGGAGAAGGATACGGGAGGGGAAAAAAGGAGGCGGCCGAGATCAGGTACTTAACCCAAGAGCACGCTTGCCTCGTTAAACTCTAACAAGAAGTTCACACACTGCAAACCTGTGTTAATATGTAACTTGGACAGGATGAATGGGGGATTCCCTGTGCAGTTCAGAAATCAGAGGTACAGGCAATTGAAAATGCACTTACTGAGAGTAAAATCATAGAAAATTTTGCCATCGAGAATTTCCCAGTGGAGCAGTAATTTTGGTATTAAAATGCCAGCATTTCTGGTTCCCTCTTAAGTCAGTTACTATTTCTGACTTCTTAGACCTAATTGTTTCTACCTAATTCCCTGAAATAGACATTTATCCATGCTTCAAATGCACACAAGGAAGTGCATTCTATTCTGGATTTCTCTGCCCTCCACCAGGTCATATTTCTATCTACCATTCATCCAATATGTTCTCTTAGTTCATATGAATATGCCTTCCTAAGTGAAAAAAATCAATATACCATACTAATAATTATTTTTTTTAACTCACTGCCACCAAGTCGATGGTGCTGAAGGGAGAAGTTCACACTACGCTGAATGCCAAAACAATCAGCCAAAAACAAACTCCGAAGATTGCCAGAATGCCCATTGAACTGTTTCAGCAAGCCGAAGAAGCACTGGAAGCACTCGCTCATCCATGCCAGGAAATCTGGAAGACAGCTACCTGGCCGATGAATTAGAAGAGATCCTTATTTGTGTCCATTGCAAAGAAAGGTGACCCAACAGAATGCTCAAAATATAGAAAAATATCATTGATATCACACAAGTAAAATTTTGCTTAAGATTATCCAGCAACCGTTGCAGCAGGACATCGACAGGGAACAGCCAGAAGTTGAGGCCAGATACAAAAAAGGATGTGGAGCAAGAGATGTCATCGCTGAGGTCACATGGGTCTTGGCTCAAAGCAGAGAATACCAGAAAGATGTTTACTTAAAGGCCTTCAAGTGTGTGAACCATAATGAACCTTGGATAACCTTGAGAAGAATGAGAATTCCGAAACACTTCATTGTACTCATTCAGAACTTGTACGTGGATCGAGGCAGTTGTGCAAACAGAACACAGGATACTGCATGGTTAAAAATCAGGAAAGGTGTGCATCAAGGTTGTATCCTCTCCTTGCTTGTTCGGTCTCTATACTGAGAGAGTCATCAGAGAAGCTGGCTTGTATGAAGAAGAATGTGGCACCAAGATCAGAGGAAGGCTTATTAACAACCTGCAGTATTCAGATACCACACCTGGCTTGCTGAAAGTGAGGAGGAGGAGGACTTGAAGCACTTGCTGATGTAGAGCAAAGGTTGTCACCTTCAGTATGGATGACAACCCATGTAAGGAAGACCACAATCCTCACAACTGAACCAATAAGTAACATCATGCTAAATGGAGAAAAGATTCTAGTTGTCAAGGATTTTGTCTTACTTAGATCCAGAATCAATGCTCATGGAAGCAGCAGTGAAGAGATCAAAAGACAAATTGCCTTAGGCATTGTAAATCTGTGTCACAAGACCTCTGTAGGGTATTGAAGAGCAGGGATGTTACTTTGAGGACTGAAACCACGGTATTCTCCGTTGTATCATCTGCATGTGAAAATTGGACATTGAATAAAGAAGACCCTAGAAGAATTGATGCCTGAGAATTATGGTGCTGGAGGAAAATATTGAAAGTACTCTGAATTGCTAAAAGGACAGGCAGCTCTGTATTGGAAGCAGTGAGGTCAAAATGCTCCTTAGAAGTAAGGATGGCATACTATGTCTTACATACTTTGGACATGTTGGCCAGGGAGACCAGTCCCTGGAAAAGGACACCATGTTTGGTAAAGTGGATGGGATGACAATAAAGAGGAAGGTCTTCAACCACATGGATTGGCACAGTGGCTGCATCCACGGACTTGAGCATAGACTAATGGTGGGGATGGCGCAGGAACATGCAGTATTTGTTCTGTTTGTATGAGTCAGAGTTTACTAGACAGCATCTCACAAAGACCAAGACTAAAGGTCAGTCGCTATCAGTAGACATTAACTGATGGTTAATCCCATGGGTGTCATGGGACTGATCCCCTGTGTATCAGAGTGTGTGCTCCATAGGGTTTTCAATAGCTGGTTTTATGTTTAAGCAAAGCACCAAGCCTTTCTTGCAAGATGCTTCTAAGCAAACAATCAACCTCATTGTCATCAACTCACTCCTGACTCCTGGCAGTTCTTTCAAGTAGAACTGTCCCCTAGGGATTCCAAGGCTGTGACTCTATTTGGGAGTAGACTGCCTCATCATTGTCCTGCTGAGACACTGGTGGGCTGAAGCCATTGATTTGTCTGTTAAGAACTAGCCACCTAACCATTACTGCAACAGGATCCCTGAGGTGCTTCTAACAGGAAGAAAAACAAACAAAACCCCACTGCTATTGTGCTGAACCCAGGTCATAGTGACACTACAGGACAGCGCAAAACTTCCCCATAAGATTTCCAGGGCTGTATATCTTTCAGAAATCAGACTGCCACATCTCCATCCCAAGGGGCAGCTAGTGACTTTGAACTGCCCACCTTGCAGTTAGTCTGAGCTCTTAACTACTGCACAATCAGAAATCTGCTAAGTGGACTCAAACTTCCTGTCTTTCAGATAGAAATTAACGGTTTGCACAATCAAGGGACTGTTATAAACACTAAATAAGGTTTTAAAAATAACAATTTACAGTAATTTTTAGTAAAATAAACTCTTTACATTTATTTTATGGATTTAGCCTAGACAACATTCTCAGTTAAATGAGAACTGCAAATATGAATGTAAGGAGAGAAAAATAGAAAGACTAGTTGTGTTAGAAAAGCAATCACCTTCATTCTTGAACAAAACCATAACTTGGAAATTAAAAACAATGTATACAATGGGAAGATCATAGGTAAATCTTTCAACTTAGTAAACTAAATTTCTGAGTTATTGATATAAAGTTTATTGTGCTAACCCGGCCGATAAACACATGTGGAGTTAATTGCAGGGCAAAGAGATAAATGTCTCCGTGAGCCTCGCCTTTCTAGTTCTTGGATCTCTTGCTTTGTGATGTTTGCACCAGGGTGCAGCTGCCTTAGCCAGTTCCCTGCTTCAGCTGGCAAGGCTCACTTCCTGCAAGACATCACCAAGGAAAAGCCACATGGACCTATCCCGATGCAGCCCTAGGTGCTGGAGCAGCCATGTGGAGACCCCTGCCAACGTTGAGATACTTACACAGTCACTGACTCGGCTTTCCTCCTGCAGTCAGTGTCATAGTGTGTGTTTTGTGAGATGGAGGAGGACTTTGTGGATTGGAGTTGGACATATGGGTTAATGTTGGACTTGTGGGTTTGAGCAGCACTGGGATGGGATGTTTTCTTGATGTGCACTTAACCTTTATATAAAACTCTCTCTTATACATGAGTTTCTGTGAATTCATTTCTCTAAAGCGCCCAGACTAGCACAGTTATGAACATCTCACTTATGGACAACGGCTGCTATGTTGCTTTTGGGTGCTGTGGAGTCACCTCTGACTCATAGCAACCCTATATAAAACCAAAGGAAATATTACCCCGTCCTGTATCATCCTCACAATTGTCATGCTTGAGCCCATTGTTGCAGCCACTATGACAATCCATCTTCTAAAGCAGGCGTCCTCAAACTATGGCCTGCAGGCCACATGTGGCCCGCCAAGGACATTTATCAGGCCCGCTGGGTGTTTTTGCCCCGTTTTGGTTTTATACTTCAAAATAAGATCTGTGCAGTGTACATAGGGCATCTTCCTCTTTCACACTGGCCCTCTGTCCCGCACAATATCCTTCTCTAGAGCCTAGTCTATCCTGCTAACATTCCTGAAGATGCCATCCTCCCTTCTAAGCGGCACTCTGGCTGTCCTTCCTCAAGACAGATTTGTTTCTTCTCCCGGTGGTCAAAATTCGTCAGCAACACCATAACTGAAATGCTTCACTGCTCCCCCAGTCTTCTTTATTCATCACCCAGCTTTTACATGCAAAATGACATCTTTACGCCGTAACACTTGAAAAAGGCGGTGCGCAGCAGATTTGCCAGTGCAAGATTTCTTTGATTTGCCCAGGGCAAGATGTTGTTTGATTTCTTAACTGCTGCTTCTGAGTGTTGACGTGAATCCAAGTCAAATGAAATACTCTGACAACTTCATTATTTTCTTCCTTTATCATGACGTGGTCTACTGGTCCAGTTGTGCTGGTCTCGGTTTTCTTGACATGGAGTTGCAGTCCATATGGAAAGCTGCAAGCCCTCCTACCTTTCAGCAAGTAAAGTTAATCATCTTCATATTTGCAGGCTGTTATTGAGCCTTCCTCCAATCCTGATGCCACATTCTTATTCATCTAGTCAAGCTCCTTGAAGTATTTGTTCAGCACACAGATAGGATGCACATGGGGAAAGGATCCACCCTGACTCGTGTCTTTCCTAGTTTCAAGCCATGCAGTAGCCCCTTGTGCTAGTCAAGGAGTTCTCATGGTCTATGTGCGGGGTCCCCATGAGCATAATTGTTTTGGAATCCCCGATATTTGCAAAGTTATCAATAGTTTGCTGTGATCCATACAGTCAAATGCCTTTGCATCGCCAGTAAAACCCAAGTAAACACCTTCCTGGTATTCTCTGCTGTCAGTCAATACCCACCCGATGATATGCCTCGTTCCATGTTCACATCTGAAGCCAGCTTGAATTTCTGGAAGCTCTCTGTCAATGTATTGCAACAATCATTTTTATATTACTTGCTCTTTCATGTTATGCAAATTTTCCATCACTTTGGAATTACTGACCCTACCCTGTAGCAATTTCTTCATCAAAATTACCTTCACTTGCTGCACATGCAATTTTTAATCACTGAAAAGGCGTTGAGCCTTTTCTTACCATTACACTTGGGTTCTCAAACTTGGATGGTTATTGAAATCACCCAGGGATCTGGTGAAACTGCAAATCCTTGCGCTGCTCCTTAGAGATTCTGATTCGCCGGCTGCGGAGACAGCCCAGGAATCTGCTGTTTCACTAGATCCCCAGGTGATTCCAGTGATCAGCCACATTTGAGAACCTAGACACTAACTCAAGAAACTCACTGTGACGCATAGCAACCCTCTAGGACAGAGTAGACCTGCCTCTATGTCTTTTTAAGACCACATATCTTATGGAAATAGGACGTCTCATCTTTCTCCTGCAGAGCAGCTGGTGGTTTCAAACTGCTGGCTTTGTATTTAGCAGCGCACCACGTCACCATCCATTCATCAGGGTTCCTGGGGCACAATAAGAAGGCTAAATAAGCACCCTTCCCACCTATTCTGTGACTTACCAATAAATATGACTTCAAAACACAATGAGGAATTTATCTTTCTCGTAACCAAGGGGCTACCTGTAATAACTTTCAACCCCTTTTTCCATTTTAGGGTAGTCTTCCTTCTGACCTACTACGCAGATTTGAGGGGGTGGGGAGGGGATGGGCTGCATTTTCAATGATTTTGTATTTATGATAACTTTATGTGATCACTTCGATTAAGTTAATCAGGATCCTGTCTATACATGTAACCTCCATGTAGTAAATATCATATAAACCAAACTGCAGGTCACAGTGTGTTTCCAATGAGGAAAACATAGGAAATGAGCTATAACGTATACTGTTTACAGTCAGTGGTCCACTTGCACTAGCAGAGAAACTTCCACAAGATATTTGTCTCACTTCACAAACAAATTCACAAGCCCAAGAAAACCATTTTCCTTTTGGGGGACCATATTTAACCACTTGAAAACAACTTCTGCACTATCATTAATTAGAACATACTGCTCCAAAAGCCCTGTTATGGACTGCATTGTCGCCTAAAAATATATATGGGAACTGTACCCCTGGTACCTGTGAAAAGGACCGTGTCTGAAGATCCTCTGAAGCTATTAATCACTTGTTAACCTTTTCAAGACAAACTTATCTTCTGCTTTGACTCTTTTGCTGAAATAAAATGTTTACTGTAATTGAAGGCACTTTGAATGAAATGGAAAAATGTTAATGGTTTGAAGTAATATGGATTTTGATAGAGTTAATGGAACACATATGCCCAAAAGGGTGTCTAGTACTGGGTCTGGTGAGACTAAGCCAATGGCTTCAGATTCAGGCGTTCACCAAACAGCAGCGTACACTCAGAGTGAGACAGCTGCTTTCCACTTAACCTCAGAGGCAGAAAGCATAAGTGGGCACTCTCTGTGTCACAGGTCATGAAAGGGTTGCTATACCGTCATACTGGAGTAAGGTAGGTTCTAATCCATTATGAGTGGCGTCCTTATAAAACAGAAATGACAGAAGAAGGAAAAGCATTTGGAATTCATGTGCAAGCCAAGGCCTGGCTAGAAATGTCTGGGGCTACCAGCGGTTAAGAGACAAGGAGACAGAACAGAGAGAGCACGGCCCTGCCAATACCCTGAGTGCAGACTCCCAGCCTCTAACCTACAGGAGACATTTATGCTCTCATAAGTAACACAATTTGCCGTACTCTCCTATGGCAGTCCTAGAACACTGTGACAGCAACATTGCTAGGTGCTAAAAATATAGAGTAAGTAGATGTGGTTTCTTCCATCAAGGAGTTCGCGGTCTGAGATCAATGAAGGGCTACTTTTAGTATACTATAATCTAAAGGTATGAAACAAACACGATATGAGCACTGAAGAGGGGAAAAAAGGTAGAAATTCAAAGAATCTCTACACCAAAACAACGTAGAGTAGGGTTTCAATACCCCCTGAAGGGAATGAATGGGCTTTGCAGGTGAGGAGAGTGGACTGAGAGAAGGTAAACTTCCAAGGTTCCACAGCGAGTCCATGGTAGAGAGGGACCAGAACCGACCTGCCTTGACTGGGAAGCACTTTTCCACCTTACTCACCTGTGTCCTCTCTCCAGGGCCTTAATTTATGAAATCTTTCAGGCAACAAGGGAACCACCATTTCTTGCCTGAAGCAGGAATCCATGCCATGGCTAGAAACACTTCAATCCTCAACTTTAGATGAGTGTTGCTTTCCTTGCTTGAGTTAAGTCATTGCTCAATAGCTCCAAACATCAGCAGAAGATCAAGCAAGATTCAGAGCCGAAGTTAAAATACTCGTATAAATAAAGAGAAGATCATCCAAAATGAGAGTTTTGATGATAAAGTTACTTTGGAAATAAATGTCAAACAGGATCAGTACCAAACTAAATTAATAACATCTTCCAAAGATAAAGCACAGTGCCCAGCCATGAGAAATGTAACTGCAGAGATGAGAATACATGTGGGAAAAGAATCTGCCGATGCCATCGCTAGTGACCCTCCACTGGGTTCTACCTCATGACAACCCCATGTACAACGGACGACGAAATCATTGCCAGTCCTGCTATGTCTCCCAGATCACTGGAATACTCAGGTCCATCACTGGTGCCGTTTGTGTATTGTGAATCCCTTCCAATTTAGAGCTCATGTCTTCCTATACTTTGTCTGACAGTATTTCATTGTGAACCATTGACTTTTCATTGAACCTTCATTTCGCTCATCTTTTCTTCTGAGCCTGTCTTAGTCTGAAAGCCCCAATTAAACCTGTCATCATGGGTGATCCAGTTTGATATTTGAAAAACACGTTCAAATAGCTTCCAGCACCATAGCAACATGTAAGCCACCACCGTATAACAGACAAGTGATGGGTATGCCAATATTGTTGAGTTCTGAGTGATCCAGTCTTACATGAAATGATGGCACAGCTAAGAATTTTAGTACAGCTTTGGGTGGTCAAGAACAGCTTAAGCAGAGAAATTGAGACAAGCTGAGGGAGATGGGTAGATACACAGGACAGAAAGAAAAATGTGGGGACATAACAGACCAGACGACTTCCTTGGAATCAGGATGTGTGAAATCCGTCACAAAGACAGTATAGCTCAACTGCAGCATGTTTATACCAAAAGCCAACTGGAATCAGACTTCAGGGCACTCTGAAGAGCAAATGAAGATGTTTGGACTTGGGACTTAAAAGAGGGGCTCACGAGACATTTCTGAGATGAGGAAAAGCAGTTCACATAGAAAGTTGATATTGATGGTATTCAGAATGGACAGAGTAAGCCGTAGATCCTCACAATAGGAAAATCATTGAGGAGGCTCATAAAATTGTCCACATGCATGGACAATTTTCCCACAAATTTTCAAAATCCCTGTTCGCTGGTACAAAAAAGAGAAAAGATAGATTTTCCAGAAAATAGTGACTGTAACTTAGAAGTTAGCAGGGCTCGAAAGAAACAAAGCCCAGATTTCAAGTAATCAGGTTGATTTTTAAAAGAAAAAATATTTTTAATGGTTGTGCCATGAACAGAAATCTCAATATTGAGAAGGAAAATCTATTTTGTCTTAGATAAGCATTTCGATATTTCAGGGGACAGTGAGACATCTAGATTGAAGTAGACACAAAGGAATTGGAAATCGGAGACGAATGGAAATCAAGATACGACACAATCAACCTTTGTGCCTGGAAGGGATTCAGGGAAACAGCTTTGGGAGTGGAAGTGATGCCTTGGGAAGAGGGGCAGGGGGGGGGGAGGGGATGAGGGACAGCGGGGGAGAAGGTCTAGAAAGGGCACAGGGACAACTCTGTGAATGGGTTGGAGCTTAGAGGGCTGGAAAAAGAACCTGGACAAAATCGTGATGGAAAAGCAAGAGCAGGCAATTTCAAGAAAGGCAAGTCATGACTTCTACGTACCCCCACACCAAGGCCGAAGGTGAGACCGAAATCACGACCTCACTTTACCTGGGCTTCAGAACAGGGTCAGACTCTCCCTGTTGAGCTCTTCACATGAGCCCAGTTCATGTTATCATTTATCAACTACCCGTGGGGCTGCGACCCCTTGAGAGGGTCCTGGTTCGAGTACACGTCGAGTTCTAAGTGTCCGTGAATAGCCTAAGCCCTTCTAGAATATCCGTGTTCAATAGAAATCATTTCTCCATATTGTAACCGTTAGACGTTTAAAACAGATGTTTCAAAGTTAAGGGGAGGAGATGGACAAGCCTACTGTGCATGTTCATTTTACAGGTCGATTAAAACAGTTTAAAGGGCTTTTAGAATGGATCCCACATTTCTGTGAGCAGTGCTACACACAGCTGCCAGCAACTAGCTCGTGTGTCTACAAGTCCGGACGGACTTTCCAAGGCTAAGGCCGCAGAAATCGCTTCAATCGACATCAGAAAAACCTAACCTGAAGTTTCACCCCCCCACCCCCACCACTATCCCTTATTTCTGGTTCAAGATGTTTCCCTATTCCTTTTCCAGGGAAAGGGTGGGAAAAAGTTCTCAGAGTTTAAATTGTCAGCATTTGATTGATTAAAGTAGCTTTCCCGGCTTAACCAGTAAGTTGATTTCATCCGTTAAGATGGTAAAACACATGTTAAAGATGACAAATTGTTTAACAAGTTTTGACAAACCAGTCCCCTGGTGGTCTGGAAGTTTCTGAGAAGCAGATGGAAGAGGTACCATTGTATAGATTCCCCTCCTATCTGCATCAAGCCACAAAGCTGCAAAGGTCTAAAGTAGGTATTAGTGCAAATAAGAGCCCCTATCAGACAATAAAGAGACACAATTGCCTCCGTTAGCACAACAATTAATTTTGTTTGCAGAGGACCAAGCAGTCTATTTGTTACCAGGAACGTGCTAATTATTCTTGCTAATTACATGCAAAACATTCATTATCACCTATAAGTGGAGTTGGACCCCTTAGGTTTCAGTGACAAATTAATTACTGTGTTTTCCTTCTGAATGTATTTCCAGTTGGTCCCTGGTATTTATTATCTGAAAAGTAAATTGTTTAGCAACCCATTTGTCTCTGAGAGACACTCATTAAAATGGAAGGCAGACGGGCAGGGCTCTGTCGGCTTTCCTCCCTGCTCCATTAGGATGGCAGCTCCTGAACACCTCCCACTCGACTCTTCTTAACAATCCAGGGTCTCGGAAAAGACACACACCTGAGTCTCACCATGGCCCTGGTGCATAAATGGCCCGGTAAGCCATTCTCTGAGCCTCCAGGGCAGGCGGAGGTCTGGGTCAGTCCCTGAGGAGGTTTAGAAAAGGCCAGCATTGGGTACACCACCCAAATGTGGGCAGCGACTTTGAATCTGAGCCACATTGGGGTGAACTGAGCTTTATCTACCCCACCCCTGACCCTCCCTGCCTACCACCACCACCATTTTGAAATCGGGTAGATCCACAGACTATTTCTGAACTGCCAACTTACTTGTATGCTGCTTTTGAAACAAACTGGACAGGAGAAGCGTATACATTTTTTTCTGACTCCCAAAGATGATTGATTATCTTGGAAAGCCCATATAAAGAGTACACATCTGCAGCGTCGCACCTCACAGTGCTTGCCCGAACAGCAGTGGTGGTTCAGGGCCTTCAATTCCCAACCAGTGGACCGCACGCACAGCCGGTGCCATCCGTCTGCGGAGACTTCCATATCGTTACAGCAACGCAGAACCCACCATATTGTTAGCTCTCTCGGGGGAGAGACACACCTTGCTCCTTGGCTCCGTGCGAGGAAGAATCCATGCGGAAGCCTGGTTTGCGATCCAAGTGGGTTTATAGAAAATGGAAGCAGTGCCAGTTTCTCCAGGGAATGGAACCCAAGCCGGACAGAGTCCGTGGCACAGTGGGCGGCTGGGAAAGAGCGCCCAGAGCAAAACGTCTGGTCTTTACAGGGCCCCGTTGGGAGGCGTGGTCGACAATACTGGTCGACCCCATTGGCTGAATCAAATTCACCTGACTTACATGGGCCAATCCAGGTGTAACACCCACCTAGGTATTCCACCCCTTCCTGGCCAGAAGCTCAAACCTCTGAGCATGCATAATGGATGTCCAGTCCCTCTGCTAGCTACTTAACAATATGACTAAGATTAGCTAGAAAGGGTAGCCTACAGAGCTACATCTGAAAACATCAGCCCATAAAAACCCTAGGGCTCTCAACAGCCAAATGCACCATCGATCACGGGAACGATGCAGAAGTGATCGTTTGTGGTCAGTTGTGCACTCCTCCCTTGATGGGTCTAGTTCCATTGCATCTAACAGAACAGCAATACCGTCTAGCTGTTCCTTAGGAGCAAAGGTCATGTCTTCCCCGCTTTCACCCCTTTGTCCCACCTTACATTTGCTGGCCAATATGACTGTCAATGAACTACAGAGTCGTGGAATGAAAACCTGAATGTGCAGATCCCAAGCTCAAGGCTTCAGGCACAATCTCTGGGGCATTCAAGTTACCTCTCCCTATCCCTGCCATTGACACTCACTCCTTGGAAGGTCCTTAAAGAGAAAGAATTTGTGGTGAAAAAACTGGGCAGAATGAGACCATATGGGGAGCACCATGATTTCCAAAGCCCCCCGAGGCCCATCTGAAGCTCTAGCCCAGTGGTTCTCAACCTTCCTAATGCCACGGCCCTTCAATATAGTTCCTCATGTTGTGGTGCGCCGCCCAACCCCAAAATGATTTTTGTTGGTACTTCATAGCTGTAATTTTCTACTGTTATGAATCAGGTGACCCTGTGAAAGGGTCGTGTGACAACCAAAGGGGTCCCGACCCACAGGTGGAGAACCACTGCAGGTCTAGCCAGAGGCATTGTTCTTTGGAAAGTCAGGGTCTCCTTGAGCTTCTAATGCTTCCTGCTTCCGGGAAGAATGACAGGCTCTGAAACTCACTACGGTAGTTAGTTCTACCCTGTCCTACAGGGAGGGTCATGTTGACTCAGAATTTGCTCAATAGAAGTGAATTTGGTTTTGTCTGAGTTTTGTTGTTGTTGTTGTTTATATCTCAAAGGAGATTGTGGAAGACACATCCTAAAACATCCTTCATCAAAGAAAACACTCTTATGGTCAATAAGCGCATAAAGAAAAATCAAATCACTTACTAGAGAGTAGACATGTTTTAACTTTGGCGAAGGGAAAGGCAGTATGCAATAAGGGAGAGGTCAGCACAACATGAGAGATGTAATTCAAAACAAAATCGATGTCATCTCACCCTAGCAATAATAACAAAAAAAATTTTTTAATAAAGTGCTGGCAAGGATGTGAGGCGATTGGGACTGTCTCACTCTGCTTACGGGACCATAAAATGGTAAAACTACTGTGGAAAATGGTAGCAGTTCCCTATAAAGTTGCAAATAGAAATAACATATGATCTAGCAAGCCCACCATTGGGCGTATATCCTAGAGAAAACTGAGCTGCAACCCAAATAGCTACTTGCACACCCCGCCCGCCCATCATACCACTATTCACAAGAGCAAAAAGATGGGCGCAGCCTTGGTGTCCCAACACAGACGGATGGATAATGCTGCGTGCTCCCAAAGGAACACTGCAAAACATTAAAGACGGCAGTGAGTTTGAAGACATTAAGACTGTAGAACCAGCAATTACCTGTAGGAGTCAAGGTGTGTACATCGCTCGACTTGACTTCTGCTATGGTAGACAAGAGAGTGCTTGCACCGTGCAGCCATGTCAGGGAGCTCTGAAGGTAGAAATAAAACACTCACTGCCATCAAGCCAATGCTGACTCAGAGAGACCGTATAGAACAGGCTAGGAATGCCCCCTGTGAGTTTCGAAGACGGTAACTCTTTAGGGGACTAGAAAACCCCCCTTTTCTCCCAGGGAGTGCTGGTGGCTTGACTGCCTAAAGTTGGATTCACAGCCCAACATGTAACCACTACACCACCAGGGCTCCTCTTAAAGAACTCTTTGGCAGGGCAATGTTGTCTTCTCCTCCCTTTCTGCCCCTCCCTGCCCCTTCCTTATGCCCTGCTGAGAGCCACCTCAGAAGACAAACCTGGTGCTCTGTCTTAGAAAGACCACCCAGGCTTGGAACCCCTACGGGACACTTGTACTCAGCAGCATGTGTGGGCGCCGGGCAGGGGGAGCAGAGCAACCGCACCTGGAGGGGTTGATGTTCAGTCTTCCCTCTCATGTCACCACCTGTCCTTGCCCTGCTTCTGCAACTTTCTCAGGGTGGTTGTTGGGTGCCAGCAAGTCAGTTCCAACTCATAGGGACCCCATCATGACAGGGCACAGGGTTCTGGGAGGTCCTCTCTATAAGAACAGATCAGCAGATCTTTCTCTTGGAAAGCTACAAGTTCAAACCGACCCTCAGTTAGCAGTTAAGCACTTAACCTTTGCACCACCAAGGCTCCTTATTTTCCCCATCACCACTGCGCTTAGAGTCATGGAGTTTTTGAGGTGTCAAAGGAAAGGACCCTTTCTCAGGGGTTGCCCAATTCATAACAGTAGCAAAATTACAGTTATTAAGTAGCAACAAAAATAATGTTATGGTTGGGAGGGGGGGTCACCAAACATGAGGAACTGTATTAATGGGTCATGGCCTTAGGAAGGTTGGGAACCACTGGTCTAGAGGGTCTTTTTAATGGTGAGGGAATTTTTTAGGAAGCAGTAGTAGACCCTTGGTGATCATATTCCAAAACCAAGCTCACTGCCATCAAGATGATACAGACTTACAGTGACCCTGTAAGACAGGGTAGAACTGCCCCTGTGAGTTTCTGAGACTGTAACTCTATATGAGAGTAGAAAGCCTCATCTTTACCCTGAGGAGCAGCTAGTGGTTTCGAACTGCTGATCTTGAAACTAGAAGCCCAGTTTGTAACAACTGTGTCGCCAAAATGATCAAACTATGCCATACTAAATCTGTGGCCTCTCAGTCAATGGAAGCACTTAGTCCAGCCTTATGGTGCTTTCTTTGCTTTGACATTTTAGAGCAAATTAGTTCCTTCAGGAATACTTGGAAGGAATTCTTTGCACTTAATCAATGATCATCCATCCAAATACCTAACTAAAGCTTCCATTTCTTCAAACCTTACTGTGTTAGACAGGGTTCTCTAGAGAAACAAAACCAGAATGCTAATAATTTTATATATATTTATACAGATAGATGTATAACATAATAAACAGTTAATTATAAAGCAGTTAAATGGCTCTGTGCAACTCACTCCCATGAGACAGTTGTGAGACACTGACAGTTCTTCAAGTCTTGAGGACCACAAGAGCAATTCAGGCTATCCAGGCACAGGCAGCAAACAACAAGGCAGGTCACCAACAGTCAGCCAGATGACAGGGTCCAACAGTCCCCAACTGAAGAGATGTAAATTCTAATGGTGTTACAAAGCAGGTCTTGAAGGAACCTCAAATTACAGTGACACAGTCCACGGGTTAGGTGTCCAAAGGTAGTGTAGCTTGCAAATTGAGGCACAGAACAAGCAAGGCAGCCGCACACTGGTCCGATGATCAAAGAGCAAGAGAAAAAAAAAGGCGAGGCTCACTGAGCCATGTATCTCTCCACCCTTCAATTAATCCCACATGCGTTTATTAGCCAGGTTCACACAATAAACTACCTACCTCGCTTACTTTTTTTTAAAGAGACAGTAACTCATGTGTTATTCTGTGGGCTACTGCCTGCCCTGGAATGTCAGACTAGAAGAACCACAGAGATCATGGACCCAATTCCCTTTACAGAAATAGACAGAGTGGGTTCTGCAAGATACGTCTCACCTTCAGTAGAAACTGTCATTACTATTTCCTAACAGTAAAGTCATTCTGTTTTCAAACATTCATGTGAGACAAATGATGCATGTTCTTCTTTTAGGAACCCTATTGTAATCTCAGAGTTTTAAAGCAGGCAGGGTGCTTACAGTGCTTACAACACTTACAGCAGGGGAAAAGAAAAGAAAGGATGAGGTATTAGTAGTTCTGTGATATGCTGCTCGTCTTTCATGTGGAAGGTGCACATTCTCTTCCTAGCCAATGCACCTCATGTCAGACTTGTGTGTTGCTACGAAGCTGGGCAGGAGCCATGGCGATATAGTGATTACAAGTTGGGCTGCAATCCATATGGTCAGTAGTTCAAAACCACCAGTAGTTCTGTCGGAGAAAGATGGGACTTTCTACTCTCATAAACAGTCACAATCTCAGAAACCCACACTGGGTCACAATGAGTCAGCAATGACTTGGCGGTCGTGAGTTTGGTTTGGGGTATGATACTGGGCAGTTTTCAGTAGCACTCCCAGACTAACAGTGACGAGGAAGAAAGGTTTGAAAACGTGCTTCACAACTGTTCCATCTAGGCAGCATTTTGTTCCATTGTGATGAAGTCCCCGTGCATCAGGAGCCAACTCAATCAACAGCAGCTAAAGACAACTTCCTTGGTATCAGCCAGATCTTGAGTTTGGATTCTAGCCTTACCATCCGCTAATTCTGTGACAAGTCTTGGTTTCTATGTGAGTAAAATGCAACATCTCAGGGTTGTGTGGGGATTAAATAATCAGACACACCTGACATTAAGCACCCCTTGGTCTAAAAACCGCAGGTGTAATTAAATAGGATCATTGCCATCCTTGAATATGACCTAGTACATGTTTTTGTCTCACCCAGCTACGCCGGCCTGAAAACAGTGAGCAAACCAGTTTGATTGAGATAAACACTGCAGATCTTTATCTCATTTCACTTACCCTTTCCAACTAAACAGGAGGGCGGGGGAGGGGGGGTTTAGGCAGAGATTCAAACCTAGCAGCCGTTCCAGAGGAGACTGTTCTGCTAAAGATGTAAAGATCAAAACACCTAGAGGCTGCGATGAGTGGGAAGGCACTCGATGGAAGTAGGTTTCAAGGCAAAAAGGCACAAGGATCTGAATTAAAAGTTTCACTGATTTCTGGTCTTAACCGACACCTTTACTGTGAAGAGACACAACCCACAAGGGATTTTAGGACAAATGGAAGGAGTCGAAACAGAGGAATGGCTGGACAAACGAGGTGAAAGGGCCAGATGCCACATGATGCTTTTGAGGATGGTAGGTACAAGCACCCTTCTCTTAAGACTAGATATATTGGCCCAGGTCGGTCGGTCGGTCGGTCGGTCGGTCTGTCTCTCTCTCTTTCTCACACACACAAAGCCCCACTATCATGAGTCTCTTCTGACTGCTAGCAGCCCGACAAAGGGCTTCTGAGACTGTGAATCTTTACAGGAACAGAGAGCCTCATGTTTCTCCCTTGGAGCACCTAGTGCAGTGGTTCTCAACCTTCCTAATGCCATGACCCTTTCATGTAGTTACTCAGGTTGTGGTAACCCCCGAGCATAAAATTATTTTCATTGCTACTTCATAACTGTAACTATCAAAACAGGGCAGTATTCACATCAACCACAGCTGAATATAAAAAGACCAATCAGCAACCAGATTGAGTTCCCATGGTACAGATATGTATATGTGTGTGTGTGTGTGTGTGTGCAGTAGTTGATGACTTTACAGTACATGATTTTACATTTACCCAGTAATTATAATTCATTAAGTGTCGTTTACTTCCAATACTGCTGCTTTCAGCACAGTAGCTGCTTTTAAGAGAGTAGCTGCTTTCAACACAGCAGCTGCTTTCTACACAGTAGCTACTTTCTACACTTGTGTGACTGGTCTGCATACGTACATTATGGCACCAACCCTGTCACATACACCTGTATTTGTACAGAGTGTATGTGAGGGGGTTGGCGCAATGATGTCATCACGCTGGGTACTTGTATGTGGGCATATCTGCATGTGGGCAGACCTGCCTGCAGACGGATAGAGGAGCACTGTCTCAGTTCCTAAGACCACCAGAAATTTGTGTTTTCTGATGCTCTTAGACTACCCCTGTGAAAGAGCTGTTTGACCCCCAAAGGGATCGAGACCCACAGGTTGAGAAGCACTGAGCTAGAGGATTTGAACTGTCAACTGTGTGGTGAGTGTACTGTGATAGTTAAAGTTTGGGCCAATGTGCTTGGGCCAGGATCCACAGTGGGTTAGCAGTTAAGACAGTAATCCCTCGTGATGAGATCTACCTCAATGCAATTACCTCCGTAATGGGATCTGCTATGAGCAGTCAAATCAGTCGTGAGAATATTCAAATAACATACAAGTTTGTTGTATGGTGGTGGTTTCATGTGATGCTGGAAACTATGTCACTGGTATCACAAATGTCAGCAAAGTGGACAGGTTTCAGCGGAGCGTCCAGACTAAGCACAAACCCTGAGGAAGGACTCAGCTGCCCCTGCAGAGGAAGTAGCCGCTGAAAACCTTATGCATAGCTTCAAAACACTGTTAGATGCTGAAGACCTAATGAATGGAAAAAGACCGCTGTCAGAGATCGTGCCAGAGGATGAACTCCTCGGGTCAGAGGTCACTGAAAATGAGACTAAGGAGAAGCTGACTCTCAGAATGGAGTTGACTCTGGTGATGTGAGTCAGGTAAAGCTTGTGGGATTGGAGATTTCAGGATTTGCATATGTATGCTAATGATGGGGCCTAAGTCAAGGTTAGGAGCAACAGCTGTGGAAATCTAATGATCGGGAGTTGGAATGTGGGAATCTAGAAAAATTCGAGTCAAAAATTAAATAGAATGCACAAATATTGATATCCTAGGCATTAGTGAACTGAAAATGGACTGGTATTAGCCATGTTCATCAGAAAAGCATATAATTTACTAGGTCAGGAATCACACGATCAAGAGGACTGGCATGGCATTCATTGTCAGAAAGGACGATACAAAATCAATCTTGAAGTGCAGTGTTGTCTGCGACAGGACTATCTCTGTCCAAATTTAAGGAAAGGCATTCAGTATAATTATTATTCAAATTTCTGCACCAGCCACAAAAGCTAGTTATGAAGAGTTTGAAAAATTATGTTTATTTCAATCAGAAAATGATCACACAGCCAACCAAAATGCATGGATAATTATTGGCAATTGGAATTCAAAAGTTGGAAGCAAAGAGGAAAGAAAAGTACTTGAAAAATATGGAATTGGTTGACAGAAATGAAGCAGGAGATTACATATTAGAATTTTGTAAAACCAATGACTTGTTCATAGCAAATACCTTTTTTCAACAACGCAAAGGGGGACTATAGCCACAGACTTCTCCAGGTGGAATACACAGACATCAACTTGACTACATCTGTGGGAAGAGACACTGGAGAAGCTCAATGTCAAAAGCTAAAACCAGGCCAAGGGGTGACTGTGGAACAGATCATCAACTGCTCAAATTTGGGTTCTGGTTAAAGCCAAATAAAGATTAAAACCAGTCCAAAAAAGTCAAAATATGACCTTGATTCTATCCCACCTGAATTTCAAGAACCTGTCAAGAACAGATTTGATGGCGTCAGCATTAGTGATAAAAGACCCGATGAACTGTGGGAGCACATCAAGAAAATCCCTCGTGTAAAAAACAAAAGGTCACTAAAAAGGCAGGAAAGAAAGAAAAGCTCAAAGTGTGTCAGAAGAGACTGAACCTTGCTCTTAATCGCAGAGCAACTAAAGCAACTGGATGAAAGGATAAAGTCAAGGAACTAAAGTGGACATTTCAAAGGGCAGCCTGAGAAATCACAGGCAAATAGTTTAATGACATGTGCAAAGACTTAGAATTAGAAAACTGAAAGGGAGGAGCACGCTCAATGTATCCGAAATGAAAGAACTCAAGGAAAAATTTCCAGCCTTGAGTTACAATGTTGAAAGATTCTAGGGGCAAAATATTGAATGATGCCGGAAGCAGCAAAAGAAGATGGAAAGAGTCCACAGAGGCGCTGTATCGAAAAGAATCGGTGGACATCATGCCACCATTTCAGGAGGTAGCACCTGAGCAAGAATCAAAGGTGCTGAAGGAAGAAGGTCAAGCTGCACTGACAGCATTTAGCCAAAAACAAGGATCTGAGACTTGATGGAATACTGATTGCAATGTTTCAACACAGGAAGCACCTACTCACCAATGCCAGGACTTTTGGAAGACAGGTAGTTGGCAAATTGACTGGAAAATATACATCTTTGTACCCATCACAAAGAAAGGGGACCCAACGGTATGCTCCGATTATAGAACAATATCATTGATATCATATGCAAGTAAAATTTTGCTGAAATCATCCAACAGTACACCGACAGGGAGCCACAGTACAGCAGCAGTACATCAACAGGGAGCCACCAGTTTCAAGCCAGATTCAGGCGAGATTCTGAAGTGGACATGGGATATCATTGCTGATGTCAGATGGCTCTTGGCTCAAAGCAGAGAATAGCAGAAAGACATTTACTTGTGAAGGCATTTGATGATGTAGATCATAACAATCTATGGATAACCTTGAGAAAAATGAGAATTCCAGAACATGACATTGTGCTCATGCAGAACTCGTACAAGGATCAAGAGGTAATTATGCTAATAGAACAAGGGAGTACTACATGGTTTAAAATCAGAAGAGGTGTTCCTCAATGTTGTGTCCTCTCACCATATTTATTCAATCTGTATGCTGATCAGCAGAGAAGCTGGCTTAAAAGAAGAATGTGACATCAGGAATGGAGGAAAGCTTATTAACAACCTGAGATATGCAGGTGACTCAACCTCACTTGCTGAAAGTGAGGAGGATTTGAAACATTTGCTGATGAAGATCAAGGACTGTAGCCTTCAGTATGAATTACAACTCAATGTCAACAAGACCAAAATTCTCATAATTGAACCCATAGGTAACATCATGATAAATGGGGAAAAGTTTGAAGTTATCAAGGGTTTTGTCTTGCTTGGATCCACAAGCAATGCTCATGGAAGCGGCAGTTAGGAGATCAAAAGATGGGTTGCATGAGGAAAAGCTCTCCACAAGACATCTTTAGAGGATGGCAAAGCAAGGACTGAGGACCAAGATGTGCCTGGAGCCTGCCATGGGATTTTCAAATGCCTTAGATGCATGTGAAAGTTGGACACTGAATAAGGAAGACAGAGCAAGAATGGATGCATTTGAATTGTGGTTTGGGTGAAGAATATTAAACGTACCATTGGCTGCCAAAAGGAGAAACCTCTCGGTCTTGAAAGAAATAAGGCCAGCGTGCTCCTTCGACACAAGGAAGGGGAAACCTCATCTTACATACTTTGGCCATGTTGTCAGGAGAGACCGGTCCCTGGAGAAGGACCTCATGCGATGATAAAGTAGAGGGGGCGAAAAGAGGAAGGCCGTTGATGAGATGGATGGACAGTGATTGCAACAAGGAGCGCAGGCACAGGCATCACTGTGAGGACGGAGCAGGACCAAGTAGTGGCTCGTTCTCTTGTGCGCGGAGTCACCATGGATTAGAACACGCTCAATGGCACCTGATGACAACATACGATACCTGTACTCAGAACACAGCCTTCATCCAATCAGTCAAAAGGAATTCTCCCCCGGGATGCAGCCTACATTCAATACGAGGGACTGCTGTGGAAAGGCTAGCCTGGTTTTCTGCTGGGTCTGGATCCTCCATCGGATTCATCCTCTGGTCTCTGATTTTTTTTTTAACTTGGAGTAGCTGCCTGCCATATTGCCTGGAGGTCCTGGGAGTTTCCATCAGGCTTCCATCTCACCTGCCAATTTTGGACTCAGTGAGAAGCCTCCCCTATGACCTACCAATCTTGTGGTCAGTCTCTGCAGTTACAAGAGTCAAGATAAGCCTCCAGCCGGACATCTGATTCATGGACTTGAAATGTGCCCTTCTCTACAACTGTGTGAGCCATTTCTTTGATATTAAGCTACACACACACACACACACACACACACCTTCACTGGTTTTGCTTCTCTAGAGAACCCAAGCCAAGAAATAGACTCATGGCTAACCCACAATACTACTTACTAGTCCTTCAGCACGCACATGTAACCCCCCACTGCTCAAACAAGGTCCCTGGGTGGCACGAACATTTTGCACTGGGCTACTGACCTTCAAGGTTGACACCTGAATGCTCCCAACAGCTCTGCATAAGAAAGAAAGACCTAGCAACTTTCCTTTGGAAAGATTACAGCCAAGAAACATCCTGTGAAGAAGTTCCACACTGTAATAAAAGAGGTGCCCATAAATGAGAATAAACTTAATTACAACACAGAATCCAGAAGAGATAAACCCCTCAGGACCAATAAAGGGAACAACAATACTAGGAGGGTAACGGGCGGCGGGGGGAGGGGGAGGTAAGGGGCAACCTATCACAATGATCGACATATGGCCCCATCCCTGGGGCATGGAGAGCAGGAAAGTGGGTGAAATGAAATAGTAGTCAGTATAAAACATGAAAAAATAATAATTTATAAATTATCAAGGGGGGCATCAGGGAGGATGGGTGGGGGAGGGAGGGGGGAAAACAAAGAGTTGACGCCAGGGGCTCAAGTAGAAAGAAAATGTTTTGAAAAGGATGATGACATCATATGTACAGATGTGTTCAACTAAATATATATATATATATATATATATATATATATATATATATATATATATATATATATGATTTGTGATAAGAGCTGTGAAAGCCTCCAATAAAATAAAATTTAAATAAAATAAAACAACGACAACACGCTGACATATTTTTCTGGCCCAGCACACAATGGCCCAGCACCGCCTTCCAACCTGAAACACATACATGTTAACGGCCAGAGATCAGAAGGAAAGTCGGGGGAGGGCTGACACGTCTTTGCCTCGGACTGAATTTCACCTCGCAGGACTGCTCTTCCCAGATTCCCCCGCTCCTCTTGGCTCCTGAAGCCCAGGGAACCCTGACACGCTACTCCGTGTGGTGAATGGAAGAAGAGCCCCAGATTTCACACACACTCTTTCTACAGGTATTAAAAACCCACAGTGTGGCCTTCAAGAGCACTCCCTTCTTATCCAGGTCTGGCAGATAGCGCCCCACTGCACTCTAGTGAGGGAGGAGTGGGAATTGCCAGGCCAGAATAAGGCTCTAATCTACGGCTCTGTCCTTAATCCGGATACCTCTGAGTAACTCCTGCCTGCTCTGTTTGGCAAGCAGGCAACCTTCTAGTCCACTGATACAAAGGCATCTTTCCTAAGGCGTGCAAGACTCATCGTCACCCTGCAGGAAAGAGCGGAATTGCCCCAGAGAGTTTCCTAGGCTGTAAATCTCGACAGAGGCAGCCTGCCTCATCTTGCGCAAGCTCTGCAGTTGGTGGGCTTGAACGGATGACCTCACCGTTAGCCGAACACTCCCCCAGGGTTTCCTACAGCATTCTAGAAAGAATCATGACTTTTCTGGGAGAAATTACTTTCTGCCTTCTCTCCCTCTACCAAAATTTAGAGGTGCCCTAGAAGGAGCTCTGGTGGTGCAGTGGTGCTGAGTTGGGCTGCGATCCACATGGTTGGCAGTTCAAAACCACCAGCAGCTCTGCAGAAGACAGAGTAGGCTTTTTACCCCCCCATAAACAGTTACAGTCTCAGAAACCCCCAGGGGGTCCCTCTGAGTCAATACTGACTCAATGATCCTGATAAAAAGCCTCCGTTTGCCGTTAGGGAAACTGAGGCTCTGAGAAGTTAGCTCCCTTCGGGCTGCAGGCACAGCTAGTTAGCGCCAAGTTAGACTCAAAGCGCCTAATTCCTCCTGCAGTGGGCTGCCAGGTTCCGAAACAACGCACAGCACGCCACTCAAAGAGAGAGGCAACTTTGGGATGTTTTGAATAAAAAATAATATTTCTTCAGAAAAGAAAATATAAATAAGAGAAAAGGGACTTACTCCTTATTAATTGATAAGGATTCTTCTGAAAGATTCATATCATTTGTAGTGCTCATCTTCCACTCCGATATTCTTTACCTCAGAGTCGAAAAGGTTTCAAATATTTAACAAATGAAGCTAATTATTCAAAAATAGCTGAATCTCTAATATGATGCCTTAAGAGAATTCATTTTTTGAGCATTTCTTTATTTTCCATGTGAATCCCAAGAAGATAAACCAGCAGACAGGTTTGAAGAAGGAAAAAGAGAGAGAAAGAAAGAAAGAAAGAAAGAAAGAAAGAAAGAAAGAAAGAAAGAAAGAAAGAAAGAAAGAAAGAAACTACATATTTCAGGCCTGCAATTGACTCAGGAAATGAGTTAATAATTAAGTTAGTTTCATTTCTACAAAGAAAGTGTAATCATCCCTTCTTTATTCCAAATGTATGCTTTGCTTAAAAGTAGAAATGTCATTCTATTTGAAGAACTGTTTGCTTGGGCTCCGAATCACCCCAGGGCAATGTATTATTGATAAACCCATTTTCTCGCCTAATCGCTGCTTCACCTTGACAACTTTCCACAGGATTCTCTCTGTAACCTTTGCCCAGTTTTCCAAGGCAAGGGTGCCACAATCCGTGCAGCCCTGGGAAAAACAACAGCCTTATTCTGAAGGGTTAACTTTAGTAATCTGTGGCCCGGAGTAATTTGACAAGGTTTTACAATTGAGGTTACTTGTAGCTATAAGGCCCGCAACATTTTAAAACTCATATGCATATCTGCATACATTTCCATGCATTTGAAGCACCTCCATTCAGAGGCATAAAGGTTCGCTTTATAAAGAGGAAGATGGAGGGTGTGACAGAGGGACAACACAAAGGCTCAGTGAAACGTTCTTGGTCTCCGGCACTCATTTATTTTCTGATGACAGAGGGGTCAGCCCAGGACCTTTCTCTGGAGTACGCTTCAGTAAAGCAGTAAATGTGCTTTTTTTCCCCCTTCCCTCTTTCATTGTGGAGGCTTGGTTGGTTGGTTTTTGGCTTGTTTTTGCTTTTTTGTTGTGTATGTATTGGGGAGTTTTATTTGTGCAGCGGGAGAAAGGACTAAAAGGGGCAGGGGGAGCCCAAGCCCGCTAGCAGGAGGTGAGAAAAAAGCACGGTAGACTACAGCCGGGGTGCAGGCACCTCTCAAGTGCTTGAATAAGCACATGCCACGGCCAGTTTTTCTAAGAGAGAAAGGAAAAGAGCGCCTGTTTAGCAAAAAGACAAACCCTGTCTACTTAGCCCGTCCACCGTGTGGGCCTGTCTGCAGGCATTCCTGGGGCTGTGACAGTACTAACACTTCCTTTCAGCTTAATGGGTCCCGAGCCCCATCCTTTGTCTGCTGATTAACTGCTCTGTTCATTGACCAAGCCCTAATTGCATGTTCCTTACAGTTACCCTCCATTACTGTAAGAATTAATGAGACACAATTACAGCTCCCAGAAATCTCAGGCCTGGCCAACTGCAAAGCACTCCAACCGAATTAGAACTCCGTAAGAGAAAGGGGAGGGAAACTAGAGAATTATTCACAGGAAGCAGAACTTTTTGGGGTTGTTGTTTCGTTGTTGTTGTTGTTGTTGTTTTGGTATTTGAAGTTGCCTCATAATGAGGCTCAGGGGGAGTGACGGTGAGGGGAAAGAGAGAAGAGAATGCATGAAGGATATGGGAACTCTGCTTTCCCACGAAATCATTGGAGAGGCAAAGAGCCATATATAATTCAGATGTAAGAAAAACGTAGGACACCGAATGCATGAAAAACCAGGGCTCCAAAGGGCTCCAAAGCCCACACAAATCAAGTGCGCAAGGAGGGCACAGGCACAGGGAGCGCAGACCTCGGAGATTCTGCTCTCCTTCCACGCACGATTTCCGCGAAGCTCGGAGTTGTGTTACAGGTTCCCTGTGAGTGGGAATCATCGACGTGATGGTGACGACTTTGATTACTATTCCAGGACTCATGGATTTGATCTTCAGTAAAACCAGGGATGGATCACCCAACAAATTCGGTAAAGATGAGCTTAGGGCGTCAACGGGACAGCAGCACCAGCCTTAACCTTCACAAAGGGAACAACAGAACACTCATTTTTGTCCCTAAAGAGACTCGCACACCCTCACTCTGTAACAATAACTCAAGAAAGACTCGTCGGTTCATCATCTTTACTATCAGTGGAATCGGAGAGTATTCAGTTGCCTAAACGTGATGAAATCACATGGAGTTTTTTTTTTTAATTTTTAAAGATCATTTTATTGGGGCTAGTACAACTCATAACAATCCATACATTAATTGCATCAAGTATATTTGTACATATGTTGCTATCATTATTTTCTTCTTTTTTAAAAAATTAATTTTAACAATTTATTAGGGGCTCATACAATTCTTATCACAGTTCATACATATACATACATCAATTGTATAAAGCACATCTGTGCAGTCTTTGCCCTAATCATTTTTTTCTCCCCTTTTCTTTTTTTACATTTTATTAGGGACTCATACAACTCTTATCACCATCCATACATATACATACATCAATTGTATAAAGCACATCCATACATTCCCTGCCCCAATCATTCTCAAGGCATTTGCTCTCCACTTAAGCCCCTTGCATCAGGTCCTCTTTTTTTTTTCCCCTCCCTCCCCTTTTCCCCCTCCCTCATGTGCCCTTGGTAATTTATACCTCGTTATTTTGTCATATCTTGCCCTATCCGGAGTCTCCCTTCCCCCCTTCTCTGCTGTCCCTCTCCCAGGGAAGAGGTCACATGTGGATCCTTGTAATCAGTTCCCCCTTTCCAACCCACTCACCCTCCACTCTCCCAGCATCGTCCCTCACACCCTTAGTCCTGAAGGTATCATCCACCCTGGATTCCCTGTACCTCCAGCCCTCATATGTACCAGTGTACAGCCTCTGCCCTATCCAGCCCTGCAAGGTAGAATTCGGATCATGGTAGTTAGGGGGAGGAAGCATCCAGGATCTGGGGGAAAGCTGTGTTCTTCATCGGTACTACCTCGCCCCCTAATTAACCCATCTCCTCTCCTAAACGCCTCTATGAGGGGGAGTTTTTAAAGCAAAAAAGAGGAAAAAAAAGTTTCTCGTAACATAAGATATTTGTCTGAAAATGAAAATGAAATGTATTGTGTTGTAATGTTTATTTTCTGATACTATTTTTGCTTTTACTTGTTTTTAAAAATAATTCATTGACATATAATTCATATAGTTAGGTCAAATAAAAGAGAGTTGCACAAACATCACCATAACCTGTTCCGAAATGTCTTCTTTCCTGTACCCACTGCTACCAGACCCCCTTTGCTCCCCAGCCCCCTACCCACACACCCCTAAAAAGACGTTATATTTTTATGATAGCTTTTCATTTGCTCATTGTGATTATAGCATTTATTAAGAAACAAAAATCAGCTTTGGGAGTATAAGCCATTTAGAGGCAAAAGTCAATTTTCCATTGTGGAAGATCAACAGAATTTTACATTGTTAAATTTATTGACACATTTTCTTTGCTTTTGAATATTCTTTTTGTAGAAAATGGAGTCTATAGCTAAAATGTAGTTCCTTGCATCCACTAAAAGTAGTATAGTGCAGTTCATCTCATTCAGCTAAAATGGCATGTACCACTTTTGCATTTAAGGACTAGTTTAAGAAGCTACATCATGGAAAGCCAAAGCAAACACATATGAATATACAAACACTCTCCTCATTTATTGACTACCTCACTATCCAATATTTCATGCTTCAACCAATATTTAAGAATCTGCTCTGAGACCACTTTTCTGATAGAGTAGTGTTGGCTGTCATGGTTAGTGTTCTGTCCAGTTGGTGGGAACATGGTTGGCTTTTATGTAAGAATGCAATTTAACAATGATGGCACAGTCTTTCCTTTACCAAATCTTTTCAGATCTAAGAACATTTTGAGTGTTGAAATAACTTTGGGACATTTTATGTTACAATTATTGAAAAACTCTTGGTTGTATTTACTTGTTTGGGCTATCTTTCTATAGGATAACTTGTTCTCATACATCTTTGCCAAAGTTACGTTATCCCCAGTATGGCGGGGGGGGGGGGGGGAGTAGTTTTTTATCATTTTTTCCCTAATATTAAGAATTCATGTGTTATAGATTTTTGTACATCTATGCATAGAGAAAGGATGACAGATGATAAACAATGGAAAGAATATGATAGATCGATAGATGAACTGGAAGAGATAGAGAGATGGACAGATGGATATCGTTATTAGTTGCTCACAAGTTGATTGCAGAGCATGGTGGCCTGCTTAACAGAAATAGATGTTCCCTCTTGGCCCTGCTCTGTGCCACCTTCATGATCATTGGTAGGTAGGAGGCAACTGGTATACCTACTGGGTCAGTCCGTGTCACTGACTATTGCCCCATAAAGGGTTTCCAATTACTATTTACCAAACACAGCGTCGGGGGGGGGGGGCAGGGAAGAGAGAGATGGTGTCTGGAAAGGAAAGAAAGGAGGGAAGAGAAGGAAGGAAAGAAGGAAACACACACAGAGTGGATGGAGAAAAGGGATTTCAAGTCAAGTTCCCAATCAAACAAATTAAAATATTTAATTTTTCAATCCTCAATATCAGAATTTCACTTTGTATGTTAATTTGGCAGGGAGGTAGGGGCATGAAAGAGAATCTAACCTTGTTACAAATCATAAGACCATCATATACTTGTCTGATTTCCAGGAATACTGCTGTTGATAGGGATGGTCCATTCGGTTCCCTATGTATAGAAGAACCAAACACGGCCCCATCCAGAATATGGGAGAAGAACTACACAATGCTGAGCCATGAGAAAATTATAGGCCCCTTGTCAAGGCACTCAAGCCCCCAAGGAGATGATATATTGGTTGAGGAGGTTAAAACAGCTATTCATGGCATCAGAAAATTACCAGGACACGAAGGCTGAATTTCTTAATATTTTCTAGAAGACAAAGTTTGCATTCAATGTCATGCTGTAGAACAGGGAAAGGAGGGTTACCATGAGTTATGCTCAGGCTCTCCTCAAATGACTCCTGGTAGTCTCAGCTCGGCATTATGGCTAAGCATACCCTTTCCACCTACCATATCTACTACCTACTGACTATATCGACTTCTTCCCACTTACAATTCTCTCACCCTCCTCGGCCTGCTCAAATCTAACCCACGCTTCCAGATAAACTCCTTTACACACTGTGGTAGCTTCATAATCTGGTGTCGATTTAAGACTATTGAGAGTAAAAGAGTGGAGTCTAGCCTGTTAATCAGGTCGCAGCTTAATGACCTCATTTGGAGGAGTGGCAGAAATAAATAGCTCACTGGAGGCCAGACACGCACTCACTCACTGCGATATAATCTTGTTGACAAGCCACATGGAGCTACGCTTATAGAGCCAGAGCCCTGGAACCAAAGGAGCCACTTGAAGACCCCTGCCAGCACTGAGATGCTTCCGCTACCACTGGATCCACAAGACTTTCCACCCACTGGCCTGTGATCTCCCTGCATTCAGCATCATTGCACAGCTGCGTGAATCTAAAGAGGAATTTATAGACCAGTATCAACATATGAAGTAATATTGGACTTATGGACTTGATCTGGATGGAGCTTTGATATTTTCTTAATGTCCAATGGTTCTTTGATAAAGTTCTTTATTACATACATGAGTGTTTATAAATTTGTTTCTGTAGTCAACCCAGACTAACACACACACCCCTACCTCCCAACCCATCTTCCCATCAAAGGAAATCTTTGCCTTGTCTGATTTCCTAAGGCGCATATTGCTTGTACCAACTGCACCAAACATTTTCACTGATTCTTGTATACTATCAATTTCCCACAAATCAATGTCTCAGTCTCCATTCAACTGCAAATTCCTTGAGGAAAGATGAGATAGCTTCTCCCACTTTTGATGCCACTGCCTGGGGGCATTTAGCAAGGCCTTTGGTACCTTGCTGGAAGTTAACCAGGACCTTGGGAATAAATGGATATGTGATCCAATGAATCAATACAGAAAAAGACAATGAAAGCTTTAAAAAAAAAAAAGGCAAATAATGAGACACAGATGATTTAGATATATGTGTAATCACGCACAAATAAAACAAAAATAATCTTAATATTGTTTAGTTAGAACTACACATAAAGTAACTTAGCCTCATTTTAGAAAACTCATTTATTAGATTTTAAACTATTACAGAGGAAAATATCTGTTTTTATATTTTAATAAATCTGTACAATATAGACTTCCAGAAAAAAGCATGGTCACATAGCCAGACACTCTTCAGTCCCCCTCTTCAAGTGAAACTCTCAAACAAATGAAAAAATTGGAGGACTAAACACCTGAATTTCAAATCTCCCAGGTAGGAAAGACATGTGAGCCAAACAGCAATTTGGAGAAGGGAAGCTCAGGTGGAGATAGATACTCCGGAAAGTGGAGGATTTGTGGTGGTCCCCATAAGGCCCTCCCCCAGCATTCAAGTATGCAGGACAGGGAGATAAAGGAAGGAGCTAATCCTTTGCTCCCCATACCAAAATAGAAACAAACATAAGGGTCCTAATACAAGCCATAAACATACTACCAAACACAGTGAAAAACAGCCACACTATAGAAGACAAGATCAAGGACTGGGCCTCCTAAGGAGAGAGCATTTATACACATAGAAAGATCAACAGAGTCAAAGGAGAACCCACAGACCGACCGGGGGAGACTTTTTGGCAATGCGGCCTCTGATAAAGGGCAAATCTCAAGGACATATAAAAACTACAACATCTCAATAAGAAAAATATGAATAACCCAACTTAGAAATGGACAGAAGACATGAACAGACAGGTCACCCAAGGTATCAAGGTAGACACCAACCATTTGAAGAAATGCTCATACTTGCTCGCTATACAAGAAATGCACATTCAAACAATGATGCTCTACCGCTTCACACTGGCACGGATGAAAACATTCTCAAACACAGAACCTAACAAATGCAGGAGAGAGTGTGGAGAGACTAGAACCTTCATACACTGCGAGCGGGATGCAGGAACTGCGTAGCCACTATGGAAAGCAGTGCTGTGCTTCCTTCAACAGATACAATTAGAAATGTCATATGATCCAGCAATCTCTCTGCCTGGTATACATTCTGAAGAACTAAAGAAGAAAACACAAGCAGATATATACACACTCAAGTTTATTGCAGTGCTAGCCACAAGAGCAAAAAACTATCAGTAACCAAAATGCCCATCTGTGTAAGAATGAACACATAGGCTCTGGTAGACACATAAAGTGGCATACGGTGGAATGCTAGGCATCCCTAAAACAGTGGTGACACTGTCAAGGACCTCATCACATGGACAGACTTGAAAGGGCCAGAATGTTCTGAAAGTAGTCTCATAAAGGTAAATAGGATATGAGACCACTCTTGTAAAAGAAAAAAAATCAAGAGAAATGGTTTTCATACCAAGCAAAGCAGAGTTGGGTAGTTACAGGGAAGTTGGGAGTGGGGATATGGGGGGAGGTGGAGAGAAAAGAGATGGGGGATAGCTAGATAGATTGATAGATAGATAGATAGATACAGACAGCTGATAAAACAAATTTATTCCAAACCAAATGTTTTTTAAAAGACTCTCAAAAATATAAATCTATACTTTATAATTTTACATGCAAGTAAAATTTTGCTGAAGGTAACTCAAAAATGGTGGCAGCAGTGCATTGTCAGGAAGCTGCCAGAAATTCAAGCTGGCTTCAGAAGAAGAGGGATTTCCAGTTGAGAAGCAACAAAACCCACATGGAAGACACACACCAGTCTGTGTGATCACGAGGTAGAGATAGAATCAGGTATCAGGCATCAAAGAACAAAAAATCATATCATTGTGAAGGAGGGGGAGTGCAGAGTGGAGACCCCAAGCCCATCTGTAGGCAACTGGACATCCCCTCACAGAAGGGTGGCAAGGAGGAGAGGAGCCAGTCAGAGTGCAGTATAGCACCGATGAAACACACAACTTTCCTCTAGTTCTTTAGTGCTTCCCCCCTCCCCGTCCACATCATGAACCCAATTCTACCTTACAAACCTGGTTAAACCAGAGCATGTACATGGATACTGGTAAGAGCTGGAAACACAGGGAATCCAGGACAGATAAACCCCTCAGGACCAATATTGAGAGTAGCCATAAAAGGAGGGTAAGGGAAAGATGGGGGGAGGTAAGGGGAACCAAGAGACAGGCTAGGGGACACAATGGGCAGCCCTATCAGCTTACACAGAGGCACTTGGGGCCACTTCACATTTGAGCTAGGCCCTCGCAGAGCTACCATGCTGTCAGTCTCCAAAGCCTTGAGCTGGGAGCCCTTACCTGTTCTTCACGGAATGCTATTGGCCCCTTCGTGGGATCGGAGCCCATGTGCCCTGCCCCCCAAACAGACTTGGGCTGCTGTGTCCCCTGCACAGAGCCTGCAGGGGACCCTGACCTCCGTGGCGTGAAGGCTAAAGTACCTTGGAGGTATAATGGTTACATGCTGGGCTGCTCACCAGCTGCTTCATGGTGCGTCTCAGAAATTACAGGAGCAGTTCCAGCCTCCTATGGGGTCATGGACTTGGTACTGGCTCCAAGGTTTTGGGTCTAAAATCTGGAGGGTACTGTGCAGACCCTAGTCTATAACCCCTCCCAGGGGGATGGACAACAGAAAGTAGGTGAAGGGATAGAAAGTAGGTGAAAGGAGACATCGGCCAGTGTAAGACATGACAAAATACAAATAATTTATAAATTATCAAGGGTTCATGAGGGAAGGAGAGGGAGAAAATAAGAAGCTGATACCAAGGGTTCAAGTAGAAAGAAAATGTTTTGAAAATGATGATGGCAATAAATGTACAAATGTGTTTGACACAATGGATGGAGGGATGGATGGATGGATGGATGGATGGAAGGATGGATGGATGGATGGATGGATGGAGGGATTGTGATGAGTTGCACGAGACCCAAATAAAATGATTTTTTAAAAGAAAGAGGTTTATAAAAAGAGCTATTAACTATTAAGAAAACATCCCAGCCCAGTCCAGATGAAGTCCATAAGTCTGATATTAGCCCATATGTCCAATACCAATCTATAAATTCAGACTCACACAACACATGCAATGACACCAGTGCAGGAAGATCACAGGCCACTGGGTGGAAAGTCTCCTGGATCCAGTGGCAGTGGAAGCATCTCAGCACTGCCAGAGGTTCCACGCGGCCCCTCCACCTCAGGGCACTAGTCTAGCTCCATGTGTCGTCAGCTGCAATGTCTCCCAGGGAGTCAGCTTGTGTCCCACCTCCATTGAGCTATTTATCTCCTTAAAGCCTCCAAATAAGGTCATCAAGCTGCAACCTGATTGACAGGCTAAACTCTACCCCTTCACTCAAGTCTCAAATTGACAACAGATGATGTAACTACTACACTGCACAAAGCACCTCTGCAAAGTGATAAAAAGCAGAGGCTACTGGAAAGTCTAGGGTGACCTGACCCAAGTCATGATATTTTTAATTGCCTCAATGCAAGGGGAAGCTCATTAAGGAAGACGGGGAAGAACCGACGTGTTTGGCTTGGGCGGTTGGCAGTACCGTGGACTCCCAGAAAAGCAAACCAGCTTATCTTCGAGTTCGAATTCAGAATGTTCCTTAGAAGAGAGGATGGCAAAACTAGGCCTGGTATATTTTGAACATGCCATTAGGAGAGGGCAGTCCCTGGAAAAGAGCATCATGCTTGGTAAAGGAGAGTGGCAGCATGAAAAAGAGAAGACCCTTGGTGAGACGGATGGACAGTGGCTGCAACAGAGGGCTCACGCATAACACATCATGAAGATGGTGCGGGACCGGCAGTGCTTTGTTCTGTGGGCTATGGCCACCACTCAGAACCGACTCCAGGACACCTGGCAACACATGTGGAGTTCTCCACAGTGACGTCAGCTCTCAGCTTCAGTGCAGTTTCTTACACAGTCCAGAAAGATCCACTTGACTTCCTCAGTGCAGTGTGCATTTCCATGAAAGTTTGCTTCGTGTAGTTGCTCTACTATAAAGGAGCCCTGGTGGCTCAGCGGGTTAAGTGCAGGACTACGAACAGAAGAGTTATTTTCAAACCCAACAGCTGATTATCAAGAGAAAGGTAATGCAGTCCGCTTCTATAAAGATGAAAAACCAAAACTCACTGGCCTCGAGTCAGTGCTGACTCATGGATGGTGACCCCCTGTGGGGTTCTAGGACGAAACATTTATGGGAATAGAAAGTCCAGTCTTTCTCCCGAGAAGCTGCTGTGGATTTCGAACTGCCCACCATGCAGATGGCAGCCCAGTGAGTCATCACTCCTCCACCAGGCCTCCTCCTAAAGCGTACTGAGCAGTTCTGCTCTGCCCTACAAGATCGCGACGCGTCAACCCGACAGAAGTGTGTTTGGCTTGGTGTTGGTTCTTAGACACAAGTCATGCGATAAAGGTATTTCAAAATAAATTCATGAGATTGTGGCCAGTCTACATTCCCGGAAAATGTCAAGCTCAAGATGATGCGTCAGTCAACGTGATCATCAAAACCTTGTTAGGATCTGTCTAGAAGCGTCTGTAGACGTTTCCAAAGGGAAGCTCAAAAGAAAGGCCTGCTGATCTCCTTCCAGAGGCTCAGCCATCGAAAGCCGTCTTCTACTCAGAAGCACGGTCAACATGAGGAGGAATAATTCATGTATCATTAAAATCACGAACTATATTGTTCTCCGGGAAATGTTTCACGAGCTTGATCATGAGTTCGGCCATGTTTTGAAAGACTTTGAGTCTCTGGGAGTCTGGGAGATCCCAAGGCTGCAGGCTTCCGATCATCCCCCCACTGCACAATGAAGCAAGAAGCTGTCGCCTTTTGTCAGGCTACAATACAGCTATTTTAAGAAACAAGGAGAGTTGTCGACTTTATTGCCCACACTGGGGATTGGCTTTTGAAAAGCACAGCAGCTGCTGCTGCTGCAGCTGCTAAGGCACAATTTAAAAATCCGCACAGACTCTGAAGGCTTTCACGGGTTGGTGGGCACCAGGGCTGAGGCCAATTTACTACAGTGGGTTAAGTAAATTGAGGCTCAGCCTTTATCTCTCTATCTGTCCCTCACACTTCAGCTATGTCTGCTCCTGCATGGCAAAGGGAAGAAATAGTATTTTAAAATCAAGTTAACCCCGACATCCCTCCTTCCATGTGCTCTTTTGGGCAAACATGACTCAGTGAATGGATAAAACTAGCTGCTTAATTAGTAAACATCAGATTATTTTTAGGCAAGCTAAAATTTAGCAGTAAAGTCCTCCATTTTGAGAAGAAACAAAAATAACGTGCTATTTTTTCCAGTATAATATCTTCACAGTCCAAAGCATTTCATTTGATGATGTAGGCCAAGGCTAATGCAGAAATATTTTTATTTGATCTGTAATATCTGGTTATTATGTACAGGTTGTAATTTGTACCAAAGGTTAACAATAAATGTATCAGAGAAAAAAATTAATCTTAGAAAAAAATTAACCTATTCTAATATTTTTCAGCCAATAGTAAAACACTACCCCTAATTTTGAAATACAACTACCATTATTTAAATTTATGGTAAAAGCCATCAGTTCAATTTAAGGAAAACCAATAAGCCCCAAGACAGATTCTGAGCAATCTATGTACACTTTCATTCTGAACCACGAGATATGTATACAATTCAAGGTTAGAAATATGAGATCTGCAGGAAAAAGAAAATGAGCTGATTCCAGGAACCCCAGTGGAAGGTGAATTTTGAGAATGACGAGGGCAACGAATGTATAAGGGTGCTTTACTCAACTGATGTATGTATGGATTATGATAAGAGTTGTATGAGCCCCAATAAAATGATTTAAAAATATGAGATCTACCATCACTTTATTATTAGCTGCTATCTCCAAATACCAGACTCAGTACCACCTAGCCAATGCTGGCTCATAGTGAACCCCTGTAAATTTCCAAGACTGTAACTGTTTATGGGAGTAGAAAGCCCAGTCTTCCTCCCTCGGAGCTGCTGATGGTTTTGAACTCCAGATCATGTGGACCAAAGCCCAACGTGTAACCACGACACCACCAGAGTTCCTCCCCAAGTCACAACAACCCTAACTCTGCTCACAAGAACAAACTACGACCCGATCCTCCACCATCCTTACAATCCTCCCAATGTGGGAGATACACAGTAGGCATCTGCCAAACCATGCACAGGATTAAGAAAAACACTTTTATTCTGTTTATATTACATATACTGTTTGAATATCAGCAATATGATTAGGCATTGAACTAAGGGATGAGAAAATAAATGCTACTATCTTCATGGAGTTCATGAGTAGAATAATAATACAAGCAAAAATCTTAAATAATACTTGAGAAATGTTCCTAAGCCAGAAATCATTGGGAAATTTTGACCAATACAAAATCTTTTTGTTTCTTCTTTTTTTTAATGTCATTGGGCGGGGGAGGGGACTCAGCTTTTATAACTATCCACATATCAATTGTATCCAACACATATGTTGCCACCATCCTTTTCAAAACATTTTCTTTCTGCTTGAGCCCTTGGTATCAGTTTCTCTTTTTGCCCTCACTTGCCCTGCCCTCTGTGAACCCTTGATAAATTATGGTTTTCATATCTTACACTGTCCACTGTCTGCCTTCACCAACCCATGTTTCTGTTGCTTGTCTGTCCCCTCTGAGGGGGAGTATACATCAATCCTTGCCATCAGTTCCCCCTCCCCCCCCCACCTTCCCCCTACCCTCATAGTATCACCACGAGGGTGGTTTATCTGTTGTGGATTCCATGTGTCAAGAGCTCTTATCTTTACCAGTGTACATGCTCCGATCTAGCTGGGTTTGTAAGGTAGAACTTGGGTCATGATAGTGTGGGAATGAGGGGGTGGGGTGGGGAAACATTAAAGAACAGGAGGAATGTTGTGTTGTATGTTTCGTCTATGCCGCACCCTGGCTGATTCCTTCCTTCCATGTGACTCTTCTGTGAGGGAATGTCCAGTTTTCTACAGATGGGCTTTGGATCTCCACTCCAACCCCCATCGTTAGCATCGATATAATTATTTGTTTTGTGACTTCTGATGCGCGATACCTGACCCTGTCGACACCTTGTGATCATGATCACACAGGCTGGAGTACTTCTTCCAAGTGGGCTTTGTTGCTTCCCTGATACATGGCAGCTTGTTGAACTTCAAGCCTTTAAGACCCCAGCTGTAATATCTTTTAATAACCGGGCACCATCAGCTTTCTTTACATTTGCTTGTGCACCCATATTGATTTCAGCAATCGCAACACAAAATCTTTTTGTCCATGCATTTGTTTTTTAATTCTCTTTTCTCATCAACTAGAAATGGAGATAGGGTGTGCTGTATTTTCCAAATACCTGATTTGGGTACAAAATTTTATTGCCAGATTCTACATTTCTTCAAACATTTGAAGGAGCCCTAGTAGTGTGGTGTGTTGTGAATTGGGTTGCTAACTGCAAAGTCAACAGTTTGAAGCCACCAGCTGCTCCAGGGGTAAAGATGAGGCTTTCTACTCCTGTACAGAATTACAGACTCAGAAACCCACGGGAACAATTCTACCCTATCCTATAGAGTTGCTATGAGTCAAAATGGATGGGATTGCAGTGAGTTTGGGAAGTTGTTTGTTTTTTTTTTTAATTAGTCCTTGATTAGAAAAGTTTGGGCTATGAGTAAGAAAATGGAATATCATTTTGATTTCTTTAATGTGCATAAGGGGGGGAAATGCCAAACTAGAATTCTATGTCCAGTAAAACTATCCTTTAATATCCAAGTGGAAAACCCAGCTAACATGCTAGCTTCAAAGTTCCAAGATTTCTGTCAGCAAACCGCTTCTATAATCAAACCCTTATCTCTGTCTCCCAAAATGGATTCATGTCTAAAACTTTACATTCTAATGAATAACTTCCTAATCACAAATGCCTTTTCTTGAATGTGGATTTTTAGGGGGGTTTCCAGCGTTACTACACTTGTGTCTATTGGTTCCTTCACTGGCAATGTAGCTATTCTTAAGATGTTTGCAGCTTAAGAAACAAGAACAGTTTACCCTGAGTCTCCTTCTCAATATGGTCTCCTCTCCATTCCTACAGCAAGTTCTTCAAAGAGATCATCTATAAGTGCACACTTAACTCTTGCAACTTTTCTCTTTAATGCATGGTAATAGGACATATTCCCACAACACACATTTTAAAGTGATCACAAATGCCTAAGACCATGAATGGCATATTGTCAACTTGATGTGACCTTATTCAGTATCATCCTAGTCTGTCACCAGCACTCAACCGTGTTTACCAAGTTCTGGGAATTTTCTCCTGCTTTGGCTATCACTTTGAGATCCTCTCTTACATCTCTGATCACATTTTTGCAGTTCTCCTCACAATATTTTACTGTTTTATTCGTTACTGTTGAATCTGTCCCCAACTCATGGTCCCCATACACTATGAAGCAAAACATTGCCTAGTCCTGCAGCATCCCTGTGACCAATTGTGCATCTTACTGTTGTGAGCCAAAGGGTTTCCACGGGCTGATTTTCACAAGCAGATCAACAGGCCTTTCTTCCTCATTTGTCTTTGAGTAGAAGATCTGCCGAAGTCTTTTCAGAATCACAGCAACATGGAAACCTCCCCTGACAGACGGGTGATGGCCCGACCTAAGGGACATTGGCCAGAGACTGAAACCGGGTCTTTCACGTGAAAGATGAAAATGCTACAACCAAATGCACGTTACAATATTTGACTTCCTCTTATGATCCTCTTTCTTCCTGCCTTAATTATCATGGGCCTATGAGTACTCAGCCTGCTTCAACATTCCAAGATTTTGAAGCATCAATTTTCTCATATGAATATTTGAAAACAGTAATCACTTTACTGTTAGAAAATGGTCACGACTGGGTCGACTTTGCTGGCGGGGTAATGACTTAATTCATTGTTGAAAATGGGAATTCCTGACATGTTGAGAAAGCACTTCTTTGTGTAATCAGCACACCTTTCGGTATATGTATAGCCTCTTCTTGTAGCTGTGTCACCAAAATTCTAGCTTCAATACACACAGAATCAATTTTTCCTGCTAGCTAGAAGATGCTATTATTCAGTTAACTATATTGTTCTGTATCCATGAGAAAGGTCTTGGAATTCCTTCAAGTGTCCTTTATTGCTTGCATGTATCAGCCTATTGTAAAGTAGTGGCCTTCATGTCCACCAGCTACCTGTCAAGACATTAATTCAAATCTATACTGATTTGCTACTTGTTCGGTACAAATTTACTGCTTATCTGTATCTGCTATGAAATCGGTAAAAAAAAACAAACTAGGCATCGTAAAGCAGACTCCAACCCATATTTACTTTTTAACATGACTAGTAGACTATTAGAAGCCCTGGTGGTCTAGTGGTCATGTTCAAGGTCAGCAGTTCAAAACTAGCAGCTATTCCCCAGTAGAAAAACTGAGCTGTCTACTCCCATAAGAGTTACAGTATCTGAAGCCCACACAGGGAGTTCTACACTGTCCTATAGGGTCGCTATTGAGTCAGCATCGACATGACAGTAATGAGTTTTTTGACCCTAGGTAATCACTCGCAAGTTACTTTAATACATACATGATAAAAAAAATTGTGTTTTTTTTAAATCATTGTAACTATCAGCATGCATCTTCTCTAGTTGTATAGTCTTAAAGAGAAGCAGATAGGTTATATTTTCCCTTTTAATCATCCCTTGGGATGATTTGCCTAGTCTCTATCTGTTATTATAGCTTTTGAAAATGCTCAAGGTTTAGATGTCCTAGTCTTGGAAATTAAGGGAAAAAGAAGAAAAAAATTAGAAGACTCAAATTAGAAATGTCCAAGCCCAGCTATAAACTTTCTCTGTTCCCATGACCAGACACTGCATACTACAAACTACTGAAGATCACTGGATGAACTCTTTAACAAATCTCTGAAATGGTGACAAAAGTTACATCTGATATCTCACTTCTTGTTCCTCTTCTAACAGTACCACCATTGCCTGTTTTGAAGATGGCGGGGTGTATAAGGAGTGGGGGGGGGTACCATGAGAAAAGCATGTCAATCTGCGGACAGATTATCAAACATGAGCCAGGATATAATTGTTACGCAATTTTGAAAAAGGCTTTAAAGATGACCCTGATAGGAGTCTTGGTGACACTATGGATTTGCCATTGAACTGTTAAGCTCAAGGTTGGTGGCTCAAACCCACCAGCTGCTCAAAGAGGGAAAGAAGAGGGCATCTGCTCCTATAACGATTTCAGCCTAGGAAACATTACTTAGAGTCCCTGTGAGCCAGAGTCAACTCGGTGGCAGTGGGTGTTTTAAATGTCCATTAGTACAGAATGATAAGGCCATGTATCTGCTCCTGAAAAGAGTTACAGCCTTAGAAACCCTATGGAGCAGTTCTGCCCTGCCCTAGGAAACTCAAATGCACGGCCATCGAGTTAATTAGAACTCATGGTCTCCCTGCAGGAGAGAAGAGAACTGCCCTTTTGGGTTTCCAAGACTAAATTTTAACAGGGATAGAAAGCTGGTAGTTTTGAACTGCTTGCCCTGTGGTCAGCAGTTCACCACAAAACCCACTATGCCACCAGGGCTCCGACTACAGATTGCCCCAGCCCAGTGCTGTGATTATTGGTCAATGTTGTTGAGTCCATTGCCACTGAGAGACCCCAGATGACAGAGTAGAACTGCTCCACTGAATTTTCCAGGCTGCAGTCTTGGTGGGCAGATGGTTGCATCTTTCTCCTGCAGGGTCACTGGGTGGGTTAGAACTACCTACCTCCCCGTTTACAACAGAGTTTTTTATCTTTACACCACCAGGGCTCTTTTAAACCACCAGGCAGAGCACTAATTACTAATACTCTCCTATATAAGACTTCTATCCATTCACTCAGATTTCAACGTCTCTCACCTTGGTATTTCTAATCTTGAGACCGCCTCTATTCCCAGTAACAATAAGCCATAATGTTAATCACACTATCGTCCCGTTCATTGTCCTTCAAGAGCTCTGAAGGCCTTTGTGATAAAATCCAAGTTATATCCCCTCCCCTTTCCTTATACCCCCACGTCCCTGACCCCAGTTATTTGATAGTCTGACTAGATGCCAAGGCTCTGCATGCTTTCCTGTTCTGATCTTGGATGGCACTGCCCAGATTCCAATGGTCTTTCCCTACTCACCACCCCTAGCAAAGCCAACTTCTCTGAAAACCAGACATACACGCCCATGTGACTCTTTTGCTAGGAAGCTTGTCCTGAATAACTACCATCCCTCCTCTCTACTTATTCCCTAATAAAATCAACCATTCCTTCTTTGATGAATCTACCGTTTCCCTGCTCTGGTGAAGGATATTGCGCTATCTCCTATACAACCCTATGGTTTCATAGAACTCAACTCAGCGGTAAGGGTTTTAGTTGGGATTTTATGGACAACACAGAGCATCTTGGTGCAGTTGAAATGCTCAACTGCTAACTGGAAGATTTGGGGGTGGGGAGGGGGGACTCAATCTACCCCAAAAGAAAAGCAACTATTGAAAACCCCTGGAGGAAAATTATACCAACATGCCAGGTGTCAGAACAGGCTGGATAACAATTGGTTTTATTCCACAGATGTCTCCTTGCTGAGCAGAAACCATGTCTTAGGTACGCAACACAATGGCGTATGGGTGCGATGGAGCTGTGTTACTCATATGAGAATTTACTATGTTGAAGGGATGTGTGGATTTTATACTAGACCTACCCATTTTGACAATTTTCAACTAATTCACATTTCCAATCAAAGGAATTAAGATGGGATCAATCATTACAGCAACAAAAAAATGTACCACTTTCAAAAGTTTAATAGCATCCACTCCTGGTTGCTTAATAAACCCAATTAAAGGTATCAACAACAGACTTTGTGCTGGTAACCCAGTCTACAAAGTCTAACATATTTTCTCAGGGGCAAGAAAAATAATTCTTATTCATGATAGGTGCTATTAAAAATGCATGAATCCATCTTCAAAAAGTTTGGGGGTTCTGCAGCCAATTAAGCCGACCGTTCTCCTCCTTGTGGGGGCTGGTGTGCAATGGCTGCAAACAGCAAGCCTCCTCGGTAGTGTATGCAGCCTACTGCTATGTATAGGCTGCCCTAAGGGACCTTGGAGACCACCTTGTGTTGCTTTTTGATGCCTCTGGCCTGGCTAATTTCTGCTCTCCCTAAACTAGGCTTCAAACTGGGATGCGAGGTGCTTTTGGGAAACCTCAAGGCACAGTGGCTAGAGTCCACATTGGCCAGGTTATCATGTCCATCCGCACCGAGCTTCAAAACAAGGAGCATGTGATTGAGGCCTTACGCAGGGCCAAATTCAAGTTCCCTGGGTGCCAGAGATCCACATCTCTAAGAAATGGGGCTTCACCAAGTTTAATGCCGATGAGTTTGAGGATATGGTGGCTGGGAAGCGCCTCATCCCGGATGGCTGTGGAGTTGAATACATCCCTAACCGCCGCCCCTTGGACAAGTGGTGGGCTCTGCATTCATGAAGGCCTTCGTAGACCTGCGCTACCTCGTGCCCATCAAATAAAAATTGAACTTCCTGATTAAAAAAAAAAAAGTTTGGGGGTGGGAGGAGAATGGTCACGTTACAACCAAATTCTTCATTTTTTTAATCTTATTGAAAATCCTAATTTCCTAGAATGTGTATATAAAACGTCCTTGTAGTTTTGAATTAGAAACTACGGCAGCTACTGATGGCCAGGATTTCCCTGAATGCAGAGCTTGAGACACAGGCTGTGCGCAGTTTAATTGGGATGTGACCCAAGGAAAATGAAACAGAGTAAAAGGAGAGTCTCTATAAAGATGTGAAACAGAATTGACTATTGCTGCAGGCAATGGTACTAGACCCTTCCAGAACTTTCTGAGGAGCCTTGTTGAGCTATATGCAAAATAACCGGGCTGGGCGAAGAGAAGAATATTCTTTGCTAACGCCATCGTTCAGATGAATTGATTCTTCTTTGGGAGTCCTTAGTCAATGTCCAACTTTCACAAGCCTATGACACAGTTGGAAATACCGTGGCTCGGGCCAGGAACGCTTTAGTCTTCCCAGTAACATCCTTGCTTTTCAACACTTTAAAAAGGTCATGTGTAATGCGTCGCATGATCTTTTGACCGCTGCTTCCATGAGCATTGATTGTGGATCCAAGCAAGACAAAACCCTTGACAACTTTAATCTCTTCTCCATGTATCATGATGTCACCTATTGGTCCCGTTGTGCGCTTTTTGCCCTCTTTACATTGAGTGGTAATCGTACTGAAGGGCGCAGTCTTTGATCTTCATCAATAAGCGCTTCAAGTCCTCCTCACTTTTAGCAAGCAAGACTGTGTCATCTGCATATGACCAGTTGTTAATACGCCTTCCTCTCACTCTGATGCCACGTTCTTCTTCATAGAAGCTGTCTTCTCTGATTCATGGCTCAGCACATAAACAGAATAAATATGGTGAAAGGATTCCTCCCTGACCCATCTTTTCTGACTTCACACCATGTAGCAATCCTGTGTTGTTTGCATAACTGCCTCTTGGTCCGTATGCAGCTTTGTCAGGAGCACAACGTAGTATTCTGCAGTTCCTATTTCCCTCAATGACCACTTTTTCACATCGACTAACCATGTGGAAAAACACTGGCCCAGGTAAAACCACTCTCATTTCTGTTCTTTTTTTAAATGAATTTAATTTTTTATGAAAAGATCATTTATTGGGGGCTCTTACAGTTCTTATAACAATCTACACATCAATTGTTATCAAGCATATTCGTACATATGTTGCCATCATTATTTTCTAGACATTTCCTTTCTATGGAGCCCGTGGTACCAGCTCCTCTTTTCCCCTGCCCCCCCCCTCATGACCCCTTGATTAATTATAAATTATTACTATTTTCATCTTAAACCCACTGCTGTCTCCCTTCCCCCGTGGTTTCTGTTGTTCATCCCCCTGGAGGGAGATGTGTGCAATTACGTGTCGATATTGCGATTGGTTCCCCCTTCCTCTCCTCTCTCCACCTTCCCCCAACCCTTCTGGTATCACTACTCCCATTCTTGTTCCTGGATTCCGTGTGTCATGAGCTCCTATTTCTTATCTGTACCTATGCACACACTTAGGTCTAACCATAACTGCAAGGCAAAACTGGGGTCATGATAGTGGGCGTTGAGGAAGCCTAAAGGAATCAGAGGAATATTGCGTCTTTCATCATTGCTTCCTGCACCCTGGTTGACTCATCTCTTCCTTGAAAACCTTGTCTACAGATGGGTTTGGGGATCTTGGCTCTGACCCCCCTCATTCTCAACAATATGGGTTCATGTGTTTGTTTGTCTGTTTGTTTGTGGTCTTCTGAAGCCTGTTACCCCGTCCCAATAACACCTCATGATCACACCGGCTTCAGTGCTTCTTCCACGTGGGCTTGTTGCTTCTCTGCTAGATGGCCGCTTGTTTACTTCAAGCCTTTAAGACCCCAGATGCTGTATCTTTTGATAGCCGGCACCATCTGCTTTCTTCACATTTGCTTATGCACCAACTTTGTCTAAAGAGATTGTGTTGGGAGGGTGAGCATGACAGAATGTCAATGTGTTCTTGATACAAAATAGTACCTCACTAAATACCCTAAACAGCCTTTCTAGTTAGCTATTTTATGGCCATTCTTTGCACAAGAATATTAAAATTTAAGGAAAATAATTCATGTGAATAAGAGAATGCAATAACTAGTACAGCAGGCATGATATTCAATGTAACTAGGATTCTAAATCTTTCTCCTGTAAAATAAATTTAGACAAAAATATTCCAAGGCCTAAGCCTTTTCTGTATCTATTCATTACCAGGAACCATGACCTACTTACTTCTTCCACTCCTACTATTCAGTCACCAATCACTAAGATTAAACAGATTTTTTTTGCCAGCCCATACAAGCAGTTAAATAATAGGTTTTTTTAAAGATTGAAAAAAACCTAATTTTAAAATAGCAAAAATATTCAAAAGCCAAAGTCTTTTGAAAGATGGTACATGACAATACACATTTATCAATGTGTGTTCACTCTTTTTTTTTCAAAACCAACAGAGTAACAACCGCGAAAATAACAATCACAAAAAGCCACTGACAAAAATGGAGCAGCCTATAAATTGTTCAAGGTCTGTTGACCTTTGCGAATGTTTTCCAGTTGAGTCTGATGGGGTGCCACACTCTGGCTCCAAAGTCTATTTTTGGTATTTCCGGGGGATTTCAACACTTTGTTCCCTTTGCTGCTCTGTTGCATGCCCTTAGTGTTTCACCTCAGCGTGATGGGGTCAGATTGTGCACGATTCCTGCACTGTGTCTCCAGTATTGTCGCCTGCAGCGCTAAGGTTTAGTGAGGGACGTTGTGCCTCGTGGTAGGGCCAGCCCTAGGGTCCTCTCTGTGCATTGTCTGCTCTGAGCAGGAACATCGTCCTCGGGGGTTGGTGGACCAAGATGTCTTCTCCTCCTTCTCCATCCTTTTTCGTTTCTCCTGTGTGTTCTAATCTGACGTGCCCCTTTCCCCAAGCGGCAGCTCCAGTGCTGTCCACTGAAGTGCATTCTTCTGAGAGGGAAGTGGGGTACCCACATAGTTGAGATTGGGGATGTATCCACATAGTTGAGATTGGGGATGTGTCCACTCTTTAAAACACACTTCTTCAAATTAATTTCAGCCAAACTAAATCATGATAGGTGTACCAGACAATATATATAACACATGGAGATTGCCACTGAAGCATTGCTTAGGATGAAAAACACAAAAAGAGAGTAAATAAAACATCCAAAACTATGGTTCTGGTTCAGCAAATTATGGGCTTGGTGGTGTGTTTTTTTCATAGAAATTTAAAATATGAAAGAATGTTTAACCGTGTAGAAATATAATCAAAATTCAGTGATTGGCTATTGTTTTTATTGTCAGATGGCGTGGGTTTGGTTCAAAAGCACAACGACTGCAGTTACAACAGAGGAACTCCGCCCAGTCCTGCACCATCCCCCCACACATCCTATGCCAGAGTCCAGTGTCAATCACCTCATTAGGAGAACTCACTGCCATTTTGTTGGGCACGACTCATAGCAATCATATAGGACAGGTAGAACTGCCCCTGGTGGTTTCTGAGACTGTAATTCTTTTTTTAAAGAAATTATTTTATTGGGGACTCTTACATCTCTTATAATAATCCGTACATCAATTATATCAAGCACAGTTGTACATATGTTGCCATTATCATTTGCTTTCTACTTGAGCCCTTGGCATCAGCTCCTCTTTTACTCTCCCTCCCCCACCCTCCCACCTGCGGGACCACTTGATAAATTATAAATTATTATTTTTATATCTTATACTGTCCACTGTCTCCCTTCACCCACGTTTCTGTTGTTTGTCTCCCTGGGGTGGGGTGCAGGTCAGGGTTATACATCAATCATTGTGATAGGTTCCCCCTTTCTCCACTCACCTTTCCCTTACTCGCACGGTATCTCTACTCCCATTATTGCTCCTGCGGGCATTATCTGCCCTGGATCCCGTGTGTTGTGAGCTCTTATCTGTACCAGTGTACATGATCCAGTGTAGCCAAACTGAAAGGCAGTATTGGAGTCATGATAGTGGTGGGGGTGGGGTGGGGGTGGGGGGCTGTGTGTGTGAGGAAGCCTGAATCACCAGAGGAATAGTGTGCGTTTCATCAGAACTATACTGCACCCTGGTTGACTCAGTCCTTCCTTGAGACCCTTCTGTGAGGTAATGTCCAATTGTCTATATATGGGGTTTGGGGTCTCTGCTCTGATCCCCCTCATTCAAGAGTAGGCAAATTCTCACAGTGTGTTTCCAGTGCTGTGGGTCAGTGGGGGGGTGTCTTGACTCATCGTGGGGCCAGCCCTACAGTCCTCTCTGTGCCTTAGCTGTTCTAAGCAGGAGTGTCATCCTCAGAGCTTGGTAGCCTAGGTTTTGGTTCTCTCTCTCTCTCTCTCTCTCTCTCTCTCTCTCTCTTTCTCTCTCTCTCCCACTATAATTCTTTATAGGAGTAGAATGCCTCCCAAGGACTGGATGGTAGCTTCAAACTGCTGCCCTTGTGGTTAGCAGCCCAACACGTAACCCACTCGGCCACCGGGGCTCTAATCAGCTACAGAAGGTTGTTTTTGAATTAGTCTACTTTTCAAGGACAAAGAGTCCTGTAGGCGCTGTAGGCCAGGCATTAGAATACCAGCTTCAAGATCAGGGGTCACCCACCAAGCCCTCCAGTCATCCTGCAAAGATTGATTACCTCAAGAATACTATATCAGGTCGCAATGAGTCAGAATCCACTTAATGGCAGTAAAGGAGGTTCTTCTTGTTGTTGTTTTGGGTTTTTTTAAGAATAAATATGCACATGTAGGCGGGAATCCTTAAAGAGATGGCTTGGGGCTTAGCGTCTAACCTGAAATGGAATACGAGTGGCCTCTGAGTGGCTGGGTCATGGATGATATGTGTGTGCCCTTTCACAAGTATAAATGAATTTGTATATCTATGTTTATCTAATTTGTATAGATTTGACAGATAAATGTTTATAAAATCTCTATAAAGGTTTGCCCAAGCAATTGCAAAATAAAAGCTCTTTTTAAAATAAATATTGTTTTCACCCCCAGATACATACAAAGAAACTGGGGTCTGAGAAGTTCAATAATAGGTACAAAATTACACAGCAAAATGAGTTGTGGTTTGGGTTTGGTTTTGGTTTTTTAACTCAGAATTGAAGCCCTGGCTCTTAATCCCGAGCCAGGCCCTGAGCCACAAATTCAAAATGCTACACTCTTTAATTATCTGGAAAATTAAAAATTGATTGAGTCTGTCTAAACAGTGTTGAACTCTACCTTTAGCTAAGGCTCTTTCTCTCATTTGTATATATTAAAAATAACTCCAATTCAAATGAAACAAGGGACATGTTAAAAGCTTTTCTTACTGTCAGAGGAATATAAATGTAAACAATGTGAAAGAGCCCTTCAGTTGGTTTAATCTAAACAAACAAAAAAAATTAAGAATTCAGCCTTGTTTTACTTTTTCCCCCAGAAGATAGAGTCATAATTAAACTTTTCACCTTTCCAAATTACTAACTTGGTACCCTGCACAGTGGGTGGCTTTCTTTCCAGCCATTCTGATTTGGAACAATGTATAAAGCAGGAGTCTCTGAATGGAGTTTATAGCTAAATTTAACCAGGCATATTTTAATAAGATTAGCATATCTTTGTCTTTCAAGACTAAGTAACTTACAATTAACTGAATTTAGACAGCATATTGTTTCATCAGAAGTGAGATTTGAAGCCTTAATTTCCATACTTATTGATGTTGGATGTGGAAGGAAGTCTGAGTAAAAATTCCTTGGGTCTGCCCTAAAGAGATTTCACGAATGTGTGTTAACCTCTTGTAGGAAGCTTCGTACACACAGAACCTCATCTACTCGATACTACCTTGTGCTCAAATTCACGAAGGCTTTCAGTGTCCAGGAAAAAATAATGAACTAGGAGAACCTAACTTTTATGAGCACACTGGTGAATCGGTAGTAGAATGAATGCTTGCCTTCCATTCGGGAGACCGAGTTCTCGACCAATGCACCTCATGAGCAATCTATCCGTAGATGCTTACTTGTTGCCGAATAAGTTGGGTGTCAGTGGAGCTTTCAGACTAAGGCAGACAAGGAGGAAAGGCCTGGTGATCGACTTTCAAAGATCAGCCAGTGAAAACATCAGGGATCACAATGGCCCAATCTGCAACCCTTCATGAGGATTGTGCAGACTTGGTTAGTTCCAGGACGCATGGTCTTGCCATGAGTCAGGGACTGAGATGTTAAAACAATAGGTTTTCTTTCTGGACAATGGAGCTCAAATTGTGTGAGGTCTAACACAAAGGAGGTCCAGTTGCCCTCTCTGAAAACACCTATTATAGAATCTTTTCAGAACCTAATCCCTTTCCGGGTACAGTCAGATGCCCAAGCTTAATGAAACCTGGTCTCCAAAAAATTGTCCACAATATCACTGAAAGAATACAATTTTGAATACATTCTAAAAATCAGTCACGAGGGGCAGGGAAGATGGCTTTTTTTTCATCTTCAACTTTTCCAACTTGGAAAGCAGGCCTTTAAAAAGTCATCCAGTTAAGAGTGCACACACATAGGCACTGCCCACCGGGAACTACCTTGGAGGGGAAAAAATTAATTTGACAAATTGCTCAGTTCCACACTGGAAGCTGTGAACGCAGCAGTTGGTCACTGAGGGACTGACTGTGTTTACTGGAGGTAATGAGTTAAAGATGGAGTTCTTCTCAGGTGTGAGGCCTGGCTCTTCACGGGGGCCCCAGCCAAGAGAACGTAGAGAAATCTCTCCATCCGACACCAATTAGCCGCAATGCCTCATGTAAATAAACCCAGGAGGGGGTAAATAGTGGTGAGAGAAAGTAGAGAGAACTGCCGGTACTCCGACACAAACAACTGTGTGTCAGTAATAATATAGGAAAATGAAAGAACTTCAGGAAAGAACATTATCATCAAACTGACTTACCTGCATTGGTCTCTTTGCAGGTAATAGTCTTCGACCCGTAAAGCCATTGTCCACCCAAGGCAAGCCCGTGAATTATCTTTGCCGATGGAAGTCTGCAGCTCGTTGTTATCAACAGCGGGCACTGTTTGCGGAGGTTGCTCACTTAAAGGTTAGAGGTTCACACCCACCCAGCAGTGCCTCAGAAGAAAAGGTTGGCAAACTGCTTCCTTAAAGATCACAGCCAATGTATGGATGTGCTTTATACAATTGATGTGTGTATATGTATGGATTGTGATAAGAGTGGTATGAGTCCCTAATAAAATGTAAAAAAAGAAAAGAGGGGGAAAAAAAAAAGAAAATGATTAGGGCAAAGAATGTACAGATGTGCTTTATACAATTGATGTATGTATATGTAAGGACTGTGATAAGAGTTGTATGAGCCCCTAATAAATTATTTAAAAATAATAATAAATTTTAAAAATGTTTAATCCTAAAAAAATAAATAAATAAATGGAAACCTTAAAAAAAATTTTAAAAAGATCACAGCCAAGAAAACGCTAGGGAACAGTTGTCCTCGGTCACACACAAGGCCACCATGAGTAGGAACTGACCCCACAACAATGGGTTCGGTATTTGGTTCATAATCAGCACTCCGGCAGAAGCTAACATTTCAGTATTAGCTGAAACGTTCAGTGACAGAAGTGACATAAACATTCAACACTGTTCATCAATTTGATCTCAAAATCTGACCACAGAATAATCTCACTCATTTATAGGAAAATTGGGTGAACTCAGAACTAAATATCTATGGAACTCACAATCACAGCCAAATATTTAACAATAAATGAGTTTACTAATAAAGAAAGTTTTCACTCAGACCAATATTCACTGACATATGGGAAACATTTGAATAAATGAAACTTGTCCCAAGCTTGTCCAAGATGTTCTTTGTCACAGATTGCCTGTTGCTTACCCGCTGCCAATACGTAATGATCACTTTATACATGATTTGTGAAATGTTTTCATAGTTTTCTCACTGATGAACCACTGTTTTACCCAAGGTCCTGCCTTGTCTATAAAGGTGGACGAATTTTTAAAACCTTAACAGAAAAAATGTTTTATGGCTGCCCCAGTGGCTCACAATTCATCTCTCATGTACCAAGGACACATAACGCAGAAGAGTTTGTCCCCTCAGTAGAAACTTCCTCAATCCTCAAGTCAAGAAACTTCATAGAAATCATCCACAAGGCATATTTTAAGACATATTATGAAGAGACTTAGCGATTTCTTCACCCAAAGTTGTGTCCATATCCAATCACTACCCTTGGTTCTGGAAGGCCAAACCCCCAAACTGAAAGGTCAGTATTTCCTCAGAGAAAAGGCTGACGCTCTACATGTAAAATGAGGACATGTGAGTCCTCGGTGCTGAAGATCATGAGGCATGTGTTTTCCTTGTGAAATCATAATTTTTCCTGAAAAGGTCTGATGAATGGTGGTTAGTGTTCACATGAGCTTGCAGCATACACTAAAATTGCAAGCCTATTTGAAAAGCCATATTTCTGAAACTCTCCTTTTTGTCACCGTCATTTTGAATTGCCCCCTCAAAAGAAGAAATCAATATTTTATAAGGTCTGAATTGTATAAGGGGGATTCAAAAGAGATCATGGAATTTTCCCAAGGACTATTTGATGTCCCCTCCATTTAGGCACAAAGAATGGGTAAGAGAGAATGATAGCACATGATTATGGCTGGTAGGAAGGGGTTTCTGAAATAAATTGCTATAACTTTCATGAGTCCCTTTAGTCTTTATTTGTTTGTTGGTATTCTAATTGGTCAATAAAATGAGGCATTCCACCCCTGCTATCTGTTCTCTGGGCATGCCAAAGAGATAACTCTGGTGTTTTGTCTGCCATTCCTCCTTTCCCACAGAACCACAAAGTGGTTGCACGGACAGATAGACAATCATGAACTTGTCAATCCCTGTGGACAGTAGACTATATGCTACATTGTGGAAAACATCAGAAATTTTAGAAGATAACAATGATGCTTGGAATCAACAGGAAATGGCAAAAATTCCATCTGTACTTGTGTCAGCCTCAAAATTATAATTCACTAGGATCTCAATGTTTCACAAAAGAGTAATTACTAACTTCAGACTATGTTGAAATTATTTAGGAAAAATGATACCGTAACATTTTGCATGGTATTTGCAGCCAGGATTATGAGACTACACAAACAGGAATCATGACAACCGGTCCTTGGGCACCATAATGACTGGGCTGAATGCTGAATTTGTAAAATTAATCCCAGAAGTTTAGCTTACTTGCTTGGGTCTAGTTTCCCAGTTGCCATCAAAGCAACTCCATCCCCTGAAGTCTTGGGGTGTGTCAGCACAGGGTTACACCACAGGGTTTTCAGTGGCTAATTTTTCAGAATAAGATCCCCAGACTATCTCCCAAGGTGCCTCTAGGCGGACTCCAACCGCCAACCTTTCCGTTAACAAGTGAGCACGTTAGCCGTTTACACCACGTAGGTTCTCTTGGATCTAGTTTACTGACCTTCAGATACGCCAGCCAAGCCACACATGTGACTGCCCGGGGAAATGAGTTGAGTTGAAGGACATCACCCTACCTTAAGACAGCACCAGAACAATAGTTATGTGAGTGTCAAGTTTGAAGTCCAGTGCATGAGAATCAAACTGGGTTTGTGTTGTTTTTCTTACTTAAGGGTACATTTAAATGTTATTAAGGTATTACTAAATACATTAATTTTGTTTTTAAAATGAAAATGATATCCCCAAAGTTCTTCTTGACCACCACTCGATTTAATCTCCTTCCAGAGATAACTACTATTACCAATCTGCTGTGTATACTTCTAAAGAAGGGATTTTTATGTGTGTTGAGGTGCATTAGGTATGTGCAGTTGACTACCAAACGTTTTCATTTAAATATGTCTTTTGGAGGACATATACATGGTTCTTCCATGTTCGTATTAATTGCTTTACGGCATGCAATAACTAGGCCCTTTTAGCTAGTCTAGATTCAGTCCTGAAGCTACATTGAAACACGTTCATTATCTTGTATGGCTGCCACAGCTGGACAGTGGACAAGAAAGACTGGTGAAGAATTGATACATTTGAATGATAGCAATGGCAAAGAACAATGAGCTCAAACATACAACGGACTGCCACAAGACTGGGCAGATGTGTCATGAAACAAGGACAAGCAGAACACTGCTGAGAAGGGAGGATGGCAAGACTTTTTCTTAAGTACTTTGGACATGTTATCAAGAGAAACCAGTCCCTGAAAAAGAAGAAGACCCTACGTGAGACGGGTGACACGGTGGCTACAAGAACGAGCACACACAGCAATGATCGTAGGGGTGGCCCAGGTCCAGGCAGCGTTTCACTGTGTTGTGCATAAGGCAGCTGAGTTAGAACCAATCAAGGCACAGAATGCAAATATGGACCAATATTATCTCCATTTTTAGGCACAGTCTTTTGCAGACTTTTTACTCACTGCCATCAAGAAGTTCAGTCTGTCTGACTTGGCCATGGGAGTTGTTTGGGTCCATGGTACATTAAGGAACATAAAACAGGCTTTTGAAAAACCCTTGCATGTTGACGCTTGTCTTTCCTGATGCTCTTTCGAACGCCGCTCTCCCCAGGTGCAGAAGCCCAGGCTATCCAACCAGAAGGTGAGAACTCATGTGAAGTCCATACCCAAGCCCACTCCCTACCAGAGTCCATGCTGACCCATGAGAGACCTTACAGGGCTCAGTAGAACTGCCTCTTTGGGTCTCTGAGACGTTGAATCTTTATGGCAGCATGGAGCCTCTTCTTCCTCTTGAGGACCAATTGGTAGATTCAAATCACTGACCTTGAACTTAGTAGCTCATTGTGTAACCCACCAGGACACCAAGGCGTCCTCCATTGGAAGCAAGTTATGGCGTTGAGATACAGCCTCACCAACCACACTCCCAGCAGCCCTCAGGCAAGTGAATGAGGCCAACTTACACCACCCAGTTTCAGCTGAGTTGGCTCAAGCCAGAAGACCTGCCCAGCCAACTGAAAAAAGGGTGGGGGGCAATATTTATTGCTCCTCAACGACTCAGTTGTAGAATGATCTGTTGCGGAGCAAAAGTTATCTCAGCCTAAAAGATATAGTCACCTTGGCTGCAGGATTTTATCATCCTGCCAGCAGGCAAAATGATCCAGTAATTCACTTTATCTTTCCTTGTTTGGTCTATTTAAAGCTACAAATCAGCAGCTTGGAAAGGTGTGTTGGCATGAATGTGACCTAGTGATCCTGTGTTGTTTTCTAAAACTGTCTCGGTAAGGATTTGTGTGTGTGTTGTGACAACCTTATCTTTCTCCACCAGAGCAGCTAGTGAGTTTGAACCACCAACCTTATGGTTAGTAGCCCAACACCTCGCCCACAGTGCCTAGAAGTTGATAATGCAGAAGCATCCATCGTAAGTAACTTTCCGATACCTCTGGTGTGTATCTGCCAAAGTTTGGCAACCTTGAGGGGGAAGACTGCATAGACATATAATCTATTCACTCTACTCTGGGGGAAACCCAAATGTCTCAGAAAGTCAAGGAGATGTGAGGAAAATGAAACACTCAAATTTTATTTTCTCCAATAAAACTGTCCCTGTTTGTGGCAGTCTACTCCCGTAAAGAGTTACCGGCTCGGAAACTCACTGAGGCCGCTCTCCTCTGTCCTATAGGGTCACCAAGAGTCAGAATTGACTCGATGGCAGCAAGTGTGGTTTTCCGTTTATGTTAAATATTTTTCAAACATATTATGAAAAGAAAACGGCCCTGTTCTCAGAGGGCCCGGGGAAAGGAAGACTGGGTCTAATACAAAAGCATTTCCTGCCACAAACCACCTAGAAATGCAAAACAGAAACCTAAGCAGAGCTGAACTCAAATGATAACAAAAGAACTCCTCCCCCCCTGGCAGGAAAGAAGACCTGGAACGTCAGAGGGATGAGCAGGGATGGAAGAAAAAGGAGCTGACCTTCTACTGCTGGCAAGTGGAACTAATGAGGGGGAGGAAGATGGAACCATGGGAAAGTTCCTGTCCCAGTGAAAGAGGGGCGAGAACAGTCCTATGTGCTGATGGGAACGGGGGAGGGGGAGAAAGAAGCCTATGTCTAGATAGGCACTTCTAGAACCTGATTGTCACTACTCACTTAGTACCAGACACCAGGTTCCTCCTCCCCCAGAATTCTTTGCCCATTTAAGTTATTCTTTTTTTCCAGACCATTTTATTAGGAGCTAATCCAGATATCGTACCACTTTAAAGTTCATCACATCAAACAGTATTGTACAATCACTACCAAAATCAATTTCAAAAACATTTTCTTCCTTCTTGAACTCCTTGATATCAGCTCCCCCTTCCCCACCTGCACCCCCACCTTCCTCTCAGAATACTCAGAACCCTTTTTTCAGTTGTCTCCATAGGTTCATCGATCCTGGATTTCACACACCAGAACACATGGCAAAATACAAAGCAAAGATTCAAGAAGGCTATCCGCAATGAGAAAACACAACAGAGAAAAGCCCCAATGTACATATATATTTTTAAAAACCACAGAAAATATTAAAAAGCAGATCAAGCCCAAAGTGTATCAAAGGGACCCAAGTGACAAGGTTTTAACCATCCCACTCAGATTTAGCATTTAAAAGTGGGGATAGAATACAGACATTTTCAGACTTAAAAAAATATATTTCCAGAAATTGACCCCGAAGGACTAAGTGGAAGGAACATAGAAGAAACGTGTTAAAAGTAAGGGTAGATTGGGCGCACCTGCGTGATCTCGCCACCTGGCGCCCGGTAACAAGCAGGGTCAGCTATCGGTGAACAGAAGAAAGCATGGAGGTGAGGGCCAGTGGCTTGCATGGATGGACCCAGGTTGGCAGCCACGTGGAACTGAAGATGGGAAAGTCGAAAGAACGTACCTGCTAGCTGGAGATCCAGAGCTGGCCGGAGACTCGGGAACAGGCCGGGGATCTGGAGCAGGCAGGAGATTCCAAGCAGACCAGAGAGCCAGCCGTGTGCAGGCCGGAGATCGAGAGCCGAGCGCTTGTCTACTCTTGGCGGTGGATCCAGAGCTGAGTGCCGTTCAGAAGCTATCCTCAACCAATGGCAGCAAGGTGATCCAACTGCCCGCCTTCACATCCCCTTCCAATCCCAACCGCCAGAAGAAAAGCCAGCTGGAGCTTATGGGAAGATTGGAGGTGAGGGCGGGGGGTGGGGGAGACAGAGGGAGCTGATAGAGAGGACGGCTGTGTAATCCCATTCAAACAGAGTGAACAACAGAACTGAATGTGAAAGGTGATAGTGGATAGTGTAAAATAAGGGAAAAAATAAATAAGGGTTCCTGGGGGGTTGGGTGAGGGAAGGAGGGGACAAAAGGGAGTTAATATCAAGGAGTCCAAGGAGAAAGAAATTATTTAAAGCTGATTGTGGTAGTAATGGAACAGTACTGCTTGAATATGATTGAACTATGAAATATTATGACATCTGTAAGAGATCCCAATAAAATATTTTTAAAGTAAGGGTAAATTGAATAAATATTGATCATACTATCATGACCTCAATTCTGCCTTAAAAATCAGACTAGACCAGAACATGTACACTGCTACAGATAAGAGCCCACAAAACAGGGAATACAGGCTAGATAAACCTCTCAGGACCAACAATGAGGATAGAGCTACCAAGAGGGTAGTGGGGAGGTTGGGGGGAAAAAGAGGGAATCAATTATAAGGATAAACATATAACCCCCTCCCAAGTAGGCAAACAACAGAAAAGTGGGTGAAGGGTGACGGAGGACGATGTAAAATATGAGAATAATAATCTATAACTTATCAGGGGTTCATGAGGGAGGGGTGATAATGAGGAGCTGATATCAAGGGCTCAAGTAGTAAGAAAATGCTTTGAGAATGATGATGGTAACATATGTACAAATGTGCTTGACACAATGGATGAATGTATGGATTGTGAAAAGAGATGTAAGAGCCATGTGGGAGAAAAGGGAACCGATCGCAAGGATCTACATATAACCACCTCCCTAGGGGACAGACAACAGAAAAGTGGGCGAAGGGAGACATTGCACAATGTAAGACATGACAAAATAATAATAATTTATAAATTATCAAGGGTTTATGAGGGAGAGAGGGTTGGGGGGGGGGATGAGGCGCTGATACCAAGGGCTCAAGTAGAAAGAAAATGTTTTCAGAATGATGAGGGCAACAAACGTACAAATATGTATGTATGGATTGTGATAAAAGGTGAGCCCCCAATAAAATGACTTTAAAAGAGAGATGTAAGAGCCCCCAATAAAAGTATTTTAATGTATAACAATAATGATGATGATCACCAACCAGCTATCAAAAAAATAGGTGGAACTATAGAAGAAAACAATTATGTATGCATGAGAGCTTAAATTCTAAGCACCCATGTTTGCAAAAGGCGACGGATGTCAGTGACCACCCAAAATCCATTTGCAGAGTCCCACATAGATTAAGCCTCCACTGAATTATTTCTGATTATTCACCAAGGATGTAGATCATCTTGCCCTTAGGCAGAGTGCCTTGGAAAGTAGATTACCTCCACTCCTCTCCAGTCAGCCAAGGGAAGGCAGAATTTTAGGGGCTTGCTTGGGGATGTCCTTAGGAGGTCTGAGTCAGACCCTATTAGTCTCACCCTGGCTGCCTTGATCAGAAGGCCCTGGACCAATCTTGTAAGCTCTTCCATTCAACAATGTACTTGCCCAATCATGGGTCCCGTTCTGCTTCTATAATCTCACCTCTAATTGTGATCTATCGATCTGCCACCAATCGAAAATTTGTGACCATGCCTTTGTTCCATGCCTATTTACCTGGTGTCCAGAATGTGAATCCTGGGATGCTATTTGACCACATGCTAGTGGTCTCCCTCACCCGGATGATGTGTCTGTGTCTGTGTGTTGTGCTGTGTTGTTTCTGTGCCTTCCAAGATGTAATAAATGTTCTCCCTTACATTGTATCTGAGATCGAGGTGTCTTTTGTGCCCTTAAGCAACTCTAAAATGAGGACGGGGTTAGAGTCAAAGCAGTCAAAACTCACTGTCCGGGACCCCATGCCCACTCACTCCGACCTAGAGGACGGAGGAGAGCTGCCCCTGTGAGTTTCTGAGACTGCCACTCTCTCTCTCTTTTTTTGTAATTAGAGGCTCAAAGAACTCTTATCACCATCCATCCATCCATCATGTTGAGCACATTGATTGCAACTCTTTACAGGAGTAAAAGCCACATCATTCTCCCAAAGAAAAGCAGGTGACTTCAAATTGTTGACCTTGCAGTTAGCAGCCCAGAGGGCAACCACTGTGTCAGCAGAACTCCTCCAAGCCACCGATCTGGTGAACTATGAAAGAGATACACAGAGATATGCACAGAGAGCTACGGTAGTGCTGTGGCTGCTAACCAGAGGGTTAGCTGTTCAAACTCACCAGCCACTCGGGGCGAAAGATGTGGCTGTGCGCTTCTGTAGAGATTACAGTCTTGAAGACTTTTGTGGCAGTTCTGCTTGGTTGCACAGGGTGACTTTGAGCTGGGAATCGACCCAACAGAAATGGTGTGGATTCCTGGTTTCAGTTTTTTTTAAGGTAGCCTGGTGGTCTTCAGCACTCAACTGCTAATAGAAAGGTTGATGGTCTGAAGCCAGTAGTCACTCTGGGAGGAAAAGATGTGGTCCTTCCTTTTGACGAATATTAAACCTTGAGGTGTTCGTGGGCAGTAGATGTGGCAGATTTAGGAACAGAGCTGTTGATTAGACCTAGTCAAGTCGCATTTGGATGCTAACAATTAAATCAACTGAAAGACCAGAAACCAAACTCACGGCCATCAAGTCTAACTCACGGTGACCCAATGGGACAGGAGAGAACTCCCCCTGAACCTCTTTATGCAAGTAGAAAGCCTCCTGTTTCTCCCACTGAGCAGATGGTGCTTCTGAATCACTGACGTGGCCAGCAGCCCAATGCAGTCATTATGCTACCAGGGCTCTGATCAAGAGAAGGCAGAGCGGGGCAGGGCAGGGCAGGGCAGGGCAGGGGAGGGCAGGGGAGGGAAGGGAAGGGAAGGGAAGGGCAGGGCAGGGAAGGAAAAGGAAAGAGAAGGAGTATGGGATGTAAAGTATGTCAAGGAAAAAGTAAAATAAGCCATAAAAGTAACTTTTATGGGATTTTTTACGTAAATAAAGTGCAAAAGCATTCCTTCAATTCTAAGATGTACATTTCTTCACATGTTAGCCTGTCTGAAATCAAACATATATTTCAATAGATGGTACATTAAAATTGCTGTCAGTCATGCAGCCATTTTGCCATGAACATGAATGTCTGTGCACACGTGAACATCAACAATTCCATCATCCAAACATATATCATAGTTGTCAGCAGCTAGCTCAGAACACTGTCCTGAACAATAGTGGAATGGAATTTTAACTCTTCCAACCAAACGGTGTGGAGAGGAGGTGAGAAGGTGATCAATCAAACAGGTTTAACAACATTCCTAACACTGGGCTCCAAAAAGCCGTTTATTTAACTTAATTGCAAAGCCAGCTTCAGGGCCAACGTCATGGGCTTTTAGTCCTTTCAAGAAGTGCTGCCTCATCAAGTTCTTCGTGGTTTTGGGCCGGTGGGATCTGAGAAGATCCAGAAATGCACAGAAACCGATGATTCTGAAGCCAAAAATCATTCAGGAGGGGGAGACTGTAGGTGATGATTTTTTTTAAAAAATAACTGTTCATTTAACTTATATTTATACATAAGGTTGACAGATAATTTTCAAGTTTTTTTAAATGAACCCTAAAAGAGCTTTTTAAATTAAGCTTGGTATCATTGTTTAATTGCCAACATTTTATCTTTCTGAAACCCACTAAGAACAAAAACCCCCACTGCCCTGTGGCTTAATCTAGCTCATCATGACCCTATCAAAGAGGGTAGGACTACAGATCTTCACAGGAGCAGACAGCCTCATAGATCTCCAGTGGATCTACTGGTGGGTTTGAACTGCTGACCTTACATTAGGCCAGTAGCTTATCTTACCATCCCACCAAGGCTGTTGCAGCCTATAGTAACTGGCATTTTAAGATTGCTGTTAAAAAAAGGAAGAAACAAACAAAAACCCTATATTTTAAAAAATAAGAGATTTATAGATTATGCTTTGGTTATATGGATATGTGATATTAACCAGAGACTTGCTTTAACCATCATGACACAGAAAGTTTGAACGTACAGGACTGGGAGAAACGTATCTGGAAAAATACTTTCAGTAACTACAGTAATAATAACAACATAGAACTGACAGCAAAATTGGCTTTTGTGTGTGTAATTCTTTGGAATAAAAAGGCATGATGCCTAATACTAAATGAAAAATAAGTTACCAGGGAGATATGATCATTTTTAGCATTTGCACACTTAACAATGTAAAATATTGTAAGAATGTAAGAATTGTAAGGAATTCAGAAATTCACAATTATTATATTAAGATGTTTTAACTTATCTTTCCTAGTAACTGATAGATTAGATCATTCAGACAAAAGAATAAAGAAAATTTGAGCAATAAAGTCAATTGACTTGATTTAGTGTAGTATATGGAATCTGACTCAGAATGGCTCTATAGAACAGGGTGGAACAGCGCCTGTGGGCTTCTTAGCCTGTAACTCGACTGTAGAAACCTCCTCTTGCTCTGTCAGATTAGCTGGTGGTCTCAAACTCCTGACCTTGTGGTAAGCAGCCCAGCATGTAACTACTACACTGCCTGAGCTGCTGCACTGGAGTAAACTCAATGGCAGTGGGTTGGGTTTGGAGTTCACATGGAATCCTACACAGAGAAATTAAAGGGAGCATATGCTTTTCAACTACACTTGAAGCATTTACAAAAATTGTCACTATACTTAAGCACAAAATAAATCTCAACAAATATCTATGTTATATAAAACATTTTCTCAAAAAAAACCAAAAATCATTTTCTCTGGCCAAAATGCAACGAAAAAATTTAAATTAAAAATTTGTTTAAATAATGCATTAATCAAAAATAGAATAAACAGTAGAAAAGTTCAGTGTGCCAAAAACAAATTCCTTGAAAAAGAAACACAATAAAAGTGACAAATTTATGCCAAGCTTATTGTAGGAAAATACACGAATGGCACAAATTAGAAATAATGAGGAAACAAAAGCATAAACACAACAGGATTTTCACAGACTTTGTGACAAAATGATCCTAAAATTCTTGGGCAGAATTAGATAAGTATAACCAAGATAAAATTAAACAAGAAGATCAGGTGCTCTCACCTATCAGAAACTAAGGCTTTTAAAAGTTTGATTAAATTTTGGAATTAAATTTATAGTTAAAATGTGTTATTAGGGGGGACATAAAAATAGATGAATAGAACTGAATAGCAACTAAAAATAAACATACATACAAAGTGTGTGCTGAGCAAATACTCTGAGAGTCCAGACTATATAAGGATGTGTGATATGCAGATGACACAACCTTGCTTGCTTTAAAAACAGAGGACTTGAATGACGTACAAATTAATGAGAATCAGGTATGGCCATGTGGATTTCAACTGAATGTAAAGAAAATAAAACTCTCACAACCGGACTAATAGACGTCATGACTGAAGTGTCAAGGATTTCATTTCAGTTGAGTCTACACTCACCATTCATGGAAGCAGCATCTAGAAATCAAGCAACATATGACTTTGGGCAAACAGCCCTCTTTAAAGTGATAAAGAAGTCACCTGGAGGATGAAGGTGCAACTGTCCTAGGCCACGGTATTCTCAATTGCCTCATGAGCCCGTGAAAGGTGGACATAAAATAAAGAAAACTGGTAAAGAATGATGCATTTGAATTCTGGGGTTGGTGAAGAAAATCCACTGTCCCATAGACTCACAGAAGAACAAACAGCGCTGGGTTCGAGGGCGTACAGCCAGAATCCTCCTTTGGACATGCTGTCTGGAGAGACCAGTCCCTGGAGCGGGACATCATGTTTTAAGAAGCACAGTGCATGAAAAAGAGAAAAACCCAATGAGATAGATTGGCCCAGTAGCTGCAACAATGAATACAGACAACAATTGTGAGTGTGTTAGTTCCAGTTGACTAGAGAAACAAATCCAGAGACACTCATGTGTGTAAGAGAGAGTTTTATATCCAAGAGCAATTGTGTATTAAGAAAACATCCTGACCCAGCCCAGATCAAGTCCATAAATTCAACATTAGCCTATATGTGGATATTAGCCCATATGTCCAATACTAGTCCATAAATTCGTCTACAGACTTATGCAGCAATGATGGCAAAATCAGGAAGATCACAGGCCAGTGGGCAAAAAGTCTTGGGGGAGCATCTCAGTGCTGGTTTGGCTCTCCATGTGGCTCCTCCAGCTCCAGGACTCTGGCTGCCATCAGCAGAGCTTCACGTGGCTTGTCAACAGAATGTGAAGCAGAGAGAGTATGTCCCACCTGCAGGGAGGAAGATAGGCGTTCCCAGAATCCTCAGAAGAAGGCCATGCCCACACAGTGGCATCATTGACTATGGCCTGATTGACAGGCTAGACTCCACCCCTTTGCTCAAGTTAACAGGAGGTTGTGGAACTGCCACAGGGAGGATGGCAGCGAACAGGCCAGTGTTTTGTTTTAAATTTTACACAGGGTTGGTGAGAGTCAACACAGACTTCGGAGCACCCAACAACAACAACATTAAGATCCAAATATACGCTAGAAGTGAGATTACAAATTAAGAGAAAAGAGGAACTAGTCGAGATAGTTAAATATCTACCTCACACAGAACACATCCCGAACGGATCAAAACCAAGAAGTGGAAAGCAAAGCCTCAAATATTCAGAAATACAGCCATATAAATTCACAACAGGAAAGTAAGGGAGTATTTCTTAAATAAAACCTTCTCCTTCCCCTCCCCACCAAAAAACCCAAAAGACACATAAGTTTGAGCATCTATGTTACCAAAGAAATAACAAGATATAAAGACCAATTGCAGATTAAGGAGGGAAAAGATCTCAAAGCAGAAAGGAAGACTATGCAGCCTTTTTGAGAAAGCCATTCTGCCTGGTGAAGTAGAGAGCCAGGGAAAAAGAGGATGTCGCTCAGTGAGACAGACTGTCTCCTGTGGCTGCATCAATGGGCTCAGGCATAGGAACCATCGTGAGGCTGGTGCAGGAACCGGCAGGGTGTCCCTCTGTGGCACTGGGGGTAATTGTGAACTCAAACATATTTATCTTTATTTATATGCTGGAGTTCGGTACAAGAGTTTGTTTGGAAGAAAGAATTCTACTGTTTACAAATGGCCTGCTATAATGGGCTCCTATTGGAATGAGCTCCATCCAAAAGCCATGACTTTCGATACCAGCTGTGCACATTGGCCGTGAGGTTTACACGTTATCGAGATGAATATAATCCTGCAGCAAAATGTTGGTGGCCTTACCAATGCCCATTTCCCTTCCTTCTTTCTAATGAACCCTGATTTTATTCCGGTATTGTCTCTGCTCCACCTTGCCAGGTACTTCAGAAAAAGCTGAACAAATTCCAAGATCTGTGAGGTTGGTTGTGGCAGTTACATAATCTGTCAATTTGCAGAATGGAGTAGAGTCTAGCCTGTCAATCAGGTCATAGCCAATGAGGCCTCTGTGTGGGCATGGCCTTCTTCTGAGGATTCTGGGAACTCTTATCTTCCTCCCTGGAGGAGGGACACACACTCTCCCAAAGAAACATCCCTGTTGGCAAGCCACAATGCACTACACTGATGGAGCCAAAGCCGGGAGCTAGAGGAGCGACAAGGAGACTGAGGGCTGAGATGCTTCCACCACCACTGGACCCACTAGACTTTCCACCCACTGGCCTGTGATCTTCCTGCATTTAGTGGCATTGCATGTGTTACGTGAGTCTGAAGAGTAATTTATAGGCTGGTATGGGCCATATGGGTTAATGTCAGACTTATGGACTTGATCTGGACTGGGCTGGGATGATTTCTCAATATACAATTGCTCTTTTATATAAAGCTCTATCTTATACACATATGAGTATCAATAAAGTTGTTCCTCTGGTCAGCCCAGACTAACGCATTGGTGATAATCCTGCTATCATTAAGCCACTTGGATGAATCCCATTGTTCTTACCAGTGATTGGTTTAGGAGTGGGGATACCACCTAAGTCAGCCAATGATGTTGGCCAGGAGGCTTCCCAGAAGATGTTCTTCTCCCTTTCTCTTAAGCAAGACGAAAGGCATGAAATAGTCCTTGATTTCTGTACCTCAGTGGACTGTGGTCTGGATGTGATGCCTGGAACTGGCTTGTGACCATGAAGCCTCCATTGCCAAAACCCAGAGGGGGCAGGGCACAGAAACAGAAAGAGAAACCCGAATCTTTGATTATACTTCTGAAAATCTGTTTCAACCAAGCAGACAATCTGCTGTATTTCTGTATGTCTTTTATTTAAGATAATGAGTTTTCATTTTGTATGACCCAATTGGGTTCACAGTTTACACTTGGCAAAATATCCCAAATGATTTAAGAGGCCTAAACCACCACCTGGCACATAGGATGTGTACTGTAAATGGAAATCATGCTTATAATTCTGCTCCCACCTTGCCCCTCCAGCTTCCCCCTCTCAATGCCTTCCAATGCATTAAAAATGTACCGTAGATCAAACTGCTTTCCATCCTTATTCTGGTCACTCTTATTCTCAAGCAAAGTGACTATTCCCTTAAGTAACGATTAGCATAGAATCCAAACTTTTTTTTTACCTAAGTACAGTTTTTATTATCCACTTGGGGGATTTAGGAACACGACTAACATTCATCATTCTGCAATTATGAATTATAGGCTGGGACTCACTCTGTTTAGTTATACCCACATGCTTTTCTCTAATCAGAAAGAAAGAAAGCAGGCTGCATCATTTCACTGGTTCCCTTCCAGCAGAAACCTTGGCACACCGTCACCACAAGGCAACCAAACTCCAGTAGAATCCAAATAGAAAATGAATCCTTTCAGATTTTTTTGACAGATTGGAAGATAAGGTGAATCTTTCTGCTCTGTTTCTTTTAAGACTGCAAGGGGCTACCATAGCGATCAAAAAGACAATGTCACAGGAGATAGAAAGAAAGGCGTGGTTTTTTGAAATAAGAATCCAGGGACTATATGGATCCCATTGGAAAGACATAATAACCATCATTAAATGAACAACAGAGCAAAATTACAACAGATCAGCAAGAGAAAGCATGCATCCTTCCTGTTAGCCCTGAAAGAAAAAGTGCAAGGGAGCTGCAAAAAGTTCATGGATCAATTGAATTAAGAGACAAGGGTATTTCCCATGACTTTTCAAAGCCCTCTTGTGTGTCTTCAAACCAACATTCCTGAGGAAAAGATACTCCGAGAGTTGCTGACCGGGGCTGACTCTCAAATGGGAGTAGGGTCAAAGGTGTAATTGTGGAAAGTTGACTTGCCCCTGTGCCTGCAAAGATGAGCCTGATGGAAAATAGTTTTCAGGGAGGTTATACCAATGTAGGGTGAGTCCTAACCCTAATCCTGTCTGAATTACAAAAAGAGGAGAAACACCTGGTGGGAGGGGGCGTGGGGGCGGGGAAGCAGACCTGCCCAGCAGATGCATCCACAAGTCCCCCAGCTCCAAGGCTCAACAGCTGCCGGAAACTGAAGTCATCACAAAAGGGTCTCCCACCAGAAGCACACGCTGAATGTGGACTTGTACATTCTGAACCGTGAGAAAATAAATTTCTCTTCTTTACGGCCATCCAGTTGTGGCGTTTCTGTTTGCAGCAGCCCCGGATAACTAGGTAGAGGGATCTAGTGGGTAATTCCTGTCCCAATAGGAGCCCTGGTGGAGCCGTGGGTTGGCACTGGACTGAGATCAGCCAGGTCAGCCGTTTGAAACCTGCAGCCAGCGCCTCCGGAGAATGGCCTTTCTCCCCCATAGAGAGTGAGTCTCAGAAACTCGCACAGGCAGTTCCACCCTGTCCTATCGGGGCACTGTGAGTCGGCATCGACTGGATGGCAGGGAGTGAACGTGTCCAGTAATCATGTGCACCTCAAAGGTTTGCAGTCACCACTTAGTCTGGGAAAGGCAGCCACTGAGCAAGGCTAGGGTCCAGCATAGGCTGCTGTTCCATCCTTGAGGCCACAAATACGTTCCTGAGCACCTGCGAAAGCTGAAAGGTAGGAGTCGTGGGCACCAAATGCTACAGGGTGGATAAGGAACAAATACACGTTGGTACTTTCATGCGACCCAGGTCTCTAGATAGTGACGTCATTCCAGGGCTCCCGACCCGGCACAGGCGCGCTCATCTGTAGAAACTGTTCTCTGCAGGGCACTGCCAATGGTTCTTTAGCCAGCCGCCTGAGGTTCTGAAAAACACACAGGTGAGATAAGTCTTTACCTCCTTGCTGGTTATCCCAGGGAGTTTGTGGCGAGGCCAAGATGTGAGCAAAGACTACGAACCTCCCAGCTTTAACAGATCCCACCTGCAAGAGGGTATGGGGAAAGGACATAAGCTTTGTTGACCATTAACACACAAAAGAAGTCTACGACTCCACTTCAAAGGCATCACATAGACCGTGTGAGCAGCTAACTGCGGTGGAGTCAGGCAGAGGCAACGGCCCTGGGAGTTTCCGACACTAACAACTCTTCATGGGAGGAAAGCGCCCATCTTTCTTCCGCGGAGCAGCTGGTGTTGGTTCGTAGCCCAAACATAACCACTACGCCACCATGCTGTGGGTAAGAAGAAATAAACCCAAAGAAAGAGGCCATGGCCTCTTGCCAAGTTATAATGGGCCTCAGACTTAAAGCAGTATGCTTTGGTTACCACCCAAAGGGGATTTTTGATTCCAACTCATGACATCCCCATGTGTACGCATAGCAGAGCAGACCCGCTCCATCGGTTCCTCCATGGACAGGACCCTTCAGAGGGCAATCACCACACCTTTCTCCCGACGACCCTCTGTGTGAACTCAGCAGCCAGGCATGTGAGCCCTGGGCGCCCTCAGTGACTCTATTCTGTTCAAGCGATCCCTCGTCAGCGAGCCCAGGCGTCAGTGACATGGCCCATTACAGATGGAGAGGTACATCTTGACTTAATATTCCTATCGTGGGAGGTCCCCGGGCTAGCTCTGGAAAGATCATGAGGCCCGGTTCTGACCACTGAGCTTTGAAAGGAAGTTGGTTCTAGGAGAGGCTCTTGGCTCTTCGAGAGAGACAGGCACAAAGGAAAGACAGTCCCTTGTGAAATTGTGAGCCTCCATCTGGGGCCACCTTGGGGTCATGAGGGGAACTCGACACCCCACTGAGGCTGACAGAAAAAAGTTGGAAAGACCTTGGACCTTGATGACATCGTAGAGCCACAGAATTAATCAGTGTTGCTGCCTGTCCACACAAGTGAAAGAATAAATGTTCTCTGGACCATCTTAACTGGGTGTCCTGTCACTCAAAACCGACAACAGGTACTAGACTCTGCAGAGGCCACATGTGACTCACTCAAAGCTCCCTGTTGCAAGAAGTCATCAGCCTGGGTCCACACTTCACGCAGGGCTAAGGATGGGCCTGGCAACACCGAAGTTCTGCTTCTAATGCCAATTCCGTGGCCTCTCGCAGCAAATGCTTCCTCCTTATACCACTCAAACTCTCAAAATGTCCAAGCAAAAGTCAGATCTGGAGCTCTGGAATTAGAGAGCCCAACCAAAGTTAAGGCCAATAAATAAAGCTTTGAATTATTTATATAGAGGAGTATATGTGTGCATCAACATTGGTCATAGATGTACCAACGCAGAATTCATGTGGGCAAAGTTACCTGAGATGCAGTCACACTGTGCCCTACTAGACTGTGTTTAAATCCAGCTTGTGAGGAATTCACAGGGAGAATTTCCAAATTTAGATTTCAGATGTTTTGTAAAGTTTTTAAAGTTTTACCTTGTAAAATATATCTTGTGATGTTACTTCAATGAATGCAACAAGCATTATCTTTATGAATTATTATACTATATATGGAAACTATAAGGTTAACCTGTTAAGTGCACATTTGCTTTTAAGAGCAATCGAGACTAGTATCTGAAACCAATCAAATATTATCACCTCTAGAAAATAAATTACATCCACCTTACCAAAGATAAACATAAAATTGAAAGAAAAGTTATCGCCCTTTCTTCCCCCTCCATGCCCTTCCAAGAAAACAAACCAAACTCAATTCTGATCCTAGAGACCCTATTGTACAGAGGATAGATTGCCACTTGTGTCAGTCTTTATAGGAGCAGGCAGACTCGTCTTTCTGACCTCTCAGTGTCTCGCCCAGTGCCTTACCCAGTGTGCCACCAGGTGCCCTTTCCCTGCCCTTAGATTATCGTGTTCCATTTAATGTCAGTTGTATTATCATTTCAGACCACCATTTGAAGTGGATCACTGATACCACCTATACACTCTGGCTAAATCAATATTTTACTCTATAAAGGTGATTTCTTATCTCTAAGCAGTTTAGGGAAGAAAGATGGGGCTTTCTATTCACATACAGTTGTCACATTGGAAACTCACTGGGCCAGTTCTACTTTGTCCTAAAGGCCCAATGGCAGTGGGTTTGGGTTTTGAAGCAGTTTAGAGATGGAATGAAATACGGTTTTCCCTGTCTTATATCTCGTATCAACAGAAAAACACATTGCACAGGATAGGACGGTAACAAGAGCTGCAAAATCTTGTCAGCATTTTTGGTGCAGTCTCCAAAAGAAGGGGAGGGAAACTTACATTTTAAAAGGACTAAGAGTTATACAAACCCACTTTGTACATTATAAAGAAAACCAGTAGTAAACTGTTTGAAATTTATTGCACACTAACTAAACTGTACTGTCTTGGGCGAACTTCACAAGAGAAAAAGACCATTAGATATCAAAGTTTCTTAGTTGTTAACTTGTTTCCACAAATTTGATTCTGCCTCACGGCGACCCCAGGGGTGACAGAGTAGAGCTGGTCTTTATATAAGGTTTTCAATGCCTGGCTATTTTTCCCCCACAAGCGTTCTATTGGCACATAATTTACATATCATACAATGCAATAGTTCAATTGTTCAATCATATCAAGAAGAATTGTACAATCATTGCCACATCAGTTTTAGAACAGCATCTCTCCCCCCACCAATGGTTAAATCACCTTTCAAATGAGTTGCGCAATCACAATCAGTTCTGGTGTCCCCTCCCCGCTGCCTTCATTGTTCACGCCCCAAGTCCCCTTTCCCTCCCTATCAGCCCTTACACCCCCTTGGATCAGTTATTGTCTCTATGGATCCACTCCTGCTGTGCTTCACAAACTGGGAAACCCAATGGAAACAATAAAAAACAAAATCAAGATATGGTGGTAAGGATAAAATAATAATAACATAAAGATTAAAATGCACATGAGGAATAAGAAAGAAAATACCCCCATCAATATTTTAAAAGCTAGGGAAGAAATGTTTGCCATGGAACAAGCAAGAGATACTTGCACCTAGAAGAAATTCAGGTTGGGTCTATAGGGAGGCCAACTACCCAAGTATCACGTTTGATCCAGCATAATCAAGGTTGCAATGGTCTCTGCCTGAGAATAAGGCTGTTGGAGACTCTTGTCTGTAATGCCTGCCTTTTTCTGAAATAGGTCTCTAGTCCGTTCTTCTGCAGGCCTCTGAGAGGACTCCAAACTCCAGCCTTCACCGTAGCAGCTGGGTACTCGGACCATTTGTACCAGCCAGGACCTCCTCTTTGGATCTCGAGCGTGCTTACTCCACACTCCTGGAGAGGAGATGCCAGCAGATGAAGCATATTGGCTAAATAATATTGCTTAAATGTTCCTTTCTTTCACACCGTAACACAGGGCTGACCTTGTTATCATCTGCTCCACATCCACTCCCCTCCTCACCTGCGTCCTTGGCACCAGTTGCTCCCCAGACACTCAGAGACACTCTCACTGCCTACTTTGCAGCCGAGCAATGTGTCATAGCAGAAATGTGCTCAGGACTTCTGGAAAAGGGTCGCTTTTCTAATAAAGGAGAGCGGCACGGGGGTAAGTCCTGTGTCTCTGCCTGCCTTCCTTGCTGACCTGTGAAATGTGCTGATTTGGCAGTGGCGGGCCAAGTGCAACCAAAAAGAAAGCCAAGACTCACCAAGACACCAGCCTGAAGGCCCATCATTATGGAACGACAAAATAAACCAGCTGTGAAAGTTCCTGCCTGTAGATTTCTTACTAATAGGAATTATCTTTCTTGGATCATCCATTTGACTTTGGAGGTCTGTGTAGCACCTGAGGGGGGCTGGGTGGTATAATTAGTTGATGTGTTTGGCTGCTAACCCAAAGGCTGGAGGTTCAAATCCACCCAGAGGTGCCTTGGAAGAAAGGCCTGGTGGTCAACTTCTGAGAAGTCAGCCATTGAAAAGCCTATGGAGCCCAAGAACTGCTCGGCTGCCATACACAGAGTCCACGTGAATCAGAACCAACTCTAAAGCAGCTGGGTTTGTATTGATTAGTGCACCAGAAACGAACGATGGTGCCAAGCATCCAGTATGGAATGGGGAAAAGAACAGAAGAGATAAAGTATTGCTTTTTCAGAGCTAGTCAGTACAAGTTGCTGTGAGTTGCTTCTGACTCACGGAACCCCGGTGAGTGTCCCAGGACCATGGTGCCCTGTAGGGTGCTTAACAGCTGATGTGGAGGAAGTAGGTCCCCAGCTCTTTCTCCCAGTGTTTCCGTTAGCAGCCTGAGGCATTGACGATTTTCACCATTTGGGGTCTCCTTTAAAAGATAAAACCAGTCAGGATGCAGTATAGCGCCGTTGAAACATGCAGCTTTCCTCTAGTTCTTTAATGCTTCCTGTCCCCACCCCCCACCACTATCATGACCCAGCGCTACCTTACAAATCCGGCTGGACCAGAGAATGGACACAGGTACAGATAAGAGCCAGAAACACAGGAATCCAGGACAGATAACCCCTCAGGCCCAATCTTGAGAGTAGCGACACCAGGAGAAGGGGAAGGTAGGGGGAACAAGGTTGGAACCAATCACAAGGATCTACATATAACCCCCTCCCAAGGGGACAGACAACAGGAAAGTAGGTGAAGGGAGACATCAGTCAGTGTAAGACATGAAAAAATAATAATTTATAAATTATCAAGGATTCATGAGGGAGGGAGGGAAGGAGGGAGGAATGAGCTAATACCAAGGGCTCAAGCAGAAAGAACATGTTTTGGAAATGATGATGGCAACAAATGTACTAATGTGCTTGACACGATGCATGCATGGATGGATGGATGGATGGATGGATTGTGATGAGTTGTATGAGCCCCCAATAAAATGATTAAAAAAGATAAAACCCACCCAAAACCAAACCCACTGCCATGGAGTTGACTGGGACTCTTCAGACCCTATAGCACAGGGTAGAAACTGCTCTTGTGGGCAGGACTGGCAACCTCTGTGGAAGTAGAAGGCCTCATCTTTCTCCAACAGAGCAGCTGGTGGTTCGGAACGGTGACCGTTTAGTTAGCAGCCCAACTCCTAAGCCACTGAAACATCAGTGCTAATAGGGACTCTCTATAGGCTTTCTGTGCCTGGTGGGAACAGACATCTTTCTCCTGCAGAACAACTCTCTAGTCCAAAACCAAACTCACCGCCATGATGTCCATTCCTGTTCATAGCAATGCTGTGGGGCAATATGGAACTGCTCCTGTGGGTTTCTGAGGCTCTCACTCTTTACAGGAAGAGAAAGATGAGGCAGAGCAACTAGGGGGGTTAAAACGCAGGCCTTGGGTCTAAGCAGCCTCAATGCTTACCTGACAGAGTCACTGGGGCTTCAAACTGCTGCCTTTCTGCTTTGCAGCCCAACAAGAAGCCACCACATCACTGGGGCTCTTTCTTCACAAGGGAGTTGAGAGTAATTAGGAAGTTAAATGATGGCAGCTAATGCCGTCAACATATTCTACAATGACAACTGCATGTAAAGGAGGAATTCTGATTCCCAGCCAAGGACAATTTTCCTTTGACCTTCAGGTACTTTTTTTCAGATTGGATCCTGTTTCTTGTGATGGGGAAAATGTTTTTTTTTTTAATTTTTAAAATCATTTTATTAGGGGCTCATACAACTCTTATCACAATCCATACATACATCAATTGTGTAAAGCACATTTGTACATTCATTGCCCTCATCATTCTCAAAACATTTGCTCTCCACGGAGAAAAGGGTTTAAAAGTCTTTTTTCTTTCTTCCCCCAAACTGTGTATTGTTATTTGAATGAAAGTTTACAATTAGTTTTCCATTCAACTACTCATACTTGTTGTTTCCAGACCTTAGTTGTAATCCCTACAATGTAACAGTTGTAATCCCTACAATGTAACAGTTGTAATCCCTACAATGTAACAGTTGTAATCCCTACAATGTAACAGTTGTAATCCCTACAATGTTACAGTACTCTCCCCATTTCCGGTCTTCCCTCTTTCCTATTAGTTCTGGCCTCTGTGAGCATTACCCCTGTGCAAATGGTGCCCTTTTGATCTCCTGTGGTAGATTATTCTAACCCAAAACTCTGGAACTCAGTGCTGACTCATGGTGACCCTGTAGGGCAGAGGATAACTGCCTCTGTGGGTTTTTAAGACTGTACAGGAGTTGAAAGTTTCATCATTCCCCTTAAAAAGCCGCTGGTGGTTTCAAACTGGTAACCTCACACTTAGCCTGACGTGAAACCCACTATGCCACGAGGGTTCCTAAGCAGGGAAAAACGCCCTGGTGTTGCTTCCACCTTATAGGCTTGTCCATGCTTTGGCTGACAGTTAAGCCTCAGGGTAAGTTCAATTCCAAACTTGAAAGATGTCTAAGGATCATAGTCTTGGGGTTCTACCAACCTTTAATCTGACCAGTAAACCTTGTCATTTTTATGACTGTGAGTTTTGTTCCACACTTTCTTTCCATTCTACCCACCGCCTTCTATTGGGATCCCTTTCAGAGCAATTGGGCCACAGTAGGCGGACACTCTCCGATTCTTCTGGTCTCAGTCATCGAAACTAAAGTTTGCATGGTCTCTTAGAGGAAGTGTTTCCATGTGCCTCTTATTTTCTGCAGTCTGTTTTGCTTTGAATAAGAAGAGACCAAGATCTGTCCTTTAGATGGGCACTCACAAGCTTTTAGGACCCCAGCCAATACTCACCAAAATAGAATGTACAGCATTATATGGACTCTATGGCAGGTGACCTCAATGTCCTCCCAGAATTGCTTATGGATAAGAAATGTTCGCAACTGAGTTAGTTAGTTTACTGTGCCAACCTGGCCGTTAAACACATGTGGGGTTAATTGAAGGGCAGATACATAAATGGCTCAGTGAGCCTCGCCTTTCCAGTTCTTGGGTCTCAATTTGTGATGGTCGAACCAGGGTGCAGCTGCCTCAGCCAGTTTCCTGCTTCAGCTGGCAACGCTCACTTCCTGCAAGACATCACCAAGGAGAAGCCGCATGGACCTACCCTAATGCAGCCCTAGGTGCTGGAGCAGCCTTGCGGAGACCCCTGCCAGATGCTTACACATTCACTGGTTCGGCTCTCTTCCTGCAGTCAGCATCATGGTGTGTGTTTTGTGAGATGGAGGAGGACTTTGTGGATTGGTGTCAGACATATGGATTAATGTTGGACTTGTAGGCATGGACACTACTGGGTTGGGATGTTTTCTTGATGTGCACTTAACCTTTATATAAAACGCTCTCTTATACATGAGTTTCTGTGGATTTGTTTCTCTAAAGTACCCAGACTAATACAACTTTGTACCCACTGTAGTCTCTACTATATTCATGGAGGTATTTGTGCCACATATGAATACAGATGAGTATTTAGAAATATCCTGTCAAGCCTAAATATATTCATAGACATAGTTCCATTTGCCTTCCCATACCTGTTTAGCTTGTGTTTATCTACACATCCACCTGTAGATGACTGCTTTTACTGTTTTTACAGAATTGTGCCTGTCACCAACCATATTGACCTTTCCTGCCTTGAACGTTTGTGTTCCTCCCTCTGCTATGATCACTTTGCACAGCCTGCTCCTTTTTGTTTGTTGTCTTGCCCTTCATCCAAGGCAACACGTGCCAAACTTTCATTTAAGTGATTCCCACCACCCCCCTCCTATTCCCACTCCTGGTAACTTTCAAAGAATGTCTTCCTACATGTAACCCTTTCCTTCACCGGTCATTGTAGTGGTCACATAGAACACTGGTCCTTTTCCTTGGGCCTCTACTCAAACACTCCCTCAATGCATGAATACTTTCTTTTATTAAATTGGAACTCTATGATGCTCACTCTCCCGACACAACGGCTGGAGCCAAAGTGGGTGAACAAGTAAATGTGGTGAAGAAAGCTGATGGTGCCCGGCTATCAAAAGAGATAGTGACTGGGGTCTTAAAGGCTTGAAGATAAACAAGCAGCCATCTAGCTCAGAAGCAACAAAGTCCACATGGAAGAACACACCAGCCTGTGTGATCGAGTGGTCCCACAGGGATCAGTTATCAGGCATCAAAGAACAAAAAAATCATATCATTGACTGCACACCTCCATGATAGGATCGCTGAAGACAAATGGGTGCATAAGCAAATGTGGTGAAGAAAGCTGATGGTGCCCGGCTATCAAAAGAGATAGTGTCTGGGGTCTTAAAGGCTTGAAGGTGAACAAGCGGGCCATCTAGCTCAGAAGCAAAAAAGCCCACATGGAAGAAGCACACCGGCCAGTGCGATCACGAGGTGCCAAAGGGACCAGGTATAAGGCATCATGCAAAAAAAAAAAAAAGATATATGTGTGTGTGTGTGTGTATATATATATATATACCATATTGAATGAAGGGGGAAGTGCAGAGTGGAGACCCAAGGCCCAAGTTTTGGCCAATGGAGATCCCCTCACAGAGGGGTTCAGGAGAGGAGATGGGTCAATGAGGGTGCGAGGTAGTACCGATGAAGAACACAGCTTTCCCCCAGATCCTGGATGCTTCCTCCCCCCAACTACCATGATCCGAATTCTACCTTGCAGGGCTGGATAGGGCAGAGGTTGTACACTGGTACATATGAGGGCTGGAGGCACAGGAAATCCAGGGTGGATGATACCTTCAGGACCAAGGGTGTGAGGGGCGATGCTGGGAGAGTGTAGGGTGAGTGGGTTGGAAAGGGGGAACTGATTACAAGGATCCACATGTGACCTCCTCCCTGGGAGAGGGATGGCAGAGAAGGGGGGGAGGGGAGACTCCGGATAGGGCAAGATAAGACAAAATAACGATGTATAAATTACCAAGGGCACATTAGGGAGGGGGGAGTGGGGAGGGAGGGGGAAAAAAAGAGGACCTGATGCAAAGGGCTTAAATGGAGAGCAAATGCTTTGAGAATGATTGGGGCAGGAAATGTATGGATCTGATTTAAACAATTGATGTATGTATATGTATGGATTGTGATAAGAGTTGTATGAGTCCCTAATAAAATGTAAAAAAAGAAAAGAGGAGGAAAAAAAAGAAAATGATTAGGGCAAAGAATGTACAGATGTGCTTTATACAATTGATGTATGTATATGTATGGACTGTGATAAGAGCTGTATGAGCCCCTAATAAATTGTTTTTTTTAAAAAAAGAACATTGGTCCTTTTATGATTATTTCTGCATTATGTCCTCCAGGCTCATCCAGGGTGTGGGTTGTTTGCAGATTGGTGATTGTGCTCTCACATTGGTGAGCACTGTCTGCGTGCATGTCCGGTAGGTTGTTCATCGTTCCATCCACTCTGTTCCATCTTTTTGTCGGTAAACGGTGCATGCATATGATGGCGCTTCAAAGAATTCATGGGAAAAGTCAATTATCCTTTCATTCCATTTTTCTGTAAACTTTTTTTAGCTCCCTTACATCTAATTGTGTCACGGGTCTTGGTTCTGAAAGATATATACCCCATCGCAAGATTGCTGGATAATAGGCTATTTCTAATCATTTACGGATTACAAAACCAATAGCCCCCTGTCAAAGGGTTCCCGTCCCTCCTCATCCTCACCAGTATTTATTGCGTTCTGTTTGTATGAACTTCTCTATTTAGACAGGAAGAAAGATTTCAAATAGATTGTAATGTATATATAAAGCAATATGTGCATGATTTTATCTATTTCAATTCTAGTAGACGGGAGCAAACCTGGTGGTCTCTAGCTTCCCTTCCTTCTGTGGAATGGGACTTAAGACTCAACTCTTTACAAGCAAATGTTCAAATGCTATGGAATACCAACATTATCTGACAGAGTTTATATCCCCTCCGAATTTGGTCTGATTGTTTCCCTGAAAGGTAAACTCCTTTTAGGAGAAGCCATAGGTATTTCATATAAAACATAGGAAATGTTGTTAGTTATTTAAAATAATAAACTCATTGCCAGGGAGTCGATTCTGATTCATAGCAATCCTATAACACAGAGTAGAGCTGCCCTGTGGGTTCATGATATTGTAACTTTGCGTGGGAGTGGAAAACCTCATCTTGCTCCTGCAGATTGGTTGGTGGTTTTGAACTGCTGACCTTGCAGTTAGCAACCCAACACATATGTAAACCAGTAAGCTACCAGAGCACCCTTTGTTATGAAAGAGTTTCCATTTGATTTTTGGAACATGTAATTTCATTTAGTTAGGCTACCACCTCGTTGCCTGGAGACTTTTATGTTGGATTTTTGAACTGTAATGCACACACACCAAAAAAAAAAAATTGTGAGAAGTTTCTTGATTTTAAGAAATGTAGATGTTGACACTCTCCTATCTAACTTAACAACCAATCGTTTGTAAAACGTTACCCTCCTCGGAGGTACATTGTTGCCCTCAGCTGCTTTTACTATTATGCTTAAAGGTTATTTAAGTAACAAGACATCTGTTGAAAACCTCTCTAAAAACTGTCCTACATTATTGGTGCAACACTCCTGAAAAATCAAAACAAAAAACGCCAGCTGGATTACATACAAAAGAAAAAAATATGAACCTCCCTCGTCAATTAAGGACTCTGATTTGCTAGCTGGCCCATCACTGCCTTTTAATTCTCTCTCTTCTGCTCTGAAAAATGGTCAAGTAGTAATTTAATTTAATACAGTAGTAATTTTAAGTGTTATTTTTATGCTCTCTGAATGAAAAAGTAAACTTTTCATGGTTTTTATGTGAAAAATTTTACTCTCACAAATCAGTAAGCCTCCTACGATAGCTTATAGCATGGAGTTTTAAAACTCTGAACTTTTGTCTAATTTTTTTCTGCAAACTTAATATACTTACCCCCCAAAATCTTCACATTCCACATCATCAAAACTTTCATCTTGTTTAAAATTAAGAGGGGAAAAATTAATGCCAATTAAAAGCCAAAATCAACTATTTTCGGCCTCAATTTTCAATGTCAAAGTTTGTTTTTACCTAATTCTAGTATAAATTTATATAGTGTAATTCTAGACCTCACTATTTGACATTTCCAGACTGAAGAAAAGCAGTAAAAACTTTTCAACATCTGTGTTACTTTTGGAAACTAGCACCTCCCATCTGTGGTCTGGGTGATGCTGAGTCCACGTGGGTCATTAAACTGGTGTTACCCAAGAACTGGACCTTCTATAGAAAGACTGTCTTTGAGCCACGTAATAACAGACGATCTAGATGACTTTTGAAATTCAACATACTGCAAATGGGAATACAGATTCTCCTGGGGAGGGGGCGGTGGCTGATGGAGAGCCCTAATGCAGGCCTCGTTTGTTGCATTTTGTTAATAGAAGCTGGTTTTCTTCTACGGATCAAAGAATGCATCTGGGGCCGTTGAACATCTGATTTCTAAGAAGTTTATTCTTTCCAAAACAAAAGTGGGACAAAAGTATTATTCTTCAATATAAATTGGTCTAGTGGCACAATCAGGTAAACGTTAGGTTTTCTCTAAAAACTTATGACGATTCCTAGTGACCCTATAAGGCAGGGTAGAATGCCCCACTGAGTTTCGAAACCTTCAATTCTTTAAGGGAGGAGAAGTGCCCCGTTCAAACCCACCAGCCGCTCCCAGGAGAAAGGCTGTCTGCTCCTATAAGGATTTATAGCCTAGGAAACCCAAGCGTCACTGAGTTAGAAGCTACTCATTGACAGTGAGTTTGATGAAAGGTTAGACTTCGATTTTTAAAAAAATCACTTTACAATGAAACTCAAAACCTTCCTCTAGTTCTTGAACGCGTCCTCCCCTCCCAATTATCATGACCCCAATTCTACCTTGCGGACCTGGTTAGACCAGAGGATGTACAGCGGTGCAGTAGGGACCTGGAGACACGGGGAATCTAGGACGCATGGACCCCTCAACACCACTGGTGGGAGTGGCGACACCGGGAGGGAAAGGGGTGTAGAAAGGGAGAACCGATCTTGGAGATCTATGTGTAACCTCCTCTCTGGGAGATGGGCAATGGGAAGGTGGGTGAGGGGAGACGCCGGGCAGTGTAAGATAAGATAAAATAATTATTTATAAACTATTAAAGGAGCAGGGGGAAGGGGGGAACGGGGAGGGAGGGGGGGGGAAGGAAACTGAGCTGATTCCAGGAACCCAAGTGGAAGGCGAATTTTGAGAATGACGAGTGCAACGAATGTATAAGGGTGCTTTGCTCAATTGATGTATGTATGGATTGTGATAAGAGTTGTATGAGCCCCAATAAAAGGATTTATTTTTAAAAACCACTTTATTGGGGGCTCTTACAACATTCCATTGTACCAAGCATATTTGTACATATGTTGCCATCATCATTTTCTAAACATTTACTTTCTATTTGAGCCCTTGGTATCAGCTCCTCTTTCTTCCCTCCCTGGCCCAGACTTTAATTTTTAAAAGATGATGGAATACAACTATATCCTAAGGGATATACCCAGAATTCTTGGAGAAAACACAGAACTTGCCCAAAAGCGGGGAGGGGAATTGTGTCAAGCTCAGCGTAAGAAGCGTGTCTGTCGGTGCTCTTAGAACGTAGTGACTAGTAAGAGTGCTGGGCAAAACTACCAGAAACAGGAGGAGGACGGCAGATTCCATTACTGCACGCAGTATACAAATGCTGCTCGTTATTTTTGATTTGCGACAAAAGTTGTTTTAAAACAGATAACCGCTACCCACCCACCTCAAAAGCTGGAGGGACTTCAAGTGCACCTTTAATTCCGTCTTTGTCCCCCGGCCCGCAACAACTTCGGTCCCCTGGTTCTACTGGTTCCTGATATGAAAACTGACAAATAGCAAAAATTTGGAAACAAAAAGAGGCAAAAGAGAGAGAGACTGTATTTTGCCACCCTCCTGGCTAACCGAGATGCTTGTTCCGGAGATTACAGTAATTACAGGCCCAGCGTGAGTTCCATACAAGCGCTAAATGAAACAGCACATCAATTAAAAAATAAACACTCCATTCTAGGAGAAAGACAACCCCCTGGGACGTCCTAACAAGCGTAAATGAACCTGCCAGGCCGCCAGCCCCTCCGCCCCCGCCCCCCCTCCACCCCGGACGTCTTAAGGTGGTTGTCAGAGTTGGCGGGGGCAGCGCTAATTGGAGGCTTCGCGAGTAGCAGCCAAGAGCAGCCCTGGCCCGGCCCACGGCTCTGCAAGGTCCGGAGCCTAGAATGCCGGTCGGTGCCAGGGCGCAGCCCCGCCTCCGTGGCGCCCCCGGGTCCAACGAGACCCTAGGAAGGAGGCCAGTTAACGGGTGCGTTTGGGGAGACGTACTGGCGTCTAGGTTCCCAAAGGCGAGGCAAAGATAGTCTCCAACAGTAGAGTTTTCAGTCTGCCCCATTTATAAGTTTTCTTTCTTTCCTTCTCGAGAAAGCATTCTTTCTGATAAGGGAGAACTGTGCCCGGGTGGCTTTATATATTTGATCCTATCGAAATATCAGCGCCTTCTTTGAGGTCTGGACTACGATCACCCCATTTTTCAGGGAAGGAAACTGAGGTTCAGGGAGGACAAATAAAGACCTACCCAAGCTCACGCAACTAGGGGAGAGGCGGACTCCTCCAGAACGGCGCTGCGACTCCCCCAAACCGGCGCGCGGCTCCAACTGGCCTCGCGACCCTCACCCAGTCCACCTGGGACCCTTGCCTCTGCAGAATCAGCGGAGTTGCCTACACCCCCAATGCCAAGCGTCCAGGACTAACTTCTGGGAGCCCTCAAGGGGGCACCCCTCTCCTGATTCCCCGCCCTCCCCTTCCCCCCGCCCCCCCCTGCAACTTCCAGATGGTCAGCCCCCGCCCCACACTCGCCCTTCACAGAAGCCATCGTGCACCCACCTGCAAGGGACCCCCCACCTGCAGCGGACTCCCCGCCTCCCCCAACTCGGGAAGGGGCGCAAAACCTCTGCCATCGCCGACGGGTCGCCCCAATTTAGGTGCAGAATAGTGGAGGGAGGGGCTTTACAGACTTGTAGTCGGGGTCAAAGGGAGAGCGCTGCACCGCACGTCCCTGCCCGCAACGTGCAGACTCAGGGAAACGGGGCCAAGATCTGGGGTGCACTAAGCCTGGGAGCAAGCATGACAAAAGGGGAGTCCAGCACAGCCACGGGATTGGTGGGCACCCAGGGGGTACGTGGGCTTCCCGGGAAGCCGCTCGCGTTCTGCGCCTCCGTTTCTCCAGCCAGTCCCAAGGTTATGAAAACCATTCCCCCCCCCCAAAGCACCGAATTACAGACAGACACTGTAGACTGCCTTAAGGAAGGTTGAGCTTTGGGAGCGTGTAGACACCGCCCCCACAGACCGTTGATTGGCTGGCACGCCGAGGGGCGGAGACTGAGTCTGTTCTGTATAAATATTCATGAGCCCGGCAGCTCTGCGCGAGCTGGGGCTGGAGTCTGGGAAGTTGGGCAAAGGGCGCTGCTCCCGCCGAAGAGGTGGCGGCGCCGGCGGCTGCAGCCAGGACGGCTCTGCTCAGGTGTCTTCGCGTTGCCTTTTGGTCTGGATTTCGTTCTCGTTTTCCTTGAAACCAGACGCCTGCAACCCGCTGGACTCCTGGCCCTAGCCAGGCGCGGACTTTTACCTGGCAGCGGCGATTTGTCTGTCCCGGCGGACTGAAGGACTGACGGACTCCAAGGAGAAGGGGCAGCGGGCTCCGCGGAGGCCAGGTCCTCCACTGAATTCGGGGGCGCCGGCGACGACCGAGGAACCTGGGATGTGCCCCGTGGGGGAGAGAGCCGGCTGGAAAGGTTGACCCCGGACTTGGAGAGTGCGCCTGGCTCAGCCATCTTGACTGTGCTCCACTGGGGCCGGAGAGGAAACTTGCTGCGCCGCCACCTTCTGTGCTCAGCAAAGTCGCCTCTGGTGCGAGAGGCGCGGCGGAAAAGTGGCCGCGGGGCGGAGGGAGAGAGGGGAAGCAAGTGCCGGAGGATGAGCCTGCGGCCAGCAACTCTCCCGCGCGCCAGCTGAAGTCGGGCCGAAAGACTCGGGGGAAAGACCCGAGGGGGGCCGACGCGCTCGCCCGCAGCCCACCCCCGAGAGTTCTTGGAACTGTCGTGCGAGGAGGGGGGCGGGGGGCCGTGCAGGGCTGCGCTTTCTCCCGGGCTCCCCGGAGAGGCCAGCCAGGCAGCGGAAGGGAGGTTTGGCCGGATTCCTGCCCAGCCTTCCGGACCGCGCCGCTGGGACTCTGCCCTTGAGAAGGGAGCTCAGCTTTCGGCGGACTCCCCTCTCCAGGCGAGGGAGGCCGGCCGGACAGAGAGACCCCGGATTCCGCTCCCGCCGCCTTCCCACTCCCCAGCCCCAGCTCTGCCTCCAAGCCGGAGCCCCGGACACGCGCCGCGGGGGGGAGGAGCGAGAAGGCGGTGGCGGTGGCGCGCGGGCTGAGGCGCCCAGCATGGAGTGGAGTTACCTGTTGGAAGTGACCTCGCTCCTGGCCGCCTTCGCGCTGCTGCAGCGCTCGAGCGGCGCCGCGGCCGCCTCCACGAAGGAACTGGCGTGCCAGGAGATCACCGTGCCCCTGTGCAAGGGCATCGGCTACAACTACACCTACATGCCCAACCAGTTCAACCACGACACGCAGGACGAGGCGGGTCTGGAAGTGCACCAGTTCTGGCCGCTGGTGGAGATCCAGTGCTCGCCCGACCTCAAGTTCTTCCTGTGCAGCATGTACACTCCCATCTGCCTGGAAGACTACAAGAAGCCGCTGCCGCCCTGCCGCTCGGTGTGCGAGCGCGCTAAGGCCGGCTGCGCGCCGCTCATGCGCCAGTACGGCTTCGCCTGGCCGGACCGCATGCGCTGCGACCGGCTGCCGGAGCAGGGCAACCCGGACACACTGTGCATGGACTACAACCGCACGGATCTCACCACGGCCGCTCCCAGCCCGCCGCGCCGCCACCCGCCGCCGCCGCCGCCCGGCGAGCAGCCGCCCACGGGCAGCGGCCACGGCCGCTCGCCGGGGGCCAGGCCCCCGCACCGCGGGGGCAAGAGCGGCGGCGGGGACACGGCGGCGCCCCCCGCGCGCGGCGGCGGCGGCGGGAAGGTGCGGCCCCCTGGCGGCGGCTCGGCGCCCTGCGAGCCGGGCTGCCAGTGCCGCGCGCCCATGGTGAGCGTGTCCAGTGAGCGGCACCCGCTGTACAACCGCGTCAAGACGGGCCAGATCGCCAACTGCGCGCTGCCCTGCCACAACCCCTTCTTCAGCCAGGACGAGCGCGCCTTCACCGTCTTCTGGATCGGCCTGTGGTCGGTGCTCTGCTTCGTGTCCACCTTCGCCACCGTCTCCACCTTCCTCATCGACATGGAGCGCTTCAAGTACCCCGAGAGGCCCATCATCTTCCTCTCGGCCTGCTACCTCTTCGTGTCCGTGGGCTACCTGGTGCGCCTGGTGGCGGGTCACGAGAAGGTGGCCTGCAGCGGCGGCGCGCCCGGCCCGGGTGGCGCTGGGGCTGCGGGCGGCGCGGCGGCGGGCGCCGCGGGCGCAGCGAGCGCGGGCGCAGGCGCGGGTGGCCCCGGCGGGCGCGGCGAGTACGAGGAGCTGGGCGCCGTGGAGCAGCACGTGCGCTACGAGACCACGGGCCCGGCGCTGTGCACCGTGGTCTTCCTGCTGGTCTACTTCTTCGGCATGGCCAGCTCCATCTGGTGGGTGATCCTGTCGCTCACGTGGTTCCTGGCGGCCGGCATGAAGTGGGGCAACGAGGCCATCGCGGGCTACTCGCAGTACTTCCACCTGGCCGCGTGGCTGGTGCCCAGCGTCAAGTCCATCGCCGTGTTGGCGCTCAGCTCGGTGGACGGCGATCCCGTGGCGGGCATCTGCTACGTGGGCAACCAAAGCCTGGACAACCTGCGTGGCTTTGTTCTGGCGCCGCTGGTCATCTACCTCTTCATCGGCACCATGTTCCTGCTGGCGGGCTTCGTGTCACTCTTCCGCATCCGCTCGGTCATCAAGCAGCAGGGCGGGCCCACCAAGACGCACAAGCTGGAGAAGCTCATGATCCGCCTGGGCCTCTTCACCGTGCTCTACACGGTGCCCGCCGCCGTCGTGGTCGCCTGCCTCTTCTACGAGCAGCACAACCGCCCGCGTTGGGAGGCCACGCACAACTGCCCGTGCCTGCGGGACCTGCAGCCGGACCAGGCCCGCCGGCCCGACTACGCCGTCTTCATGCTCAAGTACTTCATGTGCCTGGTGGTGGGCATCACGTCCGGCGTGTGGGTCTGGTCCGGCAAGACGCTCGAGTCCTGGCGCGCCCTGTGCACCCGCTGCTGCTGGGCCAGCAAGGGCGCCGCGGCGGGCGGAGGCGCGGGCGCCGCGGCAGTGGGGGGCGCCGGCGGGGCCGGGGGTGGCGGCCCGGGGCCTGGCGGGGGCGCGGGACCGGGCGGCGGCGGCGGGGGCTCCCTCTACAGCGACGTCAGCACCGGCCTGACGTGGAGGTCTGGCACGGCCAGCTCCCTGTCCTACCCCAAGCAGATGCCATTGTCCCAGGTCTGAGCGGCGGGGAGCGCCCGGGAGGGGGTGGGGGTGGGGGGGTCGAGGGGGCCCAGTGAGTACCCAGGGACCTTGGACGGTCTGAGGGTCCCACCCCTTCACCGTGTTGATTGCTATTAGCATGATAATGAACTCTTAATAGCATCCATTAGCTGGGACTTAAATGACTGGCCTAGAACAAAGTACCTGGCATTGAAGCCGCCCAGACCCAGCCCCCTTTCCGTCATTAATATGCAAGGAGCTCCCACCGCCAGGCGTTAATTTCTGTGGGCTCCGGAGGGTGGACTCTTGCTGCGTTTCCCAAACCCAAGGTTGGGAGCGCTCCCTGCTTCTCCGTTGCCGGGCTTGCGGCAGCATCAGCCGAGCTGACCTGAGGGACGTGTTGTCTCCCTTGCCTGCTACCTACATAAACTCGAACTCCTAACTTACCCTAGAGGCGGGCTGACCACGGCCGAATGGGATTGCACGGTTTGGGTTTTATTAATGACCAGGCACATGCCTTAAATATACAAACGAGCAATGTCTTAATTGTACACCCCCAAGTAAATACGGGTCTCTTACACTAAAGGATGTATTTATATAATTATTTGTTAAGTTGTAAAGAAAAAAAAGAGGGAAAAGTGTAAAATATTGTACATATCCAAAGATATACAGTCTGTACATTTTTTTGTAAAAAGTTTAGAGGTTACCCCTGTAAGAACAAATATAAGTATTCTATTTTGTCAATAAAAAGACTTTTGATAAATCACATAACCCTCGCCCTCTCCCCCTGCCTCTTCTAAACCACTTGCTTTTACTTGTTAAGAACCCACCATTGGGGGTGCAGGGGAATGGACATTTCCTGGATTGTCATTCTGTGTACTGACCTTAGGCATGGAAACAATTACCTGTTAAATACTCAGTCTTTGGTTATTAGCAAGGTAAATATTGTTGAAATGAAATCAAAACATTTTTGACCCCCCCTCCCCCCAAAAAGATGGCATTTCTAATGGTAAACTCTCTGTTGATCCTTGGAGAAGGACTCTCACTGCAAATGGGACCTTGGCAAGGCACTAAGGCCACTGATACCTTGTTCTTTATCCTGCAGACTATCACTAAAGGTTGCAAAACCCCACACTGATTTTGGTGTCAATGATTTCCAAAGCACGTGGTTTTCCAGGAAGGGAACCCAGCGCTGAACTGTTAAAGTGAACGTTTCAAAGCCAGAGATCACCCGCTACAGTGTGTGTCACGTGACAATCTGGGGGTGGAGCAGGCGCCTTGAATGGATTAAACCAATGGGTTAGCATCTTAATAACCTTCCCTGCTTGTGTATATCAAATGTGCTGCTTTTCCTAGAGGGGGGAAAAACACAACAAAAAACAATTGTTCCTCTGTCACGACTAAGCTAATTGATTTGAGCAGAAGGCTGTTGAATTAGCAGAAGAATGCTTTGGCAATTGTTGAACTTTTTACCTGTCTGCTCAGTGGCTTGGCCCATCATTCCTTTAAGAGGAGCTAAATGAATAGGGTTAATCTGTAGGGAACTTGGTCTTTTGAGTTTGAAAAACTTTGATCTTTTCTCCTCTCCAAATGTGATGTATAGTCTGAAGTTTCTTTCCCTGCTGCCCGGTCCCTCTTGTTGCAGGACCAATTGGCCACCATGGAGCCTAAAGTTCTTCAATTAAAGGGATGTGGGACTTTTACTTTAAAAAGGAGAACGATCGAGGGAGAGGGAGCGAGAGGAAGACTTGTAACAGTGAAGACCAGAAGCCCAAGTGCGCTCAGCCTTTTAAACAGCCTTCCCCGGCATTGTTAGTCAGCCTGCAGGCAGCTAGGCGTGGGTTGAAGCATTATGGAAAAGGACTATGAATGCCCTACAGGTGGTCTGTTCACATAATCCCCCAATTTAAAGGGTTTTCCTTTGCTGGACAATTGCATTACAAAACTCCCTTCTTTTTCGCTCCTAATTGAACCAATGAACTATTATAAACTACAAGTTTTTCTTTTTTAAAAAAAAAAACCCTCACTGCCTAAATTCTATTGACTCAATTCTGGCAAGTTTTCTGAACTGAGTCTTTTAAAGCACCGGAAGCAAAAAGCTGCTTCAGCAGATATTTCTGTTTTACAGATATTTTTATTCCTGGTGCTTGTTAGTTTCTGACAGATTAGCAATAATTTAAAAGTAATTGGTAAGGTTGTGTGTTCCTCCTGAAAAGATAGCCCCAGGTTCCTTATTAACCTGTCAATCAAGATAAGAACTGGGCAGCTCCCCTGCTAATGGCAGAGGCATCAATCATGGCGGCCTGGGAGGGGGACTTGTTTTCTGCATCCTGTTAAGATGTCTAGTTTCCTCAAAGGAATCTCTAGTGGTTAAAAAAAAAAAAAAAGTTTGCCTCCCCCCACCCCCGACCCAACAAAACCTTAATTAAAAATTAATAGAATGGAAGTTTTTAAGAACAGTCTCATAGTAGGGATATTTTGCAACCTATTCGCCAGACTTCTTCTGGGTGTTCATTGGATTTTAAAAATTAAATATGCAATCAGCAAAACTCACGATGGCTCCCATGCTGATTTTTCTTTTGAAATTCGGGGGATCATAGTCTTTACCTCCTCCCCCCCCCCTTTGAGTCATAAAGGAATTGTTTTCTAACCGAGGCAGCAGTGAGTGGCGGGCATCTAAAGTAGAATTTTGGGAGTAGGTCACACAATCTTTACCACGTGTGCAAGAGGTAGGGAGGTGTGCCAAGTCATTGGCATATTGGTTTTCTAATGGGGCAGGATTCTCATCTTTGAATCTTGTCAACTTTCTGGCTGGCGCAGTGAAAAATGTTCACCTTTGCTAGCACCGTGTTTCTCCTTTACTAACTCTTCAGTATCTCCTTGTAAGATGCCATCCCAGATCAGGTTCACAGGGTGCCCGTGAAGTGTGGTAAATATAATCAAGCTGTTTAAACCAGAGAAACCGCTCGCTAGAGTCTAAGGACAACTCCCTCAAGGTTCAGAGAGTGCCAATACTTTAAGTGATGGCTATTAATGGAATAAAAAAGCCCAGGCTGGTTTTGAGGATGAGAACCAGGAAGGAAGGGTCTCCATTTGGCCATTTGCAATAAGCTAATGGATAGGTCTCTTACCTTTCCAAGCACCACCACCCCTTTATCTTGTGTTACATAATTATATCCTTCCTAAGTACTACATGAAACAAACACTTGGTTCTGAAAATCTGTCAAATATGGATGATGGGGGTGGTTACCATGTGGCGAGAACAATGTAATAAATCTATGGTTGAGACCATTACTAAAGCCAAAGGCTCATTAAAATCACTTGTGGGAGATGCTATGCGAAGCACTTGTTTTGATTTAAAATAAACGCAATCTGAAAGTACCATAAAGCAGGGGGGGGGGAGTGTATGGGAAAGGTTAAGGTGCACCGAATGATGCCTAGCGGTTTCTTCTCACTGTTCCTTGACTGTGTCTCGGGCAGGTTGCTGTAATACTTCAACGTTTAAGAGTAAAGAAATGAGGTGGTCTTGACAGAGGGAAAAAAAAAAGACAAACTCAAGTTGCAGAACACAGGATGCAATTTAAAGGGGTGGTGGAGGTGGAGAACATTCTGCTGAATGTCTTTGGGAATCTCTTTGGAAAGGTAGTGCCTTGCCACATGTGATCCTAGACTGCCCTCTTGTGGTAGAACAAAGTTACAGAGCCAGGTGACAAGAATGATTCCTTCTTAGAATTCATTCATTCAAAATGACCGTGAAAATGATAGGGGTTTTTTTTATGACCATGACTTAGTGTCACCTTCATTGGGGATATATATATATAATTAACCCCAGATTACAAAGCCCTAAGGTCCCACAAAATCTGAATCCATCCCAGTAGCATAAGGTGGTGGTGGTGGGGTGGGGGGGCGAACAGCAATTAGACGCTGAGATGTTAAGTGCACGATTGGCCATTAGAACCCAGTAACCACTCTGAGGGGCAAAGATGTGGCAGGACGCTTCCTCAGATCCCCCAGCCTTGGAAACCCTGCGGGCAGTCCAACTCCTTTCGGACCACTGTCGGTTGAAAAAGACTCAGTGACATCAGGCTGGTTGGTTGGTTTGTTAATGGATACAAAGGATTATTTTTGTTAAACTTAATTTGATTTAAATTCTCATTTTAGCAGTCAGGTTAAAAATTAGATTTAATCTGTCCTGAAGTCACAGGAGTCCTTTTCAAAATAATCCTGAATTGTTTTTCTTTAAAGATTTGAGACGCTTGCCAAAGACCTACCAAACCAAAACTTTGATGGGAAAAGGGATGAATTACGACTATTTTTGAGGCCAGATGTAATCGGCTTGCTTCATTAAATAAAGGATAATTTCCCATGTTGAAATGGATGTGGAAAAGCCATTGGAAATTGTTCAGGGTGCATTGGGTGAGAAGCAGGCTGTCTTCAGTTAACCACCCAGGTGTTCTCAGAGACCCAACCAAGGACCAGAAACTAAGCTGGGAAACAAGGTCAGCCAAAGGGAACAGCCCAGGAGAATCTCGTCAGGAAAGGGAGCATCCTGTAGGAAGAAGATCCACACAGCCAGCAGTCTGGGAAAGGCAGGCCATGAAAGGAGGGTGGACAAAGATTTGGGGTATCCACACAGAAAGGCTTGTTCAGGAAAGTCGGAATGGCTGATGGCAACAGAAGGGGAGGAGTGGGGGCTAGGCCAGGGAAAGGCAGACCAGAATACGACCATGGTGCTCACCTACCACCATCATAGAAGGCAAGCGTCAAGAGAGACCCCAGGAAGTATCTGATAGCCTTGCTACTCAAAGGAGGGGGAAAGTGTGGCCCCAGGAACAGAAGAGGCAAGACTAGAGCTAAAGAGAAATACAGAATCTCAGGTCTCACCTAAGGAGCCAGGAACCTCATTTTAACAAAACCCTGCCAAGAAGGAAAATTGATATGTGGGAAGCACTCTTCCCACAAACACAGTCACCCTGGTTACCATCCGGAAATGGACGTCCAGAGAGGGCTGTCCATATTCGCAGAGGAGACTACAGACAGGAAGAAGCCACGGACGGTGATGGAGAATCACTTACCACTAACGGAAAAGTCGAGGTTCAAGATTCCCTCCTTGGAAACACCATGGGGTAGTTCTCTGCTGTCCTCGAGGGTCACTAAGAATCTAAAGCGACTTGGTGGTGCACACTGACCTCCAGTCACTGCACAGCTGGGACTGGAAGCCATAGTGCCACTGTCACTGCTGCTGCCACAGACTTTTCCTCTGCACTCTGCTCCTCTGACAAATCCCTAAGGCCACCATGATGTGCACTCGTACATGAAACTTCCACGGACCGGGGAGACACGCACCTCGATACAGGATCCCGCGAGGGTTCGGCTTTGCCTGTGGCTTGAGGCTAAGCTATGAAGGCGCAGATGAGCAAGCAACTTCGAGAAGCAGCAAGCATCGCTTCGGAAAGGTTTGCCTCTCCGTCTTCTGGCAGTTGCGGCATACTCCCGCTCTCGGCTTTCCACACGCTCCCGAATGCAATAAAGAGCACGGTGAAATTCCTCCCGTGGTTTTTCAGTGTTGTGGAATAGGCTCCCGCACAGAGAGACCCCCTCTTGGGTAACAGAACAGAATGCTGTCGCTTTCTCGTTAACTCTCGGCTTATCATGCTGCCCCTTTCCGGGGGCTGCTCCCTCTTGATACGATCTCCAAGTGTATGAGACAAAGTATCTCCCTCCTCACTTCTGAAGAACCTTCTAGCTGCACTTCTTCCAGGATAGATTGGCCCATGCTTCTCCCAGCCCATGGTATTTTCCAAATGCATCCATTGCCCCGGCTGCCTGATCCGCTGCCGGCTTTCCAATGCAGGTAAAGCCATTGACGACAGCACGTTAGTCCTCAAAGTGACCTCTTTGCTGTCTCACGTTTTAAGTGGGTTTTCTGGGGTGGATTTGCCCAATGCAATAGGCCATTGGAGTTCTTGACTGCTGCTTCCATGGAACTTGATTGGGGAGCCAAGTGAGATGAGGTCCCTGGCGTCATCGATCTTTTCTCCATTTGTCACGATGTGTGATTGGCCCAGGTATACCCCGAGGTGAGCTCTGTCGTCTCACTTCATCGGTGTTGCATGTCGTCCTCGAATTTCCCAAGCAAGCTTCTGTCATCTTCCTATCACAGGTTCTCGCCTGCCAGCGACTCTACCAGGTAATGTTTCACTCCTTGCCAAGGATGGCAGGACTTTGTCGTACGTACTTTGGACATGTTGTCAGAGAAAACCAATCCCTGGAAAAGGACATCATGCTTGGGAAAGTAGAAGGGAATCTGTGACAATGGTGAGGGGGTGGAAGGATCTGCCGGCGCTTCCATCTGGTGTGCACACGGTTGCTCAGCGCCAAAACCAGAACTCTTCCCAATTACTCCCGTTTCCCCAAAAATAAGACAGTGTCTTATAATTAACTTTTGCTCCCAAAGATGCACTGGGTCTTATTTTCAGGGAATGTCTTATTTTTCCATGAAGAAGAATATGGCACAAATTTATTGTTTTATTAAAAGAGACCTCGCACTTCCTGTCTGCTCCAGCTGCGCTGGGATCAACTGAGCTGCGAGGCAGCACCCACCGCTATGGTCCAGAGTTGCAGTAGCTTCCGAGGGCCTTATTTTCGGGGAGGTCTTATTTTGGGGATGATGCCATATATTTCAGGGAAAGGCAAAACTGTAAGTAGGTTTTATTTTTGGGGGGGTGTCTTACTTTGGGGGAAACAGGTAGGTCAGGCTCGAAGGTTTCTTAGTCTTCTCAGCTTGAGATCTGTTGAGTGTGTTCTTACTTCGGGCTTTCGAAGGCTTTGCACATATCATTGCAATGATTGACTTGGTCTTTTCTTTCTTTCCTCTCTGTTTTAATGACCACTGGCTTTCTTCCTATGTGATGTTCCGGGTGTCATTTCACCACTCACTGGGTCTTCTGTCATTCACGTTCAGGGAGTCAACCCTGTTCTTGAGATGTTCTCTAAATTCGGGTGGGATAAATCCTAGGTTGTAATTTGACTCCGGTGGACTTGTTTCGGTTTCCTTTAATGGCAACCTGAACTTGTAGTGGAGCCATTGACAGTTCCAGTGTCAGCCCTGGGTCCTGTCTTGCTGGATGACATTGAGCTTCTCCATCTTTTCTCCCCACAGACATAGTCAGTGCGATTTCTATATAGTCCATCTGGCTAAGTCCACAGTTCGCGATGAAGAAGGCATCGGTCTCGCAAAATTGTATCATGTGATCTCCAGCTTCCTGTCGAGGGAATATGTTCCTCATGGATGAAAACAAAGAGAGGGAGAGATAACACACAGACAAGTCCCTGTGTGCTGGGGAGGTGGAGCGCTGCAGCGATGGGGAGTATGCTTGGTAGCCTGTTGCTGACAGCATTTGCACGGAGGAGAGAGACCAGATGTGGAAAACATCTGCCTGGTCCACGGAGCCCTGGGGACCCTGTAAAGAAGAAACTGGCCAGAGTGAGGGAGGAACTGAACAGCAGAGCCACTGCCCTGTGGAGGTCAATGGAGGAACAGGAAGCAAGCCGGGGAGAGTCTTCCTAGGGGAGAGTCCTGAGTCTTGGCAGAAATTGCTTCACTGCAAAAAGAATCTGAAGACAAGGTTAGCTCCACAGAACTAAACCCCAGGCCCGGGCCCAGAGGAGATGACCTCTGAGGATGGATTGTACCTGGAAAGGACGAATGGCAGTCATTGCAGGGTGGACGTAAAAGAAGACTTGGCTGGGGCAGGAGGCAAAAGAAAGATACATTTCAATTGGATGGCCAAGTTTTAATGGTTTGTCTAAGCTTTGGAAGAATCACAGAGGACAAAGGCATCTTTTTAATTATCTTTACCCAAAACATACCCCTGGGCAGTGTGCATGGTGAATGAGTTCAGAGGTTAACCTAGAAGTTGGAAGTTCAGGTTCTCTCAGGGCACCTCAGAAGAGAGATCGTTGAAGAAGCAGCCATTGAAGATGCTGTGGAGACACACTCTGACACATGTAGTCAGATATGTCTCCACAGCATATTCTTTATTCTGACACCCACCGTTCCTCGACTTCTGTGCTGGGTTCCATACTTCGCTGCCATGGCCACACAGAACTCACAGACAAAACTCGCACTGACAGGGATTTCTGGGGAAGTTAGCAGGTTATCACGTCACGATCAGTGAACAGGAAGGAAAATCATTGGTCCACGCAGCCCCTCTTCTAGACCAGCAGCTCAGGCTCTCAGTCACGGGGCCCCTTGGCCTCTGCCCGCATCGTCCCAGTGCTGCACCTCTATTATGTCTCATGGTTTACGTGCCTCAGCTACCAATCTCAGCCTGGCTCAGCCTGGCTCCTCTGCTCTGTCCCAGAGTCTCCATGCCACAGTTTCCAGTGTGTCTGGTCTTCAGACAGAGATCCCGGATGTACTCTTCTTCTTTCCAGGCTCACATTTCTCTCTGCTTCAAGGATGGTTCTTCTGCACAGAGCATGGCTTTGAGATGTTGTTTAGGTTTTCAGAAGGCCATACCTCCAAGGAAACACACCGTGTGACTTAGTTTACACCCTTTGCTAATGTTGAGACCTAATCCTACCTTAGTCCTGGTGATTAGCATAACAGAGAACTCTCTCCAAAATCAGATTTTCGTCATAGGCAGAGAATCCAGAAGTTACAGTATGTCATATAAGGAATGATGGCAAAAATGGCCACCTTAATTTACTGCCTCTTACTGCTCAAAACATCAGTTTGGACATTCTCAATGTACTTAAATCATGTTCTTTTTAAATGTTCTTTGAGTTTGGGGAACAAAAAGAAGTCTGAAGTAGTAAGATCAGGGCCATAAGGTAGTATGGTGATTACATAATTTCATATCAACTTGATACATAGAAGTGGAAGGGTGGAGTCTAGCCTGTCAATTAAGTAACACCCTAATAGTACCTCCTTCTTGGTGTGGCCTTCCCATAAGGAAGGCCCTGGGAACATGGGAACAACAACAAGTGATCTAAAATTGATGGTGGGAAAGGCATAGAATGCCTGGTGGGGTTTGATCAAGTGCAATGTAGCTGAGAGGAATTACTGAAAGCTGAATGAAGGTCAAACATGATAATGGAACAAGAGGAAAGTAAAAGGAAATAGAGGAAAGAACTAGGAGGCAAAGGACATTTATAGAGGTCTAAATACAGGTACTACATATGTAAATATATATATATATAATGATAGGAATATAGGTCTATATACATGTAGTTACATGTTAAGTATCAAGGTAGCAGATGGACATTGGGCCTCTATTCAAGTACTCCCTCAATGCAAGAACATTTTGTTCTAATAAGCCGGCATTCTGTGATGCTCACCTTCCCTACACAATAACTGAACTCAAAATAGGTGCATAAGCAAATGTGATGAAGAAAGCTGATGGTGCCCGCCTATTAAAGGATATAGCATCTGGGGTCTTAAAGGTTTAAAGATAAACAATCAGCCATCTAGCAGGGAAGCAACAAAACCCACATGGAGTAAGCACACCAGCCTGTGTGATCATGAAGTATAGATGGGAGCAGGTATCAGGCATCAGAAGAGCCAAACAAACAATCATATCAATGCAAAAGAGGGGGCCTCAGAGTAGAGAGCTAAAGCCCATGTGTAGACAATTGGACATCCCCTCACAGCAAGGTCACAAGGAAGGACCAGGGTGCAGTCAGTATAGCACCGACAAAATACACAACAATCCTTTAGTTTTTTAATGCTTCTTCCCTTTAACCCCTGACCCGCCCACCCCCACCCCCACTGCATCATCACCCCAGTTCTACCTTACAAATCTGGCTAGACCAGAGCATGGACACTGGTGCAGATAAGAGCTCTCGACACACAGAATCCAGGACAGAAAAACCCTCAGGAACGGTAATGGGAATAGTGATACCATGAGGTTAGAGGGAAGGTGGGGGGAGAAAGAGGGAAGCAATGATTGACATAAACCACCTCCTCCTCAGGGTAAAGAACAACAGAAACATGAGTGAAGGAGACAGTGGATGGTGTAAGATATGAGAATAATAATAATTTATAATTTATCAAGGGTTAAAAAATAGAAAAAAATTATCAAGTGTTCGTGAGGGTGGGAGAGTTGGGGAGGTAGGGGAACTGATACCAAGGGCTCAAGTAGAAAGAAAATGTTTTGAAAATGATGGTGGCAACATATGTACAAATATGCTTGACACAATAGATGGATGGATTGTGATAAGGGCTATAAGAGCCCTCAATTTAAAAAAAAAAAAAAAGAAAGACCCTTGGAGGCCCCCCCACCTCCCTCTCTGCCTTTACCTTCCTGCTGGTGAGCCTCTCTGAGACCTGCCAGAGCCTGGAGATGCGCCCACTGCCATTGGATCCACAAGACTCTGAACCCACTGGCTCATGATCTTCCTGCCTTCGGCATCATCGCATGTGACTGCATGAGTCTGAAGAGGGACTTATGGACTAATACCAGACTTAAGGACTTGAGTTGGACTGGGCTGGCTTTCTTCTACCTACATGAGTCTCCCTGAACGCATTTCTCTAGTCAACTCAGCCTAGCACAGGTGGGTAGGATAATATTTCCCAATAACATTTTCCTAGGCTACCCCTTGCTACTCTTGAATGGGCAGGAGTGTTGTCATGATGGGCGGGTGGGGGGCAAGGCATTGGGGTAGCTCTCCTGGCCTTTTCTAACTTAAGCAGTTTACAATTTTCTTAAAACTCCTTCAGGCTGAGCCCCCATAATTGTTTGCATGTCCTTCAAGAAACCTCTAGCAACATTACTCCCTCGGGATCACCAAAAGCTACAACCCTCTGAGAGGATGGCTCTGCCTTGACTTTCACAGGCCCAGGAGGTCCTTTGGAAGCCACCGTTTGGAATGTACCTTTTTTTAAGACGCCCTAACAAGACTGAGACAAGCGTATCACTGTGAGAATCTGTCCGCAGCCATGCCCTAATCGCAGACACATGTTTCAGCACATTTTGGACTAAGCATGTGTGGAACCCCTGGTCGCAGGCCTTTTAAATTTGCGCTCGTATACGACTAAGTTAAAACCAACGAGAAAACCAAGGTCCTCCTCCCACAGCCGGTGACATTTCACTCACACCAAGGCAACGGTTCCCAACTCTGCTGCCACAGGGAAGCACTTGTCATGTGCTGGCGACAACAGAATGGAACACTGCCTGGTCCTGGGCCATCTTCATAATCGCCCTTATGTCTGAGCCCATCGATGCAGCCACGTGTCCACCCATCTTGTCCAAGACCTTCCTCTCTTTCACTGCCCCGCTTCTGGTAGAACTTGGGGATGCTCTTAAAAAGCATTGGTACCCAGGCTGGACCCCGAGAACCCTAATCGTGCAGAAGGGTTTTGAAACATTAGGAAATTTAGAAGTCAATCTCTAGTTATTGTCATGAGTGGCCTGATTTTAAAACTCACTGAACATAATTGAATGTGAGGTCATCATGCAAAGTGGGGGGAAATAATTCAAACCGAAATTAGTTAACAAAAGGGTTGGCATCTCACTTGACGACATTAGGCAGAAGTGGTGTTTGTTTTTGTTTCATCACCTTAAAAACAAACAAAACCAAACGCAGGGCCCTGGAGTCCATTTGGACTCACAGGGACCCTACAGGACAGAGTAGAACTGTCCCAGCGTGCCCAGCCTTGTAACCCTGAGGAAGGCAGACTTACTTTCCACATCTTCCTCCCTCAGAAAGGCCACTGGTGCCACACCGCTGACCTTTTGATTGACAGCTGAGCCCTCTAATCACTGTGTCAGCTTCTCTTCTCCATGATCTATGGAACTTGTAGCACCTGCCTACATGTCCCTGCCCTGGGGCTCATCGGGCCGCTGCTTTCCCACCCACAGCGTGTCCGGGCACCTTCACAACTGAAATGGACTAAACGGGGTGCAGGGATGCAAATGACTGTTTCTGAAGGCGATGCCTCCCAGGTGCTTATTCACAAAACTTTTCTCTCTTCACTTTTTTTTAAACCTGGAAATAAGCCTTGGGATTATATTTCTGAGTTCCTATTGGGTAAGCGTTGGACTGCTAATGGAAAGGTTCTCCCAGCAGCTGTTCCAGAAGAGACAACAAGGCTGCGTGCTCTTGTAGAGATTGACAGTCCTGGAAATCCGACTTAGGTCTTTGTGAGTCCGAGTTGACCCAACAACAGGGGGTTGGGCATTATTTGGAAGTTGCCTTCTTTTAATGATCAGATACTAGTATTTGTGCACTTACCACACACTCGGACACTCGGGGGCCTGTCAAAGTCCACAGAGACATATGCCCCATGAATCCTATCCTCTCGTATCCAGAGGTACATGTACACCCCCATAATTAAGCATCCAGAGTCCATAGTGACAAGTGTGTCCCACAGACTCCTTCCCCAGGGTTGAGATGGACATATGTGCCCACGTAACATGATTCAAATCCAAATTTCACGGCAAACCTTCAGAAGAGCTCTTTGACTCTGTAGGCCTTCCCGCAATGCAAATCCATGGTCTCAACATGATATTCCAAGTGGAAAATAACTGCACTCTCTCTGCTCACTGCCATTGAGTGGTCACCAGCTCAAAGCGACTCCATAGGACAGGGGAGAACTGCCTCTGTGCGTTTCTGGGATTGTAACTCTTCATTGGCCTGGAAAGCCTCATCCTTCTCCCACCGAGCAGCTGGTGGTTTCAAACTGAGGCACCTGAGGTTAGCAGCCCACTGCATAGCCACTACACTACTTGGGGTGCTCCCAGGGAAGGGTTAAACCAACCATACATATTTGTGAGAAGACAGGAGTGCCCTCACCTGGTCCAAAAGGGTCACTTCATTCTTTAAAAACACAAAGATCTGAGCCCTGGATACACTACGCAGTTTTGAATCTTTATTTGCCAAGAAATAAAGGATTGGTGGGCTTCTATTACTTACAAGAACTCCAACCCAACCTGTGAGCCAAGGAAGAGGACCCCTGTGGCACAGTGAATCAAGCATTGAGAGGCTAACTGCAAGGTCAGCTGTGCTGAGCCACCAGCCGCTCCCCTGGGGACAGACTTCCTACTCCTGGAAAGAGTTACAGGCTCAAAGACACACAGGGGCAGTTCCAGCCTGCCCTATAGGGTTGACTGGATGGCGGGGAATTGGGGTCTGGTTTAAGAACCAAGGAGGCGCTAAGAATGGTGATGCTTTGATTAGGAAACCAGGCACTGTCCTGTCAATTGCAGCTGCTGGTGACCCCTGGCGTGTCAGAGTGACACTGTGTTCCATAGTGTTTCACTGGCGAGTACTTAGAAGGCAGTCACAAAGCCTTTCTGCTGAGGCACCCTGGGGGACTCAAACTGCCAACCTTCAACTTAGCAGCCAAGAGTGACTTCATTTCCTGAATAACGTGTAGCAACTTGTTCTGCTGACGTTTTTGTGTTCTTGGAGCAGCAAAACAATTTCTTTGAATCATACGATGTCCAGCCTTTGTTCACCAAGATGAGGTGGAATAGCGATCGTGTGACCCAGGAGACCGGGGCCAAAGCCCACAGTGGGTCTCTGGGATCCTGGATGTGAGGCAGCACCTGTACCTGCCTCTCACCATCTTGTGCAGGAGACCTGTATTATCTTCACGAATGTTAGGGCCTCACTACAGTTTTAGAATTATATGACACTGAGTCGGTGCACAAATCCTCAATGTCTCCAGCATGCTGAAAGAACTGGCAAGCCCTTAACCAAATGTTCCAAAAGAGAAATGGAGATTTTCTTCACGCTTGGTAACATGTGTGGCATGGTGAGAACGGATTATGTCAACTAGATGCTCCCAGGTAAGGGTAGGGGCGGAGCCCAACCTATCAACTGGGTAGCAGCCTGATGAAATCACCTCAGTGTCATGGGCCTGTTTGTATAAGAAAGAGACCGAGCAGAGCCGCGTGCTCTTCGGCCCTTCCCTTTCTGCCAGAGTTGGATTTTTCTTCTGGTCCCACCATCTCCTGTTGAGTCGCCTGCCAATCCCTGGACCTTCAGCAGACAACTGACAATGGGTTCATTCAGCTGACTTCAGACCTCTGCATCCACTAGCCTGTGCTGCTGCCCGCACCCCCTCCCCATCTCTGCTTCGTCATCCACTTCCTGTTCAGCTTCCATGAGTTAGGAGAAGCCTAACATTAACCAGACTGGACTTACCTACAATGGTGTGAGCCACGTCTTGATACAAACATCTTTCTATGTACAAACACATACAAGTGGACGTGGGTTTGCTTCTCTAGAGAACCCAACCAAACATAATGTGTGCTTTTAGATTACTGTGAACCATTACTGTGTTAGAGAAAGAAATCCAGGGACACTCGTATGTGTGTAAAAGAGAGCTTTATAGCAAAGAGCAATTGTATATTGAGAAAACATCCCAACCCAGTCCAGATCAAGTCCATAATTTCTATATTAGCCCCTAAGTCCAATATGAGTCCATAAATGCCTCCTCAGACTCACACAGCACATGCAATGATGCCAAATGCAGGAAGATCACAGGCAGGTGAGTGGAGAGTCTTGTGGATCGAGGGGTGGTGGAAGCATCTCCACATGGCTCCTCCAGCTCCCGGGCTCTGGCTGCCATCAGCATGGCTCCATGTGGCTTGTCACCAGGAATGTCAGAGAGAGAGTGTGGCCCAGCATGCAGGGAGCTATTTATCTCCCTTGAGCCTCCAAATGAGGTCCTCGTGCTTTGACCTGACAGACAGGCTAAACTCTCCTCCTTTACTCTTAATACCCTCAAGTCGACAGGAGATTAGGTAAGTACCCCAATGACCAAAGCAAACAAGAAAATAAAGAAACAGCACCCATTGCCACCAAGTTGATGCCAATCCTCGTGTGTCAGATTAGACTGTGCCCCAACAGCTTTTCAAGGCCTGGTTTTGGGGGGAAGTAGATTGCCAAACCTTTCATCCTACATCCCTCTGGTGGAGTCGAACAACCAACCTTCTGCTGTGTACGTAAGTTTGTTTGCTTAAAGTTGTAGAACACAGTCAGCATTTGCACTACCGAGGGACTGTCAACATCATCCTACTGCTTCTTTAAAAAGAAAGAAACCACTACCGTCAAGTAGATTCAAACTCACGACAGCCGTACAGGATAGCGTGGGACTTCCCCTGTGGGTTTCCAAGACTGGCGCTGTTTAGGGAAGTAGAAATCCTCATCTGCCTCCCTCAGAGTGGGCAGTGGTTTCAAACTTCTGACCTTGCGATTAGCAGCACAAGGTGTAACACCCATGCCACCTTGACAGAAGGTCATTGTTTCAGATCCAGGAAAAGGAGGCAAACTTTTCACGAGTAGACTCCATGGTAGTGAACTGGGGACGCTTAGGACTGCTTGTTTCCAGGTCCGTGCTTCAAACCCACCAGCCGCCCCGAAAGAGAAAGATGAGGCTGTCTAGTTCTGGAAAGATGTACAGCCTCCAAAACCCTACCTGGGGTCCCTAAGAGTCAGAATCGACTTTGGTTTGGGTTTTATAAAATAGACATAACTATGGGAACCCTTATGCGGAGCTGTTATGAGGAGAACATGCCGATAGAGACGCACTAGTAGAAGCGTGCCTGGATGGCAAAGACGGAGCTAACTCCACAGGCGATGGGCCTGTTACTGGAGAGCTCTACAAACTCTTCTTCCCGCCGTGGCCGGTAGAAAGCAGCAGTCAATAAAGCAGATGGTTGTGGAGAGGCATGGCTGGCAGGGAGCCTACCTGCTGGCAGACGGGGTGGGGTAAAGATGTCAATGTGTTTTCTGGCCCTTTCTAATTACATTCCAGACCCCTTCCTTCCATACACAATGCCTCCCTCTATAGAAAATGAATTTCAATCATGGACTTGCTCAGAGTACCGGCTAAACCCAATCTGTTTCCTTGGGTTTGCATGCCCAGAAAAATGGCTCTGTAGGAGAATGAATTCTAGGGTACAATCCTCGCTTATGGTTTGATGGCTCCCTACTCCTGCCCAGGAATAGCGCAGTACCCCCGTCGCCGTGAATTTTCAGAGAAGCCGTGCGATTTCCTTAGTCATGGACACCAACTTCTTCAAAGATCCAAGAAGCAAAAGTATTTCTTTAAATCATAAAATAGCTGGACTTTATTCAAATATGGTTAGCAATAAACCCTATGTTTAGAAATAATAGTCTCAAAATGGAAGTTATTGTTTTTAAAAGCTGGTTATATCATGGTGAACATCCTTAGTGCATGTTCAATTGTATATTTAAACATGAGTAAAGTAAAATGATGGCAACATATGCACAAATGTGCTTGACACAATGGATGGATGGATGGATTGTGATAAGAGCTATATGAGCCCCCAATACAATGATTTTTTAAAAGAGTAAAGTGGCAAAGTAGCAGCTGGACATTGGGCCTCCTCACGCACACTCCCTCAATACAATAGCACCTTGCTCAGCTAAACAGTCATTCCATGACACCCACCTTCCCGACATGATCGCTGAAGACAGACGTGTGCATAAGCAATGTGGTGAAGAAAGCTGATGGTGCCCAGCTATCAAAAAGATATAGCATCTGGGGTCTTAAAGGCTTGAAGGCAAACAAGCGGCCATCTAGCTCGGAAGCAACAAAGCCCACAGAGGAGAAGCACACAAGCCTAAGTGAACATGAGGTGTTGAAGGGATCAGGTAGCAGACACCAAAGAACAGAAACCATCATTGTGTGATCACCTTCCCCACATAAACGCTGAAGACGAATGTGTGTATAAGTAAGTGTGATGAAGAAGGCTTATGGTGTCCGGCTAGTGAGAGATATAGTATCTGGGGACTTGAAAGCTAGAAAGTAAACAAGCTGCCATCTAGCCCAGAAGCAACAAAGCCCACATGGAAGCACCACACCAACATGTGTGATCATGAAGGGCCGAGGGGACCAGGTTTCAAGCAACAAAGGTGGAGGGGAAAAAAATCATATCATCATGAATGAGGGGAGTGCATGACGGGGACAAATGCCCATCTGCAGACAACTGGACATCCCTTGCAGAGTAGTAGTGGGGAGGAGATGAGTCACTCAGGGTTCAGTGTAGCAATAATGAAACTCACAACCTTCCTCTGGTTCTTAAACGCTTCCTTCCCACCAACTATCATGATCCCAATTCTATCTTGCGGACCTGGTTAGACCAGAGGATGCACAGCGGTACAGTTGGGATCTGGAAACACAGGGAATCTAGGACAGATGAACCCCTCAGGACCAACGGTGAGAGTGGCAATACCGGGAGGGGAGAGGGGGTAGAAAGGGGAAACCAATCTCGGGGATCTATGTGTAACCTCCTCTCTGGGGGATTGGCAACAGGAAAGTGGGGGAAGGGAGATGCTGGGCAGCATAAGATAAAGTAATAATTTATAAATTATGAAGGGTTCATGAGGGAGGGGGAGCAGGGAGGGAGGGAAGGGAAAAAAGGAAAATGAGCTGATTCCAGGAACCCAAGCAGAAGGCGAATTTTGAGAATGATGAGGGCAATGAATGTATAAGGGTGCTTTACTCAAATGATGTATGTATGGATTGTGATAAGAGTTGTATGAGCCCCAATAAAATGATTTTTTTAAATACTACATTGATGCCCATAGGGAGATGCAAAATGAAATAAGATATGTTCTTGTTGCCCACGAACTTCAGGATTAGTGGATGGTGCCAGACTCAGCATTCTCTCTCCATTCTGTGATGGTGCTCATGATTCGCAGGTGGTGGTAGTTCCAGTAACAAGACAAAATCTGGTTATGCAACCTCACCTCTTTGAGAAGCATGAGGCATAAGGGGTAAATATCAAGAGAGTGTTTGCATGAGTAAGTCCCTCAGGAGCTTCAACATCGGATGTCAGAGCTAGAGACAGCTTGCCCACTGACCTTGGCTTTACTTACAAATTATGTAGTGTGTTTTCACCAGGAATGGTGAGGAATTTGCAGTGTGTTTCTGGTCTTCTGCTCTCTGCCGAGAGCATATATCAACATATATTCGTTTTCCATCTCTGCTCTTAACAAATTGCCACAAATCTAGTGGCCTAAACCATGACACATTTTTTACCACACAGTTTTCAAGGTCAAAAGTCCAAAATAGGTCTGACAAGACTAACATCGAAGTGTGGGCTGGGCTGCATTCCTTGTGGGGGCTCCAGAGGGGATCTGTTTCTTCATCATTTCCAAGTTCAAAATCTGCTGTGATCTCTGCTGATGACATCACCGCCTCACTTTCAAGGATGCTTGCGATGACAATGGGCCAACTAGGTGAGTCATGGTAACCTTTGCACCTGAAGATCTTTAACTTAATCGCATTTGTAAAGGGGGCCTTCTTTCCTATAGAGCAGTCTATTCCCAAATGCCATAGGTCAAGACATAGACATTTTGGGGGACTATTACATTTCCTACTACACTGTGGTTATAATACATAACGGTAGACACTGTGAAAATGAACCTGTAATCGTTTAATTTTTTTTTATTCCTTCTAAAACCCAAGGACTTTGGACATTGGTGCAGGTGATAAAAGGGCTTTGCACATGGATTGTGATAAGAGTTGTATGAGCCCCTAATAAAATGTTTTTTAAGGGGGGGGGACTTTGCTTGAACATGGCCTAAAAAAAAAAAATCCCTGCCATTGAGTCCCTTCCAACTGATGGCAGCTTATAGCAACCCTGTAGGAACACCAATCTAAATGTTCCAACAAGCTGAGGAAGCACTTACTGCCAGGAAATTTGGAAGACAGCTACTTGGCCAACTGACTAAAACAGGTCCACATTTACATCCATTCCAAAGAATGGTGGCCTGGCAGAATGTCCCAATTATAGAACAATATCAGCGATACCACATGCAAGTAAAGGTTTTCTGAAGGTCATCCAGCACCGGTTGCAGAGAACCACCAGAAGTTTAGGCAGGATTTAGATGAGAACGTGGAACAAGTGCTATCATTGCTCATGGCAGATGTATCTTAGTTGAAAGCAGAGACTACCCCACCCCCAAATGTTTACTTATGTTTTGACTATGCAAGGACATTTGACTATGTGGACCATAAAAAACATGGAGAGCCTTGAGAAGAATGGGATTTCCTGAACATGACGCTGTGTGCTCCTGTGACGCCTGCATGTGGATCCAGAGGCAGTTGTGCAAACAGACCAGTGGAATATTTACTGCATGGTTCAACAGTGGGGAAAGTATATGTCAAGGTTGTCTCAACTCACCATATTTATTCGATCTGGATGCTGAGCAAATCATCAGAGAAGTTGACTTACAGGAATTAAAATGTGGCACCAAAATTGAAGGAAGGCTTATTAATAACTTGTAATATGCAGGTGACTCAACTTCCCTTGCTGAAAGTAAGGTGGACTTGAAGCACTTGCTGATTAGGATCAAAGCGGCCTTCAGGATACAGAACACAGCTCAATGTCAAGAAGACCAAAATCCTCACAACGGGACCAATAGGTCACAGCGTGATAAATGGAGGAAAGGTCGAAGTTGTCAAGGGTTTTTGTCTTGCTTGGATCCAGTATCAGTGCTCATGGAAGCAGCAGTCAAGCGATCAAAAGACTCTTTACATTAGGTAAATCTGCTACCCAAGGCCTCTTCCAAATACTGAAGAGAAAGAAGGATGTTAGAATAGTAAGGTGCCCCTGACCCAAGCCATAATATTTTCATTTGCCTCATATCCATATAAAAGCTAGACATTGAATAAAGAAGACTGAAGAAGAATCCATGCATTTCCATTGTGCTGGAGAAGTATATTGGAAGTACCATGGAACACTAAAGGACAAACCGATCTGTCTTGGAAGAAGTGAGGCCAGAGTGCTCCTTAGAACAGCCCAATGCCCAAGGGCTCAAATAGAAAGGAAGGGCTTAGAAAATGATGATGGCAACATAAGCACAAATATGCTTGATACAATTGATGTATGGATTGTTATAAGAGCTGTAAGAGCCCCCAATAAAATGATCTTTAAAAACAATAATAACTGCCCAATGTGTAATCACAATGCTAGCAGGACTCCTTCTGGACATCATGTAGGCACCAATTACTATGTTAATCCAACCACTCATTCGTCTAACCGCCCCATAGGTCCATAGACACTTGCATTCTTTACTTTACGCTCCATCAGAATAAGGTAGGCTTTGCTGCAGCAACAAATAACTTTAAAATACCCATCGCTCAATGTAACCAAAATTCATTTTGCAATTCCACACGTCCAGCATGTGTTGGCAGAAAGATGCTACTCACTTTAGATTCTACTCAGAGATCCAGGTTGGCCCAATCTTTATCTTTGCATGGCCTTCCACTATCATTTCCCCTATCTATCACATCGCTGACCAAGCACCATAGCAGCATGTGCACTAGACCTCAGAGCAGCGGGTCTCCACCTTCCGAATGCTGCGACCCTTTCATACAGGTCCTCATGCTGTGGTGACTCCCCAACCATAACATTATTCTCATTTCCACTTCATAGCTGTAATCTTGCTATTGTTATGAATTGGGTGACCCCTGTGAAAGGGTTGTTTGACTCCCCCACAGGGGTCGCGACCCACGGGTTGAGAACCTGTGCCTTAGAGTTTTCACCGGTAATTGACATATGTCACATCTACATGTGTCCCTGGCAGAACAAAATCCTGGCCCTACCTCACCTAAAGGACAAAAGGAAGCAATTTATCTCATAAAAACAGAAAACCTGGAACTACTTGTTCATTAATGACTCCCACATCCCCAAGATGAATATATTTACAAGTCGCTCTCTATTATAAAACTCTTTTACTTAAAGCAATTACATAAAATCCAAAAATCACCAGACTAGGATCGGCGTATCTGAGTTCTTGTCATAGTCCTTTATTAGACTGTAATCTCATTAACTTTTCCAAATCAAATGTTCCTCATCTATGAGATAATCACTCCCTCTCTGCCCTTCTCTCGCTGTTTCTGAGAAACAAATAGCATGTGTGCTACAAACACATCACATTTCAAATCTCCACATATAAAAAGGAAGGAAATACAAGAAAGTATACTCCCAATGAGATGTCCGTGACTTCCAAAGTATTTATTCTTGGGTAAGTGCCAATGCTTCTTAATGCTCATTGCCAGTCTATTGTATTGCGGTGGCTTGCATGTTGCTATGTTGCTAAAAGCCATGCCACAGGTGTTTTAAATACCAGCAGGTTCATCTGTAGTAGACAGGCTTCAGCAGAGCTTCCAGACTAAGACAGACTAGGATCAACAGCCTGACAATCTGCTCCTAAAATCTAGTCAGGGGAATGCTCTGGATCACAGGAATAGTCTCCAGGATAGTGCTAGAAGGTGAGCCACCTCCATTGGCAGGCACAGCACCAGCGCTGCAACAGCGGATACGAACATACCAGTGATCGAAGGCGGTAGTGCAGGACCAGGCAACAATGACTTGTTCAGCCCTGCCGACGGTTGCCACGCCTCGGAGCCTGGTGACAACTTACAGTAACAATGACATGGAGACGCAGTGCAGGAATTGTGCCCAGTCAGACTCCCCCCCACACACCAGGATGAAACATGAAAGGAGAGCCACAGAGCAGCAAGAGGAGCAAAGCAACGGCGTCCCCGAGGAAGCCCCCAAGCAGACTTCTGGCACCTTACCAGACCCCAAAGGAAAATGAGGGCCGGCAGACAGACCTGGAACTATTTTTAGGCTTATTTTTTTTCTTCCTTTTTTTCATGTCTATCTATATAAGATAGCCAGGATTGTTTATAATCCCAAGGAGAAAACAACAGACTGACAGTTCCAGAAGGACAGGGGAGAAGAGGAGGTGGGGGAAAGGGAAGAAGAAGCCAACATACCCAGGGCATGGGAACAACAAGAGATCTAAAATTGATGGTTAGGAGGGGGTAGAATGCCTGATGGGTTTGATCAAGTGCAGTGTAGCCGAGAGGAATTGCTGAGAGCCTAATGAAGGTTGAACATGATAGTGGGGTAAGAGGAAAGTAAAAGGAAATAGAGGAAAGAACCAGGAGGCAAAAGGACATTTATAGAGGTATAAAGACAGGCATGTACACATGTAAATATTTATTTATATATAATGGTAGGGACTTAGATCTATATACATATATTTATATGTTAAGTATTAAGGTCACAAACAGACATTGGACCTCTACTCAAGTACTCCCTTATTTCTAATAACCTGGCATTCTGGGATGCTCACTTTCCAACACAATTGCTGAAGACAAAATGCATGCATAAACAAATGTGGTGAAGAAAGCTGACGGTGTCCAGGTGTTAGAAGAAAAATCATCTGGAGTCTTTTTTTTTATGGATATAAGAAAATTTTATTGAGTAGAAAATAAATTCTCAGATTAAAAGACTGCTTAGTGGTCAATAATAACCATCAAACATCTTGCCAATCATTCATGAATTTTAATCCTGTACATTTAAATTTTTGACTCTTTGGATTATATTACTTTCATCACTTTATATGCTTTGCAATATGTCAATTATTTTTCAGATTTTCATAGAAGTAAACCTCTTAAAAGATGGTAGTATTCTTCATCTACTGGTCTTATATCCAGGACATATTCTGAACAATTGAAGTTGAATTGCTTCAGCCTAGTCTAATTACAGTACATATTTGCATTCCACCATGTTATTTGCATGTTTTCAAGCTTGATTCTTTAATTTCATCTTCTTTCTTTTTGGAACATTCATCTCCATGAAATCGCTAATTTCCCTAGTTCTTCGGGACATCTGGAGTCTTAAAGTCTTGAAGTTAAACAAGTGGCCATCTATCAGGGAAGCAACAAAACCCACATGGAAGAAGCACACCAGCCTGTGTGATCACAAGGTGTGAACGAGATTAGGTATCAGGCATCAGAAAATCCAGAACAAACAATCATATTGATGCAAAGGAGGGAAGTTGGAGTGAAGACCCAAAGTCCATCTGTAAACAATTGGACACCCCTCACAAAAGGGTCGCAAGAAAGGGACAAGCTAGCCAGGGTGCTATACTGCACCAACAAAACACACAACATTCCTCTAGTTCTTTAATGCTTCTTCCCCTCCCCCCCCCACTATCATGACCCCAGTTCTACCTTAAAAACCTGGCTACACCAGAGCATGTACACTGGTACAAATAAGTCCTCTTGACGCACAGAGTCCAGGACAGATAAACCCCTCAGGTACAGTAATAGGAGTAGTGAAACCATGAGGGTAGAGGGAAGATGGGGGAAGAAAATGGTAACTGATCGCAATCCCCCACTTCCCCAGGGGGATGAACATCAGAAATGTGGGTGAAGTGAGACAGTAGACAGTGTAAGATATGAAAATGAGTTATAATTTATCAAGAGTTCACGAGTGGGGGTGGGGGGAGAGGAACTGATACCAAGGGCTCAAGTAGCAAGAAAATGTTTTGAAAATGATGATGGCAACAAGTGTACAAATGTGCTTGGTTCAACTGATGTATGGATTGTTATAAAAGCTATGAGAGCATCCATTAAAATGAAAAAAATATTAATTAATGACAAGGGCAATGATAAGCATGAGCTCTGTGACCCACTCAAAAGAGAAATTTTCCATTATTTCACAAACTTTTTATTCTATCCTAAAAACGAATTTGCTCAATACAAATTGTTGAGCATCGAGTATACACAGTGAACTAAGAATCATATGATCACATTCGGTATCTCCATTAACTCCCACAGCGTGGGAGAGGATTCGCACGGCAGTGTGCAGCTACTAGATAACCCTAACAAGCCCCTGGGGAAAATGAGCTTTTCGGCAAGCTAAAGAGTGAGACTAGAGAGGCTGGAGAAGAAAGCTTTGGACAAGAAGCATTCAGACGGTGCCAAAGAGAAAGAAAAGGGTTACGTCCCCATTCCGACAAAAGGCTCCAGCCACATGAACAATATTTCATCCATACCAGCTTGGCATATGTTAGACTTGCAACTCTATATTCCTGAAAACTTCACACTTCATAATTTTGATGCTAGAACACTGTATTTCATATGAAGGAAATGACGAAGTCTGCAGTACTCTAGCTTCCAAATGACTCACCTACTCTTCAGAGGAACAGAACCTTAACTGTATTATGATTTCGTCTATTTGCACTTCAAAATTCTCAAAGGATTTGGCAGTCTGAGATCAAAGATTGGAGTTTTCCCAATCGCACCAAAGCTTTTAAATCCAAGTTTAGTCTAATTGAAGTATGAATGTGGTGAATTCCATGGATCTTTCCAGCACAATCATGTTGTGCCAACTCAAGAGGAATTAGTGCCAGACTAACGCAGATGTTTCCAAGTTCAACATAGTACGGGGGCAGGCGGAGTCCGAAGTAAGTCAATAACTCTTTATCTAGGGCGCTACTGTTGCTGACTGAATTTTACTGTAAACTATTCATTAACTTGTGTGAGAAGAATCAAGGTAACAACATGTTATTAACCACAAGGTGCTAATTCCCTTTGGATTATCACGAGTGTCAGTTCTCTTCCACAAGCAAGATTTTACAGAAACACCTGGATATCCTCACTCATTTTTATGTGTTTCTCCAGTCCTTTCTATTGCCTCTAAACCAACCCTAATACCAACCACTGAAGGAGAGCCGATGGGCCAACCTTGACAGGTTTTGAGTGGGAGTTCACTAGAGAAGGTGAAGTACATCTTTGGGGTCTCCCAACCCTCTGTTTCCCTCCTTGTCTTTTGTGACATCCATATTTCTTCTCAAGTGCTAATCCCTATCCTGTACCCTAGTATTTACAAAGAATTTTTGTTAGTCTCTTAGCTAGTTGAATCCATCAAGACTCCAAGGAAAGTCATTCAGAACCAAGGGCATGCCTGTCTATACCAGGCTTTATGTGAGGCATACACAATACACTACAGAGTGAGCATCCTTTCTAGCTCAAAAGCACCTAATAAATTTTTTAAAGTTAATAGATGTTGGTGTTAGAAATACATCCAGAAATACGTGTTGTAAAAAAATAGTAGAGTGCATTTATAAAATACATGGTGGAGGAAGGTGGGCGTTGGAAAATGATTGTAGAAGCTGTATTAGTCTCACAGAACAGCACACACGTACAGAGAACTTACCGAAACCTTATCCATTTTACTATAAGGACAACAACATATACTCCTTTGCTTTGGATGGACCCAGGGGATCTTGGTTGACTCTTTGATGACCTCCGGTAGAGATAAGAAGTTAATAATGCATCTATTAACCTGATTCTGGCCATTTAAACTAGATAGATAGATAGATAGATAGATAGATAGATAGATAGATAGATAGATAGATAGATAGATAGATAGATAGATAGATAGACACACAGACAAAGATAAGCCACCATTCTTCCACCACCCAAATGTCAAAGCAACCAGATAATATCCCATAACGATACCCGAGTATTCCTTACCCAGTCTCTGTGATTACAAATTCATGATGCTTCAGTCCTGCCTCTCTCACTGGTCTGGGTGTTTGCCCTTGACCTCCCCAAGTACAAGGAGGTGCTGTTCTCTGCTTCTGCTCCTCTCTCTTACACAAAGTTGACTTTTGTGACTCCAGTCTCTACTCCTTTATTCCTCTTGCCTCTTTAGTAACACCCACTTCTCCCTCTGTCCCCAGTTAGTCCAGAACATAGCCTCCTCTCCTCTCTTCACCTGGCCTCTCCTCTCCTCTTATCCCAATCATTTCTCTGATCTGTCATTATCACTGAATTATAATTGACTAATACAAGGAACCATTCATCTGGGATATCAATAAAAGATGTGGACTTAAGAGATATCTAGGGCTGTGACTTATTTCAAGAGGTACATCTTTGATGGGTAATTTTAGGAATCAACTAAGAACATTACAAGAGTTATAGAAACATAAGTTAAAGTCTGTTTTAAAGACATACTCAGTTTTACATACGTTTGCAATTTATCTGTGTAAAAAGAAGATAACAGAGAACTTAAATAAAAGCATAAGTCCATTGGACTTAAGAGATTAATATAGAGAGCATTCTATCCCCCATTAGAACAATATCCGGTCTTCTCCAGAACACATGGATCATTTCCCAGGGTAGAAACAATACAAGGTCACAAAACAAGTCTCAACAAATTTTAAAAGGCTGAAATCACACAAAGCATCTTCTCTGACAATAACTACTTAAAGCCAGAAATTAATTGCAGGGAAAAATACTAAATACATGAAAATTAAATGATTCACCACTAAAAAGACCATTGTGTCATAGAGGAAAAATTTTAAATTAAATTACCATAGTTAAACAAAAATGAAAGCACAACATATCAAAACTTTGGGGGGCACAACCAAAGCTGTATTAGAGGGGAATCCAGAGTAGTAAATGTATATGTGAAAAAAAGAAGATCCCAAATCATTGACTTAAACCCATAACTTGATCTAATAGAATGAAAATGTGAAAGAGGCCAAGAACTTCAGGAAAAAAGGAAACATTAAATAACAGGGCAAAAAAACAGAAGAATCAACAAAACAGAAGGTGGTCCTCGGAAAGATCAACACACTATACAAGCCATTAGATAGATACAGACACAACAGGAAGGAAGGAAGGAAGGAAGGAAGGAAGGAAGGAAGGAAGGAAGGAAGGAAGGAAGGGTCAAATAAAGAATCGAATTGGTGATCTTATACTAGTTATATAGAAAACTATAACTGAATACTACAAAAATTACACTCCAACAACTTTGAAATCTAGATGACATGAACAAATTCCTAGAAACACACTGGCTATTTAAACTAACACAGATGTAGAAACATTGGCAAAAGAGTCTGGAGATCGACTTCCAAAGTATAGCAGGTGAAAACTCGGAGCACAGCGCTCCCGGCACACATGGAGTGCCCATGAGTTGGAATCAACCCGGTGGTAACTGGAAGCCGTAGTAGTAGTAGTAGTAGTAGTAGTAGTAGTAGTAGTAGTAGTAGTAGTAGTAGTAGTAGTAGTAGTAGTAGTAGTAGTAGTAGTCCAGTCTTTCCCTATTTATTTTTCTTACTTTTATTGGGGGCTGGGCTCTTACATCTCATCACAATCCATACATTCATTCAGTGTGTCAGCACATTTGCACGTATGCCATCATCACTTTCAAAGCATTCTCTTCCCACTTGAGCCCCTGATATCAGCTCCCCATTTCTTCCTCTTCCCTCCCCTGCCTGCCCTACCTCATGAACCCTTGAAAAGTTATAGATCATTATTTTCATATCTTACATCATCCTCCGTCACCTCTTACCGACTTCATTATTCGTCCCCCTGGGAGGGGGTTCTATATTGATCCTGTGATCAATTCCCCCTTTCTCCTCCCACCCTCTCCTAATCCCACTGGTATCTCTATTCTCATTGATGGCCCTGAGGGGGTTATCTATCTTGGATGGTCTGTGTTGCAGGCTCTTGTCTGTAGCAGTGTGCATGCTCTGGTCTAATCTGATTTGTAAGGTAGAATTGAAGTCAAGATATTGGAGGGGAAGGAAGCACCAAAGAACTAGAGGAAAGTTATGTATTTCATCGGTGCTATACCGCACCCTGACTGGCTCATCTCTTCCCTGTGACCCCTCGGTGAGGGGATGTCCAATTGTCTACAGATGGGCATTGGGTCTCCACTCCATACCACACCCCCACCCATTTACATTTGGTATGATTTTGTTCTGGGTGTTAGATGTCTGATACCTGATTCCATCAACACCTCATGATCACACAGGCTGGTGTGCTTCCTCCATGTGGGATTTGTTGCTTCTGAGCTAGATGGCTGCTGGCTTATCTTCACATCTTTAAGTCTTTCCCTATTTTGTAGGGTTGTTATGGCAGCACCAATTAGAAAACCTAGACAAAAAACTGCCTGGACCAGAGTGGGACCTCCCTCCTACGTGTTAGAATCTAGTGGAGAAATACAGCCACCTGACCCAGAAGGCAGGAATTTCCTACGAGTCAGAATGTGGTGGATAGTTGAGAAGTTCCCAGCCAGTGATTTCTATCTTCTGGCTAAAATTTCATTTAAGGGGATCAAAAACAGAAATTTAACTTGAGGAAATAAACAAACAAGCAACAACAACAATCATAGAAACAACATTATAAAGACAGTTAAGGGGAAAAATAGCTGAGGTTTAACAACTCAAATCTATGCAAAGGCTAATGTGTGAAGAGAGTGGAATGGGTGTTGTTGTTTATTTGCTTTTAGCAGTCTATTTATTGTGTTGTTGTGGAAAATACACACAGCAGAAGATCCACCACGTCAGCATTTGCTGTGGGTGCAATTTAGTGACATCAATCACACTCTCCCGGTGGTGCGGCCTTTTCCGGTGTGGGGCGCACACCAATTTGATTCCCTGTAGACGGTGCTTTGGAAAGAGCATAAATTCTCAAACAGATAATTTTGACTAATTATGCTAACTACCGTTTGGCTCCATGGAAAGGGTTTTAAATGGATGAAGGAGACAGCAGAAAAGCGAACTCCTGCGAAAAGCATGGTGTTGGGGGCGGGGCACCACTGTATGAACACGATTGGGGATCATACGCAACCTTGGGGGTAGAGTGGTTTGAAACCGCCAGCCACTCTTCGGGAGAAAGATGAGGCTTCCCACTCTTGTAAAGAGTTATCTCTCAGAAATCCACAGGGGCCATTCTACTCTGCCCTATGGGGTCACTAGGAGTTGGACTCGATTTGCCGGCAGTGCGTTTTTCTGTTTTGTTTTGGTTCTGATTGGAGATCATGGGCTGATAATGGCACCATTTCAAGTACGCAAACCAGGGGTCTTCAAACTATGGCCCGTGGGCCACATGTGCCCCGCTGAGAACATTTATCCGGTCCGCCAGGTATTTTTGCCTTGTTTTTTACTTCAAAATAAATACGTGCATAGGAATTTGTTCATAGTTAAAAAAAAACTACAGTCCGGCCCTCCAACGGGTCTGAGGGACAGTGAACTGGTCCCCTGTTTAAGAAGTTTGAGGACCCCTGGCATAAACTATGACAGCAACAAACCCCAAAGCTAAACAATCCCTGTAGGTTACGTCCTGCCTCATCTCCCCTCAACCCTTGTCCCTGTGGCATCCACTAAGTCTGAAGAGCAAATTGGCCATTGCACAAACATACCACTATATTGACATTTAAATAGTATTTCAGGGAAAATACATAAATTTAATGTGAGGGAAAACAAAAACAAATAAGCTAACAGCTGTTTTTTCAAAATGTTTAAGCCTAAATCAAAATCTATAAAAATGAAGCCAAGTATCTCAGGAGCTCTGCTCTCTACTGAAGGAGGGCAGGGCACTCAATGAGCCCCTTGTGGAGGGTCGTGGAAATGCAAGGAGGGAGTGTTCACCAAGCTCATTTGACCTGGGAGGAAACAGCGCCGTGAGATGACGGAGGGGTAGTACAACCATCCATCACTTGGAAGGTTTGGCATGGAAACCCAGATAGAGTCAAAAAAGGAACCAAAGGAGAAATGAGTTTGGAGCTTTATTTAAATATGTAAACTCAGATCGGCAGCTCTCCTGGACCTGTGTCTCCAGGGCTGTCCCCTGTAGCTCTGTCATCTAGGGAGAGGGCACAAGTCTCCAGCAGAGGCTCGCCCTGCTAGCCGGCATACATGGGGACAAATCAAGGGGAGAGCGCAAAAGACCAGTGATGAGAGCGAAGCCACGGAGTCTCCAAAGTACCTTGATCGTAGACTTCTTACTTTGGGGCAGCACTTGGTACCTCACCTGCACTGATTGGGGATTGCTGTCTAAGGCATAACTGGTGAGGGCACTAGACCGTTCTATCCCTGCTGCAGGAACAGCAATGGGGGTGTTTAGGATGCTTGCCTCTGAGACACAAACGCTGGAGACTAAAAAGGGTCTTTGAATTGTTAGGTAAGAGGGACCCGGGATACGCAGCTCTTGAAGAAAAGGGGACTGCTTTGATGGTTTCTATGATGGAGAACCCCCCAAAAAAAATCACGGAATTTTTTCCCCCAAACCTAAGTATTTACATTTGTTTGTTTGTTTTACAAAACAACCTCATCACCTTCAAATTACTCTCCATTACACTTAATACATTTGTCAAATCTGCGATTCCATTCTTGGAAACATTTTTCAAGCTCATCTGTTTGGATGGCTGACAGCACATCCTCATTTTTTTCTTCACCTCTTCTACATCATCAACTCACTGTCCTTTCATGTGCCTCTTCACTAGAGGAAACAAAAAGAAGTCCCATGGAGTGATGTCAGGTGAGTCAGGTGAATAGGGCAAGAAAGGTGTGCTGTGTTTTGCCAAAAAGTGGCGCATTGTGATGGCTGGGGGAGCAGGTGCATTGTCATGGTGGCAAAACCAGTGCCCCGTCTACCACAGATCAGGCCTTTTTTGTCACACCCTGTTATACAATCTTTTCAGAATTTCTAAATAAAAAGTTTGATTAACATTCTGACCTGGTGGGACGAAGTCCAAATCCACTACGAGTCAACATTTTCATTGGTTCGCGGACAGTTGACGTCCAGAACGAGGTCACCAATCAACATTTCACCTTTTTTGCAACAAGAAAACTACTCCTACACTTGAGTTTTCCCCATAGCACTGCCCTTGTAAGATGTACGCAACATCACAAGTTTCTGTGTCATTTGTCCCAAGCAGGAAACAGAATTTCTCAGTCGCATGCTGTTCTCATAAATGTGCCACCACACACAAAAAAACAAGGCTCAAGAGAAGCGGCTTTTATGAAAAAATACACTGTGACCAGAGAGAACCTTCCCAGGCTACGCCACTGGGTGCACTAACGCAGAGTAAGTTGCTTACTGCTAGGCTAGCAGGAGGGGAAAAGGCATACTATGGAAGTCTGCTCTACCATGTGAAATTCTGTTTTTTGGGGGGAGGTACCTCCTCATAACATGTCCTTCTTGCTATGTAACAGAGAGCTAGTTATCTGCTGTGCCAGGAACCCTGTTAGTCTAATAACTATCTGTTTGTTTGTTTTGTGTTTATCTATACAAGATAGGCAGAATAGGCAATGTTATGGAGAGAACAACTGGGGGCCATGTGGGAGGGGGTGTGAGTGGGGAACTAAGAATGATACACATACACGGGGAACAGTAAGAATTCTAAAATTGATGGTGAGGAGAGTGTAGCTTTTCTGGTCAAGATTACTCAATTGAATTCTATTTGAGAGGAATTACTGAGAAGTGAACAATGGGTAAACATAATAGTGAAGCAGGAGAAAAGAGGAAAGAATATATATGTTTATGAGTGTCTATATGTTTATATATACATAAACACATATATACAAATATACACAAACATATATATGATATATATATATGTGTGCAACAAGGAAGAGCAGATGGATGTTGGGCCTCTACTTAAATCTTACCTCAGTTCAAGAATGGTTTCTTCTAATAATGTGGCATTGTATGATACTCACCTTCCCAACACGATAGCTGAAGACAAAGCAGGTGCATAAGCAAATATGGTGAAGAAAGCTGATGGTGCCCAGCTATTAAAAGATATAGCATCTGGGGTCTTAAAGGCTGAGAATTAAACAAGCGGCCATCTAGCAGGGAAGCAACAAAGCCCACATGGAAGAAGCACACCAGTCTGTGTGATCATGAGGTGTTTACAGGAAGAGGTATCAGAATTTCAAAAACAAGAAACCAAATTGATGTGAAGGGGTGTGGATGTAGTGGAGACCCAAAACCCACCTGTAAGCTAATTGGACAGCGAATCACAGAAGATTCACACGGAAGGGATAAAAAATCCAGGGTGTAGTATGGCACTGATGAGCAACATAACAACCCTCTAGTGCTTTAATATTTCCTCTCCTTACTGTTATGTGTTTTATTTGTTTTACCTCATTAATCATGTTAGATTTGTATATGTTTATTTGTATATTTAAGATAGTTTGATACATGAAAGCCAAGGTAGATAACCCTTCAGAAATAATAACAGGAGTAATGGTTTCCTGAGGATATGGGAAAATTGGGGGCATGACAGGGAGCTTATAGCATTGATGACTGTATAACCCCACTCGATGGGATCGGACAACAGAATTGTAAGTGAATGGATATATTGGATCGTGTAAGATATGGGGAAATACTATCATACGGGTGTGGAGGGGATAATAAGGGTTCCTGGGGCGCAGGGGTGGCGGATAAAGGGGAGCTGATATCAGGGAGTTCAAGAAGAAAGAAAATGTTTGAAGCTAATTGTGGTAGCAATTGTACAATGCTGTTTGATGTGACTTGACTATGGAGTATAAGGATATCTGTAAGCGCTCCCAATAAAATGATTGAAATTAAAAAATAATAAAAATAAATATGTAAACTCAAGTATGGATAATTGAGAACTTCTGGAATCCTGAAGCTCTACTGTCAGCCTCACTGGCCCAGTCACTACCCAGAATTAATCAATCAGGGCTGCCTTCTTCTTAAACAGAAGAACAAGGAAACTCCCAAATCTAGCTCCCTGTGAACCTCTCTGTAAGCTCTCTCAGGTTCAATAAGCACAGCTGGCTACTAAACATCTCCTGCTGAGTGCTCTACAGGCAACTCAAGCTCACCACTTCTAAGCCAGAAACTACCGGCATCCAGCTCTTCCCCTGGGCCTTCCTATGCTGGAGAAAACCAAAGCCAGGTTCTCCTCTACCTCGATCACCTTCCACTTCATCTAGGAATAGAGGCTTTGCTAGCCGCCTCCTCTCAGCGGCATGACTGCCAAGGTATTGACGGGCCTGTGTGCTTCAAGGCTGGAGAACAGGAGGCCAGGCCCAGGGACTCAAGGAATGTGCTAAGACTTTCTCCCATTCAGAACTGTTGGGAGCCATGGGGTAGAAAATGTCTATTGGATTTTTGTGTTTAAATCTGGGCTAACATTTTTTTCTGGGGAGGCAATATCTTCAAGCATGGAGGGAAAATCCTGATTTAAATCATTACATGAAGGAAGACACTTAAGAAGATACTTGGCCCATTGAGTTCCTTTCAAAGTTGGCCCAGTTGGTCCACCTTATTTGAATTTTCGAATATGTAAGGACACTTACTTTAATAAGTAGTGATTAAAATATAATTAACTATGCCTGGTTGATGACTCAGTTGAGCATAATCCTGGGAAACTTAACTGGCAGGCTTAGTGTGTGGAGCTCAGATACTCGGGCCACCCACAGGGAGAGCCCTCAAGGAATAGACAAGGCGCTAGAGGGAAACGGCTCCTTACAGATTAACATTCCAAACCCAGTCCATGAAATGACGGCAGCATGATACACAGCCATGTCCCTGAGGCTCAGACCAGCTGCGTCACCAGTTGAGCTTCAAGAAGTTCGTGGAAGAAGGTAATGAAAAACAATGTAATGTGACAGAGTTTTAGAAGCCCCTCTGTGTGAACCTGAGGGGAAATTTCTGAAAATGTGTTCTAAGGAAGGAGGTCCTGGGTGATGAAAATGGTTAATACATTCCACTGCCAACCGAAAGGCTGGAGGTTCAAGTCCACCTAGAGCCATCTCTGCAGGAGAGGCCTGGCAATCCACTTCTAAAATATCAACCACTGAAGACCCTGTGGGACCCTTTGCCATCCTGTCCCACAGGAGGGCATTGTAAGTCAGAGCCGACCACGGAATCAGCCACAGCTGGTGTGGCAGTTACATAATCTCCTGTCAACTTGAGTGAAGGGGTGGAGTCTCACCTGTCAATCAGGTCATGCCTCTGTGTAGGCATGGCCTTCTCCTGAGGCTTCTGGGATCTCCTGTCTTCTTCCCTGGAGGCAAGACACACTCTCTGCTAGACATTCCTGTTGACAAGACACATGGAGCTACACGAATAGAGCCAAAGCCCTGGAGCTGGAGGAGCCACCTGGAGACTCACGCCAGTGCTGAGATGCTTCCACCACCACTGGATCCCCAAGACTTTCCACCCACTGGCCTGTGATCTTCCTGCTTCAGCATCATTGCATGTGTTGCGTGTGTTTAAAATGAACGTTCTTGACTGGTATTGGACATATGGGCTAATATCAGACTTATGGACTTGATCTGGATTGGGCTGGGATGTTTTCTTAAGCAATGACACTTTATTTAAGCTTCTTTCTTTTACACATATGAGTGTCCATCAATTTGTTTCTCTAGTGTACCTGAACTAACACAGCTGGTTTACCTTCAAAGGGAATCATCAAAATTATGAGAAAAGGCACCTACATTCAGGCTGTGTTGTTGTCCAATATCAAAAATGAAGATGCAATCACAGGGGAGCCTGAGAAGATCAGAGGTCTATCATTTGATATAATATTTTACAGTAGTGCCTGTTAGAAATTATAAAGATCAGAGAATTGGGGGAGATGCCTATGATTTATTAGCAAGTAAAAAAAAGGATAGGCTATAAGTAATGCAAATAGGATGATTATACATTTCTAAATATTTAAGTATTGACAAAGGAGCCTTGGTGGCACCCTTGAGGAAGCACTCAGTTGCTAGGCAACAGGTTGTTGGTTTGGACCCTCCAGAGGTTCTGCAGGAAGATGTGGCGGTGTGTTTCCACAGAGGTGAAAACCCCGAGGGACAGGTCCACTCCGCCCTACACAGTTCCTGTGAGCCAGAATCAACTCAAAAAAAGGCGGCTAGTTTGGGGGGGTGGTTTCTAAAAACAGGCTCAGAATATAGATTATGGAGCACACAGGAGCAAACGAAGGGGGAAGGAGAAAGTGGAGCACATCCTGGCCCGCCAAACCCCGAGGGCAACATGCCTGCTCAGAGCAGCCAGTGCACAGACAGGACTATAAGGCCGGCCCCACCACGAGACACGATGTCCCTCACTGACCCACAGCACCACTTGGGACAACACTGGAGACACTGTGGGGGAACTGTGCCTGATCTGACCCCAGCACACCGGGGTGAAACACTAAGGGTGTGCAACAGAGCAGCCAGGGGAGCAGAGCAAGGAAGTCCCTGGGCCCAGGGCATGACACCCCACCAGACTCCACTGGAAAACACTCCTAAATGTCAATAAACAGACCTGGAATTATTTATAGACTTTTATTTTTTTGTCTTTGTTTTTTGTTGTTCTGTTCTTTGTTTTATTTTGTTGTTTTGCTTTGTTTTGTCTTGTTTTTGTGCTTGTTACTGTCTCCGCATATCTATCTAGATAAGATAGGCGGAATAATCAATCTGGAGGAGAAAACAATGGGAACAACAGTTCTGGGGGATGCAGGAGAGGAGGAGGCAGTAGAAAGAAGGGAGGCTGTCCAAAAACCCTGGGACAAGGGAATAAGTGATCTAAAATCGATGGCGAGGAGGACTTAAGATGCCTGGTGGTTCTTGATCATGGGCAATGTAGTCGAAGGCCAAACATGATAGTGGGATAAGAGGAAAGTAAAAGGAAATAGAGGGAAAAACTAGGAGACAAAGGACACTTATAGAGGTCTAAATACAAGCATGTATATATGTAAATATATTTATATATAACAATAGGGATATAGATCCATGTGCATATACTTATATGTTAAGTATTAAAGTAGCAGGTGGACATTGGGCCTCTACTCAAGTATTCCTCAATTCAAGAACACTTTGTTCTAATAACGCATCATTCTATGATGCTCACTTTCCCAACACCATTGCTGAAGACAAAATGTGCGCATACACACATGTGGTAAAGAAAGCCGATGGTGCCTGGCTATCAAAAGATATAGCATCTGGGATGTTAAAGGCTTGAAGATAAACAAGTGGCCATCTAGCTGAAAACCAACTAAGCCAACATGGAAAAGCACACCAATCTGTGTGATCATGAGGTGTCAGGTATCAGGCATCAAAGACCCAGAACAAAAAAATCATATCAATGTTAATGAGGGGGAGAGCAGAGTGCTGAGACCCAAAGCCCATCTGTAGACAATAGGACATCCCCTCACAGAAGAGTCACAAGGAAGAGATGAGCCAGTCAGAGTACAGTATAACACTGACAAAGCATACAAGTTTCCTCTAGTTGTTTAATGCTTCCTCCCCCCCCGCCCCCCCACTATCATGACTCCAATTCTACCTTTTTTTTTTTGGTGCACCGTTCCCGGAGGTACTGCAATACCAGGTCGATGCGTGGAGTGGACGGAGCAAGCTCCTATTCCAACTCCCTGCTCCAAAAATCCATTTAATATATTGTCCTCGGATAGAGGACGTATCAGATATTAAACTGATAAGAACAAATACTACACTTGATCTTAGCCAAAAGACTGAGAAGCAATTCCAATTCTACCTTACAAATCCTGCTAGACCAGAGTAGGTACATGGGTATAGATAAGAGCTGGAAACACAGGGAATCCAGGACAGATAAACCCCTCAGGACCAGTAATGAGAGAAGTGATACCTGGAGGGTAGGGGAAAGGTGGGGGGAGAATGGGAGAACTGATCACAAATTATTGGCATATACACCCCCCAGGGGTACAAACAACAGAAAAGTGGGTGAAGGGAGACCACGCAGACAATGTAAGATATGAAAATAATAATAATTTATAATTTATCAAGGGCTTATGAGGGAGGGAAGGTGGGAGAGGGAGGGAAAAATGAGAAGCTGATACCAAGGGCTCAAAAGAAAGAAAATATTTTGAAAATGATGATGGCAACATATATGCAAAAGTGCTTGACACAATGGATGGATGTATAGATTGTGATAAGAGCTGTAAGAGCCCCTAAGCATATTATTTTTCTTTTTTTAAAAGAATATAGATTATGCTTTATGAAGTAATAGAAGGAGGGTTAGAGCACCATTTCAGAGCTTTTAGGCTTTTATAGTTCTATCATGTTTTTTTTAATCTCATTAAATGTTTGCTGAATTCATTTGTAATTTGCAATTCAATTCCCCATCTATTCTCCTGTCCAGGGCCTGTCCTGTTATTGAAAATCTCAATCATTCTTTTAGGACCCAGAACACTACTAACTTGCTCATGTCCCAAGAAAAGTCCCACCCTGTGGACAAAAAGCTATGGGACACAATTCACCCTTCTTCCAACTACTTTCACATTGGTATCTGGAGCTAAAATAAACTGGGATTAAGAAAGTTTGGACCAAAGTATTTTATGCACATCACACCACCTTCTGACACCTCCATGTCTTTGTGTATGAAGTGAGCTGGTTAGTCACTAACCAAACCAAAACAAAACTCACTGCCATTGAGTCAATTCCAATTCATAGCAACCCTATAGAACGGGCTCCACCTGCCCTGTGAGTTCCTGAGCCTGGAACTCTTTATGGGAGTGGGAAGCCCATTTTTCTCTTTCAGAGCGCCTGGTGGTTTCTAACTGCTGACCTTGCTGTTAGCAACCCAATGTGTAACCACTTGACTAGTCACTAGGGTCCCTGAGAGAAACTAAGAGTCAACACTGCTGAGTGTGCCTAGAGGGGAGTGCTTTAGGACATCTCCTGGGCTGGGTTAGGGGCCAAGATTATACAGTAAGGGGCCCGTTCCTGGGTGACCCAGAGTTCACACGGAGCTGAGGGTCATAGGAAGGTGAAGTAGGGAACCCACCCCCACCCCCAACATTTTAGTCTTCTCCCTTCCCCCCAGCTCCGTAGTGGAATTCGCCCAACTTCTTTATTTTATGCAGGTATGTTTTCGGTTTTGACACAAAGGTGGTTTACTTTCAGCAAACGGAAATTTGATGGTGACATGTTCAAGTCTGAATAGCAAGGTGTTTTGATTGTATACTATACCCATTTTCTCCCTATTGTCTTATTAGAACAGAATCCTCAAATGCAAGGATGGTCTTGCCTTATATTTCCCTGTAACTGGTCTCCTGCTTTTCATAGACACTGGACATATTAAAGCATACTCAGTAAGCTCCCAAACAGCATGAGTTATGTTTGCTATTTACTTTTATCTAACTTCCAACGGAGTCGTTGTTATGGTTGCCCTGGTTAGCCGACCTGCAGTCCGCTCTGGCTCACAGCATTCCAGGTGCAACACAACAGCACATTTCCCGGTCCTGTTCCTTCTCCACACCCACTGGTCTGCAGGCGTCTGTGGCCGTGCCCACGGAGTGGACTGCCACCGGCCCAGAGGGCTCATCTCCCAGCACCGCCTCAGGCAATATTGGTTGTCATCTGGAGAGCTTGCAATGGTTGCCTTTTGAAAACAGGTCCTCAGACCTCTATGATCTGAGTCTGTGTCATCTTAGGCACCCTGAGTCGGAAACCTGGCCACCATCGATGACCCTGCTCAGATAGGAAACACTAGTGGCAAAATGGTCAGCATCAAGCTAAACAGTATGACAGTCATACAACAGGTGGGTGGCCCGAAGTGGCACAAACCTACCCCTGGTTCCCATTCTGACAGTAAATATCCTGTTGTATTTCTGGATATAAGGATGACACTTTATAGAGAGACGGACGCCATTTGCTAATGCCAATTAGAGATACTTTCTTTTTTTTTGGAGACGCTTTCTTGAGTCTAAATCTTAACTATTTTTCTAACTTCTCTCCGAAGAACCGCTTTGGGCACAGAGCAAAGTCAGATGAACTTGCTTTAGCAAGACTTTCACATTTTTCTTCTAATGACCAGCCTCATAAGCCACCTCCCTGAAATCACTGAATTTCCATTTTGGAAAGAAATGGCATGAGGTATACTTGATGCTGCCTTTGATAATGCCTGAGGCTTTTTGTCAGATCAAATAGCCCAGGTGAGCAGGACCAATTTAGACACACTTAATTGCTTTTCAAATAACACTGCTGAGATCAAAAGCACTTTCGCTTTCTAAAACAGAAGAAATTTTTTCTTAAAAAATGTAAAATCACACATCATTCACAAACCAAGAGGGAAAGTCTGACACACCTTGGCAGATACCTTATTTGACAAGTTACAGCCAAGAGGGGATTTGGGTATCTGTTTCATAAACAGCTGGAAGGTGGAATTTCAAATGAAGGAACAAGGAATATTTGTGTTCTGTTTGCACATCCACTAGATAGAGTCCAAAGCCATTACAAGGTGTTGTTGTTAACTGCTGTCAGTACTTCCCATCACAACCCCATGCAAAGCACAACACAACCCTGCCTGGCCCTGGATCCTCACCATGACCACTGTGGCTGTATTCCATGAAGTCTTCACTGACTGGTTGGAGAAGGGAGCTCACCCATCCTGTCATTCTAGTCTGCCTCAATCTGGAAGCTCTGCTGGAACCTGTCCAGCTTCGTAGCAGCACAGAGTCTCCATTTACAGCTGCACAGGAAGGGCCCTGACCGGGAATTGACCGCAGGTCTCTTGCATAAAAGGTGAGAATCACACCACTGCTATAGATTGAATTGTTGTACATCCTATCTAATCCTACAGATTGGGGGATGAGTTCTCATTGTTATGTTAATGAGACAGGGTTTGTATAAAGTGTGTCTTAAATCTTTTGAGACACAAAAACAGATGATACAAGCAAGCAGAGAAGTAGAGATAGAGAGAAAAAAACATGCTGAGTCCGACGAAGAATCCTCACAAGAGATGAAACGACTTTCCTCCAGAACCAACAAAGCAGGAGAGCCTTCCTCTAAACTCAGGTTTCAGCCTCCAAAACTGTGAGAAAATAAACTTCTGTTTGAGAAAGTCACCCCCTGTGGGATTTCTGCCACAGCAACACTAGATAGCTAAGATAACCACGAACCCCCTCACTTGTAGTGACGGTTGCCTCTATCTACCCAATTCCACATCCTTGAGGACTGGTGGCGAGGGGCCTCCTCTCAAGTCAACCTTTGAAGTTTGCAGTTTGATCCTATGAAAAACAAGGGGCAGAAACTAGACAGGTAAGAGATAAAAACAAAGGAAACACAAAATAAGAAGCTGCATCTCCACCCTAAGAGGATGCATCACTGGTTTGTTAAATTAGCTCCTTCCCATGGGGCCACATTGCCCAGCATTACTCTACTGTCCTCTGAAATCTCGCCTCTTGGATCCTGAGTCAGCGAAGAGGGTGCCCGGATCAGCTGCTGAGTCCTCAAACTGTTTTTGAGAAAAACGGAACGTAAACTGAGTAAGTGATAAGCCTGGAGCATGGCCAACAGGTAGTCCTAGGAGTCAGTGAGCATTTTATGTGGGTGCTCATCAATAGTGTGTGCGAAATGTGGCCCCAGACAGGCTTCTTCCAGGATGGAAGGGAGAAGGCCAGGAGCATGCCTGCGTGCGAGGCCATCTTCCTGCTCAGGGAAAGAGTGTATTGTCCCCAATGCTCATCTGTCAGGTGCTGGTGTTTTCACTGCCCAGGAGACACATTTTACTGACATTACTGTCCCTCTCGCAGGGGGCTTTCGGATTCATTTTCTCACTTGAATTTTCCAGTAAATACACGCCTTGAACCACCAGTTGCTGCTGAGCAGACTCGGGCGCATGGTGGCCCCAGGTATGTCAGTGCAAACTTGTGCTCCACAGGGTTTTCAGGGGTTAATTTTTCACAAGTAGATTTGCCAGCCTTTTTTCAAGTCACCTCTAGATGGACTCAACCACCCACCTGTTTAGTCAGCAGCCACAAGAGCTGAGAAAACGAAGGGCCGCAGTTGATGAACTGATTGAACAGTAGCACTGTACTCATGACTGTTTGCTTCTGCCCCTCAACCCAGCACACGCTCCACCAGTCTGCTCTCCTGTCGTGTGAGTAGGAGGGGAGGAGGGGCAGGTGAGGGGAGTTCATAGAAAGAAATTGAAGCAAAAGATAAAGATATTTTGTCCTGACTCCTGGTATAGTACTGAGTACACAGTAGACGTTCAGTAGATACTAGTTTATCAATGTCGCTCATGCATTTTAATTTTCAGACACAGAGATCTTAAGACACATCAGAGACCATGCGTACACAGCAAGCAGTCATGGTTAGTTCTCACTGAGCCAGCTCCGTCTTGTGATGATGTTTGCTGACTCTGCCAGGCATTCGACTTCATGGATCGTAGCACACTATAGAGAACCGTCAGACGAATGAGAATTCCAGAACACTGGATTGTGCTTCTGCAGAATCTGAACATGGATCAAAAGGCAGTTGTGCAAAGAAAACAAGGGAATGTTCATGGTTGAAAATCAGTAAAGGTGTGTATGTCAACGTTGTATCCTCTCACCAGAGTTTATTCAATCCGTGTGCCGAGCAAATAGAGAAACTGGATTAAACTGGATTATAGGCAGCATCGGGAGTGGATGAAGGTTTATCAACAGCTTTCGATATGCAGATCACACAAACCTGCTTGCTGAAAGTGAGGACGTGAAGCACTTGCTGATGAAGATCCAGGACTGCCGTTTTCCAGTATGGATGACAACTTAAAGTAAAGAAGACCAAGTCTTCCCGGTTGACGTTGTCATTGTCAAGGATTTTGTCTTGCTTGGCTCCACAATCGAAGTTCATGGAAGCAAGCAGTCAAGAGATCAAACAACTGGGCTGCATTCGGTAAGTGTGCTGCGCAGGACCTCATGAGAGTGTTGAAAAGCAATGATGTTACTGTCGGGACGCAAGTGCGTCCAACCCAAGCCCTGGTCGTTTGAATTGCTTCATATGAGTAGGCATGTGAAAGTTGGACACTGAACAGGAAGACCAAAGAAAAATCGATACATTTGAATTGCGGTGCTGGAGGAGAATATTGAAAGTACCGTGAACTGCTGAAAGGACAGACTGGCATGTCTCGGAAGACGTATGACCAGAGTGCTCCTTTGAGGCAAGGGTGTCCGACATACTTTGGACATGTTGGCAGGAGAGACCAGTCTCTTCCAGAGAAGAGCATCATGGTTGGTAGGGGCAGTGAAAAAGAGGAAGGTCCTCCAGAAGACGGACTGACCCAGTGGCTGCAACAATGGTTCAAGCCTGGGGACAGTTGTGAAGACGGTCCAGGAACAGGCAACGTTTGGTTCTGTTGTGCACAGGGTCTCTGTGGGTCGGCACACCCTTGATGGCCCCTAACAACCAGAACATCAATTTCCCACGATGTGATCAAGCACAGTATTATTGCTTCCATAATGAGCTCTGCTGTCAGCAGGCATAAATGGTAAGAAGATTAGGACGGTGTGCAATCCCTTACTCAGGTCACAGCCCTACTGCATTCTAATGAAAGGAAGTCCCTTGGGGGGTTGGCCTGTTTCCACTGTAAGTGAGTGCTGTGAGAAGCCTTGTTTGCTTCTTCTGCATTCCGCATCTGACTCACTGACCCCTGGTCCTTTCAACTTGAGCCCAAAATCAGATGTGCTACCTGCTGATTCGTGGCGTCAACAATGACCTGCCCTCTGACCTGTGGACCTTGGATTTATGTGCCTCTGAGGCCACCAGAGTGTTGTCTTCTGATAATCTTGGATTCGTGTGCGCCCCCCACAACCCCCTGCAGCTATGAAAGTCAGGAGAAGCCTCTAACCTAATATCTGATTCACAAATTTGGAACCATCTCACATCTAAAACTATGTGAGTCATTTTCTTGATATAAATTTTTACATTTGTCTATATGAATATATTTATATAAATATATATTTATATATGCATACATTAGGTTCACTAGCTTTGCTTCTCTAGAGAACGCAGCCTAAGGCAGTCGTGGAATCTTTCAGTCCTAAGCTAGCCAAAGAACTGGTTTGTCAATTTCATAGCCTGGCTGGCATATACACTCTACACTCAGTCAGTCTTTCAAACTTGCCATGTCTCACTCTGTTCCACCTGTCTGAGGAGGGAGGAGATTCTGCGCTAAAAAGTCCAGTCTTTGCACTTGACTTTCAATTTCCTGAGTTCTTGATACAATTCATTTCATCTTGGTTCTATTGATAAGAAAAGCTCATCACTCCTTTCAACCCTATTGTCGGCCATCCATATATCTTCTCTCAGGGTACAGCACTGAGACAGCGCTCACTGGAAAGTTCTCTGAGGAAGAGATTTGCCTGTGGTTGACAGGAGGGATGGAAAAGAATGGTGCACATATTTCAATGTGAAGACTAACATCTGTTGCATTTCTAGGAAACACCGATCCTATAGCGCAGCCAAAATACAGCTGGTTAGACTTACCAGGCTCTGCTGCTAACCCAGCCACAGGGACAGGAATGTCTACATCATAGATAGGAGGCATTTCCACGCAATGAGCTCTTCAGCAAGCCTGTGCCTGACATGCTCAAAGACCCCCTCTCCTCATCTGTAAGGCACCACCTCCCTCCTCATTCCTTGCCTGAAACCAAATTCAAACTTAGAAACTTGGAAAGAGGTTCTCACAGTAGACGGCAACATCCCACTCTTAAAAAGAGGGTAAAAATGTATTAATTTCATAAAGACCGCTTTTCTTGGATACATAACCTCATTCATCCACCTTGATTTGTATCCAAGTTCTAGCCAAGATCCGGCTACACACTGACACTATCTCCACGGAACAAACCTCAATGCGTCGGTTTGCCAACAGTGGAATTTTGAATACCATTAGAAGAGTCAAAGCATCCCTTTCCAGTGCCACCCAGCTGGAACCATGCTTCTGTTTTTCAACGGACCCAAGCTTAGGGATAGGGGCCAGTAGAAGGAACCGAGTGTCTTGGAACAGTGGCTGAGCCAGAACTCCCACTCTGTCGTCGCCACCGTTCCACCTATTATCCAGGCACGCACACGGAGTTCTGGTGGCGCTGTGGATTACGTGGTGGCTGCCAATCAAACGGTTGGCATTTCAAACCCACCAGCTTCTCCAACGGCCGAAGAAGGGGCTGAGGGTCTGCGCCTGCAAAACTGGACCCACACCAGGCGTGCTACAACCTCACAGTGTTTCTCCCAGGTCAGCGCAACCAGCCAACCCTCCAAGGGACGCAGGCAAAACCTAAGCTTGGAAATCTGTGACATACCTCCTCCCACGCATCAACTGCAAAAGTAAAGACAGTGACTCAACCAACATACAAGGGGGGTGCCCCCCCAAACTGATGCTCATTTGTTGTTTTCATGTGAAGGGGATAGTGCATTTGGACTTTGTTCCGCCAGGTCATCAAGCTTTCTATTCAGAGGTTCCGGAAAGACTGCACCGTGGTGACAACAAAAGGCCTGATTTGTGGCAGGCAGGGGACTGGTTTTGCTACCACAGCGATGCACCTGCTCACATAGCCATCTGTGTGCCAGTTTTGGACAAAAAACAGCATGCCTCTCTTGCCCCACACACCTGACTCAACTGATCTCAGTCCATGCGACTTTTTGTTTCCTCAAATGAAAAGGGACATGAAAGGACAGCAATTGGACAACAAAGAAGAGGTGCAGAAAAAATGAGGGAGGTGCTGTCAGCCATCCAAACAGATAAGTTTGAAAAATGTTTCCAAGAATGGAATTGCAAATATGACAAGTGTGCTCAGTGTAATGGAGAGTACTTTGAAAGTGATGAGGTGGTTTTGTAAAAACTACACAGAGTAATTAATAAATTTTGTAAATACGCCACTTTGAAAAAAATTCCAGGTTTTTGGGGGGTACCCCCTCATACACCAAGTAACAACTAAGCAAACCATAGATTCATACTATATCCACATACTATTTATAACAAGATAAAATGCTGCCGGTTATGAAGTGAACGTTATCTCCCACAAATTACATTGAAGGCATCTTTCCAGATACCTGTGAACATCACCTGGTTTGAAATAAGACCCTTGAAGGCGTTGTCGCTTAAGTTAACTTAACAGGAGGTCATACCTGAGTGGGGTGTGCTCCTCATCCTGAGTGGTATCCTAGGAATGAGAAGAGACCTAGACCCAGAAGGAGGATGGCCACGTCAAGGGGGAATTACGCTATAGTGGCATGCTAAGAAACATCTGGGGATACCAGAAACCGGGAGAGACAAGAGGCACCTTCCCCCCGAGACTTCGGGGGGAACTTCTGGTCTCCAGAACTGAACACTAAATTTCTTTCTTGTAAGTCACCCAGCTTACTGGTCCAGTGACACCGGTGAGAGCCAGAACTTGACAGGACTGCCTCCTTTTCCGGGTCTCACAAGTTCTCCGCCTGTGACAGGGTGCGGCTACAACCTTTCTGTCGCTCATTTGAGGGGGAAACGTTTGCGTTGTCTTTCTGTGATCGTTTCTGTCTTTGGTGTTTGACTGTATTTGGTGATGGTCGTGCTAGGAAACATACAGCTCCCAATCCAATGGGTTGCTTATGTTCCTTTCAGCCTTATTTTCTTCCCACTTGTCATTTCTCCTAAAACACAATGCAGGGCGAAGATGGCTATTATAATGCATGCATTTTTATTAACGAGGTGTGGGGAAATCAGACTCCAATTAACATCTCTCTAATGACAACACACATGCCTCTTTCCTCCAGGGAGCAAAAACATGCGAAACCAAACATCTTCAGCACAATTCACCAGAAAGCACTACAAAATTAATGAGTCCTCCTAATTCAAGAGAAGATACTGTACATTAAGCTCATATTATGGTAGAGAATTAATAGGACCAACATAAGTATTCCAATTATAACAGCCTCAAGGTCATCAGCAGGGAGCCCAGGTGGCATAAGAGGAAGCCCAGGTTACATGTTGGGCTGTGATCTGAAAGGTCGGCAGTTCAAAACCACCAGCCACCCCACAGTAGAAAGGCAGGGCTTTCTACCTCCATCCAGGTTTCCGTTCTCGGAAACCCACAGGTGCACTTCCACTATGTCCTGTAAGGTACATGGACTGGATCACTGCATTTCAAGGTAATCAACACCTGAGACCCTTTGGTAAGTCATGTTAGCTTCTTTCTTGTCAGCATTTGGAAGTCCAATAATTTGCTCAACAGAAAATATTATCTAAATTAAAACTGTTAGTGAGGCTACATTAGAGTTTCCCACTAGTCTCGAAGGCAGTTTGTCTTTCTGCTGGTTAATCTCAGAAAATTAGTCAAGTAATAGGATTTCTAATAGGATTTCTCAAATGGCGCTGTGGTGTTTCCGTTTAGAGGGGGCAGTGGCTTCGGGTGCTCGGCCCACCTCCTGGCTCCAGGCTTTCCCTCCTCACACCCATTCAGACTTCTTGGCTCCCAGTCGGGCCTCACTGCTGGAATTGGACAGGCGGTCCTGAGGCTGGAGCTGGCTAGCGGCATACTGCCCCGTCAGCCGGCTTCGGGGAGCTGAGGGGGGCCCTTCCCTCCCTGGGTCCTGAGTGGCCCCTCTGTGGCCTCTGCCCCGGAGCCCTTGATGGGCACTGGCCAGCTCCTCACTGGCCGAGGACACCACCTCCCTCCCCTCCTCCTCTGGAAGCTCCATCCTCCCGGACATGCCCGACTTCTCACTGGGGCTGTGGAGGTGGGGTCGGGCGTCCTTCCCTGTGGCCCACAAGCCTGGGCACGTGGGCACCTTCATCCCCTCTCCCTCCTCCCACGCAGCGTCCTTGCTGATGGGCCCCATGAGGGAGGGCAGGGCGAGGTGCTCCCTCCTGCGGGTAGCAGCGGCCCGCTGCCTGCGCCTCATCCTCCGCACGCTGCCTATGAGGTCCACGAAGCTGAGGAGGAAGGACAGGGCGCTGACGCCCCAGGTGAACAGCATCATGATGGACTTCTCCGTGGGCCGGGAGACGTAACATTCCACCTGGCTGCCGCAGGGCGAGGCGGCGCAAGAGAATTTCTCTGGAACCACGAAGCCAAAGAAGATGTAGTGCAAGGTCCCGAACGCCGCCTCGATCAGGATGCGGAGCAGCAGGTGGGTGACATAGCCGGGGGAGAAGTCTGGGATGGCCAGCATCCTCTGGGGCGGCTGCGAAGGGCCCCCTGGACGGCTCTCGGCCCGGGAGAGTCGGAAGACCGCGTGCATGGCTCCTCGGTGGAGCACGTAGACGCCGAAGAGCGAGAAAGGGAGGAGGACGGACACGCTCTGCATGAGCCAGAAGCGGAAGTGCGACACCGGGGAGGAGCTGTCGTAGCAGACATTAGCACACCCTGGCTGCAGAGTATTGCAGACAAACCGTTCCTGCTCGTCGTGGTAGATGGAGTACCCTGCCAGAATGATCACCAGCATCCTCGGCAGGAGCATGACGACAAGCCAGAGCTTTCCTAGGGAAGAGGAAGCAGGAATGAGCAGCAGTGTCCTCCCTGGGCAGCTGAGAAGGATTTACTGGGGCCAAGAACAAAGCAATTAACGAGCGCCAAGAAGCACCTGTTTATGTAATCACAGAGACAGCCAGTCGGCTCAGTTGGCAAACATGTATCGAGCCCCTAAAAGGTGTCAGCCGCTGTACTTAACCCTGCTTGTAAAATGTTGGATGGTTAGCAAATTAAAATGGGCTTTCTATACTATGAAATATTCTCATCTCAGCCTGCTAGGTCCGCTTTTGGGTAATTTCCCACGCACTAGACCACCTAGAAAGGATACTTATAAACCAGATCTGAGGGTGTCTGCACAGTCCTGTAACTGTATGGGTCTAGTACATTAAGGCATTCTATTTCAGTAAGTCGTCTCGATCTGTGATCATGATCCACCGATCTCTGTTTAATTACAGGGTTTGTGCTAAATGTTGCTCTGTCGTCCTTCAAATTGAATTTCGTTAGCAACATGCCATTTTTTTCACAGGTTTCAATAATGCAGACGTTTTCCCTTTTCCAATTAATATTAATTCTTCGAATCATCATGAATAAATGAGACCAGCCTAGAAAACCAAAGTAATTTCAAAGCTCTATTTTCATGTGACAGTCCAATTGTTAGGGAACATGTTTGAGACGCTAAAGAATTTGTAAATATTGCATCACTGATATCTGAAAACAAGAAGTCATCTAAACTCTCACAATAATATCACTATGTGATATAACCCTCGAATCAAACTTTTAAGAGTCCATTTTTTACGCTTTATACAGTTATGAGAAAGTAAAGTATCAAACCACCATGCCTCAGGCTATCTTAAAACTGTTCCAAATTCTTTTTTTTTTTCTGTGACATCTGAACTTGACTTATGTGAAACAAACTAAGGCATCTTTAGTTCTTTGGTTGTTGTTGTTAAAAAAATTAAACTTACATTGAGATTTTGGTTTCTTTATACTGGCGAATATACAAATCTGCATAAATTAGCGTTCGTTAATGGATCATTAATTAAACTGTCGAGATGAAATCTTAAAAGATGAACCAGAGAAGAAGCGGAATGTCAGCATTCCCTTTCTGAACTTTTACTGTCCTGTTTCTTTTCCTGCTATTGTGAGCCAGAGATCACTTACACCAAACTCCTCCCCATCTGCTTAGCCTTCACACAGGACCCACAGATGCCAGGGAAGAGATTCGGTGAGAGAAATAAAATAGCATAACTTCTCTCCTGACTTCTTATCAATGAGGAAGAGGGAGGCTGGTATCCCCAGCTCCTTGGACGCCAGCAATAGACAGGCCTTGCTCTACAAGCGACCAGCCGAAGTGAAATTAAGGAGTAACTGGATCTTTTGCGAAGCCCTCACTTCCAGACGGGCAAAGAAGAAAGCAAAAGAAGAAGACGTTTGAAGGGTTTGTCTTTTTTCCCAGTACTCACCCACAAGAGTCACATTGTAATTTAACGTGATGATTAGAAAGCCCAGCAGGTCCAAATGTCCCATGCTTTGAGACCGTCACAAACTCCAGGCTGCTGGAGACGCGGTGCTTCCCACAACGTACAGGAATCGATCTATTTTAGCTGCAAAAAGACTTAACTGTGAGGCTTGGCGATATGGAGCGGAAGGGTTGAGCACAGGAGGAAGTAGCCAGTTTCAATGACTTCAGGTTTAGAAAGCCCAGAGCCGTTTGCCTCTGAGCAATGCATTCCTGACAACTGCCTGGACCAGAAGATGGTCCTGTCACACTGTGGCTATTCTTACCCCGAGGGGCATTCCAGGCCCGTGGCATTGCTCAGCTGCCTCGACCAGGAGAATCAGACATTTCAGGATAAAATAGAAGTGACTGCTTTTAACTCAGAGAAGAAAACGTCTGTTCACCAGCCTAGAGACTTCTCAAGGAAAAGACTGTGCCCTCCTGGAAGATAGTATGCTGAATGGAGGTCGATCCCAAATGGACATTATATCAACGGTTCTCAATCTGTGGGTCGAAAGACCCTTTCTCAGGGGTCGCCTTAGACCATTGGAAAACACATATTTCCGATGAACTTAGGAAGTGAGACACCGCTCCTCTATCCGTCTCCAAGTATGTCCACCCACATGCAGAAACGCCCTCATAGGAGTACCCGGCGTGAAGCCTGTTACCCATGCTACACCATGCTTCAAGACAACATTTCATTTATTTGTCATTAGAAATAAATACTTCACAATACATAATTACATATTTGATTCATCACTATGCTTTAATTATGTTCAATTTGAAACAATGAAAATACTTCCTGCATATCAGATATTTACATGGTGATTCATAACAGTAGCAAGATTACAGTAATGAAGTAGCAACGAAAGTAATCTTGTGGTTTGGAGTCCCCACAACATGAGGAACTGTGGTAAAGGGTGGCGACATTAGGAAGGTTGAGAACCCTATATTTCATGATCTCGAAGTGCCTCTGGCGGAGAGATGATGGGAAGTGAACAGTGATTAGCGGAGGCAGGAGGGAGTCGCGGTAGGAGCATGGAGTGTCCGTGTGGGATGGTGGGGATCTGGTCATGGATACTGATGACATTTGTCCACATGGTGGTTGATATGATGGGCGCCACTGAACAGTAAACAGGAAAAACACTGTTTTATGTCTTTTACGGCAACTTTGAATATGGGTGTTTTGCTCTTGAAAATATTTCTACAGCCCTCTTTGTTTGTTAACCAAATCCTAAAATGTCTCGCCATGACTCTAATGCCCTTACCCTGATTCCTTTAATGTGGACGCAGTATCCGTCTGTACCCTTGACTCCTGTTCCACTCTTAGACTACAACACCGCTATTTTCAAGTTGTTCCCGGTCAGGATTAGTGAACCCAGCTCTTCCCCTGGAGGCGACAGACCTGAGCTGAGTTCAAGCTCTAGGATTAGTCACTCCAAATTAAGTCTTTCCAAATACCCTCCTCTTACAAAGGGGAGACTCATGCCGCTTGGCTAGGGCTCGGGTGAGGCTCCCTGAACACAAGGATCGGCAGCACCTGGCACAGAGGGGACCTGGAATGCCTCCCACTAGAGACACTGCACTCCCTGACTGGCCTGTCAAACCTTCATAGAATACCTCTTCCTTTGTCTCCTGTAGCCCCTTCTAGCCCAGGACGGCTCCCATTGAATCTGCTTAATAAACGTCCTTTAAGTTTGCGGGAAAATATCCACACGGCATAGACCTGCTGGCATCAGTCACACCGGCATCAAAATCCTACCGATGCTGTCACCTTTGTACCTGGGAAGACTGTGTCCTGCCAGGCAGGGGATCTGTCATCAGGAGGAAGATTGTGAACTTGAAAAGGAATGATTTCAATTTTCCATTAAAGCTATTCTTTCTATTCCAATCTTTTCTTCCTTTCTGACCTATGCTTGACTTGAGTAATAGCCCGAGAACGATTCCCAGAAGAGAGGGGCAACAAAGCCGCCTTCATCCGTACTCACCTGCCACGGTCCCATCTGTGAAACACATCCTGACCCCCTTGAAAGGAACAGTAGTTCTGCTATATCTGAGCCCAATGCTTTAACAAGAGCAGTGAATGTAGCAAAATTGAACTTAAGTGAAAATATTTTAGATGGTTATATGGCTCAAGTGTGAAAGAATGAAAAGCAACTTTGTCTCCTAAGAAGCTATTGATGATATTGGCTTAAAAATGTAAACATCAGAAAGGCAATGACTGCATTTTGCTGGGTGATGTGAATAGCCTATTCCGAGAGTCCTATTTAGAGTTTCCATGAGGCAAAAGGGACTCAATGGCAGTGCGATTGGTTTTTTGGTTAACTTTGGGCAAGTGACCAGAGCTGGTCCAGCCTTCGTTTTCTCATTCGTGAAGTAGAAAATAAATAAATAAATGCTGCCTCCAACCTGCTCCGAGTGGCGGCGATAAGCAACGTGAGACCCTTCAGCCATAACCAGGAATGAAATCCTTACACAAGTTGTAACCTGGATGAACCTGGAGACCATTGTTACATAAAAGAAACCCCCACAAAAGGCTACATACTGTGTGAATACACTGATGTGAGATACTCAGAACAGGCCAAGCCATAGAAACAGAAGGCAGAGGGGTAATTGTCAAAGTTTGGTAGAGAGTGGAGTGTGATTGCCACGTGGTTGCTGGGTTTGACTCGGGAGTAATAAAAATGCTCCGGGGTCGGATGGAGATGATGAAGGCACCACGCTGGGAATGTACGAAATGCTAATGTTGGCTGGGAAATGCCAGAGGTATGGGATGTGCATCCCACCTCAAACTTTTTAATGAGACGACAGGCATGGATATGACTCTAAAATAGAGAGCTATACACACGGGCTAGTTCACCTGTAAAGAAGCCCTCCTCTGGGTTTGGAACCTTTGCTGTTCCTTTCGCATCCGACTGTCAATGTGAGCACTCTTATCCTCCTTCCCATCCTGTCCCCTTTCTCTTCTTCCTCCACAGCCACGTTTGTCTCATTCTGTTCTTCAAAAATGGCCTCCTTTTTTTCCTTTTCTGTTTCTCTGACTAGAAGACATTTTAACTCTGACTGTACATTCTCACTCCGAAATGAGCTGATACCAAGGGCTCAAGCAGAAAGCAAATGTTTTGAGAACGATGATGGCAACAAATGTACAAATGTGCTTGACCCAATGGATGGATGGATGGATGGATGGATGGATGGATGGATGGATGGATGGATGGACTGTGATGAGAGATGTACGAGTCACCAATAAAATGATTCTTTTTAAAAAAGTAAATGTTTAGAAAATCCTGATGGCAACATGTGTATAAATATGCTTGATACAATTGATGTATGGGCTGTTGTTATACGAGCTGTAAGAGTCCCCAATAAAATGATCTTTTAAAAGAAGGAAGAAAAAAAGGTGGGATGGAGGGAGGAAAAGGGGAGGGAAAAAAATGCTCACTCCGACGTTGCAGAAAGCAAGATGGATTTAGGAGAGGCAGAATATGAGGGTGCGATGGAAACATCCAGCACCTGCTTATCTCATTACCAACTTCTCCCATTTTTTAAAGGCAGGTGAGCTTTGGTTTGGGCAGGACTTTGTCTATGGTCTCCCCGAGAGAAGAGGCGGAGGACTACTGTGTTCATTCCAATGTAAACGAACCCTGGTGAGCTTAAGGGGGTGGATATGGCGGAATTGTACAAGATACCAGCCCGAGATCCATTTGCAAAATACAGGAAGTCAGCAAACCAGTAGAACCGCGTGCTGTTTCTCCTTGGGTTCACCTCTCTCTAGCTTAGAAGCACTGGCTAATTAGTAAAGCCTCAGCTTTACTCTCTGTAAATTGTGGACAGCAGTAGTTAAGAGGTGTTTTGAGAACTGGAGCTAAGAGAGTGAAAACGCAAGTGCATCACTTGGCTCACAAAGGGTTCTTAATAAATGATAACTGGGGTGATTTGCATTGCCACAGTATTGCAAATACCAACAGGGCCATCTACGGTAGACAAGATTCAGCAGAACTTACAGACTGAGACAGACCTTGAAGGCCTTGAGATCTGAAAATGAGCCAATGAGAGCCTCTGCATCACACCCGAATATGATCTGATGTGCTAGGGGAAGAGGAGGCCCCCAGGTTGGAAAGCACTACCCAATACGACCACGGTGGACTTCGGCATGCCAATGACCGTGAATATGGCACTGGACCGGGCAGTGCTTTGTTTTGACGCACACGAGGTCACCATGAGTCAGAGCTGATTCAATGGCAACAGGAACATTCTGTAGGAAGGATCTCATAGCACTGAGGTGAACTCACACACAGTGGTTTCTGTGTAAAGGGAAGAGACGCTGATGTCAAAGAAGGGTCCATTCACAGTAGCCATTGTTCCCAAATCTCCCTTGGTGTCCCAGGTCCTAGAGAGCTGTGAGAGTGGAGGGATGAGAGTCAAGCCTCCGAGTCTACCCATTTCCATTCCTTTGACTTCAATCAGGTCATCTTTTCTACTTGGGCTTTTTTTTTTAATTGCTTTGAACAAAAATCCCCGTGGATAAAGGAGTCTTCTTCCATAAAGAAAAGTTAGGAAATCACTGGCCTAGATGGAGGTCATTAGGAGAGGCAGCCTAACATCACGGTTAAGAACATGGGCTCTAGGTTTCAACTCCCTGGATTAAAATCCTAGCTCCTACCTGGGAAACCTCTCAATACATTTGTTCCTTGTTGGAAAATCACAGGCCCTAACCCCTCTAATGATTGTGAGGAATAAATGAAAAAGATGCCCACAGGCCTCAGCGAAGTGTCCAGCCAATGATGTACACACAGAAATGCCACGTCCCGTTCTTACTTGCCAAGAATAAGGTGAGGAGCTTAGAGGGGCATTTCTCCCGGGCACAGGAGTCTCTCCTACAGAAACCGAATAGAAAGGGTCATTTTCCGTAAGAATGACAAATGTTGGCTCCTAGGGAATTAGAGTTCAGCTCCTGGAAGACTTAGAAATGATGGCATCTGTTTTGCTTTGGGATCTGTGTGTGTGTATAAGAAATAGCTTAATGATCTAATTTGAGAAATTAATGTTTACCTTGATCTCAGGATCTGAACCACTTTTTCAGGAGGCTGAAGACAAAACAAATACTCTGCAGCTGCATCAACACAACCGACTCACCGAGTCAACAGTTGAAGCTCATCTACATATATAATTCCGTTAACAAAATAAGTATTTCCGATTGCTCTCCTGACCATCTATTCTCATAGATGTAGATAATCTATGGCGAATCTGTGCAGAGCAGCACATACACACTGATGTGCGCATACGCACGCACACACACACATTCCCCTAAGCTACTCTTGCAGCTGAAAATGAACAAACCAGGCAACGGGAGACCCTGGAGAGCTGGTCCAAGGAATACGTTTTCTCCAGGCTGGGTTTGTTCTCACTGAGCCGGAGCCCTGGATCTCTCCTTCTCTAACTGTATTTGTCTTTGGCTTCTAGTGCTGCCAGAACAAATCTTACAAGTGGATGGTCTCGTAGTTTTATCGCTGTTGGGCGTCATGGAGCCAGTTCTGCCTCATCGTTACCTGACGCCCTGCAGAACAAGCCACTGCCCAGTCCCGCGCTGGCCTCACAGTCTTTGCTTTGCTTGATCCCACGGTGGCAGCCATCGTGTCAATGTATCTTCCTGAAGGTCTTCCTCACTTTACCAAGTCTTTTCCAAAGACTATCCTGATGACATGTGCAAAGTGCACGAGATGATGTCTCCTCGCCATGATCCTAAGGAGCATTCTGGCTGTACTTCTTCCAAGACAGATTGGTTCATTCTGCTGGTTCTTCGTGGTACTCCCCACGTTCCTCGCCAGCACCGTAATCCAGATGCATCCGTTCTTTGGGCTTCCTTGTTCGCGCTCTAGCTTTTGCATGCATATGAAGTGATGAAGCATACCAGGACGTGTGTCATAGTCCTCAGAAGGACATCCACACTTTTTAACCCTTTAAAGAGATCTCTTGCAGTACATTTGTTCAATGCAATCTGCTGTTTGGTTTCTTGACTGCTTTTCTATGGGGTTGATTGTGGATGTAAGCAAATTAAAATCCTTTGCAATTTGAGTATTTTTTCTCCATTTGTTATGATATTGTTTACTGGCCCTGTTATGCTTCAGTGTAATCCCTATGGGGTAGCTTTAAAGAACAGGATTTCTTGTCTTATAGTTGTGGAAGGTACAAGTCTAAGTCAGGGCATTTCTTTGTGTTCCTTGATGACTTATAAATGCATCTTCACCTGGGAAGCATCACTCTGCGTTTGTCTTCTCTTTTTCTAAGAGATTACTCAGGAATGATTAGGTTTAGAACCCCTTCTATTCTGGTATAAACTCATTGACATAATAGGGGGTGTGGGGAGGAAAGACCTCTGGAATCAATGCTGATTCATAGTGACCCTATAGGACGGACTAGAACTTGCCCCCTGTGAGTTTCCAAAACTTTAACTCTCGACAGAACTAGAAGGCCCATCTTTCTCCTGTGGAGCAGCTGGTGGTTTTGAACTGCTGACCTTGTAGTTAGTAGCCCATGCATAACCATTGTGTCACCAGCACTCCTCAACAGAAAGAAATCTCTAGTCCCCAAAAGAGTCAGGTGCACAGGTATAGACATTAGAACTTCAACACATCTTTTGGGGGGGGGTGCAGAGGGACGTTGACACAATCTAGTTAACCACAATATTTCCAGCACCAGTTGCTAGGACTTCGCAGCTTCAAGAACTGAGGTAAATATCCTCTTCCTACGAAGACGGTGCCCCTGCAGCCCCGCTGGAATCTGCTGATAGGGTAGTTGGGCTGGTTGTATAAGCAGGGAGCTGTGGTTTCTGTCCCGGGCACAAAAACACTTGCAGACACCATTCTCACCTCAGCTAAATTAAGCTAAACTATAATGTTTGGAGTGAACAACCCTGGTGGGATAGTGATTTACCCACTAGGCTGCTAACCACAAACCCAGCAGTTCAAAACCACCCAATGCTTTATGGGAGAAAGATGAGCCTATCTGCACCTGTCCAGAGTGACAGTCTTGGAAACTCGTAGGGGCAGTTCAACCCCATCCCACAGGGTCACTATGAGCCAGCACTGCCTGCATGGCAGTGAGGGTGGTTTGGGTTTCTAATCGTTGGAAAGTTCCTGAAGCAACACAAATCCGTCTTCTCAGCCATTGCCGAATAGTCCATCCTCCACCAGGCACAAAAGATTGTGCTTGCCGAAGAAAAGTTCCTGAAGGAAGGTGATTAACTATGTAACTTGTCCAGCCGAGACAAACATGTCAGACAAAGGACGCAGGTCAATAAACATCTTATGTTTAAGGCGGTTCATTAGGCTACTATACAACATTACCATGGGGCACTTCTGGGCGTTGTTGGGGTGAGGGTGGGGAGAAAAAAAACTTAAGCTACCTAAACTTAACGCCGTTGAGTCAATTCCAACTCATAACCCTCCCATAGGACAGAGGAGAACTGCCCCTGTGGGTTTGCAAGACTGTGAATATTTACAGAAGTAGAAAGTCTGATCCTTTCTCCAGCAGAGCAGCTGGTGCTTTTGAACTGCTGACCTTTCGGATAGCAGCACAACGTGTAACCCACTCCGTCACCACGGCTCCTCCTCTGGGTCTCAGGACAGCTCGACATTGGTGGTGGCAGTTGCTTTTACGTCCATTCGGGTTCATGGAGAATGAATGTGTTACAGAGAAGAGCAGAGCTTCCTGCCTCTTAAGGAGCCTGGGTGGCATTGTGGGTTATGAGTTGGGCCACTAAGTGCAAGGTCGCTGGTTCGCCCCCCACCAGTGACTCCACTGGAGAAAGATGAGGCTTTCTACTCCTCTAGAGATTGCCAGGCTCAGAAAACCCACAGGAGCCATTCTATTCTGTCCTATGGGGTCACTGTGAGTCAGATTTGACTGGAGGGCAGTGAGTTTGGTTTGGGCTTGGTCTTTTGTCAGAAAAATAATAATAACCTTTGGGCAACTCTGGCAATCCTGGTAGCCATCTGGTTTTGTTTCCTTGGAGCTCAGCCAGACATCCAAGTCTAAATTCATTTTAACTCAACAGGTGCTGCCCTTCAGGGTGAAGCTCTTACTGATGTGAGAAACCAGTTTGCTGCCGAAGCAGGAATGAGTTTCAGTGCAGGAGCTAGAAGACTGATTTAGAAACACTCAGCTCCGAGGCCGCCAGCAGTCAATGCTTGCCCTCACTGCAATGCCTAAACCCACTGCCTTCATAGGACTGTTTTGCTTTGGTTTGTTCTTGTTTTTAGCTCTTCAATAAAAATAGCTTCACTGAGAAAGCAGCTGTCCTGCTTTCAGGAATCCTTGTTAAAAAGATGCCCGTCCGTGCAGCTGAGAGAGAAAACTCAACAAATGGAAAGAGATGCCGGAGCCTCGGGGCTTCTGGCACTCCTGGTCTGCCTCCGGGCTGGAGGCCGAAGTGTTGCTGTTCTCGACAATAAAACTTAATTCAGAGGGAGGCAAAGCATCTGCATTTCCTACTCCCTGCTTCTGTGACACCCCCATGCCCCACCCCACTGCTCCCCTTTGGCCTTTCTTTTCTTCTTTTCTCTTGGTTTTCCTTTCTCTCTCTCTCTTTCCGAAGAGCACACAGTCCGCTCCATCGGCAACTGTACCCCAGTCTGGCTTTGCCTGCTGAGCACCTGCTCTGGTGGCGTCGCCATGAACTGTTGAGCCGAAACCCACGCGGACAGCAGTTGGAACCCCCAGCCACTCTGCAGGACGACCCTGGTAAAGAATTCAAGTCTCAGAAAATCACAGGGGCAGTTCTACGTCACCCTTCAGGGTCGCTATGCGTCAGAATCGACTTGATGGCAATGAGTGAGCTTAGAACCTGACAGGCCGAGGCATGTGCAGAGACCTGGTGGCAAACACCTGTCACTGAGGAGCCAGGGCGAGGTGAGGTTCAATGAGAAACCATGCTGCTTTTCCCTGTCTCCGGAGAAAAGGCAAGTTGAGCACTGGGTGGGTGCAGGCCGCCTCGGAAGGAAAATATGGCCATGGGCTTCCATAACAATGAAAACACCAAAGCCAAAAAGCAAACGCACTGCCATTGAGTCGATGCCGGCTTACTGCAACCCTGCAGAACAGGGCAGAACTGCCCCTGTGGGTTTCCAAAGCCTCCTCTTTCTCTTGCAGGGCAATGGGTGGTTTCCAACTGCTGACCTTGCCGTTAGCGGCCCACTGAATAACCATACTTGCTACCAAAGGCTCCTTTGGTCGCTCTTTGTAATAAAATAGCTTCCTGCTTCCCCTGATCCTGGGCCCTGGTTACCCGAGTCTATTGATTACAGCAGGGAGACATGTATTTAAGTTTTGACCAGCCAGAGTGGGAATACTTTACAAAACACAGAAGGGGATCAGCGAAGAGCTGAAAATAACACACTCCACAGGTTGGGCTCAGCTATTACCCCATTCCTGTAGACTGCTCAGCCCTCTGAGGCCGAGTAGAACACGGGGAAGATTCCTAGGGAAATCCTTACGGGGGCAGGTCACCACACGGTTTCTCCTGTGGTGTTGCGAGCCTCCAACGTTTCAGTGGACAGTTGAGCGCTCAGCCACTGCGCCACCAGGTGCCTGAGGAAATTCCGTAAACTCTGGAAACGTCACACGCTGTCGTGGATTACACATTGGGCTGCTAATCGCGAGGTCAGCAAGGAAACAGAGAAAGCTTTCTTCTCCAGGACAGATTGACCACCTTGGAAACCCAAAGGCGCACTTCTCCGCTGCACTGCGGGGTCTCTCTGAGTCGGCAGGGAGCTGAGATCAGGCATCACCACGCTCCGCTCCAGCTGAACACAGTCTAAAGTAAGTGCTCCCGCCACTGCCTTCCAACTGAAATCCCAGTTTAGGAAAGGAAGATAGCAAACAATAGACATTCAACAACATCACATGCACAATGGTCAGCGTCACATTATAAAGAACTGATCGGGAAACAAGCAGGAAAACATGGTCTATAAAGAGGAAAATTAGTCTACAAATAGCCCCCCAAATAAAAGATGACGATCATGGAATCAAAACCAGTGATTCTCAAGAGGCTCAAGGGTTTAAAAGAAAGCAAACAGAATATGGGAACTGGTTATATTCACATGATAAACATACTTCAGAACAAGGACTATTACTGAGGATAACGAAGGGCATTTTCAATGGGAGATGCCATTCATGGGCCCTCCCTACAGATACCATGACCGTACGGAGAAGGGGGAGAAACGGGGAACCAACTATAATGACTGACGCATATTTTTGCCCCCTCCCCCCTGCCAGGGGACTGCACAACGGTAACGTGGGTAAAGGGCGACAGTGGGCAGTGTAAGATAAAAAAATAATAATTTATCATCTTATAAAGGAGCTGATACCAAGGGCTCAAACAGAAAGAAAACATTTTGAAATGATGGCGACCTATGCACAAAGGTACTTGATACAATTGATGTATGGAGTGTTATAAGAGCTATAAGAGCCCCCCAATAAAATGATTAAAATAACATAAAAAGAATGAAGCTGTCAAGAGACATACTGGTAAAAACAGATTTATGAGCAATGGAATTAGACGAAAAGACATCACGCTCTCAGCTTGAGGTGATCATGCTCCTGTCTACCTCCACTTGGTGCCTGTTGAGATCTGGGGCCAAGAGGTACCCTAGCAGCATCCACTGGCCGAATGCTCTGAGCTGAAGTAAGCAGATTTGCTTCGCCCTGCTCTTGGTGGCAGTTGAGATCTGGGGCCAAGGGCCACCCCAGCAGTGACCCTACTGAAGAAATGCTACAGACCACAGCCCCAGAATTACTGGTCTCCTTGCAAAGGGCTGGTCTTCTTTACCAGGCAACAACACAGCACCTGCTCAGGACTGGTAATATCTACTCTTCTGTTTAATATTGACTTGATTGTGAGATTTGAAACTGTGACTCTTACTTTGGGGGGTTTAGTGGAGCCCTGGGTTTATGTTTTAACCTTCATCCCTACATATATGTATGATTTGATTGCAGTGAATAAAATCTAAGCATTACCAAAAATAAAAGGGGGGGCATTTTATAATAATAAAAAGATGAATTCATTAAGAAGACATAAAAGTCTTGTCCTCATTGCCTAATAATAAAACTTCAAAATAAGTGCAAATACACCTTCAAGAAACAATACATCTACTCTATATGTAACAACATTAAATAAATAAACTCCCTGGCATGGGGACTCATAGCCGTCCAATAGGACGGAGTGGAACAGCCCCTGTGGGTCTCCAAGGAGCTCTGGGAGTGAAGTGGGTGCATGCCGCGCTGTTGACGGCAGCCAGAAGTTCGAACATCAGTCACCCCACAGAGTCAGTCATGGAAACGCACAGGGGCAGTTCCCCCCAACCCACCCACTAAAAGGGTCGCTATGAGTTGGCATCAAGACAGGATGCCAGTGAGTTTGGTGCTGGTAAATGTGTGGGAGTCAAAAGCCTCATCTTTCTCAGTATTTTATATATAATATATAATCACATATTATTACATATTTAATTATTAAACATTTAGTATAATTTATAAATGAGTATTAATAGTAATATTTAATTAGTTATGATTATTGATGAAAATAATTAATTGATAATATTATCTATATTATTGCTTGATTGATATTATTTATAATAATCTATAAAGTATTTAATATATATAATGCTTTAAAATTTAAAGGAAATTATCACAAAGATATTTGAAAGGTAATTGTCATGGATCAAATTGTGTCCACCTCAAATCTGTGTCCATTTAGCTGGGCCCTGAGCTCAGTGACTTGGCAGTTCTGTAATCAATAATGGGCAGTTCCGTGATGACGACTACCCCATGATATGATCAACCAAATAAGAGGATTAAGGGTGGGATGCAACACCCTTAATCCTTTCCCAGTCCAGACTCCAGGAAAGGGGAATTTCCCTGGCATGTGACCCACAATCCCTTCTATTTTATAAAAGGACAAAGAACTGAGCAGAGTTGGGTGGCAGGGGTTGGGGGACAGTGGAGATCAGGCCTACTAGCACCAAGAAAGAGGAGCAGGGAGCCGGATGTATCCTTTGGACCTGGGGGCCCTGCACTGAGAAACTCCTAGATACAGAGGAAGATTGATGCCAATATCAAGATGCCATCTTCCAAGAATGCCGGGCCTACTGACTCTGAAAGGGAACCAGGACCTTTCCCCGGAGCTGGCAAAGAGTGAAAGCCTTCCCCTAGGGAGGAGCCCTGGTGGTGTAGTGGTTCCACATTGGGCTGCAATCCAATAGATCTATAGTTCAAATCCACCAGCTGCTCTGGGGAGAAAGAATGGACTTTCAACTTCCATAGACAGGTACAGTCTCAGAAACCCACAGGGGCAGCTCTACCCTGCCCTATGGGGTGGCTGTCCATCAGCATCAGCTCAGTGATAGTGAGGAAGGAAGGAAGGAGAGCTGACACAATGATTTTGGACTTCCAGCCTTCTAGACTTGTGTTCGTGGAAGCCACCCACTTGTGGCATCTGTTACAAGGTAACCAAGACAGCCTGATACCTGGTGGGTGGCGGGGAGGGGCTGCTCCCTTTTACCCTGCTCCTGGTCAGAGGCAGGTTGGAGGGTGGGGGGCACTAACATGCCGCTTGGATGTTCCCCCTCAGGGCCTGCTTGGGGTGCATATACACCCACTCCAAGTCACTCGGGGCCAATAGCCCCTCTTGCCCCAAGGCTCTTATCTCCATATGCTGGTCCCCTCACTCTCTGGCCTCCATGCCCTCCAACCCCTTGCTCCCTCAACCCCGCCCGCACCACCACCCCCCGAGATTCACACACACACACACACACACACCCAGTTCCACACACATGGGTGCTCTTTTCCATGAGGTTGCTCGTGCCCAGCTATGAACACTTTTGAGATTGTAAAACCTGAAATTTTTCCATCACAAAAACCCACTTGGATTACAAAACGACTTCAGTGTGAATTCTTTCATCATGCAAAGCCAATAACCAAGATATTGGTGAAACTGAGGTACAGGGAGACAGACAGATATAACTACAGGACAAGGGAGAGCCGAAACAGAAATAGCTTTATTAGGGGGAGCTCCCGGATGAGGTCCTGTGACCCAGGTCAGGGAAGTCTTGTTCAGCAGCTGGGGGTGCAGGTTTTTAAAGGGGTGGTGGGGAATGTATGGCAATTAGCATATGGGGACTGGACACTTGACAATTGCTTGTCGACTCCTTGTGGCTTTCTGCAAACCCAGAACATCTGGTTTTACCAGTTATCTTATCTGGGGGCGTCTGCTGCTGCCCTTCGGAGACATGCAGGGAAGCATGTGCAGGACCCTGACCTGCTGCAGCTTAGTCCAAACATTCCAGCCTTTTTAGTGATAAAGGGGCATCAAGATGTGACCTGACTACTTCCTGTTGCTACAGGGCAATGCAGGGAGGGCTATGGACTAGAATGATCTGGACCAGCATTGGCAGCTAAGGGGCTGGAAGGATGTACCAAGAGTTAGTTAGCAGTTAGATTGGATATGTCTTTCATTCATTCTTGAAGGAACTTAAAAGGACAAGGGGCTAAATGTAACAGCAAGCAAATTATACCAGAGGTCCTACCAGGGGCATGACCCCGGACATAACAGGGTTTTCGAATAAGGAGGTGGTTGCTGCGTTGCCCCAGCGGCGACTTTTGATTTCTTCGGCCATGGTTTTTAGCCCTTTTAAATTTTGCTCAACCACTCCCAACTCATTAATATAGAAGCAACACTTTTTCCTAGAAACATGCACATACCCTCTCTGGTCGGCTATGAACAGATCCAATGCACAATGGTTCTAAAGGCTTACCTGTGCCAGGGATGTAGGCTGTCGCTGTAAGCAGGTGAGACTCCGTGGTGGAGTCTATGACTAGCTGGAGTTGTTTAAAGTTTTGTGCTTGGAGCATGCTCTGCCTTCATGCTGTATTAGAAATCTCTGCTACTGCCAGGAAGGAGGCAAAACTGAGGATTGCCAGGGCAGGTAGGAGGACAGCTATGCTTTGCCTTACTAGCCCTGATTTGTTATCACGATACCAGCACTCTGGAGCTGTTGCTGCAGGGAGGCTGGAGAGACCAGGGTGGATTAGGAATGCGGCTCTTCTGGACCTTTGGGTGGGGAGTAGTTAAGCTTGTTCAGCTGAAGCTGGTGGTGGGAGGTCTTTTACGACCCGGCGTCTATCTAGAGTTAAAGCGAGTGATGGGAGTGAGGCACAGGCCTGAATGGATAACCGTGGAATGAGATCATGGTGCCTTGGAAGAAGAGAGAAGTTGGGCTGTGTCTGCTTTAGAACTGTTTTAGGAGGGGCTGCAGGTAAAGGCAAGCGATGCAGACAAGCCGGGTTAAGGGGATGATGAAAAAGTCATAATAGAGGGGGAATGTGGGACAAAAGAGGATAGGGGTCGGGAACTACCAGGTGTACTGGGTTAACAGCTTCGTTAATGAGGAACAGGTCCTGGACCAAGCAATCAGTACCATTTGCTTTCTTACTGGTGAGATTGGAGTGTTGCAGGGAGAGTGGGTAGGAGTGATGAGGTGGTTAGAAAGGAGGCATTGTATGATGGGTTAACATCGGGAAGCAGTGAGGTCGGTCTGTAGGGCCAGTTCTTCCAGGTCAGCTGAAAGAAGGGGAAGGAGCAGAGGGGCTGTGAGACCAAAAGTAAGGCTCATAATTTACTGAGAATGTCTCTTCCCAACAGAGGGGCCAGGCACGAAGGGATTCTAAGGAAGGAATGAGTAAAGGGCTAGTACACCTGGGGCAGGTAGGCTTGCCATCAATACCCATGACTGAGATTGAGGAAGGACTGCTAGCCCTGAAATGAGGGCAGATCAGGAAAGGTAGCCTCTGTGTAAAAAGGACATTTACTCACCCAATATTTTGAGCAATACCTTAGGCTTGGCAAGGGTGATGGGGGGAGGTCCAGTCAGGGTCACCTCAGACTTTGGCCAATCCCAGCAGGGCCAACGGCAGGTCAGGAATTGGAAGGACAGTCCTGCCCTCCCCCCTCTCCCCCCAGGGGAGACGCAAAGGGCCCGTCACTTTTCCAATGACAGTCAGACTTCCAGTGTCCCCTCTGACTGCAAGCCGGGCAGGGTTTGGTTGGAGTTCTAGGCCTGGGGCACTTTTGTGACTCGTGCCCTTCTTCCTCACACTTGAAGCAGTCATTGGTCCCATACACCCTTGCCCTGCACTGCCCCTTTGGGGCCTCTGGGGATCACCAGCTGCGGGGCCACTACTAAAGCTTGGGTTTGAAAATGTACCTTCTGCTGGAACCAGGCATCACGGGCTGACTCTGCCTGCTCCTCGCGGCTGTTAAAAACTTTGAATGCCGTATTCACTAAATCTCAGATCGGGGGTTGAAGGCTTTGCGGGTTAAAGCATTAGTTAAGCGGCTTAGAGGGCAGCTGGATTCTTATCAGGCTTTTGAGTGATCTTCTTAAGTTTATTAAAATTGACTCCTATATGGGAAATGGCCTGAAGCCAAGCCAGGACACACTGAAGCATTTTATCACGGTGGGAATCTGTCTGTCCCTACCTGCTTGATTGTCAGTTTGATAACTCTAACCAGGTTTTTGTCTGAGAACCTCTTAGATCAGAGACGATTGAATGAACCTGGTCAGAGCGCTGTTGAGCACTGAGAAAAATGTGTTCCCCCTTATCTGCGGGTAGGGTAGAGGAAAGACGACCAAAATATCGTTCCAGGACAAATTACAAGCCAGAGTTAGATATTGACACTCCTTAATGTAAGTGGTGGAATCAAAGGAGCCTAAATACTTTTCAACCTGAGCTAAATCAGCGAGGGAGAAGGGAACTTGAACAGGACCACTCTCTCAGTCCCGGCCACTTTGTGGACGGACAAAGGACAAGGGGGATTCTGCGATCGCATGTGTTGCTGAGTGGTGAGGTGCGTGCAGGTTCCGGTTCCTCCAGTGAGGTGGGTGGATCAGGAGAAGAGGGCGTGGAGGGCTCCAGGTGGCCAGAAAAGGGAGAGGGGTGAGTAGGAGGGGACACAAGGTGGCTCAGGCAGGTCTGAAAAGGTAGACACCAGAGGGGGTGCAGAATCAGGAGAAGAGGAGGAATTTTTTTTAGCCAAGAGGACTTGGGAAGGGGAGAAGGAAATACAGAGAAAGGGACGGGAGCACAGAGGAAAGGCGTCCTGGACATACATAATCTCAGACTATTTGTGAGTTTACTGGCAGAAACTGTCGACATTTCAGAGGATATTAAAAACAAAGGTGCAGCAAATGACTAAGTTACTTCCCGGAGCTTTCTGACCTCTCCCTCCTGCCGGTTTCAGAGGGGCAACCACGGATTTGTATGTTGCTTCCCTATCTGGGAGAGGTCTGTCAGAGGCTATGGGTGTTGGCTCAGAGGAGGCTGAGCAGGGAGGGAGCCGGGAAGGGGAGAGAAATTGCAGGGAGTTTGAAGGGTCTGGCTCCGGGGAGGGGACGCTGTCAAGGCACAGTAGCCTCAGCCTTTGGGAGTTGATGGGGTAGCAGAGGGAAGTGAGGGTGAGAGGTACCCAGAATATGGAGGAAGTCTTCCTGGGGGCACAGACAAGGAGTCAGGGGGTTCAGAGAAAGACTGAGGGGAGTACTGTCAGGGGCCTGACTAAGAGAGTGTTTGGCTAAGAGAACTTGAGCAGTGTGACAGGTAATAGAGAGGGATGGAAGTGAAGAAAGACAAAGGCCTGAACATATGGGACTTCTGATTATTTGTGAGTCTGTTGACAAAAATTGTTGAGGTTGCAGAGAATGTTAAAAATAAAATGTGCTATTTTCTGGCTAGCGCAACTCACTGTCCAATCGGCAATGAGGCCAAACTTGGTTACAGAAAAAGACCAGACATTTAGGGCAGAGATGAGGAGCCAAACCCAATTCAGTAAAGTTGGCAGTAGGCACACCAAGGGACTGTCTTTAGGGGGTTGGGACAGTACTTCCCATTGTGTCTCAAACTGCAGGGGGTACGGACAAAGGAGAAGGGCGTCCTCTGGTACCCGTTCGCACCCGTCAGTCAGAAAGCAGTCCAGTGACCCTGAGGGCAACCTGATCAGATTTAGGGACCCAGGGGAGAGTCCTGGACTCTCCTGAACAGGAAGGTTTCCTGGCGTAGATCTGCGGCTTTCACCCGGCAGACAGGGACCTCGGATCAGGAAGAGACACAATGGAAGCCAAGGATGGGGAGGAAGGGGCCTGGCTGTATGGCTGTTAAAGATGGGAGTTTAGTTAGGCCTTTGTTCAGGGTGAGAGTTAGGAGAAGCAGAACATTTTAGAGAAAGCACTGCAGAGCCACAAATGCAGAACACACAAGCAGGAAGAAAGGGCTCAGACACACCCTCTGCTTTCCAGTCCAGGCAGAAGGTGCAGTGACTGCTTGGCCTAGTATTAATTAGGAGTCCTGTTCAGGAGGTAAACACAGAGACAAAAGGCTGGAGGCCATATGAGAGAAGACAGAGAAAAGATGGACATGAGAAACTGACCTTATCGTCGCCCCCCTTTCGGGGAAAGGCAGTTCTTTCCTGCTCCTCTTGGTACTAGGGTTTCAGAATAAACCCCTGCAGCGGCGCCATGTTCAGCTTCCTAGTGCACTTGTTTTTCAGGGCTTTCAGCTAGTTCGCGTATGAGTTTGCTGATCCTCATTGTCCAGAGCCACAAAGAAGACAAACGAGACAGAACGAACATTCACAAAGAGATACTGACCAGAAGTCGCTCATTCGGCCAGGCTCCAGAGGTTCGAGAGGAGAGGAGGGGTGGGCTACATCCTAGCTGAAGCAGAGTTGGGACTGCACGGAGCCCATGTCCAGATAAAGGTGAAACTGAGGTACAGGGAGACAGACATCACTGACAGAACAAGGGAGAGCAGAAACAGAAATAGCTTTATTAGGGGCAGCTCCCAGACGAGGTTCCGTGACCCAGGCCAACAGGTCAGGGAAGTTGCGCTCAGCAGCTGGGGGCGCGGGTTTTTAACGGGGTGGTGAGGAATGAATTGCAATTTGCATATGGGGTCTGGACACTCCGAGAATTTCTTGTCGACTCCTTGTGGCTTTCTTCAAACCGGAAACAACTAGTTTTACCAGTTATCTTATCTGGGGCCGTCTGCTGCTGACCTTTGGGGACATGCAGGGAAGCATGTGCAGGACCCTGACTTGCTTCAGCTTAGACCAAACATTCCCCCCTGGAGAAACCTCACAAAGACTCTTGACGAGATAGATTCACACAGTGGCTACGACACTGGGCCCAGCCACAACTGCAACTGTGAGGGTGATGCAGGAGCAGGTTCACTGTGAGCTGGACTGTTCCAAGGGGCTTGACGGCCCCTTGCAACACCTACAGATTGTCAGCAAATACACTCCTGTGTGGTAAAGACACCTACGTAGGGTGCTTCTGTGACAGCGGCACAGGTACCTGAGAGAACTAGCTTTCTCAAAGCATATGCATTGAGTAAGCATGCTCTCCTAGGTGACAGGAACAAGTCCAGTTTGGCCCTGGAGGCGCTCGCAAGGAGGTGGGAATACAGAACACACACACAGATTAAAAGATGCCTCGTGTTGTATGTTTTCTTACACCACTGCCTGATAGTTTTGGAATCCAAGAAATCATTAAGCTCTTGATTGGAAGTGTCATCTTTCATCTTGAGTGCTTAGCCATACAAATATACTAGTAGCTGCTTAGTCATCTTAGTTACACCCAAGAGCTTACAAGACAGTTCAACTGGACCCCACAGAGATGGGGGAGCTGGTTGAGGAAGGGGGCAAGGGTCATTTTTAACCTTACACAAGACTGGAATCCCCTCCAGTCCACATCCCACCTGGGATGAGCTACTGGGAACCACTCTGCCCATTCTGAGAAGGCCTTGTGCTGTCAGTGGGCTGTGCACTTCAGAGAATACTTTTAAAAACAGAAAAAAAGATTAGTGTTCAGGGTGATTCATACTCATTATGGTTAATTAAACCAGTAAACCCTACAAATCCCCACTTAGGATGAGAAAGGTCCCACTCCTTGGGAAAATCCTTCTAAAGCATATACTCTACACACTTACCTTTGATCTTTTGAAATGTGGTCAGGTTTCTTGAGGAAACTGCCTGAAGGTAGTGTTGGGATTAGAATGGATTAGCCTGAAAGAGCCTTTCCATAACCCAGATTCAGCTAGCAGGAAGGGTTCTTTGTTACCTTGTCTTAAAAAAAATCGAATATATGTATAAGCACCACTTTCCAAGAAAGATTAAAGTAGCTTACCAAAAATCATTCTTTATCGCTTAGCTAGCTCCAGAAAGGAAAAGCAGTTGGCCAAAATATGTCCGTTCTAGTCTTGCCTAAAAATAAGAACTGCTCGATGAAGCTTTTATTAGATTCCCCAACAGCCCCATCTTTGTGTGAAGTGGAAGCCAGAGTGAACTGAGTGGAGACAGAATCCCAACCTCACCACCTCCAACCTGTGTGGCCTCAGCTGGTCATAAAGCCTTATGGGGCCTTGTTTTCTTCATCTATAACCTAGCTCAAAGGTCACAGGTCTCCCAGGGTAAGTGAAAAAATATCTATATTGCTACAACTCCATAGAAACTGTTTTTAAATAAGAATAGCAAAGTGGGAAGTTATTCCTTCTTGACACCTCCTCCACCTAGGTCTAGACACTTCTGACGACAGTGTTCCCATCTTTAAGCCTTTCCCAAAGAGTTCTGTGCCCTTCCACTTAACACCGTGTCAGCATGGGAGTCTGGCCATCCTCCAAAGCTTCCTTTTAAATGTCCCTTGAAGTTTGCAGAACCCAAAAAAGTCCAGGCGGGGCACAATCAGAGCGGTAGCAGGGTGACATACATTTCCCAGTGACATTGTCGTAGGACGGCCCGTGTTTCTCTCAAAGAATGGGCAGGCGCAAAATTCTCCATACAACTTCCTGGACCTTTTCCTAACCAGTGTTGTTTTCCGCTTGCTTCAGAATAAGCATCATGTGGACTTCTAGAAAATCCCTGAAGGTGACCCTTCTGCAGTTGCCTAAACAGTTGTGATAACTTGCAGACCTGATCTCTCGGCCTTGAATTTAACTGGCGCAGAAGATCCCCTTAGAAGTCATCCTTTTGATTGTATTTCTTTTTGAAAGAGACTAATGCATGTGAATTACTGAAAGAACTTGTCTGCAGTTGCCCAAGGATGACACATATCCAAACATATTTGTTTGGCATAAGCCCGTGTATGCATAAGCTGGGACCCTACGAGCAGATATTTTGACCTGTTGCTGTAAGTCAATGCAGACGCACGTGGTTTCAAAATGTGGACCTTTTGGTAAATAGCCAAGTGCTTTACCCACTGCCCCGCCAGGTCCGCACACACATGCACACCCCTCCGCCACTTGTCTGGAAGTGTGTTGTCCTGAGCTTGTACTTGAGTTGCTGTGCTGCTAGAGACCATGACAAAGGCCAGCAGGGTCACCCATGATCAGAAGAAAACGAAAAACCAAGGCCCCCTATTGGGCTAGCAGCACAGGGCCTTAACCGTTCACCCCTCCCCCACCCCCAGGGGCTCTCCTTGAAGCTCCCCTAGCGTTTGCTCTAGCTTGTTTTCTTTTCCTTGTGGCTGGTCTTTGCTCTCACTTGGAAAGAGATCTTGGTCGTCACCTTGATGGATTCGGGGAGGGCACGAGCCGAACCCTCTGCACTGCGGCAAATGAAATCAAATGTTCCCTACCTGGGTGTCCTTTTTGTCCCTTAGGAGGAGCATTGAATTAAAAAGACCAACCCAGGGGACGCTCTGTCGCTAAGTGCCTGGTGTAGGTCAGGACGTGAGCTCGGAGATGAATTCAGCGCGGCTTTCACTTTGAGACAGTCCTGTCTGGGTCTTCGGAATATATCTGTCATGTGTAACCAATAGGCACATCACCTGTCCTCAAAGTACTTGTGACTGTCGGGGTGGCTAGCAGTTGTGTCTTAAAATAGATAGCGTTCCTCATTCCTCCTTCTAGTATTTCGTGGCAGGAAAGAGACAAAGAGAATTACAGGGGAGGGGGCAATAGGAATTAGTCTGTCCCTCTTCATAGGAAGCAGTCTGAGGGGCTTCAGAAAGCTTGGGAGAAACATCCATGATCTTTTCATAACTCTTTCCCACAATTTCCTCAAGCCCCCTCGTACAGACAGAAGGCCCACGCACTTGGACCATGTCATCAGGAGGAGCCAGGTCCTGGAGAAGGACACTGCTCGGAAAAGTAGAGGGTCAGTGAAGAGGCAGTCTCTGGACAAGATGGGCTAACAGGGGCTTCAAGGCTGAGCTCCTGCAGAGCGAGCATTGTGGGGATGGGCAGGGGTTCTTTCTGCGCCACGTGGGGTCCCTAAGAGTCAGAGCCCAACTGGAGGACATCTGACAACACACCTAAGTCACATCGTAAGAACAGCTGCCTGCTGTTTTTGGCTTACTCTCCTTGTGGGCATAAGAGGAAAAGGTGGGGAATAAGCCAACCTAAATTTGGTCTTTGAACTATATTGCCTGGTGACATGGGAGAGTGTTTATGAGGCCCCATAACCTCCTTTTCCCTAGCCAGGGCCTTGTCTGCCTAGAAAAGCACACTTTCATAGGAACCGTTGATTAAAACTCATACTACATTGAAAATGATTGCTTCAGTTTGGGGTGCTCTTTCTTTAAGCACCTGGGAGGGCCATGCAATTTGCTGTGTTCTCACAAAACAACAGCCGGTACTTGCCCAATCACATGGTCCACCACACCCCTTTGTAACTGTGAGTTGAACACATTTCTAAACTATCTTTCTTTCACCCAGAGGCCAGACGTACCAACTCTTCTTAACTGTCTTCCCAACACGGCTCATCCATGGGGAATGCATGATCCTCCAACCCCAGGAAAGGGGCTTCATCTTCTCCAATTTGAAATAAGCAAGCAAGCTCAGAGAGATGAATATTGGTTGGAACCACACCTGAGGCCCGTTCCTCTTTCTTTGAAGTCTGTGTTGTTTTCCTCTGAATTTCTTCTTTATCAGCTGTTACTTGGATGAATGATTACTAATGATTTCAACCCAATCCACCTGGATGAGAAAAGGCAACACCCAAAATAAAAATCAGTGGAAGGGAAAAGTGCACTAGTGACAAGATGCTAGATGCTTAGAGTTCATAAGGAAAAGGCGGAGCTCTCGAAACATTTCCACTAATTTGCTGTGTGGTACTGCTTTAATGCTTCACCCTATGGCGTTCATATTAAATGGGCTTTCTTTCCCCCTGCTCTCATCATTTTTTGCTGCCCTTTTTCTTGCCAAGCATTGCCTGCCCCTTCACCCGGGTTAGTTGTATCTACCTGGTAGCCAGTAATTTACCCTACCTTCTCCATATACCCCCTAAGGAGCCCTGATAGCATAGTGGCTTACACATTGGGCTGTTGACAAGGTTAGCAGTTCAAAACCACCAGCTGCTCCACTGGAGAAAGATGAGGCTGTTCTACTCCAGTAAAGATGTGTGGTCTCAAAAACCCACCAAGGAGGTTCTGTCCTGTCGTATAGGGTCACTGGGAGTCAGAACTGACTCGATGGCAATGCATTTTGAGTCTCCTTCAACCCCTAGTACTCCGTCACTGGGAAAACCTCTCCTCGAGGGTTTACATTAGTGGCTGCACACAATATTTGGCCTTTTGCGATTGATTCATTTCACTCACCATGTTCTCCAGGTTCCTTCATGTTCTTGCGTTTAACAAACGCGTCGTGAGTCTTTAACGTCGTGTAGGATTTCACCGTGGGTCCATACCAGGTTCATGTCTCCATTTGTCCATTGAGGGGCACTTAGGTCATCCCGTCCTTGTGCTCGCGTGAACAGTGCGGAGTATGTGTGCACGTGGCCATACAGTCGTGTCGTGGCACAAAGGACATGTGCTGAGTAGAGGGTCCGCGGCACCACATGGTTTTTCTCACGTAAACTCTCTAAGGGAGCGTCACACTGCTTTCCACAGAGGTGGCACCGTTTTACAGGCCACCAGCCATGTCTGCAGGGTCCATTCTCTCCACCCCCGCCAGCATTTGTTACCTTCTGATTTTTTTAAAAAAACAACTTTTCAATTAATGCTGGACTCAAATGATATTTTATTATTGTTTTGATTTGCATTCAATGACCTCCTGCATTTCCTCAAGTTGTCGGTTGCCCGTATATCTCGTTTGGTGCATGTCCTCTGCTCATTTAAGCATTTGATTATTTGTCTTTTTCTTGCTGAAGTATTGAAGTTTTCTGTACATTTTAGAAATGAGTCCCTTGTTTGGTGAGTCGTTGCCAATTTTCATATTCTCCACCTGACGGTTCTCAACTCTTTTAGTGAAATCTTTCGATGTGCATATGCATCTAATTTTAGGAGGTCCCAATCATCTAGTTTGTCTTTTGCTGTTCATGTCTTTTCAGTTATGCGTGATAGCTTATGTCATGATCCTATTTTTTCACTGATCTTTATAATTCTAGCCTTTAGGTGTTTGATCCGTCATGTTTCTATTTGTAGTGTGAGACACACACCCTATTCCACTTTTCTGCACATGGATATTCAACGTTGGCAGAACAGTTTGTTAAAGAGACTACCTCTTTCCTTAATGAGTGTTGGTCCCTTGTCAACCACGAGCTGTTCATAGGTAATGGATTTACTCCTGGTTCTTGATCCTTTTCTGTTGGTCTATGTGTCTTTCATTGTTAAAGTACCAGGCTGTTTTGACTACTGTGACTATGCAATTGATTTTGAGATCAGGAAATGGGAGGTTTCCTACTTGTTCTTTTTCAGTAGTGCTTCGCTTGTCCAAGAGGTGCCCTGGTGGTGTCGAGGTTACTCATTGAACTGTAATCCACAAAGTCAGCAGTTCAAAACCACTCGCCAGGACTTTCTACTTGTGTAAATAGTTACAGACTCAGAAACTCACAGGGGACAGGTCTACCCCGTCCTATAGGATCACTATGAGTTGGCATGGACTCATAGCAGTGTTTGGTCTGGTTTAGATTTTGCTAATCCAAGGCCTCCTTCCTGTCCATGTCGTTTTAGTGATTAACTTTTCCGTATCTTCAAAGAATGGTGCTAGAATCTAAATCAGGATTGCATTCTATCTGTAGATCACTTTGTGTAGCACTGGCATTTTACAGTTAAATCTTCCCATCCATGAGCATGATATAATCTTCCATTTACGTAGGCCTCTTTTGGTTTCTTGTGGCAATAATCTGTAGTTTTCTTTTGCAGAGGGCTTTTGCTTCTCTGATGATATTTATTCCTCCACATTTCATGGTTTGTGTGGGTGTTGTAAATGGTGTTATTTTCCTGAATTCCTTTTCAGAGTTTTCTTTGTTAATGTAGGAGAATCCAACTGATTTTTGGTAGGTTGATCTTTGCTGGATCTTTCATTTAGTATATATATATATATATATACATATGTATAAATATGAGTCTTTGGGATTTTCGATGTGTTAGGTCATATCATCTGCAAATAGAGATCGTTTTACTTCTTCGTTGCCAATTTTGGATGCACTTATTTCCCCTTTCTTGCCTTAAAGCTGTGGCTAAGGCTTCCAGTGAGGTGTTGAATGAGAGTGGTAATAAAGAGCATGTTGCCTGGCTCCTGTTTTCAAGGGGAATACTCTGTTTCTCTGTTAGGACTAATGTTGACCATTGCCTTTGAATATGCGCTTTTTCGTGTTAGGAATTTCCCTTCTATTCCTATCTGGTTGAGCATTTGTACAATGAAAGTGTGTTGTATTGTGTCAAATACCTTTTCTGCATCAATACACATGAACTCACGGTGTCCTTTCCTTTGTTTTATTATGTGTTGTGTGATGTTGACTGCTTTTCTAATGTTGAGTCATCTTCGCCTAGCTGGTATGACTCCCACTTGGTCATGATATAGTATTTTTACAATATGTTCTTGGGTTCTGGTGGCTACAATGGTATCACTCATTTTGTATCTATATGCAAGAGATAGTTGGTGTCTAACTTTATTTTTTTCAGTGATGTCTTTGCCTGGTTTGGGTATCAATTCATGAAATGAATTTAGGAGTCTTATATCTTTCGCCATACTCCAGAGTAGCTCGGGCATCCTTGGTGTCAGCTTTCCTCTGGTTATTTGGTAGACTTTGCCAGAACAGTCTTCTGGGCCTGGAATTTTATTGTTGGTGGGACTTTTTAATGACTTGATCGATTTCTTCCTGTGTTATGGGTATGTTCAGATTGTCTTCTTCAGTCCATGTTAGTTTATGTGGACAGGCTGCTTCCAGAAATGTGTCCATTGTTCCTAGGTTTCCCTATTTGTTGGAGTAGGTTCTTTACAGCACTTCATTCTTATCCTCTGTCTCGCTGGTTCTGGTGTGACCTTGCCCAATTGATTTCTTATCTGTATTATAGGCATCTTCGCCTTTTCTTTTGTTAGATTTGCTAGTGGTTTGTTGATTTTATTAATCTTTTCAAAGAACCAAGGTCTAGTCATATGTTTTTCCTGTTAGTTTTATTTCGTCTCTAATCTTTACTATTTCTTTTCATCTGGTGACTGTAGGCTTATTTTGCTGCTCTTTCTAACTGTTGTAAATGTTGGCTTCAGATATTGATTAGTACTGAGGGAGTGCCCAGTCTTAGGCAGAGAAGGTGTTTAGGGCCAGGGTTCCTGAACTGGAAGTTCTTCTGGGTACAGAGGCCAGCTGGGGGCAGGGAGGTTTATTATGGAAGGAGTTCTTGCCTGCCCAGGAGTAGCTGAGGGTAGACCACCCATCTGGCACTGTGCATTCTGTTGGGCTGATGAAGTAGAGTTCACGTGCACACACATGCAGAGGGGCACACACCCAGCACCTGACCCAGGAAGCAGAGCAGAGGCTGTGTGTGGGAGGGAGTAGGGAGTGTCACAGGCCACTGGGAGCTGGAGTGTCTGAGGAACAAAGGAAGATAGATTGTAACTTCTCGTCACTAGCCACTGGTGTTCACGCTTATGCTGTCCTGGGAAAACGGAGTGGATTATCAGTTTGCTGTCCCGAACAAACACTGCTTGCAAAAGTTCCTAATGGCCCCACACTGTCAGACCGGCTGACAACACACTCGTCTGTCTCCTCTCTTGCTACTTTGGTTCACCTTTCTCTCCTGGTCAGTCCGCAGTCCGCTTCTATCCCTTCCTATGAACTGCAAGGTCCTAGTGTTACACTCTGCCTCTGTTTCATGGGTTTCTCGTGTCTTTTATTATTATTTTTGTAGTGGTGTAGGTAGTGAGTCTGCTCGGCCTGCCTTCCTGCCAGAAATTTCCATAGGAAATGATCTGACTGTAAATCTGCATGAGCTAACTTAGTCATTGTGTATGCGTGCTTTTCGGGTAGTAATTCTTAAAATGTGCGAGGACTCGGCGGTCCCTAATCAGTGCAAGTGAATGGGGAAAGAGCGAATTAGGAAGGGCTGTGGCTCATGGTATCCACATGACTTGTTCCTTCACATCCTGCTCAGCTTTTACTTAACTGTATCCCTCCCCTGGAAGCTTCCCTGGCAGCCCCACTAAACCATGACTTCAGAGTTTCCATCTCTGTTTTGTTCTCTTTGACCCTTACACTCATCTAATAGATAATTCAATGTGCTGCTGATACTTACTTCGTTTTGCTTGTGTGTCCTCCCCATGAGAATGTTAAGTTCAATGGCGGCAGGAATCTTCATCTGTTTCATTCTCTGTTATTTCCTCAGTGCTGGAGACAGTAGGTACTCAGTCCACACCTGTCGAATACACTATGTTCACCACACTAACTATCAATCATAATTGGAAGGGCATTCCTAAACTAACGGCAACTGATAAATAATCATGATAAGCAAGGGGAAGAGCCCTTCCTAGACGGTGAAAAAAACCTCTTGGATTTGATTTCTCTTATGAGCTTGACTTTGTGCTCACCATCTGTGAACCAAAAGCAACCTAAGAATGGGAGCGGTTGCTTTCTCCACACACACAGAAACTCTCTCCGTGCCTGCTGGGCCACACGCGCCCCTGTGCTGCTGGTCCTCCCTGGCCCTGCTCAGCTGCTGAAGGCTGCCTTAGAAAATTTCCCCTGAAAAAGTTAAAATAATAAATGATAAATATTTAAAGGTTTGCAATTTATTATTTTATCATCGCAACTTGTTATTTTAGCTGTGCTATCCAGATTATTTTATGAAGATTTTGGATTATTGGATTTTTTCCTGCACAGTTGGCATGTTCCCAGGCCTGGATAAAACCCCAAACCCAAACCACTACAATGCACTAGATTCCAGCTCACAGCGACTCTGTAGGCAGAGCAGATTGCTCCACAAGTTTCGGAAACGAAGTCTTTTCAAAGCCTCAATGTTCTCCTGCAGAGCAGCTGGTGTTTGAGCCACTGTCCTTCCGGTTATCCGTCTAATCTTAACCCACTGTGCCACCCGAGTTCCTCCCACCTGGAAATAACACGAACTTGCCCACTGCCATCAAATCGGTTTGAGTCATAGTGGCTTTATACAGCATTTCTGAGACTGTACATCTTTGCGGGAGCATATTTTTTCCTTAGAGCAGCTGGTGGGTTTGAACCTCTGATCTTGTGGTTAGCCGCCCAACCTCTAGCCCACAGAATGCCAAGACTCCTGGTCTGGAAGACGCAAAGCAAACTAACTGCCACTGTGTCCCTTCTGACTCATGGTGGCCCTATGTAACTTTTCCCAGGATGTGCAGCTTTAAGGAGCAGACAGCCTCTTCTCCCCAAGGAGCAACTGGTGGGTTTGAACCACTGACCTGGCAGTTAGCAGGCCACTGTTTACCCGACACCACCGTCAGGACTCCTTGGACGCACCAAAGGTCTGTGTCTGAAGCTGACTGCTCTTGAACTCATCTTGAATGACACCTATAACATTAGGAAGATGGACTAAATAGATGTTTAAGTTAATGTCATTACCAAATGAAGTCCACACACTTCTATGAATTCGAGGTCCCTGGATGAAGCGCATGGTTTGTGTTCAACCGAGAACCCAAAGTTTGTCAGCATCCACATCCCCTGATGTCTAACAAGCTGTGGTTAGAATGCACCCCGTGGATCCAGGGACAAAAAGCCCGAGGTTCTGCCTTGCAATGATTCTCACTACCAATGAGTCGATCCCAAGCCTGCAACGCTTTACCAGAAGAAAAAGCCTTGCCTTTTCCTCCCAGGGAGCTGCTGGTGGTTTCAAACTGCTGACCTTTTGGTCGGCAGCCCAGTGCATAGGCCTCTCTGCCCAAGACAAAGGAGGGAAATGAGAGGCGCTTTTCTCGTGGCGAGGAACACCGTTTCAATTCAATGGCAGCAAGTTTGGATTTTGTTGCTGCATTGAGCACAGTGCAGAAAAACAAAATCGAACACAATCTTGCCATTATTTACTAGAAAGCCGAACCCATGAATTATACAGGGTGGGGCCTGCAGGGTACACCCAAAGTCTAAAAACTAGAAAGTTCCCCTTCTTCCATTTTCCATGAAATCAGGACAGTGGGGCAGACCAGGGCCTGAAGCTGTCCAAAGAGGCCTCAAAGGGCAGCTGTTTCAGGGAGCCCATTGGGAAGAGTCGACGTGACCAAGAATAGCAAGTGCATGAGCTGCTGCCTGCCGACAGCAATGCGGTGCTGCTATTTGGAGCAGAGAGAAGCCCTTCATGCAAAGAACGCTTTCAGGCCAGCACTTCTTTTCTCCTGAGAGAAGCCTGTGTTGCTGTGTTTTTCCACTCAATCCAAAAATCATGCTCCTCACTGGGAGGGGGTGACTCTGAAGGAGATAGCGCGCATTGACTCGACATGACGAAGGTTGGGCTGTTGAGATTCAGGAGCCATCAAAACCTGGGGTACGTTACACCTCCTGACCAAGAGTTTGGGGTCAGACATGCCTCACCCAGGCCTGATCTTCCCACCTCCCTGCAGAACACACATTTGCACACCTATCCACACAGGTGTGCGCACATACACATAAACAACGGCTCTCTCAGGCTCTGGGAGGGATTGTTCTAGATAGTCGTCTGAAGCACAGAAAGCAGCTCATCATGGAGATAGGGGTGCGGTTACACCACTGTTTCTGCTGATCATAGAGGCTTGACCCTGGAGACCCCAGGAGAAACTAAGCTGGGGTATGGCACATATACTCACTGGGAAGCCCGGGGGCCCCAGGAAACCTGCACACCTGTGCTGTCCATTAGAATTCCACTCGCAGTTGGGAGAGAGAAGTGCAGACCGGGAAGGTAGTGCGGAGGCTGGGTTCGGCTCGAGCCTGCGGTAGGGAGCACAAAGCCAGCCCGGCTTACGTGTACGTGCCTGAGTGTGCCTGTGGTGCCCAGGAGCTTAGATCGGGGCTATTTTTGAACGTCTTAGCACAAAAGAAGAATAAATAACCCCTGCTTCACTGCGAGCTGCTTCGAGGCCAGCGATATAAATCTGCGGATGACTTTCTAATCCGCAGCGCCCACAGGACGCCCTGCTTTCCCTTCGCATTTGTCACCCAGCAAAAAGCAGCCGCCTGGGCGGCTGAAGCACGTTCCCGCCTTCTTTCACGGGACAAGCGTCGAGTCGTTTCTCTCTAAATTGGATTAGCCGGTGTGTTTCCATTTCTGTCACTTGTCTCCAGAAAATGCCTCCTGTCCCTTTGTACCATCAGGAACCGTCCTTAATATTGGCATGGTGTTTTTGCCCAAGAATTTTCCACTCCCAGAGACGCCTGGACCCTTCAGGAGTGAGCAGATGCTCTGAGCCCCTGCCGACTTCTCCGGCTCCGCAGCTTTCAGTCTTCTCTTTACTCATCTTCTTCCAGGTGAGAAGCATCGTTCTCCTGTCCTTCGCTGTCTACGAACAATGTGTTCGGATTCCACGCAGGGACCAATGAGTGGCATGTAGCAAGCGTCATGCGGGGCACTTAGGGAGAAGTCGCCGCCCCAGGGAGCTCAGTGCACAGTCCACAGCAGAAAGCATCCCTGGTGATCTGCTTGTCACAGGAAGAGGCCGAGTAGACTTCGCACCCCGGCACCCAGCAGTCAGTGGAGGCTTGTCTGTAGTTCTGATGCTCAACAGGTTTCGTGGAGCGCTCAGACGAAGACAGGTGAGGGAGAAGGTACCACTCCTGTGGCCCGCCTGCCGGAGACGCTGCATCACCAGGTTCCCGTCTTCGCCAAGGCCCCGCAGTGGCTGTCCCTCCATGTCTTGCAGATCTGAGACCTCGCTGGGGACACAGTGATCAGATAGCAAGCTCTCTGCCGAGAGAAAGACTTGCTGGAGCAGAGACCGGAAGTCTCCAGAGACTCATCCACCAGCCAGCCACACACCTTCTCCATGATTCCAATAGCCTGTTCCCACATCCTTCTTCTAAACAGAAGGCAAAGCCTCTCTCTCTAACTAGGAGCCCTGGTGGCACCGTTGGATCAAGCTTGGACTGCCCACTGCAAGGTCGGGGGTTCAAACCCACCAGCTTGGCCTGCAGAGAAAGATGAGGCTGCCTGCCTTTGTAAGGACTGACAGCCTCAGAAACCTTACTTAGGGTTGCTATGAGTCAGACCAATCTGGTGGCTGTGGGGTAATGGTCTCCCCCTAAATGCAGCCCCTGCTATTTATGTGTACCTCCAGCTACTTAGGAGATTTTGCCAATAGGAGTGAGGGGCTGCACGTGGCACATCAGACACCTTGAAAACGCCTTGATCTGCTGGCGCCGCCACTGGGAGACTGGAGGTCCTTGTCCTTTTTAATATGACATCCTTGGATTAGAGACCCCCAGGAGGCAGGAATGCTCAGCAGGTGGCTGGCAAGTGGCTCCCCAAGAAAAGCCAGAGGAGATGTGGTCATTCAGGCCTCTTGAATGGACATGGAGGTCAGGTCTCATGAATCAGGTTCATCTAACTCTGTTCATATTTGTGCTTTCCTGGAAACTTGCCCCTCCTCCTCTCCCTTCCCCAGGGGCTGCCAGCCCTGAGCACGAGCTTGGGCCAGGGCCCCAAACAACTCGATGCTGCTCTGGAAGATAACGATCACAGCCCAGGCCATGTCCCTTGCTCACTGACTTCAGGAGTCTCTGCAAATCCGAGGGCCTCGATGGCTGCAATGGTTCCATAGGAGCAGTGAGGTGTCCCTCCAATTCATCCGATGCTGACATTTTCTTTTCTCAAACCTGGGGGTTTGAGAAAAGAGAATGCTTCAGTCGGACAACTGCCATATACAGGCAGAGTGTGGATGGGGACAATGTGTGGTCGTTATATCATCTGGTGTCAATTTGAGACGTACGAGTGAAGGGGTGGAGTTTAGCCTGTCAATCAGTTCCCATCTTGACCTCCTTTGGAGGAGTAACGGAAATAAAGAGCTCATTGGAGGTGGGTCACAGGAGACGTTGCAGCTGACAAGACAAATGGAGCTAGATTAGTGCCCTGAGCTGGAGAAGCCACATGGAGACTTCTGCCAGCTCTGAGATGCTTACAACGCCACTGGATCCACAAGACTTCCTACCCACTGACCTGTGATCTTCCTGAATTCAGCATCACTGCAGGTCTTCTGTGAGTCTGCATAGGAATTTAGAGATTGGTATCAGACCTATGGGCTAATATTGGACTAATGAACTTGATCTGGACAGGGCTGGGATGTTTCCTCAATATTTAATTGCTCTTGTATATAAAGCTTTCTTATACACGAGTGTCTATGAATTTTTCTCTAGTCTACCCAGATTAACACACAATTTTACACAGACACTTCTTATTTTATAAGTGACTGCACAAAGGACAAATATTTCTTCACCAAACCAAACATATTTCAACAGCTGGGGGCATTCACAAGGAGAGCTGCAGGCCCACTGGTTTGGCGTAAACATTCGGCTGCCAACCAAAAGGTTGGTGGTTTGAAACCCACTAGCCGCTCCACCAGAGAAAAGACATGGGTGTGTTAGTCTGGGTAAACTAGGGAAATAAATCCATAGAAACTCATATATCTATATATAAGAGAGAGTTTTATATAAAGGGTAAGTGTATAGTCAGAAAGCATCCCAACCCAGTGCTGTCCAAGCCCCTAAGTCCAACATTAGCTCATATGTCCAGCACCAATCTATAAAATCCTCCTCAATCTCACAAAGCACACATAATGATGTCGACTGCAGGAGGAAAGCCAAGTTAGTGAACATGTAAGCATCTCAGCACTGGCAGGGGTCTCCACCCGGCTGCTCCAGCACCCAGGGCTGCATTGGGGTAGGTCCATGTGGCTTCTCCTCAGGCATGTCTCACAGGAAGTGAGCCCTGCCAGCTGAAGCAGGGAACTGGCTAAAGAAGCTGCACCCTGGTCTGACCATCAGAAAGCAAGAGCCCTGAGAACTAGAAAGGTGAGGCTGCCGAGCCATTTATCTCTCCGCCTTCAAGTAACCCCACATGTGTTTATCAGCCAGGATGGCACAATAAACTTGAACTATCTCGATGACAATCTGCTTCCACAAATACAACCTCGGAAACTCCCTGGAGTAGCTCCGCTCTGCCTCCATGGGGTCACAATGAGCAGGAGTCTGCTCCATGGCACACAACAACCAGGACACGGCGGTTTCCCCAGGATCCCAGAGTGGTTGCAACAGGTGTACTGGCCCCTGAGGAGTTAAGGCTATAGGTAGGCAATGCGAGAATTCTCACTTCTGGGTCAGTGTACCCCAGAGCAACCACCACCCGCCCGTCAGCAGAAGTGTGTGGGCTGCTATGACACTGAACAGGTTTCAGCAGAGCTTGCCGACTAACACGGACTAGAAAGAAACGGGGAGGAAACAGCTGGTGGTTCCAATAGAGCTGCCACACGTTGGAGCTGACCCCCCGGCAGCCGCCACACGGAAATAGTCACGGGGCCCTGCTCAGAGAACGGAGCAGACCGAGTGATGTTGTACCGCACCAGGCTACTTGGTGACATGGATCGAGGAGGGACATCAGAAATGTTGCCATTAGTGTTGCTCTGGTGGCCTGCTCAAACAGAAGTTGATGTTCTCACAGTTCAGGAGGCTGAAGTCTGGATTTAGCGTGCTGGCTTTACGGGAAGGCTCTGTCTCTGTTGGTTCTGGAAGGACGTTCTTTCTTCTCTTCCGAGCTGCTGCTCAGGACTACTCTGTCAGGCTCGGCGTGGAGTTTTTCCATCTCTGCTTCTCTTCATGCTTGTTTCACCTGCTTTTGTATCTCAAAAGGGATTGCGTCTATTCCCAACACGTCACTAGGGACAATGTCTTGCAGGAATACCCTGGATGCAGTCTCCCTCTTCCTCCCCTATCAACACCACCAGGTTCCCCAGACTGGGACTGTTCATGGGAGGAGAAAGCCCACATCTTTCACCCAGAGCATGACTGGTGGATTCAAACTGCTGACCTTGTGTTCGACACACACCCTGAGACACCAACGGAGCTCCTGTTTTGTCTGAGGTGGTCGATTATTCTAAAGCAGATATGCAGTTCTAGACCTGAAGGGTAAAGGGCCTGGTCTTAGAGGTTACATTGTTTCTGTCCGTGAATTTGAGTTTTGTTCCATATGTTTCCCCAATCCACCCAGGAGCCCTTCCAGTCCCGTGGCCAAGGAGCGGTCTTCTACACTTCTTGGCATTGACCAGTAAGTGCTTCTAGTGCTTCATCAGCTTGTTGAACCATTTCAATGGTGTCCCATCGATTCCTGGAGCCTGGCTTTTGGCTACTGCAGTCAGTGTAGCTTGAACATCCTCCTCTTGCTCACATACGTCACATGACAACACTGTCACAGCCTGCAGGCCTGGCGAGTGGGAGAGGGTGCTGGAGGGTGGGTCCCTTGGCTCAGAAGGCACTTGAAACGTAACTGATGAGGAGCTGCTTCCTCAAAGGAGTGTCCATCCCGGTGCCTGAATGGAGTGAAGTCTGCTGGTCCCGGACCCCATTCCCAATCTTCTGTAGCGTCAGATGCCTCTGCCACCCGAGGGTGCTGCCTGCCCTCGGCCACCTAGCTGATCCTCCAGATCCGGTGTCTCCTCTTCCCCTCCAACCAGGCTGCCTGCTGAAACGCCCCCCCCCCTCCACCACCCAGGTTGCCCTCCTCAGAGCCCCGTTGAGCCCTGCTCTTCATCCAACACTATCTGTACTTTGATTGCAACATCTAATGCTTGTAGATAAATAAAGACTGTTATTCAAACTTTTTGAGGTCCCTCGTGTGTATATGCATGTATGTATGTCTGTGTAACTAAGACAGAATAGAGATAGATGATATAGAGTTATATATCACGTTTGGCAAATACATTCTCTCTTGGTTTCCTTCTTTGTAAAATAGGGAAATAATGATATCATATATATCTATACATATACTTTTTTCCTCCAGTCTGGCAGAGGGCGTGGGCAGGCTGTCGTCTGTGGTGAGGTAAGTCAGATGTATGCTCCTCTTCAGACGCCAGTAGCTGCGGGCCGACGACGCAGCGAGGTGGGGCAGGATGCAGGCAGCGCGGCAGCATCAAGATCCAAGGTCGGAGCAAACATAGTAGAGCTCTGATGGCTGCAGCCACCCCTGGAGGCCAGCGGGGCCCCAGCAAGGGGAAGGTGAAGCTTTGTCACAAGGTTATGAGATGGATCAAACATGTTAAGGAAGATTGGGAAGACCTCAAATAAGAGCCCAGAGAGGGAAGTCTATTAGCCTTGACAGATGAAGAAACTGGCTGAAGACCAGGCAGTTCCCGTGAGTGTGACAGTGACTCAAGTTGGAGTCTCATGGGCGCCAGCACTTTCCATTTTAAGTGAACATCTTGGCCTCAGCTAGATGGGTACCAGATGCATTGCACAAAGATCAGTTGCTCCAAGAGCTGGCCGTTACATCAGTCTTTGAAGCAAGATTGAAGTTCATGAAGATGTTATGGAATGAGTGACACCCTACCAATACCATCTAGAGAGCAAAATCCAATCACAACAGTCACTTTTAAGTCAGATTTGCTGGGCTAGTTATATTCAAAGCAAAGAGGTCACCTCAAACGGTTATGACAATTGGGGAGGTTGACATTTCTGGAAGGATATAGGACAATCATGGGGACTTACTAGGAAGTAGTTATAAGAAAACTGAACATTGCATTGGGGCCAAGAAAGTTACACGGATGCTTTTCCCGTTATGACAATACGAGGGGGTAGCCGCCCCCCCACCCCCACCTCCCAGCAGAACTTTCATAGTGCACATTTTCCCTGCTGGGTAAGCAGAAAACTCGCTCTGAGTTAGTGCACCCAGCGGTGTCACCTAGGAAGGTTCTCTCTGGTCACAATGAATTTTTTAATAACAGCCGTTTTCATGTGAACATCGTTTTGGGGATGGCCAACTTAAGAGAATAGTGTGCGACCATGAAATTTTGTTTCCTGCTCAGGAAAAATGCCACAAAAACTGTTGTGATGTTGAACACAGCTTACATGACAGGGGTATGAGGAAAAACTCAAGTGTACAAGTAGTTTTCTCATTTCAAAAAAAGTGAAATGTTGATTGACAACCAACCCCATTCTGGACGTCCATCAACTTCCCAAATGTACAAAAATGTTGCCAAAAGGCATGCACTTTGTGTTCAAAGACTGACAGTAGACCATTGAAGAGATGGGGAAGTTAGCTGGACTATATGGAGCTCCGTTTAGTGAATCTCCACTGAAGATTTGGGAATGAAAAGGGTCGCTGATAAATTTGTGCCTTGGGTTCTGAATGACCATGAAAAAGAGCTTCAAGTGGAAACATACTGTGCCTTGAAAGAACAACTCCAAAGTGATCCACGCCTTTTTCCCCAAGGTCATTACTGGTGACGACACATGGTGCTATTCTCATGACTTCAAAAGCAAACATCAAACAAGACAGTGGAAGATGCCACTGTCACCTCACCCCCAAAAAGTTCATCAAGTAAAATCAAAAATTAAAACAATGTTCATTTGTTTGTTTGATGTGAGGGGGATAGTGCATTTGGAATTCATTCCACCAGGTCAGAAGCTTAAACGGCTTTGCATCGGGGTGTCATGAGTCAGAGCCGATTCAATGGTAACTAACAGCCATCCCCCAATTCCAGTTTCTGGATTTGTCCTTTTTTTTTTTTGATCCATCAGTATGGACCAGGACTCCTGAATAAGGACAAGGCATTATCAGAAAGAAAAAAAAAATCTTACCATAGTGAATGAAGGGGGAAGTGCAGAGTGGAGACCCAAGGCCCATTTGTCGGCCACTGGAGATCCCCTTACAGAGGAGTCTAGGGGAGGAGATGAGTCAGTCAGGGTGCGATGTAGCAGCGATGAAGAATACAGCTTTCCTCCAGTTCCTAAATGTTTCCCCCCAACTATCTTGATCCGAATTTTACCTTGCAAGTCTGGATAGAGCAGAGGATGTACACTGGTGCAGATAGGAGCTGGAGACACAGGGAATCCAGGGCAGATGATACCTTCAGGACCAGGGGTGTGAGTGGCAATACTGGGAGGGTAGAGGGTGAGTGGGTTGGAAAGAGGGAACCGATTACAAGGATCTACATGTGACCTCCTCCCTGGGAGACGGACAACAGAAAAGGGGGTGAAGGGAGACGTGGGACAGGGAAAGATATGACAAATAATAAATTATAAATTATCAAGGGCTCATGAGGGAGTGGGGAGCAGGGAGAGAGGGGGAAAAAAGAGGACCTGATGCCAAGGGCTTAAGTGGAGAGCAAATGCTTTGAAAATGATGAGGGCAAAGAATGTACAGATGTGCTTTACACAACTGATATATGTATGCATTGTGTGTGAAAAGAGTTGTATGAGTCCCTAATGAAATGTTTAAAAATAAAATTAAATTTTAAAATATTTTTTTTAATTTTTAAAACTGTTAAGATAATTTTTTTAAAAACTACCTCCAAAAAAATAAAAAAAAAAGGTGTCTAATCAGCTGCCTGGAGGTCGGGTCCAGGGAGGAACAGGGACAGTGGGTATAGTCTGGACCCCTGTGTTCTTTCACCAAGAAACCGTTGTATCTACCAGTGACCACTGTCCTGGAAAAGGGACCCTGGAAAACCCACCAGCTTCCCCAGGGACACTCTCACCTGGGCTGGCCCTTGCTCCACCAAGGTACACAACCTCACGGTGAATGGATAGCTGCCCAAGAATCAGGCCTGCGGCAGAAGCAACCAGGAAGAGTGTCCCCTTTGGGGCCGGCAGAAAATACCCACCTTCTTCCCCTCCCCTGCCCTTGCTCTTAGGTACCGTCGCAATGGTTCTGGCTCCTGGTGACCCTTCAGACAACAGAACCAAACGCTGCCTGGGCTTGCGCCATCCTCACAGTTGACCTGAGGTGGGAGCCACTATGTTAATCCATTTTGTCGAGGGCCGCCCTCTGTTTTGCTGCCCCCGACTTTGCCGAGTACGCTGTCCTCTAGGGCCTGGTCTCTCCAGGCAATGTGTCCAAAGTATGGCAGATGCCATACTCCGGCCTTCCCGTGTGAAATGTCTAACTTCCACCCGCATGAGGCAATGGAAATATCCTGGCTCGGGTCAGGCACACCTTAGCCCTCAAAGTCACATCCTTGCTGTTCAACACTTTAAAGAGGCCTTGTGCAGCAGACTGACCCAGCGTGGTGTGTCACTTGATCCCTTGGCTGCTGCTTCGATGATCATTGATTGTGGATCCAAGTAAGTAAAATCCTTGACAACTTCAGCCTTTTCTCCTTTGATCCTGATGTCACCCACTGATGTAGTTGGGAGGGTTTAGGTTTTCTTGACCTTGAGCTGTGATCCACACGGAAGGCCGTAACCCTTGACCTTCGTGAGCAGTCTTTCACGTGCTCGTTTTCAGCAAGGTTGTGTCATGTGCACATTGCAGGTTGTTACTAGATCTTCCTCCCATCCGAGTATCTCCTCCTTCTTTATGTAGTCCAGCTTCTCCGATCATTTGCTCAGCATACAGACTGAGTAAGTCAGAGGAGACTCAAGGTTTTTCTTAATCATAGAGTACCTAAGGCAAATGGAAGACTGGAGTCAAAGAACTGAATAGAAAATTTCACTAGGCACCCCAAGAATATAAAATCTCACAGAGATTTGTACAGAGATCTAAAGTTAGAAAACCAAACAGAAAGAACACACTCGGCATCTCTTAAAATGAAAGAACCAAAGAAAAAAAATTCAAGCCTAAGTTACAATATTGAAAAATTCTATGGGCAAAATACTGAATGATTCAGGAAGCATCGAAAGAATAGAGGCTCTGTACCAAAAAGAACTATCAACTGGCCACCATTTCAGGAAGTGGCATAAGCGAGACCCAATGGTGCTGAAGACGTTTAAACTGCTCTGAGCATTAACCAAAAACACGGCTCCAGGAAATGACGGAGCACCTATGGACGTGTTTCAACAAGCCGTTCAAGCACTGGAGACACTCACCTGTCTGTGCCAGGAAATTTAGAAGACAGCTACTCGCCAATGGATGGGAAGACATATTTGCACCCATTCCAAAAGAAGGTGACTGAACAGAATGCTCAGATTACAGAGCAATAACATAACCTGCAAGTAAAATGTTGGTGAAGATCATCCAAGAACGGACGCAACGAGGTTCAGGCTGGATCCAGAAGCTGTGGAGCAAGGGATCCCATTGCTGATGCCAGGTATATCTTGGCTGAAAGCAGAAAATACCATAAAAAGGTTTGTTTTATTGACTATACAAAGGCCTTTGGCTGTGTGGACTGTAACAAACTTGAGAAGAGTGGGAATTCCAGAACACTTCACTGTGCTCACACAGAACCTATCCATGGATCAAGAGACAGTTCTGCAGGGTTTAAAATAGAAAGGTGTGTGTCACGGTGTACCCTCTCCCCATACTTACTCACGCCCTGCTCCATTAGACATGTGCCCTGGGCTGAGCTGCAGTCAATGGCCTCTGTTCACCGCTAGATGGCGGGCTGTGTTGAGAAGGCAGAGCCTGACTTAGAACATTAACTAAGAGCAGTTCAGTGTGAGGATCATTGCAAGAAACACGGGTCCCTGGACATCAGACGTGCTGGATTTACTGCAACCAGTGTCATTTCTCATAGCATTTTGAGAGAGGGAATAACTCCTAAACTGAATACTGCAAAATCGTTTCATAAACCAAGGGGCTTCCAAATATTTGTGGGAAAACGCAATGACAATGGAATTTTCTAAAAGTGAATGTGGTAACGATTGTACAAGTATTTTGCATGATGTGCGAATTATATGCCAACAAAGCTGTTGGCGAATAAATGATATTGCGTTTTTGCATGAGCTTTTGGAAGCCCCCTCTTGAGGGGACTATGTGAGGCCAAAAAAAAAAAAAAAGTAATTTATCTCTAAGCATGAAAAAAAAAAATCCTGGTTTCAATGGGAATAGTGGGGTTTCTGACCCTACTCCTCACCCATGGTTTGTGAATTACAAACACAGCCACTTATTATATGCCTGGGCACTCACCAACCAAACTACTCCATGTACTGTATTATCTCTTACTGTCTTTTGTGGTCAGGGTCCTCTTGGGCCCAGAAGTTAAGGCCGTCATGGTCCATTCTAGAAGAATTCCCCCTCTAGCCCCATAACATCAAACTGACGCCTATTTTCTCTTCTGTTCATCTCCAGCCACCAAGCTTGAGTCAGCCTACCCTTCCCAGAGTATACCGCCTCTCCATCCTCTCCAACCTGCTCTGCAGGGGCAATCCCGACCAGCCCTCACTGCCCGGTGCCTTCCAACAATGTCCTTCCTGTAACAGCTCCCCAACGCAGGGGCAACACTGAGGCCTGACCCTGTGTCTCATCAGCAAACCCAACAGTGGTGCTGTGGATACAAGTGCTTGGCTATGGCTTGATTTGGCTTCTCACTGGAAGCTCCCATTCCTAAAGCCCTTACCGTACGATCCCCGAGAGGTAGGCAAAACCCGGCACCAGCCAAAGTAACTGAGAGGTCCAGGGCGTGAAGCAATTTGTCTAAGATCATAGAGCAAGTTCATTTTGGGATGAGACCCCAAGGTTCTGTCCCAACACGGATCAATACTAATGTAATGTTATGCATAAATTCTAGTTACATTTACGATCTCTGTCCAAAATTGTACTTAAGAATATTCTTCTGTTCCACACCACTTGAAATAACTTATAGAAACAAGTTTTTAAAAGGAGCAAACCGCCCCTACCCACATCACTAGTGTTCACAGAAACATGTAAAGCCTGAATGCCATCTACAGTTAAGCACCATACCTTCATTTCTAGCTGTGACCGATTCTTCTCTAGTTCTACGAAGATCTGTAACTGATGTGAACAGTGGCCTGAATAAATCACTGTCTGGAGCTCAGCTGTGGCTTAGCCTTGCAGCAGGCAGGCAGGCATGCCTACAGTGGCTTCTACAGCAGAGCTGAAGGAAAGCAGAGCCTTCCAGTGTTGATCATTGAAAGTTCTGAAATACCATCCAAATAGGAGGTCAAACTGTGGGCACCAGGCTACGCATACATTCGACAGAACACCCTTTTTAAGAGGAAACTCTGGCAAGAAGCCATCTGGACTGGGCAGGTCCACGCTCCAGCCTCTGTGGTGTCTGGGGAAAAGGTTGACTTTGTGTGGTGCAAGCACCCTGTGAATGCCGTGCTGACGTAGAGAACAGCAAATCAGGATCCTAAGGATATGGTTTTGTAGGACTTTCCTGGCAGTTCATATTGCCCAAGACACAAAACCGAGCCAGCTCTTAGGAATCCTTTCCCATCTCAGGTCAAGGCTGGATCTCATCCCCTTCTGTGTTTCAACATGGACAGGAGTTTGTTTGTTTTTTGTGGCTGGCTTTTCAGAAACCGGCCCGTGTTTATGAGGTGCACCCATGGTAAGTCTTGAGGTGCAGATTCCAGTGAAGTCAGAGAGGATGCCATGATTTAAGATAAAGGACCCCGATGATCCACCACTGGCCTGTCCGCCGATCTTCTTCTGGTAGCTTCCGTGTTGTTAGAATGTTGAGCTGTGCCAGCAGGCTCACAGGTTTCAGTTGAGCTGTCAGACTAAACTAGGAAGAAAGGCCTGGTGATCGGTTATTTAAAAAGCAGCCAACAAAAGCATTATGGGTAGCAACAGAACCCCACCCAACTGAATTGCGTCGGACACATCACCACGAGGAATTCATCGCTGCAAGGGCATCACGTTTGCTGAAGCAGTGGACCAGTAACAGGGAGGGAGAGGCTCTTGGAGTAACCACAAGGATGGAGCCAAAGCTGCTGGCTGCTGTGAGGCTGCGACAGGACTGTGGGTCGCCTGTGAATCAGAGTCTGCTAGATCGGCCCTATTTGCAGCCATCTCCATTGCGGGAGGTTCTGAAGGACTTCTGATACTTTTGTGAATCACTCAAGTAATTCTAAACCTTCCCTTGAAAGGAACTGATTCACTCAGTGCCCCGCAAACCAGTTGAATTGCCCCTCCACATCACACTCAAAAAACACAGCAAGAAGGCAGGTACTATTTGTTCCGCATTATTTATTTAAGTATTTAATAACAGTAAGTACCTACAATAAATCCAGAAGAAAACTTTATTAAAAAAAAAACCTCAAAAGCTGTAAAATAATGGCACCAGATGAGAGGTTACCAAAAGCAGGGAGACAAACAGAAATCAATCCCTCCCCAAAGTCTTCTCTTTGCAGCTCAGCTGAGAATAAGATCCCTGGAACCAAGAGAAACCTCAAGCAGGAGATACCTCAGCCAATGAACAAGCGAAGGAACTCGTGTACCCACCTAGAAGAGACAGATGACAGGTAGGAGCCCTCTGCCGCTAGCATCCGGTACTGCACTAAGGCATGGGAAGACATACTGGATTTGGGGGAAATCTCTCATCTCGCCCTCCAATTTGGCTTAGAACCCGTCTTCTGTCCCTTTTTGCAGTCAAAACAAAAAAATCCACCTGAAATAAATCAAACAATCGTGTGTGTACCCATATTTACATACATCTATTTCCTCCCAGTGACTTTCAGTTCTAAAATGAAATATTAATACGTTCCGTGGTTTCATTCACCCATGACAAAAAACTCTCCATTCAAACACTACACTAAGACAATGTGTTCCCAAGTAGTAGTCCGGCTTTATGTAGGGTATTAAATCATCTTGCAAACAAATTATAGTCACTATGATTGATCAATAGATACTGTCCTTTTTTTTTCCTGCTTGGGCAAACAGAAAACCAGAGAAAATGGAAATCTTCGTCATCAGTAGGAAAAGAAATAAAATGGAAATTAAGTTCTCTAGCGAAGTGTCAAGTGATTCACAAGGCAAAAGAAAAACGTAAATCTACACTTATAGCAGTTTCAAAAATTCCTTAGTGCAGGAAATAAAACCAAGTTCATACAGAATCAATACTAATCAATGACTATGGAAACTTTTCCTATAGAGGTAGAGTCCAGGGCACAAGGCTAAAACAATATTCAATCGCTCAAACAAGACTGAGTCAGGTTTTACGGAACCCACTTTAAATTTTAAGTATTATCAGACCGTATGTACATACATACAATAAATAGACTGTACAATTTTAAGTATTTTAATAAACTCCACAGAAGAATAGCAGATGCACTGAAATTATTTACATAATTCAATTTTCAAATCTCTCACTCAAATGAAAGGGCTAAAAAAATAAAATTTCTGCTTTAAAGGCAGCAGGGCCTCTTTCCTGAAATGGATCGGTAAAATCAGACACTTCACAGAATGAGGAAAACCGATTTATGCTGGAGAGGGAAGTCATATTCTGCTAAGAAAGTATGTCCCTTCTTGAGCTATCTAGAATAGGGAGTATAGAAAGGTATTTTCTTGCATTTAAAGCTCTAGTTAAAAGTTCTAAATCCACCTCTTCCTTGGGAGAAATTCTTGGTACGCACACCAGAGTGTAGACACGCAATCACAATGGAAAGGTCATTCTCTTTTTATATTTCGCTCCTTGGCTTTTCAAATGTTAGCCACAAAGGATGGGATGTTCCTGACCCAAATAGAGAAGTGTACATGACATGCGACAAATTTCATTTAAACCTGACGGGAAGTGTTGGCTTGGTGTCACAGGTACTTTAGCTGAGTCCCTTCCATTCCCCAGGCATGTTTCATTGAGGGGAAGGCATAGTTTGGGGGTCAGTTGTACGCTTTTCTGGCAACCCAGGCTCTCAGGGCCCACAGACCTGCTGCCATTCAGAGCACACACTTAAAAAATGAAAAACAAACCAGAAAACCCTGTCACGTGACGCAAGCAAAGCACGCAAACACCCCAGAGCACGCAGATTCCGAGACGTGTGACATTTAACCGCAAAGCCTCCGGTGGAAGAAGCCCCAGGGGGGCGGCACGGAGCGCGCAGTGGCAAGGAAGCGCAGACCTTCCCCGTTTGAATTCCGTGTCACTTCTCTAAGCACCCACAATGAAAGATGCAAGTTGAGTTTTGCTTTTTTATTCAATCATTCGGTGAAAAATACCTCAGTAAATATTGACATTTCGTTCTTCAATGATCTTCCCATGGGACGACCCGCCCACCCTGACTATTCTTTCCTTAATTTTATTTTTTTGAATTTTAGATTTTTAAAAAAATTTTTATACAAATAGACTGAACTTTGATTTAGAGTAAACATATAAAAATTGAGAATATTGCTTGCGACAATGGACGTGGAGGTGGAGCGTAATGAAGTGGGCGGGGCGGACGAACGTGGCTCCTCCCCCGGTGACGTCAGACGCACAACGCGCTCCGCAGGTGCATCTCCCTAGACTGGCCTTCCAGCCTTCCTGAGCCTGTGGCTGTGGCCAGATGGGCAGACGGCCTCCGGGCGGCGCAACCCCACGGCTGCACGCCAGCAGGAAGGCACAGCACCGGGGCGCTGGGGTCCCTCGGGTGAGGAGGAGGGGTTGGGGACCGGGGGCTTTGGGTTCAGCACTCAGTCCAGTGGGGTCTGCCCTGGTGGAAGGAAAGGACGCGCCCACCGAGGGGCCCCCCCCCCCGCTGGCGGGAAGAAAGCGCACAAGACAGCTCGCGGGGGACGTGCGCAGAGCAGCCGCCAGAACCATTTATTCGGACATCTGTGTCGTGTGAGTACAAACTAGATTCTCTGCTCTGTGGGGCCAAATCCGAAACAGCATTAAAAAAGAAGACAAATGACCAAACGACCGACCGACCGACGGATGAACAAAAACACCCTCCAGGCCCGAAATAAGCAGCGAGAAGGAATGCCGGAAGTCTCACAGAACGTACTGATCCCGCGGTTAGGATAAAACCCGGCCACTGGGTTTCTTTAATGCACATCCACTCTCTAACTCGGCTTGGCTCTCCCGTTGACCTGCGCCGCGACGACGAGACTGTGCCCCGGGAGCTGGCGGAGCCACGAGCCACGAGCCACGCCCCTGCTTCTAGGCTACTCTGCTTTCCCTGCGGGCCGCCGCCTCCAGGCTGGAGTCCGCGCTTCCCGCCCAGAGTAACTGCGGGCCGGCGGGGCGCTGGGGAAAGGCAGGAGACCGGATTTCCAGAATACTGACTTCGCTTCCAGGAAGCCTTGCTGCGCGCCCATGGCGCTTTGGCGGCGACGACTCGGGCTGAAGGAGCTACGGATTAAAAGAAACACGGAGAAAGAAAGGAAAGGGGCAGGGAAAACTAAAGCCCAAAACAAAAACCCTAAAAAAACCACCCCAAGTCTTGTCTTTTCTCAAACGACTAGAGAAAGCAGGAGGGATGGGAGCAGTCTTTCAAAAGGCGGTCCACTGTTAAGAGATGATGGCCGGGGACCACCTGGTCAGAGTCAGGTTGTCAGCGCTTGCTGACCGCTTCCGCGTGGGCCTTCTCAAGTCCTTGTACTTGTCCTCGCACAGCCGGGAGATGGCCTGAGGGACAGAGAGACAGTGCAGTCAGAACCCCGCCCTCCTGGGCACCCGCCCCCACCCATGTGGACGGCACGTTTACACGTGACACCAGGTCCTTCGTGGACAGCATCATTCGCATACGTTCGCTCACAGATTTCAAAGATGGAGTATAACACAACATTGATAATAAATGGGAAAAACATAAAAGAGGGGGAGCAGGTATTTGGCTGCCCTCGTCTTGGGGCCTTGCAGCCTTGTCTGACGGTGACAGCAGTGGGCATCTCGTGCTGGGCTGGCTGGAAGGGGAGCTGAGCCGTGCTGTGTGAATCAGAGGCGTCAGCCGTAGAGGACCAAGTAGGAAAGGGGATGAGAAGGGGGCAGGAGGGAGTTACAGGCGCTGTGTGTGTCTGCCGTGAGCAATGAACTCTAAAGTGAGTGAAGTGTGTCTGCCAGGCCCAAGCAAAGCCAGGGACATCTCGGGGCCAGCACCAGCCACTGCTGGTGTGGGCCGACAGCCAGGGCATCCCACGCTCAGCCCAGCCATCTGCTAGGGGCAAAGTCGCCTTGGCATTTGTGGAGATTATTTCAAGGACAAGGGCAAGTCGCTTATGGTGATGCAAAGAGGACTCCTACTGATGTCTCTGCTATCTGAATGATAAGCCAAGGGTGGTGCTCAGGGTTGGGAACAGGCGTCAGGCCCACCACTGCAGAGCGGCCCCATCATAAAAGGCCCTGGGAAGCCCCTCTTCCCACAGCCCCCTCCTTCCCTCTTCCCGCTTCTCCCAGCGGCCACCCTGCGCACACCCCACTATCTCGTGCCTGGCCTGGGTTAATCACCCTTGTAGCTGATCTTCCAGCCTTGCTCCCCAGAGGCCGAGCGCTCCTTTTAAAGTGCAGTGCAATCTTCTCTGCTCAGACCCCTGAGTGCTAACTCAGCCCGTCTCCTGCATTCCCGGGTTGTCCAGCCTCCCTGCTAGGTCTCCATCATGCCAGGCTCTTCCTCATGATAAACTGGGCACTACACTCCTCCCCAGGGCCACGCCTTTATGCCCCAACATCTCCTACCCCAGGGGCTACTCAATACATCAACTCCCTAAGCTGACACTACTTCCACGGCTCTCACCTTCCCACTTGCTACTTGGGTTACTTATTATGTTTACTGTCTGCAAATGTCTCCTCCCAGCAGGAAGGAAACCCCCAACGGATGGGGCTGGTACATGGAAGGGCTTCCTCCATGAAGACTGAGTGGGTGTAGGAAGCACCAGTCCAGAGAGACACTTAATCAAAGCACACACATGATGGAGGGTCCAGTACACAGAACAGAGATGACCCCAGAAATGGATGGTCTTTTGGGGAATCCCTGAGAGAAAAGTGGGGGCTTTCTACTCCTGTCAAGAATTACAGTCTTGGAAACCCACAAGGGTAGTTCTACTGTGTACTGTAAGATGCATCATGACGGCAGTGAGCGTCAGTAGGTTTTGAGGGACTGAGGAAGAGGAAACGGTCGGCAGGGCTGGGGCATTCTAAGAGAAGGCAGGAGAGCATGGCTATGCTGTGAGCTTGAGAGAAAGCAGGGTGGTGGGGAGGGCGTCTCAGAGGGCTACTCCCAGGCAGCAAGGGGTGGGGTGGAGGGAGAGAAGACCCACCAGTACTAGGCTGCACAGGCTCCTCCACTGTGCTGCCCCACTAGGGCCAAGGCTAGCGTTTTTTCAGTGTGACCCCTAGAAGACTCACCATCACATTTTGGAAAACCGATTCTCAGGGTAGTGCAGACCATAGCTTGGGTGTGAAACTGACGAGGACGCCTTACCAACACCAGGACCAATGCCTTGGCTTGGGGCTTCTGGTTCCCCAGATGGTGAGACAATGCATCTGTTCTTAAGAGCCAACCACAATGACTAGTCAGAAAACATACACGATAGCCAAGCAGTAGCAAGGACTGGACCCTGATCCACTGCTGGTGGGACTAGCAAACGGCACAGCCCTTGAGAAAGTTTGACATAGAATTAGCACAGGACCCAGCAAGAGGAGACGAGAGAGGACTCAACAGAAAACCTCCATGTTCAGTACAGCACTATTCACACTGGCTCACAGAGAGAAGAAACCAGCTAAGCGCCGTTGACAGGTCACAGAAGCATGATGGACGGAGGTCAGTCACAAAGGATTGCTGCTAGGTTTCCAGTTTGCACGCACAGATCTTTTCCCAAACATCACAAATTTAAATAAGTCTCTGTGATCGGGGGTGGCTGCAGATAAGTTCTCTCAGTAATGCACTGGCCCTAGCCCTGCTTATCAGAGTGCCCTCGGAACAAACGAGTCCAACCAAACAGTGGGTTCTAGGGGCCAAGTTCAATTCAAGGCAGAGAGGTCAGCTCAGAACGTTACGAGGACTGATTTTCGGGTTGAGGTGGAGGCGTGTTTAAGGCTGCTGTTGGGATAGGTTTTTCTCAAAGGACATAGAAGGATCGTTGGGGCTTACTCTGAAGTTGTTGTAAAGTTAAAACCTGCACTAGTGAGAAAAGGCCAGTCCAAGGACACTTCCCACCACAGCAAAGCACCTGCTCACTCCCTCAGGGAAACAAGGGCTATTCTGGGAGAATGTCCGTGGGAAACCTCTGGCCCCTTCAGATTTCCTGTGTTGTCCTCAAACTCACACAAGAGTTCAAAGGGACGTGACTGGAGTCTCCTGAGGCTGCTTGGCCATGGTGCATGTCCATCAGAGGCACCAAATTCTTTGGGGGAGGGTTAGAGGGAAGACACCACTTTCCTGAGTGAGTAGACCTAGGAGGAAGACAGGCGGACAATCCAGAGCTTCCCATCTGGACACAGCTCGTGTTGAATAGAGGTTTCCGGGATTTTATAGCAATGCTTGTTTGACTTGCCCTAGTGTACCTACAGTGAAGTCCTGACATGCCAGAACAGGGCTGAGTCTGGGCACGCGATGCCAAGCGAAAGAAATGAGCTACAAACGGACAGATGCTGCCTGAGCCCAGTACCGAGACTGAACGTTAATGTTGGGGTGGAGTGTGTGGGAGGAGGGGCTCAGCAGCAGGTGGGAGGGATGATGGACAAGAGGGGGATATTGGTGATAGCTACGCGCTTGGAGAATATGATGTTACTGAATTGGATACAGAAGGGTGAAATAGCAAATGTTTATCTATACAGGTATATATTTTCTAACAACATAAAAATTATTAAAAACATAAAGGAGGAGGGAGCAGGGAGAGAAGGGGAGAAATGAGGAGCTGATGCCAGGGGCTTAAGTGGAGAGCAAATGTTTTGAGAATGGTGAGGGCAATGAATGTACAAATGTGCTTTAACACAATTGATGTATGCATGGATTGTGATAAAGAGTTGTACGAGCCCCCCAACAAAATTATTTTAAAATAAATAAACATGAAGGAGTGTAAATGATCACCCCCTAAATCAACGCCCCTACTCCTTATTTGAGAACCACAAGGAGTCCTCATTGTACTGTGGTGGTCAGAAGATGCGGCTGCAAGAACCCACTCAAAACTGAGCATCTCACCTCCAGCTTGTGAGCCCTCTCCCTGCTGAGGGGCTCCAAGGGGAAGCTCAGGTTGTTTGCTTCGGCCAGAGAACGGAGGTCAAAATAATACTTGGCGTAAACACTGGAGGGAACGTTGATGTTGAACTGGAGCAATTCAAGAAACTGCCTTTCGAGTTCATTCCTGCAGAGACAGAAGGGAATGCACACACTCAGCTCCTGCAGGGCGGCTGCAGCCAGGCTCGGAGACCCACCTCCAAGATCACATCCTCCCGGGAGAGAAGCCATCTCATCGGTTGCCTGGAAGGACACCCGAGTTGCTGCTTGGACCACCAAAGGGGTATTTAAAGCAGAATCCACTTGATCCAGCGCCCAGAAAGTAGCAGCTGGCAGTCAGTCAGTCATCAGGACCTGCTGCAGGGTGGCTCACTTTGCTTGTGCGCGTGCACGCGCACACACACACACACACACACACACAGCTGTGGGCGAGCATGGACCCCACCAGCCTCGCCTGGCGGGGTAGTGCGGCAGATGCAGCTCTGAGGAGCTGTCTTGGAGCCTGATGGGAGCCAGGAGACGGACACCCAGAGGGAGGCCTGTGGAGACCACACGGACTGCCTGCCTCCAGCTCTGCTGGGAGGGGGCAGGACAACGCCTCTCTATGCAAAGGAGCCACTGAAAGGAGCTACTGCTGACTTTGAGGCGTGCCTGAGTGGAGCAAATAGGCGCAATGCTCTGTTACAAAGTGTCCGTGAGTCCATGGAGAGAGGTCTTGGAAGAAAGGCGTTGGCCGGCACCTGCAGTGCCTAGCTTAGTAGGTCCAAGACTATATTTCTAACAAGGGCTCCTGGTCCTCAACGTAACTGGCGTGAACAAGGCATTGGTGAAGGAACAGGAAATGCATTCCAAAGCATCATCTGTACCACGCAGGGACCCCAGGAGTGGCTCAGCAGAAGGAACTGGCGATCCACTTCCGGCAAAAACGTCACTGACAACCCGGGGCGGCACCGTGCTGCCAGTGAAGCCGATGCCACCGTGAGTCGGAGAGGGCCTCCTGTGATGGGCTTGGCTGGAAAAGGGGGCAGGCATTCTTAAGGGTGGGCTGTTAGCGGCCCCTGGGAAGTGCTCGCTGTGAGAGGCTCTCCCCTAACCAGTCATTGGGCTGTCCTGCAGTAGCCGGTTTACCCCTGGCCCCACTTGTCTTCTGTAGCTGGACAAGGTGATTAACTGGTTTTACACCAGTGAAACCCAGCCTTGGGGCAGTGCTCCCCTCCTCCCCCCAAAAGGTACTCCGGAATTAGTGAAGGCCAAGCACAAGCAGCTCCAGCAGGATGAGGGGGGTTGGAGGGTTTCTGTTGAAGCGAGGACTGAGCTGTGTGTAGGGACAGATGAAGCTTGGGGTGTGCCTACTCCAACCAGGTCCCATGGTCGGCCCGGCCTATCTAAAAGGGTCGAATGCTAACAAGCTTTGGGGTGAGGCGAGCTCTGGAGTGTTCCAATTCTGCCCCAACGAGCTCATCCTGATCTTCTCAGATCTTAAACCTGGTTAACATCACAAACCCCATGTGGCATCGCAGGCCACACTTCCTACGCATGGGATGGACCACCAAGAACCCAGATGGGAAGGTCGGGGTGTGTAAGGGCCCCCCTATCATTAGTCCACTAAGTCATTTTCAGATCTTTTAATTGGTTAACCAGTAGATGTGGGGCTTCAAAAAGTTCATGGAAAAATTCAATCAGAACATACTGTCATTGGCTTGTTTCGTTAGTATTTCTACAAGAACAGCCTCCAAATATATAAAGTTGAGTTAAAGCCGATTCTTAAAGAACTTAAATTTCTTTAAATGACTGTTATTTAGGTCTTATTAAAAATTAGTTCTAATTAGAGACTGTCCTGTGATATACTGAAACCCAGGTGAGTTTTCAAAAAAGAGGGTGAAAAATACTGCAAAAGCCAGTATGAAAGCAGAGGTGCTCCTTGGTCACTATGAGCATGTCTTTGGACACATTGCCTCCAAGTGGCAAGAGAGTGTTACTGCAGCTCTTAACAGCAAACGAAGGCCTAGTTTTATTCACTCTTCCCCAAATTGTGTGTAGGTATCACTGAGGCCTGTTAGGGGACTTCAATTATGAGTAAAGCCAGGATGAAGCTGTTTTTGAGCGAGGTTGCACTGTCCCAGGGTTCCTGGGAAGGGGTAGGGTGGGGAACATCCTTTTTAGGCTTGAGTTCCGTGGATATTTGCTTAAACTTCCAGAAAATTAGACATTTTCCAGCTGTTGTATTTTCAAACAAAGGCAACATTTATTGACTAAAATACTTTCCAAAACGTGAAATCCCAAACTGCCGCTAACCCACTGCCACTGAGTTGATTCCAATTCACCGCGGTCCCTGAACAGGGTTTCCGAGGCTGAACATCTTTACGGGAGCAGACACTCCCAACTTTCTCCCACATAGCAGCTGGTAGATTTGAACTGCCAACCTTGCAGTTACATAGTCCAATGCTTACCCACCTGTGCCACCAGGGCTGCTTCAAAGGGCAGCGGTACACCGGGAAGGTGCTGGACACAGCCGCTAGGAAGCCACACTGGTGCAGAGCGTAGCCGCCTGCCTGTGTTCACGGCCCTGATAGGGACAATTACGAGGCTACTGTTCTCATGCAAAACCTTATAAAATACACGTCTGAGTCAGTAAACACCAACCACCTTTTATGTGGGGTTAATGCGATGGTGCAGTTCTCGTCTGCCCACACGCCTGCCAGGAGCCACAATCAACCCACAGACCACCAACTACACCATAAAGAAACCCAACCGACCTGGTGCTGTTTGACAATCAGTCAACCAGGCCTCTACAGCGAAGGGAAGAGCGCCTTCATCACCCAGTGTCCTGCCCGCCTGGCTAGAAAATGGGACGCGCTTTAAAATTCCAGGCACCAGACATACATTTCCAAGTGGCACCCATTCCACAAATGGAAATTCCAATGCCAAACCCACTCAGAGAGCCTGGGGACAGGGCACGCAGACTGCACTCCCTGTCACCAAGTCGATTCCACCTCACTGTGACCCTAAAGGGCAGGGCTGATCTGCCCCTGTGGGTTTCCAAGATTGTTTGTGGGAGCAGAATGCCCTATCTTTCCCCCTGGAGCAGCTAGCTGGTGGTCAGCAGCCCAGCGAGGGGCCCCTATACCACCAGAACTGGCTTAAGAAGCCGTACACCTTGTGGGAACAACCATCTCATCTTCCCCTCAGGCAGCACTGGTGGGTTCAGACCACCGACCTCTCTGTTCAGCCCAGGGCTTAATCCACAAATAGAGGGGCAGGCCTTTGTTGCTCCGTGCCCAGGCTGGCTCACAACACTTTGACAAGCCAGAAGGCTTCTCTTATCCTCCTCCTGTTTCCCTGACACCTACTTCCCTGATGAGATTGTCTCAACACCAAACCAACCCAGAGCAGCCCCAGGCTGGTTTTGTTTGGAACTGCGTCTCATGACTCTTTGTTCTGGCCACAAAGTGAGCACTGAGTCCTGGTGAGAACGGCTGTAAGGTGGGCACGACGTCCTCGGTCTCCCACACCCAGTCCAGCCTCGACGCAGCTTGCCGTGTGTGGTGAACATCACTCACATGCCCGCTCCCCTGAGCTGTCTGCCTTTGAATTTCCAGCAACATTCTTCCTGAACCTGCTCTTCAGTGCACCTTCCCACCGAGACGCCCACGCTGTTCAAGGCACGCACCAGAACATGCTGCGCCACCGTCCTCTGACTGCAGCGGGTTAGCCTGGGTCAGAGATATAAGCTGCTCATGCTGGGGGCCGGGGTGGGGAGTGGGGTAGCAAAAGGGGCCCCAGAAGACACAACTCCAGTGGCACCAAGAAATCCCCACCCACTGAAAAAATTGTTCCTGAGTCCTCCAAGCCAAAGCAAGGAAAAGAGCAGAGGTTTGCTTCTGCCATGAGTTAGAGCGCACTCAGTAACACGGAGCCCCGGTGGCGTAGTGGATACACGCAGGGCTCGTTTGCTAACACAAGTTGGCAGTTTGAAAACACAAGCCGCTCCTGAGGAGAGAGGTCAGGGTTGGCACTCCCGCTAGGTCCTGGAAACCCACACGGGCAGTTCTGCAGGGAAGCTGTCAGTCAGAATCAAGTCAATGGCAGTGAGTTTGGTTTTGGGCTAATGATACGAGATACTGTTGATTGCTAAGTGACGAAAGTTTATATATTTCAATACGTGCTCTAAAATAGGTCATTTTGCAACAATAGCTAAAACAACACAAAACCACCAATGGCTTATATAGGCAAACGGGTGCATACATGTATGTAGAGACAACAGATGCAGGTGACCGCACCAGCCAAGTCAAGCTGTGTCTGTAGGCTTATGTACATGTATGTGCAAACACTGGGAGTGACCTATCAATGGGTTAGCACCTAATCTCTCTTGGGAAGGGGACAAGTGGTGATTCTCCCTTCCTTCATCCCCCAGGTCTAGCCTTTTCTCAACCAGGAAAGGGAAGGTTTGCTTCCAAAGCAGCTTGGCTGCGTCAGTTTGTCAAAACCAGAGGTGAGACCAGCACCCACTCCTGCTCCCCATCAAGAGCCAAGCTGGAGATCTCACAGGCATGACACCCAACATACTCACTGCACAGAACGCAGAACAGTAAAATGGCACTCCTGCGGCCCCGGTGACTTGAGTCCTGGCAACCCCGTGTGTGCCGAGTAGAGAGAATCCACAGGGGACTGCATGGGTGGTTTGGTCCCCCCCTCCCAGCCCCACCTCCCAGCAATGGTCACCAGTCCTTTCTTCTGAGGCGCATCTAGGCAGACCCTTTCGGTTAGCAGCGGAGCCTGTGAACAGTTTGTAGCACCCAGGGACTCAAAAAGTTCACGAGTAAAAGGAACAAAAAGATAATCGGCTTTCTTCGTGAGCACCTTGAAGCCTCCACGCACAACACAGCCGCAAAGGCAGTTTCTCCTCCTCCTCCCCGGACCACGTCACCGAGCCTGGACGCGGCATCCCCACTCACATGTCCTCCACCGTGATGTCCTTCAGGATCTGGCAGTAGTCCACATTCCAGACGGCCTGGTCGTCCCACACCTTGGAGGCCAGCAGGATGGCGCCCAGGACGATGCGCTTCCAGTTGGCCGGGCAGATGTCTATCTCCGCGTACGTCAGAAGTCTTTCGAGGTAAACCTGGAGAGACACGGATGCCCGGGCTGGCTGACGGGCGCTCTGCTGCCCTGCCGACGCGCACCCACACACAGTGGCTCTCGCAGTGGGTGAGAGCTTGTGGCCAGCCTTTACCCAGGGATCGGCGGTCTGACTGTATTTACCTTTAAAAGGCCCAAGGGGTCTATAAACCTAATGCCAGGGGGCTCACGGTCAGACGACACTGTGCCAGGAGAGGGTGGGTGGAGCCAAACCTCGGGAGACCCCAGGTCGGACCAAATCCCAGCTAAAACCATGGATAAGTGCTTCCCATCAACGCTGGGGCAGCAAACAGAACCTCAGCTAGCACACAAGCTCCAACGATGACGAAAACCATATCGGGGTGAGTGGAGGGGGGGGACCGATGTGCCTCGTTGGCCCGCACAGATTTCCAATTGCACTCCACGTGTTTTGGCATGATTGCAGTTGCGGATTAGGCTAGTTTAAACAAGCGGTCAAGTCCGGCTAATGTTTGGAAACAAAACCGTATGAGAATGATTTCATCTTCTTTTCACGACTATTACCTTTCGTTTGAAACCCTCCCCGCGCGTCTCTCTGCCTCCGGCACTTCCTTTACGTGGTACCATGTCGCTGGAAGACAAGCACCCAGGGTCGCTGCTTAAGTCAAACCACTCCGCAGGAGCGCCTCCCCCCAGCTCCCTTGGAGGCCCTGCCCGTGCAGTGGGTGCATGTCTCTGCAGCGGCGAATGGGGGCTTCTGCAGCTCCCATCAGACGCCTCTGTCAGGCAGAATGGCTGCGCCAGAGAAGCAAAGCCCAACAGAGGTCACCTGGTCCTTAAGTATTCGAAACCCCAGCAAATCGACGGGGGCAGAACGAGTCCGTTTGTAATGTCAATAAAGTCTGAGCCATGACAACGGTCTTTTCAGAAAGTGCGAGCTGAGGGGAAATGTTACAGACACAAGCAGACACTTTACTGCTCAGAGGTGGGCAGAAGAGCCGAGAGGAGGGGAGCAGGGGAGCCTCTCCTCCACACCTGGCCCCTCCCGAGGCAGGCCTGGGCAGCGGCGGCGGGACACCAGCAAATGAAGATTGATGCTCAGAGGCTTGTGCCGTGACGGGAATCTACAAGGAGTACAGATGATAACACCAAACGTGGCCTCATAAGTACATCACAAGCAGCAACCAGAAGATGCCACTGGTGGGCTCACACGCGAGTATACGGAATTCCTCTTTCCCTTGCACGGATACAAAGCACATGCTCGGAGCCAGGCAGGGGCTGCTCACTGGACACGCACGGGCACAAGGCCACTCGCCACATCTGAAGAAGTGGGCTCCCGTCCCGTGTCCGCTGAGGATCTGTTGACAAACTGGGGGCTCCAGGGAGGCTTCCAAAAGCCAAAGTCAGAGGTCAGAGGACATATGGGCCCCTGGAAGTAGAAGGTGGCGGCCTGGGAATCAGAGGTTGTGTCCTAGTAGAGGGGGGACCCAGGCTGAGGCCGGAGAGGGACCCAAAGACACCGCGGCTACTGCTCAGACTCCCTGTCCTAGGGCGGGCAGTCTGCGCAGCACCTTGCATGAAGAACTCACATCGCCCTCACGGAGCCCGGGAGGAAGGGAAGCTCACCGCTCTCCCCATTTTACAGAGGAGGCAGGCCAGTGAGGTCCCCGAGAGAGCCGGCAGTCACCCAAGGAGTGGGGCCAAGGAACAGAGAAGGTTAACTCCCCACCCAGGGGCGGGCTGCCAGAGCAAACATTTCTGACTAAGGATCGTAGGACAGCGGGGTCGGGCACTGACCTCGGGTTCAGAGTGTGTGTGTGTGTGGGGGGGGGGGGGCTGTGCAGAAACACTGACAGGAGCTGCGTGGAAGACGAGAACACCATGCCAGTGGGGACCTGCCAGGGGAGGCAGTGGGAGGAGCTCAGCAGTGGCACTGCCCTCTGACAGGGAAGTCCAGGGAGGCCGAGGGGGACAGACGTGGCACAGCTGTCTGCCTGTGGGCAGGCTGCCGCCCTTCTGAAACCCACACCCCAGAGGTCGGGGAGGTGGCAGTGAGCAAGCAGGAACCAGCATGGGGACCTACACTGGCGGGTGAGTACCACGCAGGCTGAGGAGAGGCTGGCGGGAGCGGAATGGGGTCAGGCCTGAGCCGTGCAGGCCCCTTCTGTTTTCAGAGCAGGAGCAGAAGAGGAGCCCCCATCAACCAGCGGATGGGGTCCAGCTGCTGACCACTCAGCCAGCAGCTTAACCACTTCAACACCGGGGTAGCTCACTTTAGTTGACAGGAACAAATTCACTGCAGCACATACATAACACTTGAGGTTTGGGGGGCAGGCGCGGGGAGGGGGCAGCAGGCCTCCAACCTGTCTGCTTGTTCCATGAAGGTAGACTGAAGGGTGTGCGCATTACAACATACCCACAGGAAGCTCTTATATGAGGAGATAAAGCATTCGTAATAAGCTTCACTTAATAGCATGTAATTTAGCACCACTTGCCAGCAAAGCGAGATTCAAGGGTCAGCTGCAATTTCGTTAGTAAACTCCCACTTGGGTATTTTCATTCTCCGCCAAGTAAAACAATATGTAGTGTTTCCCCCCTCCCTCCCCACACAGCACCCCTAGCCTGTCACTAGTGGGGCACTCTGGCGCAATGGCATGTCCTGACTGTGATTCGTGAGCAGGTTGGTGTGCCACACCAGGCAGTCGGTGATGGCACCACGCGGAGCTGTTAATAAGACACCAAGGGAAGATAAAACGCAAACTTGTGAAATCGAGGAAATTGGTATGCAAAATCCGGTGAGAATGAAATTGTCCAACTCCATTTTAGAGATTCAAGCTCACAAAAGCAGGTAATGTTGGTTGGAATCTGGATGTTTTTATCCTGTTATCAGGGCCTGTTAGATGTAGCTAATTGGAGCACCTTCCACTAAAGTCAAGATCAAGACCGTAACTCCTTCATGGGACAAATTGCACTTTCCTCCTCAACAGCCATCTCCTAACCCTAATCCGACAGCCATCCTCCCAACATTACAGTGTTCAGTGAATTGCTACTTCTTTAGGAAAAATAATTATGACTAAGCTGATGTGCAAACTTAGATCACGAGTATAAGGGAATAAATGAATAAATATGAGTTTAACAAACCTACTGCAACAATCTCTTTAGTAGTGCCTCTGAAAGGCTGTTCTAAAGCGCATAGCAGTCTATGAAGTTTCTGTCTAGACACTCTATGGCCCAAGGGGCAAGCAAGACCGCCCAGAGAAAAGTTCCCTCTGCCCCCCCCATCCCAAGCCACCGGGAGCTCTCCTAAGTCAACCCAGAGACCCCGCTGCCTATGAAGACTGGAGGGGCCCAGGCCCACATTTCTAGATGGCGAAGACTGATTTCAAACATCATTCAGTGTGCACACAGATATACTCTTCCCATTTCTGTTTTCTAAGGTAGTGAAAGCAAGCCCCTGTAGCCTGGAAATGGCCCAAATCAGGGGCTATCGGTGACAGAGATGAACAGCTTAGCCTCAGGCTGCTTCCTGGGAAAGGTCTGTTTACAGCACAAGGCCAGGGTGGGAACCCAGAACTCTAGTTAGGGGAGGGCTCCCACACTCTGCCGCCTTCCTGTAGACAACACCATGGAGGTGGAGATTTCCCTTTCCTTCTGAGGTCTACTGTGTTGGTATGCTAGGCAGAGGGGGCCTCCAGAATCCACTAGAAGCCCTCAGCCCAGAGGCCCCAGGTCGATTTCCCTGGTTGACGCCTCCCATGTGTTGTCAGCGGAGAAGACACGCCCATCCTGGGTGACCCCACTGGGAGATGCTCCTGAAGGCCGCACCTGGCTCTCTCCGGTGAGCCTTCCCCACGGCTGTTTCTACTCTAGGCCTTCACTCTGGTTAGCCACTCCCAGCTGTGAGCATGACAGCACCGAGCCCCGAGGGTCCCAGCGGGTCACCATAGCGGGGTGACCTTGGGGACCCGCAGCCCACAAAGCACTTTACAAATTACAGCCTGAAACTCACTAGTGGGTTTCTAAATCAACACAACGGACCATGAACATTTTTTGGGGAGGGAAAAAACAATAGGCTGTGGGGGAAAAAAAGTAGAAAGTGGAACACTTCAGGTATAGTCATTGTTTTGTGAAATGTGTGCGTGGTTGTGCACTTGACCTATGTCTCTGCATATGGACATGTATATATTTATGTGTGTGTCACTGTCTTACCCATGTTTGTACCACTGTTCTAAATAGCAAGAAGTTAGAAGCTGCCCACACGGTCATCAGTAGACTGATGGACACAATGGGACGCTGCACAAACACAATGGGACGCTGCATTGCTGAAAAACAAGGGAGAAGCCAGAAAGTAGCTCATGACACAGCCAGACCTGGAGATCACGATGCTGAGTGAGGTCAGCCAATCACCGAAGGACAAACATTGTGTGAGACCAACTCCTAGGATAAAAACCATGACAAAGGCATCGGAAGGGAACCGACTTTAGAGATTCACATGAGGAAGAACCATGTGTTAGAGAGCTGACCGCTGTGGACCTGGGTGAGAGGGAGGATGGAGGATCAAGGAGGGATGAGGGAGAGGAGATAAGCAGCTGGAACTGCTGAATCTGAGCTGACCGTCTGAGATGTAAATGGCCCACATTCAATTCACAATTTAAAAACATCATTGCCTTAGGCACTTCGATTCCTGATTAGTGACTTCATCTCAACCTTCTTTCCTGCTCTCTGCTTTACTGACTTTCCATGGGAAGGGCCAAGCTGAGATTCGGTTACTGAGAAGTCAGCCATCTGGTGACTTCACCACCCTCTTCCTGTTTGCTGACACCAGGAGCAGCAACTGAGTAAGTGTTGGGACCTGACACTGGAGAGATGCCATCGTGGACAGCAGCTATAGTGCCTTCAAAACTAGGGACACAAAAAGGGAGTCTTGGGGTCAGAACCAGCGAAGAGCTGTCAGCACCGGCTTCTGAGGGGCATTTTCTGAAGCGCAGCCTGAAGCTGGTGGCTGGCACTCGTGTGTGTGCAGCATTGACAACACTGCCACGGCCACCCACACAGGGATCCAACTCAGGTGGGAATGAAAGGCCTCTCTGTATGTCAAGTGCCTTCTTAGTTACAATTAATACACAGCTCAGAGTAACACAGCCCTCTGTAAGTGTGGGCTGCCCACAGTGAGCCCTTTGAGGCAGTATCAAAGAGGAAGGAGAAAGAGAGTTACTGAACTTTTGAGTGATCTCAGACAAACGAGCAGGGTCAACACCACCAATCACCCCTAGATCACACTGATAGTGTGTGCCCTTGCTATACGAGACAATGAAAATGGCACAAGAGAAACCTCCGAAGTCCCACCAGCAGGGCACTCTACATCCTACCCCGCCATTACACCCCCCAAAGTGCCAGGGCCATCAAATGGCTGACTGTTCGAAGGTCTTTGTACCTCCCGGGTGACACTGTCCCCTGATCCAACTTATGGATTACTTGGCTGACAATGGAATCATGAGGCGAGTTCATTTCCAGACCTATAAGGTAAGGTGACCAGATGTCCCGCTTTTGGCAGGGCAGTCCCGATTTTTAACAATTTGTCCCGCATCCCGTGGCGTTTTAAAAAAGTCCTGATTTTTTTAAAGAATGCACGACAAGCTAGGGTATATGGTTTTCGGCTGCCATGTGGCTGTTTCATCAGGATATGAGTTTTATCAATGGTGTCCCGCTTTACCAATGTTAAAATCTGGTCACCTTACAAGGGTGACTAGAGGGACCACCTTGGATCATAATTATTTGGATAAGGACAAAGTTCAGAGGGGTCAGGAAAGACAAGAGGATGGAGACAGGAAACCCAGGGAGCAAGTGGTGTGCTATACTGTGGAGACTGCACTTAATGGCATGAAACAAAAATGTGTACGAATGATCGAATGGAAAACTGATGTGCTCCGTAAACCTTCACCCAAATTCACAACAGAGTTAAAAGAAAACAAACAAACAAGGAAATTCTGAGACACAGTCACAGCCAAGAGAGGCCTAAGGGAACCTGACGGCGAAACCCGATGCACTGTGTCTTGGCTAGCGTCCAGAATAGAAAGAAAACACAGCAAACAGAGAAATCTGAAGAAAGTATACACTTTCGTTAATAAGAACATATCAATACTGATGGTGGAAGTTACATAATTTCAAATCAACTTGAAGATATATAAAAGTGTGGGGTGGAGTTTAGCCTGTCGTTCAGATCACAGCCTGACGGTGACTCTGTGGGCTGAGCCTTTCCATAAGCAGGGTCTTGCAACCTCCCACCCTTCTTTCTACCTTCACCTCCCTGCTGGTGAGCCACTCTGAGACCTGCTAGGGCCACCGCCCTAAGAACCGCACGACTTTGCACCCACCCACCTGAGAGCTTCCTGAATTCTGCGTCACTGCTGTGTGGCTGAATTGAAAGAGGGACTTCTGGACTAGACTTGAGTTGGACTGGACGGGGATGTTGTCTTGATGTATGATAACTTCTTGATCTAAAGCTCTTTCTTGCACATATATGAGTGTCACTGGACTTGTTTCTCTAGTCAACCCGGCCTAACACACTGCGTTATTAATTTTAACAAATGCACCATACTAATTATAACAGTTAATGACTTAACATGATCCTTCTAGCCCTCCACTTTGTGATGTACTGTAAATCCTAGCTTCTATACCTGTGGTTATAGTCTCATTTGGGAATGAAGCATCTGTTATGCAAATGAGCAGAATTAAAGTGGGATATATACGAAATCCTCACCTTAGTTTAGTTAAAGATGTGGTCTGCAGTTAGCCATCACCTCTGAAATCCATGTTAGAACAAGGAGTAATTTCCTGTTTTACGCTGTTAATCCTTAATAGGCAGACTGTCAGCTACCTTCTTACGGTAATTTAGAAAAGCATGGTGCTGGGGTCACAGAACTGGCTGAGACTCTGTCTGCCCCACTGAACAAGTGCAGAAGCCATCCGCGTGTCCTCTACTGAACCGTCTGACCTCAGAAGTTATAACGACCATGGCTCCATCAAAGCCACCTTTGTGACGCGAGTCCAGGTGCATTCAGTTGCGTGGCCAACATTGGTATTCATCAGGAGAATCCTCCAGACCGAGTCTGAACTTTGGATTTGGGGATTGCCAGCCTGGACACCTTCCTGAGCCGTTTCCTTGACTTACAAGAGAGCAACGAGGCGGAGACCATGGAACGGCACAGCATTTTCAAAACAGTGAACATCTGGAGCATATTTAAGCTCCACCTCATGGGATCGTGCTTGTGCTAACCCTTATTGATTATTTTTTTGCACAAATGTAAGCTACTAACAGAAGGGAGATAGTAGGAGCTTTCTGTATCTTCCTGTGACACTAAAAATCTTCTATAATCAAAGGTTATTTTAAAAAAGACAGTGACACAATAATATACCAAAACATACAGAACGCCCATCAAAATCCACCCCCCTGTTCAAACTCTGGACTTAAAGCAGAGACGGCGCTAGTCAACGCTGACTCTTGAATGGAAAGCTGGGATGGAATGGGAAGTCAGGGCTGGGACAGCTACTTTCCAGCATGTCCGATCCTAAATCAGTGAACATCAGCCTGCAAATGAATGATGAAAACCTACAGGAGAGCAGGGCTGAGATGAGGTGGACTAAAGGGACCAGGCCTGCCCCTGACTTCATTGTGGGCCTGACCGGCCTTGCAATCCTAGAATACAAGAGAAACGTGAGAGCCTCTTGCCTCTGACACCAACTTTCCCCTGAGCCTGGGCTCCTTTGTCTGACGCTTACAGGCACAGATCCCTGATTCAGACAGGAGGTGAGCTTTCTTTTTGTCATCCAACTACCACATGGGACTAAAGCAGGTCTCAATACCTGGTTCTGAGCACAACACAGCTCAGGTAACCCTCGAGAGAAATGATGGGCCACAGACACGGTTAGCCGGAAGCTCTGGCCCCCTGCCCACCTGACCACAATGGTGTTGGCTTCTCCATTGCTGTTGCCAGGAATGTCATACAGTGGCCCTTGTGAAGGTGTAACATAACTCAGTAAGGTGCAACTGAATGACCTCACCCTCTGGTTTAATTTCCTGCCCTGTCATTAACAGTAGGAGGCCTTTTAGTATGTAAGGCAATGCTAAGAAAATAAATCTAGTGGTGCTTAGCTACTATTTTGAAAATGAGTTAATTAAGCCACGGACTAGCTGCTGCAGGCTAACTGGGTTCCAGCTACTAAGGAGCCTGTAAGCCCTGGGACAAGCAGCAGGCTGCGGTCTCTCCTGGTGGGCAGCAGGGACAGAGCTAACAGCCGTCCTTCCGGCTTCCTCCCCTACCAGCTCCTGCTCAGCAGAGGTCCTGGGACAAGCAGCAGGCTGCAGTCTCTCCTGGTGGGCAGCAGGGACAGAGCTAACAGTCGTCCTTCCCGGCTTCCTCCCCTACCAGCTCCTGCACAGCAGAGGTTCTGGGGCAAGTGTGTGCCCAAGAGCAAGGCAGAGATGAAAGTATCTCTGTTAACTCTAGACCAGACCCATGCTGATGGCGCCTTCTAGCTCTAGGGCACATGGGAGGGCAGGAGAGTCCTACAAGGTTCTTGCTCTCAGAGCGGGCATCTGTGTGTCTTTTCCCTGCAGGCAAACAGGCTGACTCTCAGTCGAGGCAACCAGCGGTTGGCTGAGAATTGGTCTGCGGTTGCCACCCAATCAATGTGTGGGAGCCCGACGTGGCTCATCTCCAGGCTGCGGCGAACAGGAGCCCGTGCAACTCAGACAAGCACACCCCAACACCCTGCTCCATCACCACGCTGGAAGAACACAGAAGTGGCCAGAGCCACTCCTCTAGCACTCGGAAGACATGGCCCCTCTGTGCCGACAGATGATGAAGCACTTCAGATGCTCTCGTGGGGCTTCTGAGGAAGCTGGGCGAACTGCTGGGAGTTAAATGCTAGCCAGTCACCCACATGATATCAACCTTCTTCACGTTAGACAGAACACTGCATCGCTATCAGGTCATAATTTTCTTAGGATCTGAAGATTTAGTGATTAAAATAAAATTCCACCTGTTCAAACTTGAAGTCACCACCTTCAAAAGTTGATTCAAACTCATGGCAACCTTCCAGGGCAGATTAGAACTGCCCTGGCCCCTTTGGGATTTCTGAGGCTGTAAATCTTTAATGGGCAGAAAGTCTCATTTTCTCCCATGGAGCGGCTGCTGAGTTCAAACTGCTGGCCTTTTGGCTAGCAGTCCAGTACGTCAACTACTGCATCTACCAGGTTTGCTCCAAATTCTATCTACAGCAGCTTCAAAATAAAACGTTCCTATTTTAAGATGGATTCATATTAAATCTGACCCACAGTTTTACCCTTCAATCCAAGTTCCTTAGGTGCCTGTTGTATGTTTCTGCAGGACCTTGGAGTCCTTTGGGGAACAAAGCTGGGCTATAAGAACCTACGATCATTGCAAGTCACTCACGAATAACCACTTGTTGCAGGTCCGCTCTACCCACAGGTGTCATGAAGTTCAATGAGGGACAAGAACGACCAGGATCAAAGAATAAACACACCCAGGCTTGCTTACTAATGTGTCGGTAGGAGGAGGAGCACAGAGCTCCTAGTGGGGCAGAAACCCATACTGCCCCGGTCACCTGCAAGCTTTCCACTAGACACACGCTCTCCCTGGAAGCTACAGGGAATGGCCTCTTCCTCTCCAGGGCAGACAGGTACTCGTGAGTACACCGCAGAGCTGGCTGCCAATCTGAGCTACACACAATAAAAGAAGCTCCGGTGACAATGGGTTCCACTCTCAAATCCAGTTCCCAAACGAGATTTGACCTAAAAAGTCTTAAGAATCAAACTAAGCACTATAGATTTTGTTATTTTTTTTGTTCCCGTTCTAATCTTAAAGTGTAAATTGCCTCCGAGTTGTCTCTGAATATATTACAGACATGAAAGTTCTACGAAGACCACAAAGCTGAAGCTGGCAGTACATGGATCCTTGCTACAGTCAGCGCTATATCCTGGCCATGCATGAAAACCTCTGGAGAAAATCCGCACCAGGAACCAGCCTGGGATGCTACTGGAGGTGGCCCCTCAGCCCAAGAGGTGCACTTACCTGTCTTTAACCCTCCAGGATTTATGGGTTTCAATGTGAACGTGACTTGAGAAATGGCCCTTTTGGGGCTGATTCCTTCTTCCAGGAAAAGAGGCAACATTTAAGCAGAATCTGTAGGGCACCAGGGAGGGGCACGTGGGGTAGGGGGAGAGGGCCCCTCCCTGAGGGCGTCCCATGCACTGAGCAGTCCCACCCTCGGCGCTCACCAGGGTGACAATGGCACATTCCGCCGTCAGCTGGGCAGCACTGAACAGTGTCCGTACAAACCGGTAAATCTGTTTCTGCTCTGGGTTGTGTTTGTCGTAGTCGGGCGGCACTTCGGATTTCTGGGGAAGGAAACATTTTCAGATGGCCGGTCACTCACTACGAGCAACAGAGAAACCACGAAACAATCTCATGAGAGACGAGGAGGAGGTGGAGATTACCGAGAGAGGGTGAAGGTTTTCGTCAAAAATGTCTAAGAGCATCCTTCCATCTGGGTCCCTGGTGGGGAAAATAACACAGAATGGAGTTTATTTTCTGCAAGAATGAGCGTCTGTCAAGAGAACAAAAATATCTTCCGATGGAAATGCATTTCCAGATGACAGAAGGCAGCGCAACATGTGCCATCCGCCATCAGGTACTCGTGAATAGTAACCCCTTTTCCTCGGAAGTAACACGCAAACCCTATTTACTGAACTAGTCCATGGACATGACCACACCTCGTTGAAGCAATTAGGTAAAACCCTAGCTCTATCACGGTTTGCTTTTCAAATGACCCAAATCTACTTAAGTGACTTAAATTTCTTTCGCATCGTGCTTCTGAGCAAAGGTCACGGGTCTGTTTAAAGTCGCTGCGACCTTGGTGCTTGGTAGGAACTGTGTCCAAAGCTATGAACACCAAGTGTGTCCACGACGTTAGTTTAAAACTTTCACAACATGCAATTCGACCACTTCACTATGAGCTTCACATTTCTGTACTGGACGTCAAGAGGGGACATAAGGAAAAGTGAACTGGGGGGCTTATAAAGGAGAGACTGGTGGAACCCTCTAGGGGAGGGGTTTTCCCTAGAAGCAGTGTCTGGGGCCAACCGCTTCTCACCAGCGGCAAGCAGCTCCCCATTCATCTGCTTCATGCCAACAGGGCTTTACCTAAACATTTCCCACTAAAAACCAAATCCTGGGTCATCTCAGACAATCGGCTGCCAGGCTGGGCCTGTGCTTCCGTGCCACATAAGGAGATTGGAAGGCGACAGACCTATCTCGAAGGCACAGGCATCCTGACAAACGCTCCGATTTCCACTCCATAAATGTACTTTGAGAATAAAGAAGGAAAGAGATTGGCCACAAAAAGAAACAGAAGGGAAACCATAAAGGCACTGCCATCAAGTGGATGCTGACTCTCGGCGAGCCTACAGGACAGAGGAGGGCCCCTGTGGGCCTGTGACACCTGGTCTTGAGATGAGCTACCCAATGCCAACCCACCACACGGCCAGGGCTCTACAAAGACCTTGGCCACAAGGAACATGCTTCCAGCCCTTCCCCAGCCCCTTGAGCTCCCTGGCTCCCCCTACACCGACTAAGGCAGCCAAGGAGCCAAGCAGGTCTCGGCAGGCAGGACCTGAGCACTGCACCTGGAAACAGCGTCTGCTTACACTGCCTGTATCTTACAGTGACCCTGACGAGCAGGAAACAGCTGGTTCGTGACCTCACTCCCACCCTCCGCAAGATTTCCACTGGCTGCGGCAGGCAGCCCGGCTCAGGTTTGCGGACGGACGAGTGAGTGAGGGGCCCTGGAAAGTCATGCAGCCCCTCTAGAGAAACAGGCCCCAGCAATCATTGTAAGGCTGAGCACGCAGGTGCAGACACTGTACGAGGACTTAAGACCTGGGCTGAAATGGCCCTGGAAACAAAGTGCGTCCTCTGAGAAGTGACCTGTGTCCTCACTCCTACCACATGATGCACCCTGATGCGGAGCATGCTCTCTGTCCGGACAGCCAGCTGCAACCCTCTGCCAGCAGGAATGACCACTGAGGAAGCCACCAGGCAGGGCAGCTTGTCAGCTGAGCCCTCCCGTCCCCAAGACTCCAGCAGGCTCTGTACGAGCAGCTGTGCTTATTTATGAAATCCCCTCCTGTATTTGGCCTTCCACTAGTCCTTTCCCCTCACTTTTAGTGGAATTGATCACCACTAACCCAGCAGAGCAAGAGATTAAAGGTTTGGGAGTGTATTGTGTGGGTTCACATCATAATTCCCTAATTGACTCCTTGTGTTTTCTTTGGAAAATCATTTCGTTTCCCTGCCTGTTAACATCCCCAGTGGAGTTTTTCCTAAGGGTCAAATGAGATAATGCACACAAAGAACTAACCAGAGCAGCCATCCAGATACCAGGCCCACTGCCATCAAGTGGCTGGGCCTCACAGTGACACCTACACAGGGTTTCCTGGACGGTAAATCTTTGCGGGGCAGACAGCCTCACCGTTCTCCGGCAGGAGCGGCTGGTGCGTTTGAATCGCCATGTCGTTGGGGCCAACAGGGCTGCCTAGAATGGCCATAGCAGCTGCTTAAGTATCATCAGCTACAGCTAAGCTGGAAGGCCTGTGGCAATGCTGGGTAAGCATTGTACTGCTAACCACAAGGTCAGAGGATCAAACACACTGATCACTCTGCAGATAAAAAATGACGCTGCCTGCTCCCATAAAGAGAACGGCTCAGAAGCACGAACAGAGTCTCTGAGTTAGAATTGACCTGACGGCGGCAGGTTTGGGGTGCATGGCCAGGTTAACTTTGAGATCTACGATAGTCTATGATCTCTGAGAGATGCTAACATGAAACTGGCCTGAGAGCTTCATAGCTTACTTTCCTCAATGGATTTCCATTGTGTCTTGAGGTTCAAGCATGTTAAGAGTGAGAACCAATGACAAAAACAAGCAGTAAGTAAAAAATCTTCTCTCTCACCGGTGCTGTGCTGTTTTAAGGTTCAAAGCTACACTACCTGTTCTAAATTCTTAAATCCAAAATTCTCAAGTGCTAGCCAATGATGATAGAGAAAACACCTTTCCAGGTATGTGTCCCCCACCCAACAAAGCTGACTAGGAGCTCTGCCATCTACCCTTCGCTGAACTGACCCATCCTGATACTCCACCCTATCTTCAGACAGCTCTAAGGTCAGTCACACCTGCAGACCACCTGGGGCTAGCTGGTACTCGCTTTTAAGCTCAGGGGCTCTGTTCCCAGGCAAGGAGGTCTAGACTCACTGAGAGGGTGGCTCTGTTGTTCCCACACTAGTTTCTACCTGTTGTACTGGTATAACCATGTAACACATGTAAACATTACAGTTATCAATAAAATAGAACTGCTATAAAGAGTGGTCTTGTTCTCATGAGAACCAAGATACATGTGTTGAAAAGGCCACACTAAACGTGACACACTGGAAAAATTACTTTGCACTTGGTTGTTGTTTGTTGTGTGCCACTGAGTGAATTCTGGCTCCCAGCAAACGTCTAGGGCAGAGTGGAACTGCCCCACTGGGTTTCCTATCTTGTCAAGTTTTCCCCTCTGAAGCAGCTGGCGGGTTTGAACCACCCATCTTGTGGTTATCAGCAGCTGCGCACTTGACCATGGCACCGCATAGGCTGGCTTGCTACTGATGGAGTGCTGTCGAGACTTGAGGGATTCTACACTCAGATTGGTTCACAGACTTCCGTGTCTCTATTTTTCCTCGTGATTTACAAAGAATGCATTCTAGATGTGGCTTATGAAAATATATAAGGAAAGAGAGAACCCCCCCCACCCCCAACCTTGGTCTGCCACAATCAGGGCCCTGTGCCGGAAGCAGACAGCCCTGATGCTGCAGTGGACAAATCAACATGCTCTTACATGGTTTGAAATAAAACATTTGTTTCAAGTCGAGTTCATCTCTTTTTATGATCCCTGGCTTTAGTGGGCATTTTACTTTACGGAATTATCACCAGACCCAATCATTTCCATTTAGCTTACATCTCAATTTATCTCTAAATTTATTCGACTGGATTCACAGTAAATCAAACTTTTTTTTGGTGTGTGCTAAAGTTGCACACAATAGTTTTTGAATTGAATCTTATAGAATACATTTAAACAGGTAACACAGAAGATAAGCAGTGAAGAAGAAATAGAGGAACATTATTAAATCTTGTTCCATTTTGATGGCGCCAGTCACTAACACCCACGTGGTTTCCGCTAATTCAGAAGCAGTTCAGCACTTACCTGTCATGTTATGGCAAATTAAACTAGCTATAGACCGTCTTAAAACTATGGGCTAGAGAAATATAAAGTTCAAAGGCCTGGCAACTACAAATAAGGGGTAAAAATCAGAAAAACAATATACAATAAGCTGTGATGTACTAGTGAAAAATGCATCTGCCACATACCTGTTTTTGATGTGATAATATATTGCGAGAGCTACACTGTAAAATAAAATGCAGGAATTCAATGTTTCATAAGCATAATAAGACCTTACGCAATTATCACAGATATTTATAAGAAAAGGCAAACAAGCTATTGCATCAGTCCCACTGCATTCAAAAAACTGCTCATGAAAAGACGTTTACAAAAGCAAACCACTCTGCTACACATCCCCCCGCATCATGAAACCTTCTCCAGGCATGCCGGTGTCAGAACTGCTGAGAGAGACTGTGTTGCATACCGACACTATATTAAAAACCAGGTAGTACAAATCAGACACCCTTAGAAACCTTCTATTTACTACCTACGATTTCAAAAGATTAGTGGTTTCTTTATAAGTGGCTTACACATACAAATAATGAATCATACCAGTTTCATACTTTCGCTCTTAAATCAAGTCTTGGCAATCCATTCAACTGACCCATGCATTTGCTGAAATGGTACTGTAATTTCTGTTTGTAGCACTGCCTTGTATTATATTTTATGATTTAGAAGAGTTGACTTTATGAGATGTCCCCTTCCCCTGATATTTTCTTTATGAAATACTGATTATAAAGCACATTATAGTAATTGTAGAAATTCTAGAAACTATAGAAAGATTAACAATCCTTCTGTCCAAAGGGAACTATTAGCTTCAATTATAAATATCTGTCGTATCAATAAATTACACCATGTAAATAGGTTTGCAGCCTATTATTACACTAGCACTTTTATTACCACTCTAATATCTTCAAGACATGACTTTACATGGCTGAGTGGATTCCATCATATGGTATTGACCAATTTGTTGACACTCCCTCCCTACTACTGACGGATATTGTTTCTAACATCCCTGCAGATAAATACTTTCCCACCAGGGTCTCTTGACACTGCGTGTTAGCTTACACTCACCTTTCACATTCCAAGAAAATGTTCCCCCACTGGACAAGTGGAGAAAAGCACTCTTGCCCTCCCTGCCTCAGCCTGAGTTCCTTTAGTCACCTATCCACTTGGCAGTTATTCATTCAGGTTCACTGGGCGAATGCGGTCCTTCCACTAGTTTAGTTTTCCTTCATAATTTTGTGAAGAAGCTGGACCATATTGCACGTGTTAGGTCTGGACTGACTTCATGACAGCAGCGGGTCTTGGTCTTGACGGGCTCGGCACAGTGGCTGGGTGGGTGGGGGGATGTCATCTGTTTCTGGGGCACCAACAACAGATCACGAGTGAGCGCGCTGAGAGGCACCCAAGGGCTCATCTCCCCGTCACAGGATAAAGCCCGTCCTTCCGAGTCAAGCCTACTCATTCAAAGGAGTGGGCCTCAGTGTTAAAATTCCTCATGGGAAAATGACCACCTTTCACCATTTCTCACGCCATCTTGAAACCAGCATCCGCTCCAATGAAAGGCTTGCGATGGCGGGGAAGGGTTTTAGGATGGATGAGACTAGTGCTATGGCTTCATACGTGTTTCCCTACATTCGCAGCCCCGACCCAGAAGACAGGCAGTACGGACTCTACTTTACAAACGAGAAAACTAAGGGTCAAGGCCCGAGGTCCCAGAAATGTCCCACGTGCGTAATGGGTTTGTGCCCTCTTGTTCTACTGCGCACTGCCTCTGGAAAGCAGGGGAAATTACTGCTTTAGCCATTGAATCAGCAGGCTGTCAAGGTTGCTTTTCTAAACTAACGTCAGGTTTGAATGGAAGGTTTTGTAGGACTGGGTTCAGGGCGGTGAGTTGTTTAATCTCTTTGAGTGCTTGAGAAAGCAAATGGTCTTGCTTCCCCCTGAGGCAGCAGGATGGAGGAGCATCACCCACCAGGCTGGGGGGCAGGCGAGCTGGGTTCCAAATCTAGCCCCTTCCCTTAATGGAGTTCACTCTCCTCTCGGCGCCTTCATATCCTCGTTTATAAAACTAGAAGGAGACAGCCTCTACATTAGAGAGCTGTTATTATTATCGAATGAGATAAGACGGATAAAAGCATTATTTCAAATATAAAGCTCTAAAGCAGGAGTTATTACTGTTGTGATTCCCCGTCAATAACTTCATCTAAAGAAGCCTGGCTCCTGCAGATTCCATGAACGCCCCAGGGCCCCAAGATCAGCGTCCTTCCCAGCCAGGGACGAGACTGAACTTCGCGAGGCTCTTGACCTCTGTGAGAGCTCGAGCCACTTCGTGGCCATGAGGCTGGACTATAGGATCAGTTCCAAAGTCTTGGGAGGACACAGAGGGCCTTGGATTTAGGGGAGGCAGAGAAAGCATGAAATGAAGATTAGGTTTCCGTTTGCTAGGCACTCCCTCAAAATACCACCGCCACCATCACAGGGTCTGTTCTGACTCATAGCGCCCCTGCGGGATGCAGTACATCCGCCCCTGTGGGTCTCTGACACGGTCAGCCCCGATGGGAGCAGTAAATGTCATCATTCTCTTACACAGTGGCTCAACTGATATCCGCCAGGCCACCAGGGCTCCTTTGCTCGGCAGTGACCCTGTTTGATAGAGCAGAACTGCCCCATAGGGTTTCCATGGCTGTACTCGCCTTTCTCTAGCTGGTGGCTTTGAACCCCTGACCTTTGGGGCAGCCGTGCGCCTGGCCCCTGCACCCCCAGGGCTCCCATGAGTGAAGATGGGCTTGATGGCAGTGGGTTTGTGGGTTCTCTGGTTTCGAGTCAGCATTAGGCAAAATGTTGAAGTCAGCTAGCCCATGGGCTTAGTTAGCATCGCCCTACTCATGTCCTCGCACCCAGTTTTCTTCTGGGTCTCCGCTTTCAGCGTCCAGCTGAAGAACTCACTCGGCCTGACAGCATGTCGAGTCGCTCTTTTTTCAGCTCCACGATCGGAACCAAGCTGTGGCGTGAGGCAAGATGCGGAAGGTACCTCTCCCCTTGGACACCCGCCCTGCCAGCCCCTTGTTCCCAAATGTGCATCGGAAAGAGGAGGATGCTTTTTAAAGCAACAGGACCGCTGAGTGAAGGACAGGAAGGGCAGCAGCTCCCAACGGTGGCTGTCCATTAGAATCTCCGAAGGAGCTTTGGAAAATCCAAATCTGCAGTCTCTAGCGGATCCGTTTACTCAGGAACTCTAGCCAGACAGTCTTCCTCTCACAGCTCCCCTGGAGATTCCCCCGAGAAGTGCCGGCTTATATAGAAGCGCACCGAGGAGTTCCACGTGCTTGCTGGCTCCACGGTCAATGCCTGGATCATCACGTTGCCACCCTAGTTTCCCGGCCTGGGCTCCTAAGGAAGTCCCAAGCAGTGGTGATTTTAAGTGGTCAAGGGATCAGGTGTTCACAGCTCTGACCGCCACTCGGAGCGACGCAGCCATTGGCTCTACTGTGCACCCTTCCTGTGAGGCCAGATTCCAGGATGAAGGGCACGCGAACAGCTTTCATTCCGTGCTGTTTCAAGCTGGAGCGGATGCCAGGGTGGGCGGGCATGGTGCACAGTTCTTTGGGGCTTTCTGCTTTGCTTCCACAACTGCTAAAGACTTTGTCTCAAAAAACGCTTCCGAGTTGCTGTACCGCTGTCCCAGCAGGAAACTTGGGCCCCGAGGTATGTAAGTGGCTCCAGCAAACCACACAGACAAGGCCCTTGTGGGGCTACTGTGCAAACCTCTCCCCAGGAGCCTTCTCAAGACGGCTTGGGTGTATGCTTGCTCACTATGTAACGCCTGTCGACATGGAGGTATTGAGGGGAGGGGCCCACCTCCATCCAGATCTGGGAAAACTGCTGCCACTAGGACCGAAGGGCAGTGCTCAGACACAGACAGCCTCGTCCCAGCGGCTACTCCTCCCTCCTGCCTGCAGTAGCTGCTGTGCCCACAAGAGGCTCCGTAGCAGAGCCCACGTGTTTAAAAGAAGACTTTGACCCTTAAATGCCTACCACCCCCGCCCCCACCAATGAGATTAAAGAATCCTTAGTGCCTATTAAGCTCATTACACATGCCAGCACTTACACACTTGGTTAAACAGGTAGAGAGAGAAGTATTCCCTAGATTTCTCCAAATTAGGCTGCCTACCAGAGGCCCCAGGCTCACCGAGTGTTCTCTGACAGCTTCTGGGGGTGCTGATCCCTGGGTGAGTGATAAGATCACAGGAAATGTGACCCTGCCTCCCCCTTACATCCCAGCTTTCGATAAGAAAGCCGAGGGCCCCAAAGGGAAGTGGATGTTATCCAGAGATCCCTTCTTTCTTCTTACCCTATTTTTAAAAAGAGAAACTAAAGGGCCCCTTCCCCCACCCCCACTAATGACAAAGCCAAGATTAGAACTCAGATCTCTTGACTCCCAGCCATTCTCTCCACTTGCCATGCCAGCGTTCTCCTGCGGCTCGGACCCTTAAACTGTGACCAGTCTCACACACTACCATCGACTCAATTCTGACTTAAAACAAACTCGTAGGACGGACTAGAACTGTGTGTTGTGAGTTTGGGGGGCTGTACATCTTTGGGGGCGCACAGAGCTTCAACTTCCTCCTGAGGAGCAGTGGGTGGATTCAAACCGCTGATCTTGTGATTAACAGCCCAATGTGTCACCACTACAGACATCAGGGCTTCTTGTGACAACAGTAGCCTCGTCTTAGGTAGAAAGCAAAAGCCTCGTAGAACGGCACTAGTGGCCTCCGCAAACCAGGCCAGAGCAGAAAGAGCTCACATGCATCTTAAGTCATCGCTTAATTAGGATTGTTGCTCGTTTATGTAAGTGATAATACAATCAAGTGTTTTGATAAAGCCACATTTCAAAGACCAAAGTTACTTTTTAGACAGGCTGCCGGAACAGTCCCTGGTTTCCCTCTTCCCCATGGTACCGCTCCCACGGCCCATAACCAACCAGCATTGCCACCGGGTTAAGTGATGGAGCAAACCATTCAGCGAAACAAGAATGATACCCACCATTTAATTGTATACTTGAGGTTTGGTTGACTGACTGTGCTATCATCTAGGAAGATAGTGGAGCAGGAGCTGTATTTCCTTGCTATTTGTCCTGGAGGATGCTAGAAAACAATGGGCAACAAGAAGGACAGTTAGACAGGGCTCATGTTCCTTCCAAGGACCCCCCTCCCCCACCTCTGAAGGCCGGAACATAGAGGGAAAGACATCTTAGCAAGAACTGCTCATAACATCAAAAACAATACAGCACACTGCATTCACACAATGCAATCCCCTCTTCCACACAGGGGTCGGCACCACCACCCCTGGTCCCAAGCCTCCCTCATCAGGGCAACAAGAAACTGTTGTCCTCGACCACCAGAGAGTCTCCTGCTGGCTGCTAAGAACCCTCCGCCCTGGGCACTGTGTGAACTTGGAGTTCAGCTCTCAATGCCAAAGAGAGCCCAGAACGAAGGGAGCATCCTGATTGCACACACTGCGATCAATACAAGGGTCTCGTGTACCCATTTTGGGCGTATGGCTGGCTTGAAGACGAGGCACGGTGCAACCGATGCTCATTTGGGATCTCCTTTTCAGGAGAAGGAAAGATGAAGTTTTCCTTTGTTGGGAGCAAAAGGCTTCCCTAAGAGGAGGACAGCTGGGTGCTTTGGGAGCACAACGCACGGGAGACCTTACAGTGGAGTCTAGTGTGTGGTCTTGGGAGACCTGCAGACCTGAGAGCTACTTCTGAAAGGTGCTGGTAAAGGTAATAACGTAAATTATAAACTAACGCCATCCAATTGCCATAAATAGATGTAATACTTACTTGCAAGCTAGAAAAAGAATTCAAGTAATCTGAAATAAAGTCGTTTTGCCACCTGCCGGGGCCGCGTTGCAGACCCACGTGCCATCCTCAGCAAACAGCCTCTTGCTGTTGGTAAGTGCCGGCGAGTCAGTTCTGACTCACAGCGACCCTAGTTGAACAGAAGGAGAAGCCAGTCCCGTGCCGTCCTCACATCTGTCCCCTTGGTTGAGCCTGTGACTGCAGCCTGTGTCAATCCACCTTTTTCACTGCCCTTCCACTTTACCAAGCATGATGTCTTTCTCCAGGGACTGGTCTCTCCTGACAGCATGTCCAAAGGACGTGAGACAGAGTCTCAACATCCTGGCGTCTAAGGACCATGACGGCTGAACAAACAGATCTGTTTGTTCTTTTGGCAATCCGTGGTAGCTTCAGTATTCTCCACCGGCACCATCGTTTAAATGCAGTGATTTTTCTTCAGTCTTCCTTATTCAATGTCCAGCTTTCACATACACCTCTTGGGGATGTGAAAATCGCTGGCCTGACTTGTCCATCTCTAACTAAATCCTGTTACCCATAATGCTACTTAGAAACCAACTACATCCCCAGTTATTCACAATGCTACTTAGAGACCAAATATCTTCCTCATTACTTCAGCCTGAGAGATCTAAAAACCATATTCTAAACAACCTGCTCTTAAAAAAAATCATTTTATTAGGGGCTCATATAACTCCTCACAGTCCATACATGCATGCATGTGTCAAGCACATTTGTAGTCGTCATCATTATCAAAATGTTTTCTGCTTGAACCCTTGGTATTAGCTCATTTCCTCCCCCCCCCACTCCCCTCTTCCCTCATGAATCCTCGATTTTTTATAAATTATTTTGTCATATCTTACCCACTCCCTTCACCCACTTTTCTGTGGTCCAACCCCCAAGGAGGAGGTCACATGTAGATCCTTGTAATTGGTTCCCCCTTTCCAGTCCACCCTCCATCCAGCCTCCTAGTATCGCCACTCTCAGCACTGGTCCTGAAGGGATCATCTGTTCTGGATTCCCTGTGTTTCCAGTTCCTATCTGTACCAGTGTACATCCTCTGGACAACCAGATTTGTAAAGTAGAAGAATTGGGTAGATCATGATGGGGGGGGGGGCATTCAGGAACTAGAGGAGAGTTGTATGTTTCATCGTTGCTACACTGCATCCTGACTGGCTCGTCTCTTCCCCACGACCCTTCTGTAAGGGGATGTCCAGTTGCCTACAGATGGGTCTTGGGTCCCCAATCTGCACTCCCACTCAATCACAATGATTTGATTTTTTGTTCTTTGATGCCTGATACCTGATCCCTTCGAGAACTCGTGATCACACAGGCTGGCATGCTTCTTCCATGTGGGCTTTGTTGCTTCCGAGCTAGATGGCTGCTTGTTTACCTTCAAGTCTTTAAGATCCTAGACGCTATATCTTTTTATAGCCAGGCTCCATCAGCTTTCTTCATCACTTTTGCTTATGCACCCTCTTTGTCTTCAGCAATTGTGTCGGGAAGGTGAACATCATGAAATGGCACTTTAATAGAACAAAGTATTCTTGAGTTGAGGGAGTACTTGAGTGGAGGCCCAATGTCCATCTGTTACCTTAATACTAAACCTATAAGTATATGCATCCCCATCCTCATATATAAATATATTTACATATGTACATGCCTTTATTTAGACCTCTACAAATGCCCATTTGCCTCCTAGTTCTTTCCTCTAATTCCTTTTACTTTACTCTTGTCACACTACCATGCTCAGCCTTCCTCTTAAAAGCCAAATAATAAACAGAAATTCACTGGTTGGGGTAGGGGATCCAGTTCCTTCAATGGCAGCTAGAGGGCACTGCACTACCTAAACATGTGACCCTCCCCAGCGCCTGACTTCAAAAGTATGTGGGTCAAGAGAAAAAATAACCAAACTTAGGAAATTCCACAGACAAGGCCATTTCTGAGACTTTACTTCCTAAATATAGATGTTGTGTGTCTGTGGAAGGAAAGGTTGCGGGGAAGGCCGAGTAAAGTTCAAGTTATAACTAAGGTTAACCTTTAAACAAGGTGTTTCCACATCCATGAATCACGGCCCTCTTTCTCATTAAAGCAAACTCGAGGCATTAAAAACAATTCTCTCTCTCTCTTTTTAAGCTCACCTGGCAAGCACAGTTACATCACACGAGAGACGTTAAAAATTCCTAACTATTAATAACCATTAGTATGAGTGGCAAGTTTAAAAATCCTAATGGAAATTTTCCCGCAGGTGCAGAATCTGCCACAGGCACTAAAAACCTCAAGTGACACCACCTATTTGCTACGTGAAAATTTAGTCACTTGACAGATGTGCCGATGAATTTTAGGAGCTATGGGATGCTCTTAGGAATCTTATTAACAATAAAACAAAGGGATACTAATTTACTTACACTTCATGTGGGATTTCATCTATTTCCTCTGACTCAAATTCCGCGGAGATTAAAGTGCTACCACAGGAACCGTTAAGAATAAGTAGTTTTCCTTAGGAAATAGAAGCCATGAGGTCCTTGGAAGGAATGATGATGAGGGACCCTCTGGGGCACTTTTACATCCGCCTCGGTCCACGAGCTTGTCTTTATTAGCTAACCTCCTAAACATCCCTCAGGACAGGCAACCCAACCCCATAAGGGTTAGAAAGCTTCAGCTCAGAACCAGCGCTACCAAGGGATAAAGCCACGCACGGGATCTCCTGCGCTGGGAGTCTGGGTACTCCCAAAGTCCTCCGTTCACTGCAAGACAATAGTTCTGCTTCCACATTCTTTACACCTCCTCCTGCGAAGAAGGTCGCTGAAAGTGCCCTGGGCTGTTGAGAGAACCACACGGTCTGTCTTGGAAGAAGTACAGCCACAGGCTCCTTAGAAGCCACGAGGGCCGGACTTCTTCATCTCAAGTACTCCGGGCGCGTTATCAGGAGACCGGGCTCTGCAGGAGCCCCGAGCTTGGAAAAGCAGAGTGGCAGAGAAAGGAAGGCGGTCCTTGACTAGAAGAATGGACACAGCGGCCCCAACAACGAGCTCGCATGGAGCAGCTGTGAGGCCGGCGCTGGCCTGGGCAGTGTTTCATCCCACTGTGCACAGGGTCACTAAGGGTCACAACCCACTGGGTGGCACCTAACGGCAACTGAGTCTTGGAAATTCAATCATTAAGTTGATTCCCACTATTTAATAATTTCCAAAGTAAAGGACCATTCTAGGTACTAAAGCGTAACCGTTTCTGTTGTTGTTTTCGGGGCAGCTCACTCTGAGCACCATCTGGGCAATCCGAGCCCACTTGCTGCATGTCAAGGGTATGTAATTCGTCCGGTTGAAAACTTCTCTTGGGCCGAAACTCAGATGGTAGAGTCCTAAACTGCCCAACCCCTGCTACCAGAAAAGCTCAGGATCGCAGGGTTGCTTGGTTTTGAACTGTCCCTCTCAGGATTACACATTAGCGGGGAGACGGGGGGCAGGCGGCCAGGACACAGCCCGTGCAGTGGTAGCCAACACGTGTCTTAAGGGATGCAGGTTTCGCCTCTGAAGCACTGCCTTCAGACTATCAGATCAATATTATCTGCTCACTGATCAACGGTCTCACGAATTAAATGTTTTTACTAAACACTCAGTGTGCAAGTAGTTCTTAGTTTGGGTCAAAATGCCATAGGAGCCCAGCATTTTCATTATCCCGTGATTGTAGAAAATCAGCATGCACCAACATGGGCGAGAAGGTGCAGAGGTGCCTCGCGGGAGGTGTGGGTCGTGGCTGTCTTCTAACAAAGGTGCTGCCCAGGGGAGACAGCGGCACGCGTGCTGAGGAAGACAGGCACAGCCATGGCTCTCGGTTGTAAATCCCAACTCAAGGAATAACAGCTGGTGACCTGGGCAGTGACTCAGTCTCCCATCTCAACACCTGGGTTTCTGCGTAAGGAAAAATGAACGTGAGATTCGCAGACCTCACTGGGTTCCTTACGAGAAGTGGGTACCCGCAAAGTGTTCAGAGCCGGGAGAGCACACAGGAAGTGTTACGCAGTATTTACTTAGGAACACACCTGACGTAGGAAAGCAATGTGTTGTTGCTATTGGGTGCTGCCAAGTCAGGTGTGTCTCGCGGCGATCCTGTGCACAGAGAACATAGACTGTCCAGTCTGCTGCCATTCTCAAGCCGATGCTGTGCTTGACTCCACGGTTGCAGCCACTGTGTCAACTCTCTCCCTGGAGGTCTCTCTTTTGCTGACTCTGTAGTTACTGAGCCTCATGGTTTTCTCCCCCCAAAATTGGTCCCTACTGGTAACATGTCCAAAGCATGTGAGATGAAGTCTCACCAACCTCACTTCTACGAAGTATCCTCTGGCGGTACTTCTCCAAGACAGAGTGGTTCCTTCTTCGAAGTCTGTGGCACATTCAGTATGCTAAACCTTAATTGGAAAGCACAGATTCTTCTTCGGTCTTTTTCGATCACTGTCCAGCTTTTGCGCACCTATGAGCTGGATGAACACGGCTTGCTTGGGGGTGAGTGGAATCCTTGCTTTGTGATACTTTAAAGAGGGAAGTGGTTTGCAGCCAGTGTGTCCAGTGCAATACCTTCCTTGAGTTCACGACTGCGGTTTGCATGTGCGATGACTGCAGTTCCAAGCCAAGTGAAGTCCTCGACCACCTCAGGGGGCGCCTCATTTCTCCTGGCGTTGCTCAACGGTCCGCTTGCGGGATTTCTGTTTTCATTCTGGTAAAGCACAATCCAGAGGAACGGCTGTAGTCTTTGGTCTTCATCAATTGTTTAACATTCTCTCCGTGTTCAAAAAGCAAGGCTGTGTCACCTGAATACTGTGCAAGTCCTCAGTGAGTCTTCCTCCAACTTTGAGGTCACAATCTTCTTCTTCTTGTCCAGTGACTTGGATTACTTGCTCAGCGTACAGACTGAAGGAGTCTGGTGAGATAATACAACCCTGATGCACAAATTTCCTGATTGCGAGTCATGTTGTACCCTTATTCTGCTTGAATGACTGCTCTTGGTATACGTGCAAGTTGGGGGGGTGGTTTTCTTAAGCTTAAATGTAACATTTTAGACGTACATAAAAGAAAATATCGTAAAGCAATGTTTGACTTGAAAAGGAGATGTTTGACTCTATAGTTAGTTATATAGGCTTTACCAAGAACTGTCCAGATAAAGGAGCAGATGGCACTGAAACTCAACACCTCACTGCCATGGAGTTGATCACAGCGACCCAACAGGGCAGAGAAGAACTTCCCTTCATAGGACAGTGGTTACGCATTAGGCTGCTATCCAAAAGTTTAGCAGTTCAAACCCATCTGTAGCTCCACGAGAGAAAAAGGAGGCTTTCTACTTCTGTACAGAGTGAAATGGCCCAAAATGAAATCACCACTGACATAGAACTACTATATATATATATCTCTATCTCTCTCCCTGTCTCTCTTTTCCTCCCTCCCTCCAAAAAGGTACTGAAAGCAAATCATGACCTTGATAGGAAAGCAGGCCTCTATGCTGCTTCCTAAGAGCACAGGAAAATGAGGTGTGAAAGGCATTCCTTGATGTAAAATTCTCTGACGGCCTGATGTGTGGAGAGCATGCCTGGGCAGAGCACAGGGAGATGTGAAAGAAGAAACTGAGTCCCAGCACTGGCCCCCTCCACCCCATTACTTCCCAGTGAACACTTACTACGCCCTGTGCAGGCAGGATCAACATCATGTTTGTACACATCATTGTAGCAACAAGGAAACAAAAATAATCTATACCCAAATTCACAACATGAATAAATGGTAGAGACAGCCAGACTCCCGTCCAGGCTGTGAGCTTCCAAAGACCATGCAAACCCAGAGCCCTCGCCAGAAGACCATCTGTACATACAAAGATGAGCTCCCACCGCCTCTCAACTACATGGAGAGCGAAGGAGACAAGGAGACAGGTGACAGACCGAACCCCCTTGGGTCTTTAGCCTCAGGGTACTATTGTGGAAAGTGAAAAGAAAACTGAACAGCCGTTAGCTGGGCCAAGTGTTTAACGTAAGGACAGCCCTGAATGGCAGATGAAGCAAAGAGCCGCGGGTAAGAACAGAGTGGCAAAGGCATTCCTATATGAAAGTGGAAAAATAAACCAACGTGGAAATTCAAGAACAGACTCGGAAAATGAAATCTGAGGAGAAAATTCAGTCTCTACTGTGAATGTATGCTTTCACTACAAAATAATGAAGTTCACAATTTAGGTCAACACGGGCTTGATCTTAGCTTCCTTAAGGTTCCACACAATTACTCGACATTGAGAACTACTTCTTTCTTGTTATCATTCTGGTTGGGAAGTAAAACCCAGGAACCTTTCTAAGGACCAGCCTCATAGGAGACAGAGGTGTTGCTCAGCAGGCCCAGAGCCTGCTGGGCTGGGGTGTCGTGGACCAGTCCCTCAGGAGGCTTCTCCTACCGCTGCCTGAGGTCTTCCTGCAGCTGTGCAAGAAGTAGAGGCTGGTTTTCCAGAAAGATCCCCTTTGCTTTTGTAGCTCCACTTCCTGAATGCTACGTGTGATCCAATCTTCTCTAAGCTGTGGTTTGGGGCATAGGATGGGGTGGGAAATGAGTTGATTCCAATGAGAGGAGTAAGGTGAAGGGGTGAAGAAAGGTGAAGGTTTAATCCAACTGCAGATCTTAACATTTTCCATTTGCCCTTTAAAAAGATTCAGGAATCGATTTCACCTGCCCCAGAGTGTAAGCCGTTCGGGTTCCTCTGTTCTGTTTTGTGAGAGCGCCTCTTCCTCAACTAAAGCACGCCAAGTATTTGCACGACACAAACTTTTGGAGGGCCTTCATTTAATTACCATGTATGCATGGAAAGCATCACTGGAAGATAATGGAAGTTTCCCACAAACTTTCTGAAGTCTCCTTGTAAGTAAGCTACGGTGCAGGTGAGGCAGGTGGTGTAAGTAAAGCGCCACACCAGCGGTTCTCAACCTGTGGGTCACGACCCCTGGGGTGTGTGTCGAATGACCCTTTCACAGGGGTCGCCCGATTCATAACAGCAGCAAAATGGCAGTTATGAACAATGAAGATAATTGTATGGTTGGGGTTCACCACAACGAGGTACTGTATTAAAGGGTCACAGCATTCTCAAGGTTGAGAACCACTGGCTCTATACCAAGAGACTCAGTAGCCTGGCCACACCATAAAGCAGAGAAGTATGAGAATAATCAGAATTAAGGCTGCTTAACCCCTGCGATACGTTTCCCTTGCTATATGCCAAGTTGTTATTAAATAAAATGCTCTCAAATTTCTCTATGAAAGATTATATTGATCCAAATGCTACTAGTTCCAGAGGATCATTTGTCTTGGAAATGTTTGGGTTTTTAAAAAATATACAAATGAAGTAAAACAAAACTGTAGATCAGAATTTGAAATAAAATTCATAAATCTGCAAACAAATAAAATATTAAAAATAGAAAAACTCCTCGTTCATGTGTAGTGCCTAGGGTCTTACAAACTTGCAGTAAGCCATGCAAGGCACAACCACTGGTCTCTATTCACTTGGGGCAACAGAGAAGGGAGAGGCAGCAACAAGAGGAGCGCATGGACTGTGTAGCTAATTGCCCCACGAACAACTGCTCCCTTTACCACGAGACCAGAAGAACTGGATGATGCCTGGCAAAAGATTACATAGAAGAATCCAGAAGACAGAAAGAAACTCCAGAACAAAATGTCTAACTCTCATGGACTCCAGACTTTCTAGAACCACAGAGAATGGGTGCACCAACTCTTCAAACTGTTGCCCTTAATAATCTTTACACCTTACACCAAAGAAGCCCATGAAGGCTTCTTAAAACCAAAATGCAGTGTCGCTAACTCGTGAAAGTGTTCGCCTTGGGCATTCTGCTCCCACAAGAACTCTCGCTCCGAGATCAAACTGACAATTGCAATGAGAAAGAGCAGCTAGGAGCCTGAGGAGTCCGTGGGTCTAAGTCATGGCGGGTGGAACAACTCAGACAAGGGGTGGAAACGATTACGCAACACCAACAATGTAACCAACGTCACTAAACTGTGGTACAAAAGCTATCAAATTGGCTAATGCTTTGCTCTGTATAGTCTCAACAAATTGAATAAAATGTGTGTGTGTTGGGGAGGGGTGTTGAACATAAGCCATTTTTGGGAAATTATTTGGCAGTTCATCGCAATATTAAATATATGATTACCAAGGGATCCAACAATTTCATTCCTGAGAATAAAAACTAAAACTTGTGTATGCACGTTCATAGCAACACAGTCATAATAGCTAAAAGGTTGTAACAAACCAAACGTCCATCAACGGGAGAATGGATAGATAATGCATATTACGACAATGAATTGTTATTAAATAATAAAAAGAATGAATGTGCTATAACATGGGTAAACCTTGAAAACTACATTAAGCGAATAAAGGCAATCCATAAACAGTGATATGCTGGATGACCGCACCCATGTGAACTGTGCAGAACAGCAAATCTATGCGCAGAAAGTAGATGTGTGCTTGCCAGGCGCTTGGAGGTGAGAGGAATGGGGAATGGCTACTCAGGAATGTGGGATAAATATGTTATAAAACTAATGCAGTACTGGCTAAAAACCTGTGAATATACTGAGTCACTGAGTTGTATGCTTTAAAGGGGTACATTTTTATGATATGCAAATCATACCCAGCAAAATTGTTTTACAGGTCTTCTACAGAAGGCAAAATAAGGAAAAATATTCCTAAGCAAAAGGCAGAAAGCACTCTGTGGGATTGGAAAATGGAGGCATCAGTATGAAGTCATGATTCTGTTATGTAAACTGTAGAAGCCAAGTCTCTCAGCACAGTTTTAATGCCGTTTTGTGGTAAAATTAGGTGCCTCAGCTGATATTTGGGTTGGCTTATACTGGAGTATATACGGTATTTGCGCATTTCCTCACTGCTTCCACAAGACACCCCAGTAGCAAAGAGCACACAGAGTGCCTGGACCTTGGTTTCTAATACTGTTTCCCATTAAAAAAAAAAAATCATGGCTCCATAGAGAAACTGCTCATTCCAGCACAGAATCGGGGGAGATACAACATGAGTCTGAATTGTCTTATTGTGTTAAGAAAGCAAAAGTGTGCTGAAAGAAAGAAGAAAAATGGACACATATCACAACAAAAAACCAGTTTTAAAAGGCTGCCACGAGTCAACTGTAGTATAATGGAAATATCAAGATAATGAAACGCTGAGATAAACTAAAACCCCTGAGTCCGTGCTGAAGACAGGTGCATGGCTGCTGAGCGGCTCAAGGAAAGGGAAGGAGAGGAGGAGGACAAACAGGAGAAAGGCGATGGGATGAGAAGGCAGCTCCACGGAGCAGAATGCTCCTGAAAAATGCAAAACTGACCATTTTGTAAGCATAATAATAAAGATTGGTTCGGGGAAGAATTATCAACCGATGTGAATTCTAGAGTAAGTGTCTTGGTAAAGTGTCTTCCCACAGACGACCAGTAAATAAACAAGAAGGCTCAAGTAGCAGCACCCTGCGGCGGGTGGTGGAAGGGACGCTGTGGGGCTCAGAGAAGACCACCTGAGACGGGCAGGGGAGGATTCCCTGTGGCATGTCAGACTAGACTAGAAATGCTCTCCTGAGTCCTTCTGACGAACCCACATGGAGAAACATTCTGTGAAAAACAAAATCCTGCCTTTTCTTCCTCAAAAATATCGACGTCTTGAAAGGCAAAGAACTGGTTCTGCCCCAGATTACAGGAGATTGAAGGAAGGGGCAAGAGAAGGAAATGGGGCACACGATGCTGAATTAATCTGATACGAAAGGGAGAAATAATTCTATTGATTATATTGGTGGTCCCTTAACTAGGAGGATTAATCACAATAATTTTATAAATGCTATGCTCTTGACTTGGGTAAAATGTTACAATTCTATAAAATCATATTCTTATTTTCTTTTCACTCGTCACTCCAGAGGCCCCCGAGCAAAACTGAGAAGGTGAAGATGGCAATCAAGCCCAGGGGACACGGGGGGCAAGGTTAGCAGGCATGACACAGACGCCCCATTCCCAAATGATTCCCCCAGATGTGACGACGATGATTCAAAACTCACGCTCACTGCCACCGAGTCCATTTTAAACCATATTGACCCAACAGGACAGGAGAGAGCTGCCCCTGTGGGTGTCAAAGACTGTGACTCTCTGCAGTATATTTTATAAAGCAGAAATCTTTGCCATCCTCCTCAGGAGCAGCTGGTGGTTCTGGACTGCAGGCATGGGGTTAGCAGCCTACCAAGTGATAAGACACATAAACTGATGAACCCGAGGAAAGGATAAATCAGAGTTTCCTGTATTAATCTGGTTGTAGCTTTTCTGTGAGGCAAACAATTAAAAAAATAAGTCGTGTACACCCACACGCAAGGGGACTTCAAAGAGTCTGAGGAAAATGGAATTAAAAGTTAATAGAGGGGCTGAGAGGAGAGGCTGAGTTGGGAGGTTTAGGGGCTCAATGCTCAGCTCAGCCCCACAATGGTACCTTGAATAAAATATATAGATATATATTTTTTAAATGATAGTTTCCTGTGAGCTTCTTGAAGGCCACTGTGCACATGTCATTGGTTACATTATGTCCCTGCTAAATTCTGTGTTACTCTGGCTGGGCCATGATTCCCAGTGGTTCGGCAATCATGGAATGACCTCCAGTGATGCGGATTAGGAGATTAGCACCCCCAATCCCATCCCATCCCTGATCTGATGCTAAGGGGAGTCTCCCTGGGGCATCCCATCCCTGATCTGATGCTAAGGGGAGTCTCCCTGAGAGACTCAAACAGAGATTGGAGTGAGGAATCCACTCCTCCCAAGAAAGAAGCCTCCCTGAGTGGCGACTTGGGGTCCCCCCACATTGAGAACCCCGAGAACCACATTTCTGTGAGTTAAAGAGATCTACCAGTGGTATTTCTGCTATAGCAGTGCTCGCATTCTAAAACAATACAACTGAAGGGCGCTTCAAACAGTTCATGGAAAAATAGAATAGAAAGACAATGAACTATCTCCACGAATTAAAAAAACAGCCCATCTATGCAGCGAAAGAGGACATGGATGGTGGGGGCGGGGCAGGAGCCTCCCCCTCCCTTCAAAGGGTCCCAGCCTGCTTCTCATGGGCTCTTCTGGAAGCCCCTGCTTTAGAGCCCAGGTCTTCCTTAGTTTGCTTCCCACTCTGTAAGGCTCCAGCGGGGCGGGTGGAGGCTCCCTAAGGGCCGGTGTGCCTGTCCAGCCATACCAGGAACAGTGTCCTCTTCCCTCAGCGAAGGACAGTGCGGAACCAAGAAACCATGAAGCAAGCACAGTTCCTTCCCCGCTCCCAGGAGGACCTGCGCAGCGCCAGAGCCAGGCGCATGGGGGCAGCAGTTTTTGCTGGCCGAGTTGCCAAACACCAACGAGCGATGCTCCAGAGGCAGGGACCCCCGCAGAACAGGCACCACGAAGTTTTCTAAAGCGAACTTCGAAACCAGCATCAGTTCATCGACTCCTGCACTCAGGCACCTGTACAAAGGCCACATGTTTTCTACCACCGTGTGTTTGCAGCCGCTAGGACACGTTATAAGGAGAATGATTACGTGAAGAAAGATGGTTGGTGAGGAAGGAAATGGGAAAGGGTTTTTTAAAAAGAGAAAGTCCCCCCCAAAGGTAGCACCAAGGAGCTGACGTAAGACACCAACTTCTGATCCGGATCAGCAATTTTGTACATGCATAATCATTTCTACTTTCTGATAAAGAAAATAATAATTTTTTGAGAGCAAACTGCATCTTCTCATGCATCTCCACATCCTGTGTGTCGAAGGTGAGTGAGTGGTCTAAGAACCCGTTTCTAACGTGTCTTTAGTGAGGCGGGAACATCTGTAAGCTTAAGGGCATTTCAAAATAAAGGTTGAATTTTTGATGCACTACTAAATAGCCCGTATGTTCACACTATTACAGAAATGGCTCCTACTTCTCTTCTACCACTGGATATGAAGCTTCATTAAGTATATTCAAATATATTCTATTATGCAAACACAGTAACTGCTCACTAAAAATTTTTAAAATAAGGATACATCTCCGGGAAGGGAAAAGAACACGAGTTAGGAGTTTAAAAAATCCATCCCTCCTTCTGACTCACTTCATTTCCTGACTGCTATGGCTTACACGGGAAAGGGAGAATTTGAACAGGCGCGCTACTCCGACCTCGCTCCAGGGGCAAGGCAGAGATGAGTTCAGAACTGAACTGTGGAGCAGGAACCTAAATGATGTATTTCTGGACTCGAATGAATAGAATAGTCTCCTCCCAGGGAATCTGGGGCTTAGAAAGTGAGAAAATTGAGATCTAACTATAGAAAACTATCCATATGCAAAATGCTAGAAAGAATCGTTAGTTCTGATCTTAAAAAATTAAACTGAATTCACCTCCAGCTCCATTTAACAATGATATATAAGGGAGTTTCAAAAAAAAATCTACATCTTTCAGCCTCGTTTTTACATGAACTTTTTGAAGTCCCTTCCTCTAGTCTAGTTAAGAAGATGCCCCAGTGGTGCTGCGAACCAAAAGGCTGGTAGTTCAGACCCACGAGCTGCTCTGCAGGCGAAAGATCACACCATGGGTGCCTGTGGAGGGCACCGCCTTAGACTGGCTCTGCCCTCGGAGTTGGGAAAAGCCTGAATGGCAGGGGGCGTAGATTAGAAACTGCCTTCAGGTCCAGGAGCTCCTTTGAGTTTGATCGATCAGGAACTACGAATTCCTTCCTCGGAGCCCTGGCAGTGCAGAGGGTTAGGTACTGGTTCACACCCACTAGCTGTGCCCCGGGGAAAGGATGGGTCTGTCTGCTCCTGTAAGATTTACACTCTGGGGAATTCCTTAAGTGGGAACTGACTCGGTGGCCATGAGTTTGTTTCATTTGGTTTCCTCTAAACAGCGGTTCTCAACCTGTGGGTCTCGACCCCTTTGGGGGTCAAACGACCCATTCACATGATCACCCGATTTATAACAGTAGCAAATGACAGTGATGAAGTAACAATGAAAATAATTTTGTGGTTGTGGGGGGTCACCACAACATAAGGAACTGTATTAAAGGGTCGCGGTATTAGGAAGATTGAGAACCACTGCTGAGAGAGCTGAGGCTTACAGAATTTTCAAGGTCATTCAATTAGCAGGTGGCAGAGCAGAGTTCTTTTGAGTCCAAGTTCAACTGACAACGTGACTCGTGCTGAGCTGATAAAAAGCAACTCACTCATTCGTCACTTTACTTCCTCACAAAGATGCTCTGGCTGTCACTCGATGCTGACACAGATAAGCAGGACGGTTTTGCATGAAGGCGTGCTCGGGAAGGCTCTGTCATGACAGAGTGAAACCTATGGCAAAGGAGGCAGGCCACTCGGCGCCTGACCAATTCTAGTTCGGTGCATGTGTATGTCTAACCTCACTTAACCTCATTCCCAGTCACCTTGGGTATGTTGTCTGTCACTAGGTAGCTGGCAGAAGGGTGTGACCTGCAAATTGTTGCTGTTAGGTGCCACCACGTTGATTTTCGGTCACAGGAGATCAAAGGGTAAGACTCGGTTTTTAGGTGTACCCTTCATAGAAGCCAGTCTCCACATCTCTCTCCTGAAGAGCACCTGAGTGAGTTCCAACTGCTAACTTCAGGTGAAGGGAGAAGCCAAGAGATCTGAGTTTGGTGACAGGATTCAGGTCTCCAGGCATCTGAACCACACATTCACATTTTACTTAAAAGATCCGTTCAAATAGCTAAACCCACAACAAGCAAAGCCAAAACTGTAGCAGAACTTAGAGTACAAACTGTACAAAAGCTTTCCAAAAAAATACCTAAAGGTATCTTTCTATTCTATGTGTACATTTCCCTGCAATTGTTCATTCTGACTCCATCCAAACACAGATGCTGATTAGAATATTAATCCGAACAATTCACCCTGGTTTAACTGGCTGTCCAATTAAGTGGTTTATCCTCAAATGGTTTCAGGCTGTAAAACCTGTAATAATTCTTTTACAAGCAACCTTCTTTGTCGATAATCCTGTAAGTCGCTGCCGGCTATTCGGGGCCAGTGAAAGGCCGGTCTGGGGTTCCACTCTATTGCCCCGTTTCCTCAGAACGTTCCCGGTCAAAGTCTGCGAGTGGAACTCAGTAGCACTCTGTGCTTCCATGCTGAGGGACAGCCGAGGACACCCTCCAGAGCAGCTCCAGGGCCGTGGGTTGGGTGTGGTCTGCAGGAGGCTACTGTCCCTGTAGCTGTCATCGACAGTAAAAAGTGAACCGTGCCCACCTTTCTCAAAATGGCTTAACTTCATATACTGCTTTCACTTTTCTTCAACAAGAGCTTCCTTGTAAGTTACCTTAGCAGCATCTACTAAGTTAGTTCTTTGGAAATGTGGCAGAGAAAGCAAAAAAAAAAAACAAAAAAACAAACAATATTCCTTTTATATAAAGCAAATAGAGAATGAAATAATTTCACAAACAAGGGCAACGAGTAACTGTCATCCAGTGCTTATAAAATTAAGTTACCAACTTTAGCTGGGACCCACATTCAGAAAAAAATCCTACAGATTGCCCAGTATCAACCGAATTGCAAACATGAGTGCTAACTTCATACAAGCAAGCTACATCACGCCAGCCCAAGTCGGAGGAGATATCATCCTGTGAACAGTGGTATAAAAACTGAAAGACAAGCCTAGGGCTGCTGAGCTGATTCTGACTGATATACGTTCCATACGGAGTGTAAAACTGCCCTCCGGGTTTCCAAGGCTGACCAACCCTATGGAAACTGACTGCCTCATCATTCTCCTGCAAAGCTGGCTACGGCGTTCAAACTCTCCACCTCAGAGGTGACAGACAAGCCCTTAATCACTGTACCACCAGGGCTCCCTGCGAAGCGGTGCTGGGCAGGCTTTTGAAGCCAATCGATCCAATCCTGGCACCGGCACTTATTTGGTTAACTGTGCCTCACTTTCCTCAGCTGTAAAATGGGAATAATAAACAGTGACAGGCTGAGAGAGAGAGTTATTGCGATACATACCCACTAAACCCAAGAGAGCAGAGCCTGGCACATATAAGGAACTCGACAGGTGATCCGATGGTTACGGACGCATGCCCCTCCTCTATGGCTCTAAATGTGCTAAGCCCAAGTCTCGAGCACTGAAAACCCAATTGCTCTAATAGTCTAACTGAACCTGCAGGTAATTTCATTGAGTTATGCTATTTCGGTGGGTTTGGAATGGCTTTTCTATACCTTTCCTAATGTAGGCACAAATGATGAGCTCATTTGCAGTGAGCTCTGCTCACAGATTGGGGTGTCATGCTGTTACTGGGTCATTCATTACATAACGCCACTTAACACGGTACTTCTTTTAGAGCGGGACAACTGCCTGTGAGCAGCTCCCAAGAACACAGCGATTTCATTCTCTGGGCAGGAGGGCAGAGGTGTTACAGAGGTTGGAGGGCTGAGCTGGTTACACAGGGGGGATACCTTGTGTGTCCTCGGGACAACCTTCGCTCAGTGTGGCACCAGGCTCGATGCTAAGCGGGAGGTTACGCGCAGATTAAAGCCACGGGAGGGCACGTCTTCCTCAGGACCACGATCAGAACGGGGGTGGCATGGACCAATTCCCACCCTCCTTTCCCTTCAAGACATCTTTGAAAGAACTGCCAGGAAACGTGAGAACGGCCTGGCTGGACGGCTGCAGCTCGGCCCGGCCTTGTCTCTGGCAGACATGCTAACCAACACGAAGGGTCCGCGTGGACCCAGCAGGGCAAAGAAAGGGAGGTAATTACTCCCAGTCGCTCAGCTTTCCCTGTGCACTCTCGTCAAAACCCAAAGCAGGCAGGGCAAGGCTCACCAGGATTTCCTGTGACGCACAATTTACTGCCACAGATCCTTTATGCCGAAGCCTTTAATGCCAGGGGCCAAATGTGCTTTATGAATCTGATAAGGAAAATGATGGCAACGTCTGTACAAATGTGCTTGACACAATTGATGGATAGAATGTTGTAAGAGCTGTAAGAGCCCCCAAAACAATGCTAATAAATGAATAAATAAAACAATCAGATAAGGTCTCACAAATTGCTTTAGGACTCTGATGCCAACTGCTGGCTCTCTGGCCCCCAGAAAAGTGCACAGACGTGCTCATAGGAGTGGCACTGCCTCCAGAGGGTCACAGACCTCCCCAGGGCTCTGCAGCTGCCGCCACCACCACCCCAACCCAAGTACACAAACGCCGCGGGTAATAATGTTTTCAATAGAAATAAGCCCAGATAATCCAAAAGCAGAGAATCTGATTTTAGAGATTTCAGTTTCTCCAATACCCCCACTTCAGCACCCAGCCACTTCCAGATGTACACACAGCTAAATGCCCGCAAGTCTGAAGTTCTGAGAAAGACTCTTGGAAGGCCAACTATATGCTTTGAGTCTTCAGCATGAGAGTTGGGAGCATCCTGTGCTGATGATTTACCTGCTTCAGCATCCTACAGGTATGGAGGTGGTCTGGTTTGCTAAAGAAAATGACACCTTCGGCGGGAAAGGAGAGGGCAGCTCTAACCTCTCAGGTGGCTCCACGGCCTCAACGGGGCTGCAGCCCACCAGCTACTCCCGCCACTCCAGAAAGAAGGGCAGCGTGCCTCCTCGGGGCCTCCTGCTCGGTGGCAAGAGAGCGTGTGTTTTTCCCAAGTATGCCTGTGCTGTACAGGTTTGCAAGCTGTCACTTCTCGGGAGGAGACCACGTGGTCTGGCACCAAGTACACCACCCAGTCTTTCTCCCGGGATGCCCCTGGTGGCTTCAAACCACCCAGTTTCAGTTAGGAGAGTTCAGCACTAACCCTCTGCGCCTCTCAGGGACATGGCAGGAAACCAGAACAGGTAAACTTTGTCACCTTTATTTGAGCACCTAGCCTAGAGTGTGCAAACTCTACTGGGTCTACAAACAACAATTTGGGAGAGCAAAGGGACTGTGAGAAAGAATGACGGTGACTGGCAAGGTGCAGGCTTACAGAGGGAAGACTGATTCCGGGCTGGCTGGGGCAGAGGGAGCAGAGGATTCAAAGTTAAAGGAACGAGGGACTTTTCCATTTGGCCAGAGCGGTGGCATTTCCTCTGGCATTGTTCACACACATCCTCCCATGGCCAAGGCTGGGCCTTCTGGGAAACACTTGCAACAGTGGGCCCTCAGCCACACTTCTTTCACTACAAGGGAGACCCAGCCTTCCAGCATAGCAACATTCTCCGCATTCTTCCAAGCGTGGACCGTCTCCACTCATCACAGACAGTTAGGCGAGCGCTTTCAAAGGCACAGTCTGGTCATTGAGAAGAAGGTGGGGTTTCACTTACATGGTTAATGAAGAGACTCTTGCGTTTTTCTCTCACTGTGAAAACAAAAGATGCAACAGAAATGTTACATGCTTGCACGTCGACTGCTCTCAGGTGGTTGAGAACTGGGCCTCTGTGTGTCCATGGGCCCATCCTGCCACCAGCCAAAGGTCCCCATTTGTTCCATTACCAATTATAAGTGCACACCAGCTGCATGCTTGCAGGTCTGCAGTTGGCTAACACAGGGGGGAATGCACCCCATTACACAAACTGAGCACCTAATGAAAAATAACAGCAGATGAAATCAATGGAACTAAAATGAACAGGTTTTAATAACTGTATCAATATCCATTAGTAAAGTACATAAAAGTTGTATGTAACCCATTAATTTTATTTGATTAACAAGTAACGGGGCTATTTTTAACCCAGCCAGTCCAATAAAAATCCCCATGCTTTATGGAGGGAATAAAAATTAAAAACAAACAAACAAAAAAAAAAAACAGTGGTATCCATAGCAGTATCAAGACACAAGACAGATGCCATAGGTTAGAAGAGTTATTCATCATGGAAACCAACCTGGGTGCTGGTGAGTAAGACTGGGCTTCCATCTAGGAAGTCTGCTCCAGGACTCTGGGCACCCCGCCCACAGTGAGGCTGATAAACATGCAATCAACACCAGACTAGTTTCTCACACGGCTTTGGGCACACAGTGTGACCCATGCTCAAGTGCCTGCAGACCTGAGGGGTTCTCAAACCAGGGACCCTCGGGCCCACAGACACGGCAGCGTGAAGGGAAGCTCAGACGACGTCCTGCATGATCTGTATTATTGAATTCTGCACACCCCGCCCACCAAAGGGCTTTTTTATTTTATTTAAGGTACATACTACTCAATGTAGCAAGTTCAGGGTATATAGAATGAGTTTCCTTTCTTGAGGTGACACTGAGCCTGGGGAATCAATGACAGTATTTAGAGCATTCTCAAATGATGGTGTGCTCATCCAGTTCATCACGTGAGCAGGCCCAGAAGCTCTCAGTTGCCCCTCCTGCCCTGGCCTGACCTGGGGCCCAGGAATCACTTCTCTGTCATTTACATGTGACTTCTGGAGTCAAACACACATGTGCTCTCATCCTTAGAAGTCTTATCCCTCTCTGAAAGGAATGCTGACCTCCTCCATATCTCCAAGAGATTCAGAAGACAAAAGCAAAAATTCATCGCGGAATACCGCCAAGTGACTTGGAAAGGCACTGACAACAAATATCAGACAGGCCTGTCTGTAGGCAATTGATCTGCTCCCCCAGGGAACAAGGAAGCGGCCCCTCACACAGACCCAGCACCCCCAAACCAGCAGGAGATTGTGCTCAGCAACTGATCTAACCCCAAAGCATTACTGACCATAACCATAACCCAGGAGAAATGAGGTATCCCGCAGAACAGGACTCTCTGAAAGACATAGTTGTAAGCATGTGCATGTATGTGTGTACACAGAGGTCTCAGTGTGTATCAAGTCTATGGCTGTGCATATATGTGTACGCATGTCTGAGTACGTGCGTGCCTGTCTCTTCTTTGCCTTTGAACAATTCAGAACTACCGTATATACTCGTGTTTAAACCAAGTTTTTCAGCACCAAAAAATGTGCTGAAAAACTGGGTTTCGGCTTATACACGGGTCAGTGGTACCCCAGCGAGGTGTAACATCTCGCGGGTGATTGCCGTTCCTCCACTGTTCATTCAAATCCCCGCTGACACTGCAGGGCTTTGAATGTTTGCTTACTCACATCTAACCAATCAGAGCCATCCGTAGACGGCTCCAATTCTCAGAAACACCTGCAGTGATTCACTTACGCCAGCAGCTGAACTGGTAAGGATGTGTCTGTGGCTGCGCTCCGTCTCTCCCCTCTGGTCTCTGTGTTAATTCACATCTTGCATTTCCCACCCTAGACTTATACTCGAGTCAATCAGTTTTTCTGGTTTCCCAGGTAATAATTAGGTACCTCGACTTATACTCGGGTCGGCTTATTATTCAAGTGTATACGGTAAGTTACTGTTCTTCTGGCCACGTTACATACATGGGGTGTGGCATTTCTGCAGTGATTTCCCATTGGTTGATGTGGGCTATAACAACAATACCATATATTGCTTGTGTTTAAGCCGAGTTTTCTCAGCATATTTTTAATGCAGTTTTTGTGGTAAAATTAGGTGCCTTGGCTGATATTTGGGTCCACTTATACTTGAGTATATACGGTACTTTCTACATGGGTCTTAGATCTGGCACAGTTCCATCAAAGTCCCGAGTTGATACTTAGCATTTCCTATGGTGGCCCAGCAATAGGTTTTGGACGCATTTCCCTGACCATAACTACTTGGATCCGAGTAGCTGTCCGACTCTAGATTCTCCTGGAATCTGCGGCTGGGGCTCACTCAAGATGCTAGCTCATCACCCCTGGTGCCTTACCAGAAGGCACTACTTACAGAAGGGCATCCTGGTGGCACAACAGTTAAACATGTGGCTGCTGACCCAAAGGTCGGGGGTTCAAACTCACTATGATGGCTGGATTTGGTGTCACCCTAGCTGGGCCAGGATTCACAGTGGTTCGGCAGTTGAGGCTTAGAAATTCTCCATGATGTGACCTAATGTCATGTAATCAGTGCCATGATAGGATCTGCTTTGAACAGCCCCGCAGGTGGTGGAGTGCGACCTTCTTACTGAGGCCACCAACCACAATCAAACTCACTGCCACGGAGTTGACGCCAACCCACAGAGACCCTTCTGGGCAAGGCAGAACTGTCCCTGGGAGTTCCTGAGGCTAATTCTTTACCAGACTTGGGTCACAGTCCTGAGGCAACTGAAAGGAGGCTTCCTCAGGGGTATGGTCTACTTCCTACAGATAAGTGGATGTTGGGGAAACCTTGTTTGCTTTTGCTGAGTCTGGATCTTGCATCTGGCTCTTCGATCTCTTTTGGGGGGCACTTGAACCAACAGCCTGCCATATTGTCTGTCGATTCTGGGAGCCATCGAGGGCCTGGCATCTGAATTGTCAACTTTGAATTCATTCTCTTCTCCAGGCACAAGCCTGACCTCCTGACCTTGCATTCATCTGCCTCTGCAGCTGATCCCATGTTCATCAGCCCGAACGCTGCATGAGTCAAGAGAAGCCTCCAACTTAACATCTGATTCACAAACTTGAAACCAGACTGGACTTACCCACATCTACAATCGTGGGAACCATTTGCCTAATAAAAATTTCTTTCCCACTCCCACTTCTCTCTCAGCAAAACCAGTGAGACAGACAGACAAGACACATACATGCCTAACACATGCACTTAGCTGTTTATGGGGAAAAGATGTAGTATTCTGATTCCGTAAATTACTACAGTCTAGGAAACTCTATGGGGCGGTTCTACTCTGTCACTAGAAATCAGAATTAACCAGACGGTATGCAATAAGGACAATTTACAGGGGGCATGTACACTCGGGGGTGGGGTGAGAGTGCCTCTTACTGTGCAGAAAAGGGCCCTTTAGACAGCAGATCTGGCCCTTGGCTGGAGTCTGGAAATTTGGTTTTCCTAAGAATGGCTCACTGGGTCTAAACATTGCACAAAGAACATAGAAAATCCTGCTTCCTTTCTGGGAGTCTGGAAATTTGGTCCATATCAGACAGAGTCTACTTACATGTTCAGGCCCAATAAAAAGACATAAAAACCCTTTCTGGCTGGCAACAGTTCACACATGTTGTCCTAACTCACGCTGGGAGAGTAAGCCTGTCCTGTGTGACTCCGTGGGAACCCTCGTGGAGGAGTAAGTGTAAGTACTGAGCTGCTAACGGCCAGGTCAGGCTGCCTTGGGAAGCCTCAGCGAAAGATGGTGCTGTCTGTCCCATACAGTGACAGCCTGTCCTTCAGTCACCAGGAGTCGGGACTGACTTGATGGCAGTGGGTAGATGGTAGGTATGTGACTCCACTAGGAGACCCTTGGAGGTTTGCAGTTCCTTTTCCTTGGATTTCATCTCCCCCTCCCCCACCCCATGTCTTTCCCTTTGTTGACTGGTACCCTGTTCACTCGAAGAACACTTGGCCAGAGACAGAACTATAGGCTGAGTCCTCTGGGCTGCCTAGGGTATTATTAAACTGCCTCTGGGAAGCCTCTCACATATCTGCCGCACAAACCAACAAGAAGAAACCCAAGAAACAAAAACCAACCAACCAACAACAACAAAAAAACCCACTGGGGTGTGTGTGTGAGGGGAGTAGTTAAGGAGGGAGATGCTTTTAGGAAGGAGGCTGTGTTGCCTTAATGCTTAATGGCTTTTAGTCCCTATTTGCAATTGCTCGGGAGATTTCTGAGATACCTGGTATCCCTAAAAGTCCTTTCTCCTTTGGGCCAGGCTAGTTGGAGCAGGTCTAGGGCACTGCAATTGTAGAAAAGGTCCAATTAAATAAGCGGAATCTCTCACATGGGCCTCACCAAAAGAAACTGACAAAACTATCCCCATCTAAATCTGTCTTTAATATAAATTTGAAACCATGCAGGCCATTAATCAGTTCTGAAATTCAAAGCGCTTTAGCTATCATGTTTTATGTAATGGCAGAAGCAATGCTGGCTCATTTCAAATAGTTGGCTTTAATCATCTTTAAAACCTCAATATTTTGGTTTGAGAATAACATATTAATCAAAATCGCTGGAGTTTTCCGAGGTCCTACATAATTCAGTGCATTAATAGAGGCGCAGTGCGCTTTGTGTGAGAAAACTGGCAATACACTGATGTGGGTCATAATTCTTATTGTTCCTGGGAGAAGAATGATAGGCACCTCCTTTGATCCAATCTACTCAAGTTTGTTAAGATGATTTTTAATGGACTATTATGAGAATCCACAATGACTTACACAGAAATTACATTAAAGGCTTTCAAAATAAGCCTTCTAAAGGAACTCTGGGAAACAAACAATAAGGAAACCATGAAGCACCTCATGACATGGATGGGCCTGGGGATATCCTGCTGTGTAAACCTAACCCCAAAGAGACAAAGATCATATGAGAACTACTCTAAAGGCAACCAACAAAACTAGATACAGACTGGAAAACCAAGGGGAACAGGCTGGGAGATTCCCAAGGGAGGGAGGGCAGGCTCTGGGGATCTCCAGGCCTTTTTTCTTGTTTTTTTTAAAGCGGGTCCTGATGACGTCTGGTGGTTTTGAACTGCCTGCCTTGCAGTGAGTGGCCCAATTTATAACCACTACGTCACCAGGGCTCCTCAAAGGACATCAAGTAGACTGCAATTTGTAGGGGGGGAAACTATTAACTTCAGTTAGATCACTGCGGGACACTCCCTTTCCACATTGACACCGATGTAAATTTTCTTCAGTTTGGTGTGTAATACAGTTTCGGTCTCTGTCCTTGGGTTCTGTGAAACAGCCCTGGGAACAAGTGGAACTTCCCTACAGGAAAGCCCCGGACCAAAGCTGGGGATTTGTGCTAATAAGCGGGGCTAGCTAGATAAGAGCTTCACCAGGTTGGCCCAGGCCAGCTGCCCTCAGGAGGTGTGACGGGGCCATCAGTGTATGCACTGAGGGGCCAATGGGCACTGGCTGCTGAGAACCCTGCAGGCAAACGTGTTGAGTTTGGGTCATGGAGGCTGCACACTGGGAACTCTCCCAGGCTTCACCCACGCACCTCTTCCTTCTGAGAGGAAGATTTGTATTCTTTGGCAAGAGCAAATCTATAATCACCAGTTTCATTCTTCCTGAGAATTCTGTTAGTCATTCCGGCAAGTTACCGAATCCAAAGAGGGAGGCAGATTCGGCAGTAAAATTGGGGAAACATAAGGGGGCTCCCAAGCTTGCGATTGGCCTCCTGGAAGAGGAGTGGGGAAAACACCACACCTTTGCGACCAGCAGTTTGAGATGTCAGTGGAGAACTTGTGGCTGGTACCTGCCTGGTTGGCTGTGTGAATGATGAGTTCCTTTCATGTGTGAGCTGGGCCCTAGTTCCCGGGCTAAGGCCAGTGAGAGAAAGTGCTATGTGAGAGGCTGGTGTCCAAGATGATGGAGAAGTGGGAAAGTTGGATGTGATTACGCTTCACATTCAAGGGCTCAAATTTTATGTACATTTTTATCATCACCCACACAACTTTTTGAATAAAATACCCCTAAAATAAATAAACTCACTGCCATGCCACTGAGCTGATTCTGACTCCAAGCAACCCCATCGAAAAGGGTAGAACTGACTCTGTGGGTTTCTGAGACTGTCACTCTGTACTGGAGCAGAAAGCCCCATCTTCCTCCGGAGGAGTGGCTGGTGGTTTCGAACTGCTGACTAATTATTGGTAATCTGTAACAATCTAAATGTGTTCTAGTTTATCTCTTTAAAAACAACCATTAAAAGTAATTGCCTGGGTTTCCTCTCTTCGGCTTCTAAAGTGCCCCTTCCTGTGGCAAGTCCCAGTCATCCATCCCTAGAGTCAGCAAACACTAAGGTGTCATTAGCATCTCACCAGCACCCTTCTCTTGAGAATGAGGCAGGTCTGCACAGGGAGTGAGGAGATGGGCAAGCGTGGGTCAGAGATGGTTTACCTGGCTTCCCTACTCCCTCCCCTAGACCCGGGCTAGTGAATCTTTTGTCCTAACAAAGGCCATTGGGATATTCATAACAGCACTTGAGGGTGATACTGGTCAAACACTGAATGAACTTCCCCCTGGAATTATGCACTCTGGACAAGCTGTCAGAAGAGACCAGTCCCTGGAGAAGGACATGATGCTTGATAAAGTGAAGGGGGCGCAAAATAAGGTGGCCTCGATGAGATGGACTGACACAGTGGCTGCAACAATGGGCTCAAGTACAGGAACAGCTGTGCAGGTGGCACAGGACTGGCAGTGTTGGCATGCGGTGGTGGTGTAAGAGTCGGCACTTACAGCAGCAACCGCGTGGTGGCGGGAAGTGTTTCTCTTCCGTAGGGAGTAATGGGCCCAGGTATTGATTTTGAGGGCCTTCCATGGCATGGCCCAAGGGCCAGATAGTCCCTACCCCTGCTAGAGAGCTTAGACTCCCAGACTCTGCTGATCATTGGACTTACCTGGGGGCCTGGCGAACCTAAAGGTCCCCAGACTGTATTTGCAATCTAATGAAACAAAATCTCAGCGGGGGGGGGGGGGGGCACAGAATTTTGTAGTTGCACGTGATTCCAATGATGCATGCCCTGTTTGGGAACGTAGACTCTAGGCCAGGGGTGGGAACCACCCAGCCCACGGGCCATCGGTTGTTCAGTGCCATCAAGAAGGCACTCGAAATCATCAGTGGCAGCTAACATCACACGCCTGACCAGCTATCACAGACCAGTGTGGCCCGAGAAGGATGCTCAACATATTCAGATGGGCCTTGGCAGACAAAGGCTCCCATCCCAGCTCTAGATGTGCCTCCCTCCTAGGGTAGCACCCGTAACGTTGGACATTCTCCTGGAAGCTGCATTAATGCACGCTCATTCTAAAATAAAATGAACTATTAGACTGAAACATGAACAGGGCTAGAACGGAAAGAATCTCTCACCTGCTCGGTAGTCTGGCTGTAAAGATTGGCGGGTCACACACGGGGAGGCTCTGATGATAAAGAACCACAGAGCACTGTTTTGAGATGTGAAACAGATTCCTGGGAAGACTCGGACAATGTCGAGCGCAAAAATAGGGGTCCAACTAAACGGGTCCCGTCCTCTCCCCACCCCTTTTCAAAATGACTTTTCCCGGTGGGTATCATATTCAGAGTAGGCTCTGAATAAAGACACTCACTACCAGTTAATCAAAGCCAACCTGTAGGACAGGGCAGAACTGCCCCTGAGATTCCGAGACCGGGACTTTCTAAGGGAGAAGAAAGCTTCATCTTTCTACTCAGGAGCACCTAGTGGTTTAGAACCGCCGGCCTTTCCGTTAGCAGCCTAATGCATAACCGCAACAGCACCACGGCTCCTAACCAAATACAAATTGCAATATTAAGTTTCCTGACAATCGTTTCAGATTATCACACAATTCCTTCAGTTTTCAAGAACTCGGTAAATTCAGTACTTTACTTCCTTCAAGACACACTTATTGAGCCCCTTCTTTAACCATGGTTCTGAAGAGGATACAAAGACACGTGAGGGTCCTGTCCCTGGAGCACTGACAGCTAGCCTGCTCAAAGGACTGGGGGTGAGGGTGGGGGGCGAAGGGCAGCAAGCTCTTCCTGGAGAGAAGGCTCCCCGCACCAGCCAGACTGGTGAGATCATTTCCCCAGGCACGTCGCCCTTTCCGGAGGAAGCAAGTTCAGTTGGTGACAAAAAAAACTTCAACTCTCACAAGAATGGGGCTTATTCTGATTTGTTCTGGACCTAAAGTTTGTTTCTAAACCTGGGGCCCAGAGAAATGGAGCCTTCTTTACATGACAGGGGAAGTCCAAATGAAAAGAAAATGTTCAAAGATGCCTAGTGCAGACCAGTCACACAGAGGAGCCAGTTTGGGGGAGGGATTAGGAGGTATTCAGAGCAGGATCCATCTGAATTTCAAGTTAACTTGAGAGGTTCTGTGCCTCTTCGAGAGCAGTGTTTCCCAAAGTGGGAGGTGCTGCTGCCTGCTGTGGAGCACTGGAAGGATCCAAGGGGCTGTAAAGTGGATACCTACACCTTTCTGGGACTAATGGGCTACGGCACACAAGCTTTTCATTGCTGCAGAGGAGCTGGGGAATTTTATTTTTCTGAAGTGGGAGCAGTAGGTCAAATAAGTTTAGGAACCTATGGTCTAGGGAATATCAAGGGCCAGCGAGTTTCAGAAGCACAGAGACGTGAATATAGGGATTCTTTTTAAGCTTTTCTTCTGATTATAGAAGAAATGCATGTTTACTGTAGAAAATTTGGAAACCATAGAGCACCATGAAGAAGTACACATAGAAACAAAAGTATTTTTTGTGTCCCACCCCCATCCAGAAAAGAGCTGAAATATATACTCATAGACTAATCACGATTAATACTCTGATTTCATCACCATGAAAGTCTTGTCTCTGAGCATACTTCAACAGATCTATTATGTGTACTGTTGCTGGTAAACATATTTATACATAAGCACAGGTGAGTATGTACATACACAAACAGACCAACAGAAATGCATCCTTCTGTTGGCAGGTCAGTTTTTGCGTGGGTCCTTTAACAATGTTTTAACATGTGAAGGCATCCATTCTTTGTGTAATGCAATGCTTTTCCTTTTGATTACTTAATTTTAATGCATCTTGACCCAAGAAAGTCTTCGTTTTTAGAGTTTCTTCCTTGGCTTTCCTTTCCCATTCCGAAGTTAAATATTTATATTTTCCCCAAATACTTGTAATTATATTTACTAAAGTTACTGTGCAACGAGTTAACCCATCCGACATTTCATCGGGTACACAAGGTGGGGGCTTTACTTTTTTTCCTTTGTACTGTGAGGCTCAAAGTGCTATGATCCCTTTCCTAAAGAGATGCTACCTCGTGCTGGCTGGGATCCCTGCAGACCTGACCACCTCCAGATTTGACTGGAAGGTGAGGAGAAACAATGCTTTCCCGGGAGAGAGCGAGCAGACGGGAGGTAAGGATATGAAGTCGGGGGCAATCGTAGAAGATGGCAGAGTCCCCACGTGGGTCGGGCAGCAGGCCCGTGCTGAGTGCAGTGCACCAGCAGAACTCCAAAGCATTCGGGTTGTATGGAATTACATGTGTGGGAAGCTCACCCTGTCCTGGGCGGTCTCTCCAGCAATCTTTTGGGGGAGAGGGGGACCTTGATTACACACACAAGAACACAGAGGCTCGGGAAGGTTCAAAGACTCGTATAAGATCAGGCAGACAGTCTGAGTTTAGGCTACCGGTTCTGGCAGCTTGATTCAACATGCATTCCTTTCATGATGACTGTCGTCAGGAAATCTCTCCAGCGGGTTAGCTTGTGGTGCAGTGCTTAAAGTGCTCGACTGCTAAGCAAGCGACTTACGCGTGAGGCCCACCAGCTGCTGTACGAGAGAAAAGCCCGAGCAGCCTGCTCCCTCAAGATCTGTACTCTTGTTCGGGGCTGCTGAGCTGGTTCCACCGGAGCGAGTCCCCGTTTAAAAGAAGGGGGCACTGTCAAGACCCACACCTTCCTCACCACTGTCGCTTTGCTGCAGCTACTGTGCCAACCCAACTCCGGGAGAGCCATCTCTCTGGCTCTGCCCTCTCTTTTTATTTTTTTAACGCAGGTTCTTTTTCTCCAGGGATTAGTCCCTTCTGACAGCAAGTACGAAGGACATGAGATGAAGCTCCACCATTCTCTGTGCCACGAAATCTTTCCTCTGTTATTTCAGTTTAAAACATTTTTAAATCTGTTTTAAGAATCGTTTTCTTTATTTTGAGGTGTAATTCATACTAAGCACTGTAGCTTTTTTTATCTTCGTCAATAAGTGCTTCAAGTACTCTTTGCATTTAGCACACCAAGTTACACCATCTGCGTATTTCAAGATGTTGATGAGTATTCTCATCTTGATGTCGTGGTTTCCTCATCTAGTTTAGCTTGCATACAGATTAAGTATAGTACAAGGATACAACCCTGATGCACACCTTGCCTGACTGTAAATTACACAGAATCCCTAGTTCTAGTCAAATGATCTCTTGTCTACGTTCAGGTTCTGTATGAGTCAATTACGTGTCCTGGGATTCCTGTTCTTCACATGTTCTCCACAGCTTGTTGTGATCCTCAGAGCCAAATGCCTGCGAAGCACAGGTAATCTTTCTGCTTCACGGCAAAATCTACTTGCTATCAGTCAGCTATTATATTCTTCTGAATCTGGCTTGAATTTCTGGTCGTTCCCCATCTATGTACTGCTGTAGCAGTTTTAAATTTTTCTTCGGTAATCCTTTATGTACAATATTGTGATATTGTTTTATAACCTCAACACTCTATTGGATCATCTTCCTCTGTCAGGGGCATGGCTTTGGATCTCTTCCAAATGATTACCCAGAGAGCTGTTTCCCAAAATTCTTGGCACAGGCCAGCAAGTGCTTCCAGCATTGCATGCATTTGCTGAAACCTTCCCATTGGTATTCTAGCAATTCCCGGATCCTTCTTTTTCACAAATGCTTTCAGGGCAGCTTAGATGTCTTCCTTCGGCACCATCGGTTTTCGATCAGACACTACCTCCTGCAATGATTGATCATCAAGCAATTGTCTTCTGAGGCTTCTTGTATCATTTAATAGTTTGCCCATAGACTCTCACAATCTAGCAACTCAAGACTTGAATTTTGCCTTCAGTTCCTTCCACTTGAAAAGCCAGTATGTTCTTCCCTTTTGTTTTTAACTCTAGGTCTTTGCACATTTCATTATAGTATTTGAATTAGTCTTTTCCAGAGGCTCTTTGAAGTCTTCTGTACAGATCTTGATTTCATCATTCCTTCCTTTTGCTTTAGCTCTTCCGTGTCCGAGGCCAAGTGTCCGACATGCCTAACATCCATTTCGAACTGTTCTTTCTTTCCTGTCTCTGTAACAACCTTTTGCTTTCTGCACACATGATATGCTCGCTGTCATCTCGCTGTCAATCGTGTGTACTGCATCAGGTCTACTTTTGAGATAATCCCTAAATTTAGCAGTGATATAAGCAAGGCCATACTTTACCTCTAGTGGGTTTGCTTTTGTTTCCTTCGGTTTTAACTTGAAATTTGCCTACAAGCAACTGAAGGTCTGTTTCTGCAGCTGGCCTTGTTCTGACTGACACTACTGAGCTTCTCTGTCATCTCTTTCCAGAGATGGAGTAGCCCGTTTGTTTCCTGGGTAAGTTGATCCATGATCATAGAGTCCTGTCATCAAGGAAGTCCAGCTCCTCCCTATCTGCCACAGGGGCAGCCAACCAAAAGAGCATGAAGCCAAGCAAGAAGGCTACAGACATCACAGAGTACACGGAGATCAGTGGCCCATGCTGTCTGCAGGCCACAGGAGAACACCAGATGATTTGCTCCCACAAAGATTTGCAAAGCCTTGGAAACCAAACTAGAGTCGCTGTGAGTCGGAATCCAGGGCTTCAATAGAATTTCGTTTTCAGTGGATGGGGCTAACCAGAGTGATGGTAGGCCCTCATAAAACTTCACTGCCATCAAGTCAATCCAACTGACTGACCCTAAAGGAGCAGGCAGAACTGCCCCTGTGGGTTTCTGAGACTGTCAAATCTTTACTAGAGGAGAAAGCTCATCTGCCTCCCAAAGAAGACCTGGTAGCCTTGAACTGCTGACCGTGTGGTTTACAGCCCAGCATGTAACCCACTAGGACACCAGGGCTCTTTATACATTTCATAAAGGAGAGTTGACCACGCTTCCACCTAACAGGGCAGAGAGCCGTCAAGCAGCGGAACACTGTGATGGACCCAGCACCAGCTCCAGCTCCATCTGGACGAGGTACCGCCCACGCTTTTGTCTGCGCACGCTGAGCCTTTTCTGACTGCTGGTTCTGGGGAAAGTACAGGTGATTCCATAAGAGTCACAGAGAGATGACTTCAGAAAAGTCATATTAAGACAAACTGACCTTTCCAGGTCTAACTGATTTCACCAGAATGTGTACTGCGCAAGCAGCTCCCCCATATTGAAAGGCTCAACAGATTAGATGCCACAGCAGGATGAGGCTTCAATGACAAGGAAGTCAGAGCCCAGAGGCTGCCCATGGCTAGGTGTGGCTGGGAGACCCTGTGCCAGGCCACCTAGGACTGACTGCCTCGGAGAAAGCTGCAAGGCTAAGAGCCGGCTTGTGAGTGGGACCTGAGAGAGGAGGGTGCTTGTGCTTAGAGAACCCACATTTCCCCTGACCCTTTTACATGAGCTTAGTTTAGGCCAAGTGCGAGCAGCAGAAACCACAAGGCCAGTGTGTCACAGGGACCATCACAATGGCAGGCACATCTGGCTACGCGGGATCCAACTCCCCGCTTGCTGCATTCACTGCTTCCTTCCTTCCTTCCTTCCTTCCTCTCCCTCCCTGCATCCCTTTTTCTAGTGTCTTCAACCGTACTTGGTTATAGAGAATTTCTAAAACGCCAAAGGAACGGTCCTTTTCCCTCAAGCAACATGCAATTTGGTGAATAAACTGAAATGCTAGTTTTTATTTGCAAACAACAAACCATCCCCTCCACAATAGGAGAATATACAAATAGCTGAATTTAATGCCACTCATTTTAATACATGTCATTAAGCCCTGGGCCATGAAAATAAGGAAAATATTGTCATCAATTAAAATGCTGCAAAGCCACTGATTGTTCTGATTTCAGGGCTGTTTCAGTTGGGGAGTAATCAATGAGAATTGATGAAATAAGGTAGCTTGGGGAGGCATCACACAAGCAATGTGGGTTGGCTTGGCCCATAGAGGAGTCGCCAGCAGACAAGGCAGTTTGGGACGAAAATACCGCAAAGCAGGCGAGTGTCAGAGAGCCTTGGTCTCAGTACACCAGGGAGCTTGAAACAGAGTGCATGGGCATGGGGGAAGAGGATGGCCAGAAAGAAGAGGAAGGCCCAAACCTGGCAGGCTTCCTGTGCATGAGAAGGAACAGGCGAAGCATGACTTGAGCAAGACCGGTAAGGGTTGACCTGTCTTCCAGAATGCTCCCACGAGCTGCAATTGTGCATGTGAACAAGACGGATCTGGGAAGGGGCTGTGTAACAGCCCAGAAAGGGGAGAGGAGGTGTCACCGGGCACCCGTGAGAGGGAGCAAAGAAAGGAGGGATTGGGTGGGGATGGGATGGTGTGAGGCTGAGGGGCTGGGAGACTAGCCATAAGTCTCCTCGGCTGCTGGCTTGGGACCCTTGACTGAGAGTGAGTGGCCTGGTTCTTTAAAAGCAGGTGACAGAAACAGAGGGCAGTCCGGAGAGAACAGTGACGGCTTCTCACTTGGACATGGTCGCCCAGGGCGCCTTTTACACTTGCAGATGTCTTGTCACCGTCAGCGCCACAAACTCCAGCAGCAGCCTTTGTCTGTGGGTAACACGGCTTCCTTGCAATTTACGCTACGTTGGAGCCCACGGCTGGGGCTATCACAGCAATCTCTCTCAGGGCGGGTTCCTAGGTTTTCACTGACCCTCAGTGTCACCCGATGTCCTCTTCTCGCGACACATCCGCACAGGGAGGGCGGCGCCGGGTGTTTTGCCGGCCTCCCACCGGGTGTCTTCTGAGACAGGTTCGCTTGTTCTCCTGGCAGTTGGGTCCATACGCTTCGCACCGGTCTTTTCCTGTCTGCCGCTCTGGCTGTCCAGCTCTCCCATGCGCGGGAGGCCAAGGCAAAGACCACGCTCGGAGCAGGTGTACTCCAGTCCTCACAGTGACATCTTTAAAAATAAAAAAACGTTTTAAGGTGTCTTCTCAAAGATCTGCCCAAAGCAATGGTGTTTGATTTCTCGATTGTTTCTAAGCGTGCTGGTGGCTGATCGAAGCACAATGAAATCTGACGGCTTTGATATTTTCTCCACGTATCGTGAGGCTGGCTGTGTGTGGGCCGGGTGTGCGGGTTTTCGTGTTCAATCCACTCTCATCTTCAGAGACGTGCTTCAAGCTGCATTCTTCGAAGGCAAGTAAGGCTGTGCTCTCGGCAAGCTGCAGGCTGTTCAGTGTTCTTCCAGTACCCATGTCACCTTCTTCTTCATGCCGTCCAGCTGAGACTACTTACCCCGCATACAGACCAAGACGGCGTGGTGAGAGGACACAACCCTCTCAAGACACCTGACCCCATTTCGAATCAGGCAGTGTTTCCCTTGTTCTATTCGACCGGTAGCCTCTGTAGAGATTCTGCGCGCACGATGATGCAGGTGCGCTCTAAGACAGTGGGCATTTGGAACAGGAGTTTGGAAAGGCTAAGATGACAGGCTCTATGCCACAATCAAGTCTATCTTCTCTTACAGAGAAGGGACTAGTGAGGAATTACTATTTCGGCACGGCAGGGTGCAGATGGGCCTGCACTGCGGCTAATTCACTCTAGTAACTCACTGTGTGGAGGACACGTGAGAATGGACAAAGATGGAGGCAGGACGGCTGGACCAGAAAAGCTGAAGAGGGCAGTGGGTAGAAGTGCACCACGCCAGGAGGAGAGGGTGTTTCTCCTGCCCTGGGCTTCCCTAGGGGAGTAACAATCAAGGGGAACCACAGAGATTGGCAGAGAAGGAAGTCAGAGTTATCTTGGTCCAAAGGCCTCATTCTATAGAAAACACAGCACACACTGATGGGGTACTAGCTAGGTGCCCAGCCCACGGTCATGTTTCCTCCTGATAACAGACTTGTGAATTAACAGGCAAGAGCAGCCCCAACTTACAGGCAATCATGACGCAGGAGATTAAGTGACTAGAAAGCTAACTAAGGGCAGGTACAAGTCTAGGGAGAACCGAGGCCTAGAGTCTTGGCTGCAAACTGGAGGCCAGAGGATAACAGCTGGCAGCCCGGGACTGGCCACAAGGCTGGACATAATCACAGGCCACCAAGCACTGACTGGCAGACATCTTGGTATTTTCAACTACTGAGAGTTTTGAGCATCCACTTCCCCAGACAGGAAAAAAAGATAAGAGGATACCAGGTTGTGTGTGTGTGTGTGTGTGTGTGTGTGTGTGTGTGTCCCTCTCACTTCTTTCCTCAGCATGACTTGTATCACGGTGATTGAGGATTGGACATCAGGCCAGGGGTCCCACTGTCTCTACCAAGGCTATGGTATCTTGCAGGCTTGTTCCTCCTCTTCCCTGCCACCCCCCATCCGGCCCCCCGCCTCTTTCCTGTTTCACACATGTGAGGGCAGCCATGTGCATCTTCCCCCAGGCGTGCTCCAACCTGGGATGATGAGTTTGGAGGACATCAAACAGATGAAGACACCCTGGGCTGACAGCGGCCTCCTTTGACCCCACATGGCTCCATGTACCCCCAGTCGGGATAGGAGTCTTTCCAAATACTGTGGACATTTGAATGAAGGGTCATGTGAAGGATTCGGGCTCAAAATTCCCAGAAATGCCAAGAATCCATAAAGATGAATCATTCACAATGACTGCTTCCACTTAAAGCCAGGTGTCTTCAGGTACTAGATCCACCTTAAAGATGCAGTCTTTCAGGGAAGGGTCCAAACTTGAGGAGGAGAAGGAGCGGCCTGGGGGTTCAGCACCAAGCATGCGGCTGCCAGGAAGGTTCCTACATTCCCTATCCAGTCCCTGAGCAGGAGCCCAGCGAGCGATGGTGGGCCTGGGCGGGTGTGCTGACACACACTGGAAGGGATACAAACGAAACCAGACGTTTTTCTCATAGAAAGTAAGTCTGATTCGACAAAGATGCCTGGCTTTGTCCACAAGGTCATGCGAAGGACGTGCAGTTCAATGTCTGAGGGTGGGTTAGGGAGTTACATTTTACAAGGGAAGAGAAGAATAGTACAGAGGGAAAGGGCGGGTGAGGATCGTTTCCACCAATAGGCATTTGAGTTCCGTTTAAGGCCTATCGCTATGCCTGCAGAGAGGGTACACTGCAAGTGACGTGCAGAGCTGTGTGGTGAAGCTCCCAGCTACAGCACGGGGATCCGTGTGTTAGGCGCTGTGCTGCGGAAGGGGTCCAGAAACGCAGGATCCAGGCCTCTCCCCGAGGCTTCCAAGTATGTGAGACTAAAACACCACCAGTCCATGAAAAAGAGTAGCAGATATAATTAAAAGGCGCTAAACAAAATGCCCTGCAGGGTAGTTGTATAAAGATCAGCAGTTACTAGTGGCTCCCAGGGTCAGGGAAGGAAGGGCGTGAGGGATCTCTGTCTCTGGTGATGGGCAGACTGGCAGTGATCCCAGGAGCAGACGGACTTCGCTATTAGGATTAAGCTGTATACTACAGGATTATGTGGTATAATACTGCAGGGGCAGCAGCAGGTGGGGGAACAAAAATGGTGGTGCTTCACAATATCACTGGGGCACAAGTAAACACCTCACGTGGACGTTTTCTTGGATCAAGGGAAGATCCATGGTTTCATGAGGTCACCCAGCCTAGGAGCCTGATATTTTAAGAACTTCTGTTCTACCTCTTAAGGAGCCTCGGTAACACCGTGGGTTAAATGGTCTGCTAACTGCAGGTCTGTCAGTACAACCCCACCAGCTACTCCGACAGAGAAATACGAGGCTGTCTGCTTCTGTGAAGATGTAAAGTCTCTGCAGTTCTACAGTGCCCTACAGGGCCGGCATGAATGAGAATTAACTCTACGGCAGTGGATTTGCTTGTTTTTATGCCAACTGTGAGTTCAGGAAACAGTGCTGGGATCTTACACGTTTGCAAGTGGTTGCCCAAGACATGACAATTGCTCTCCACCTTCCTGGAACTGAAGGAGGAGGAGACTCCGGAATCAGAGAAAGAAATGGACTGCTTAATTCCATAACTACCTCAGCCACCACCTCCATTACTGAGAGACCAAGAACAACTGACGGCTCTCGGCTACCAGTACTAAGCATTTTGATCAAGGAGCCAACTGATGGGGAGCCATGAAACAGCACCTCAAATACATGTGGAAACCAGACTTACTGGGGCCACTGAGAGTGGGGGCAAGTCCCGAAACTAATGCCTGGAAATTACCTTTAAACTTGAAACTGCCCTTAGAAGCCATTATTGAACCAAACAACAGATTCGCCCCATTCATGAAGACTGTCTTGGGCATAGCACTCTCGTGACAACGTATGTACATGAGTTTAGCGGGCAGTGGGTTGTGTGTGGGGCAGCTCTGGCCCTCAGCAGGCACTCTGGGCCGGTAGACAGGGCTATGTGCTCCGGTACACATCTGCTGTCTAGAAACTCAAAAGGGACCGTTCCACTCTGTCCTGTCGGGTCACTATGAGTTGGGATCAAGTCTGTAGCAGCAGCGGTTGTCTTTGTTGTTTTACAAGAATTTCACCTGACAACAGGAAATTCAGAGCACGGACACGGGCTTGAAAGGGCAGAGAACCTAAATTAACGCAAAGGCAACAAGATGGGTGGAGATGGTAAGAATGGTGACACAGTGTGAACGAACTCGGTTTCGGTGTTCTTGACTGTCGGTGTAGAAAGTGTGCAGGGCTGCATGTTTGGGTGTAAAAATAAAACAGGGCATTTGCTATATCTCATGAAGTCCTTTTAGTGCACTTTCCAGAAAGTGAGTCACGGTTAAAATTGGATGAGAAACGCTTCCACGAACCAAATGGGTTCCAATTCCTTATCTTTCAGCAAACCTGAAAAGTATAAAACTTGAAATATAATTGATTACCAGAAGTAATTTTTCAGTGACATTTCACTTAGAGATATTGTCTGGTACAATCCAGAAAGAATGGAGGGACATTACTAAGACAAAATTTCTTTTATTTGCATCTACACGGGTGCTTCAAAGTGTGCGGGGGAAATGCCATTGTCTTGGTTATATACATAATTCTTCAATAGCGCTTGTGGTATAAAAATAAACGTACGGGTAGACACACAGGCTCAACAGGTTACAGGCAGGGGAACGGAAGAATATTACCATAAATATAAAAGATTTGGCAAGGGTTATTTGTATGTGTGTACTTACCTTTGCTCCAAATAGATCAATTAAAATACAGGCCATTTGGTACAACAGGCAAGATTCACACGGGCCACATCACATTTACAGTTTGTGAAATTTATATTTTGAAGTGAGGATTCAGGAATATGGATAGGATAATTAAAAAACTATATATTTGATTTTATTTAAACGTTTACTTTATTTAATGCATTTATAAAAGTAAAATTATTCTCTTTTACCCGAAACTTGCCAGCGCTTTCCTCTTACTAGTTTTCCAATATCTGGATTCAAAGACTGAAAACAGACAATCTTCATTAAGACAGATAAATGTTATCAGTTATTCTGGATCTGTATGCCATTTTATTTCATGGACAAAAATAGTTGCTCCCTCTAAAAATGTTAACTAGCACTGCCACTAGGAATGATTCATAACAGCACAACCCGATTGCTCTTTCTAACCTTTTCACTAGTGGGATGTGTTTACATTACGTGTCACTGAGAGTGGCAGACACATCGCTTCCAAATGTTGCTGGAACTGAGTCAGCGCATTTATACACGTCCACGGTCCTGGGAAAGGCACTGGGCCAGTGTATACTCGTCTTCAGTAGTTAAAGGATTAACGAGGAAATTGTGTGTATGGTATTGCCTCAATCTCCCCTAAACGCTTTTTCTTCATAACAACGTTTTCTATTTTCATTTTATTTCAGAGCATTGCGGGCCACAAACAATTACCTTGGGGGCTGCATGCGGTCTGACACCCCTGGTGTATATGAACAGTTTCTCAATACTTACACCTACAACTAAATTTGATGCTAAACCATATCTCTTTCAAGTTAAGTTAATATTGACTCAAGAAAGGATCTCGGTAAAAAACGCCTTTCTTTTATTTATTAAGCCTTAATGCTTGTGTTGTTTTGATCAGCTGAAGAGACTGCCAGTGATTAATGCCTCACTCAAGAATTTACTTCTGGAAAGCTGATGGTGCCCGGCTATCAGAATATATAGCGTCTGGGGTCTTACCGGCTTGAAGGTAAGCAAGCAGCCATCTAGCTTAGAAGCAACAAAGCCCACATGGAAGAAGCACACCAGCCTGTGCAATCACGAGGTATCAAAGGGATCAGTTATCAGGTATCAAAGAACAAAAAATCCTATCATTGTGAATGAGGGAGGGTGCAGAATGGAGATCCAAAGGCCAAAGGCCATCTGTAGGGAACTGGACAACCCCTCTGTATTGGACAGGGTTCTCTAGAGAGACAAACCAGATTACTAGTAATTATATATAAATATATTTAGAAAGGTAGATATATAATTCAAGAAATGAACCATTAAATTATATACAGATAGATAATACAAGAAATTAACAGTTAAATTATATAGCAGTGAGACACTAGAAGTCCTTCAAGTTTTGAGAGCTGCCAGTTGCCAGTCCCCTTCTGTAGAGAGAGCTGGGCTATATATACCCAGGCAGCAAACAGCAAGGCAGGTCCCCAACTGTCCTCAACTGTCGGTCCCCAGCTCCAGAGACGAACATTCCAATCGTGTGGGCTTAAAGGGACCTCAACTTACACTGACACAGTCCACAGGCTAGGCATCCTACAGGTGGTGTACCCCTTTAAACTGAGGCACAGAACAACCAAGGTGAGGCTCACCGAGCCATTTATCCCTCTGCCCTTCAGTTAATCCTACTTGTGTTTACCAGCCAGGCTGGCACAATAAACTATAGCACCCTCTTACAGAAGGGTTGTGGGGAGGAGGCAAGCCAGTCAGAGTGCAGGGTAGCAAGGATGAAACATACAACTTGCCTCTAGTTCTTAAATGCTTCTTCCCCTCTAATATCATGATCCCAATTCTACCTTACAAATCTGGCTAGACCAGAGGATGTACTCTGGTACAGATAGGAACTGGAAACACAGGGAATCCAGGAGGGATGATCCCTTCAGGACCAGTGGTGAGAGTGGCGATTCCTGGAGGGTGAAGGGAAGGTGGGGTAGAAAGGGGGAACTGATTACAAGGATCTACATATAACCTCCTCCCTGGGGGATAGACAACAGAAAGTGGGTGAAGGGTGACGTCGAAGAGTGTAAGATATGACAAAATAATAATAATTTTTAAATTATCAAGGGTTCATGAGGGAGGGGGAAGCAGGGAGGGAGAGGAAAAATGAGGAGCTGATATCAAGGGCTCAAGCCGAAAGCAAATGTTTTGAGAATGATGAGGGCAACAAATGTACAGATGAGCTTGACACAATGGATGTACGTATGGATTGTGATAAGAGTTGTATGAGCCCCCAATAAAATGATTTTTAAGAGAATTTACTTCTAGCATTTAGGGCCTTATAATCACACAGAATTTTAAAAATCTATTCAATTCAGAGCCATATTTTTATAGAAGATAAATATGATTGTGTGATTAGAAATCAAAATTTTTATTATGCTATAATTCTGTAGATTAAATGGTACACAGATGCAATTTCAGGAAGAAAATAACATTTCCAAATGTTAGGGAAAAGCATGCTCACACCTTTTTACATGGGTATCAAATCACTATAGTATTAAAATTTCACTGAGGATTTTTGTTAAAGAGGAGCAATTTTATTTTAAATACCAATGCTTACCAGAAATTGCAACCTCTGATAGGATGAAAACGTTTTACAGTCAACATAAAAATACTTGAAGAAATTAATAGCTTTTAAAAATTATTTCTATGGTCCATAAGTCAAACAAAATAAATAAATGACAGTAGGAAAATCACTGGTCTACAGCTTCAGGCTAACACAAACTGTTCAATACCTAAGTGCAAAAGTACTGGCTCCAGAGCTTGATGAGCCCAGGGGAAGCCAATGGCTGGCAGGCAGGCGGACAAAGGGTTTCACGGAAACAGAGCCCAGGAAGGTGATGAGAACAACAGGGGAATGGAGGAGAGGTAAAGGACAGGAAGGACCCCCGAGCACTCAGATGGCAGGGACCAGCCGCAGGGCCGCAGGACAGCCAGCTTCTACCTGCCGGACCAGAGGAAGACGGAAGGCCAGTCAGCTGCCCCATCATGCAGAATTTCAGCTCTGCCCAGGGACGAAAACATAACCCCAATCAGAGGCAGGCCACAAAACACGCTTCCGCTTCAGAGCTTCTAAGCGAGTGCATAAAGGAGTCGAGAGTTCATCCTTTGAATTCAGAATGTAACTGTCCGCTTTGGCTTCAAGCTGCTCAAGGGACGGGTAGGGTGTAATTCCTTGAATGATTTCAGGGGACCCTTGATAGACACACAGAGAGCTCCTACATACACAGGGTTTTGTTGTCGTCCAACTACTTTTTGTGTAAGGCAATAAACTCTAAAAAACGTTTCCCCCTTTCTAATGTAGCTCAGTAAGCTGTCCTATCTCTGGGAAAATTGCAACAATGGGCTCAGGCAGAGAAACGATTGTGCGGATGATGAAGGACGGAGCGGTGTTTCCTTCTGCTGTGCATGGGGTGGCTATGGTCCGGAACCCACTCTATGGGACCAAACAAGTCCCTGTAAAATGGGTAAACAAGTGTGGTGCATACATACAATGGAATGTTATACAACTGCTCATCATATTGCGGAATCGTGAGACAGCTTATAGATTAATGTTGAAGACGCTGTGCTGAGTAAAATAAGTGAGCCACAAGAAGATACCTATTGTATGGTCCTGATGTTATAAAAATTCTATCATAAATACACAAGGGTAAATTTTTAAAAATACTACTACTAGGTTGCCAGTTTACTGAAAACAAAATGTGCTTAAGCATGTGTCTGTGATCCGTAGGTGGCTGCGTCTACTGTCCCTCAGTAGCACCTGTCTGGATCTCACTAGGGAGCTTTCAACAAAAATGCCCAATCAAAACAGCGGCTTCAGCTGGGCTTGCTGGGCGCGCTCGGTTCAAAGCAGAGGGGTCAGCCAAGGTGGTCGTGGTGATTGTGTGGCGAACCCTAAGGGGGCTAAACTGGATAGCCTTTCTCAATGGCAAAGGAGGGTTGGTCATGGAGATGATGAAGTCGTTTTCAGAAAACTGAACGGATGACCAAAAGCCAGGAAAGTTCAATGGAGGACCATTTTTCTGCCCCGTGACCGGGCACCTGCTCATGGTCCAGGCTTAGCTAGCACAGGCTGTGCTATCAGGATTTTGTCAGGAAGCTCCCCCTCTCACTCCACAGCACTGAATTCACCCCCTCACACGCACAGGACATCTGTTCGCACAACTCACAGAACATTCCGATGACGCGCAGTCTGAGGCCCTCAAGGATGTCAGAGCTGCTGTTGGGGTGTGATGCGGACAGAAGAGCAGGGACACAGGTGGGGGCAGGGTTGGCGAGATGGAGACCCGCCTTCAGAGATGTGCGGACCTAGATGGAGGATATGCTGACCCAACAGCTTCACATTTTGATGTTTTTGTTTAACAAAGGTTTTTTTTCTTTTTTTTTTTAGCAAGACTTTTTTACGTACCCTCGTATACACAGAAAGCAAAGTCCATTGACGGTGACCACGGATGTGGTGGATAACAAGGGGAAATCCCTTTCTAAAGAGTAGCATGTCACTTTTAGCGAAGGAAAAGGCAATCTCAAATAAAGGTGATGTCAGCATAAGCTGACCAAAGTAAATAACGATGCTAATACGTACCCAACCAAAGGGATAACTGGGAGGGAATGCTATAGCATACACAATTTAAACGACAACAAAAATATGTACAGGATGGCTGATGTGAGTAAAAGCATGTGCTACGGGTATACATGTACCTACCTATAAGCATATGTATGTGTGCTACATACATCCACAGATACACAGAACGGGCAGAGTGATAGAGGCTTCATATGCATAACCAAACAGCTCACATGATTGGCTTCCTGGGTTGAAAGGCCTCGGACTGCAGTCTCGGGGTAAAAGTGGCATAGCATCGTTCACAAAGATAATATTCTATATCCTCGTTTTTTAAGTAGCACCTGGGGTCTTAAAAGCTTACAAATGAGATAAACTCCTCAGGACCAATAATGAGAATAGCGATACCAAGAGGGGAAGGGGAAGGTGGGAGGAGAAACAATGATCTACATATTCTGGGACAAACAACAGAAAAGTGGGTGAAGGGAGACACTGGTCAGAGTAAGACATGAAAAAATAAACATAATTTATAAATTACCCGGGGTTTGTGAGGGAGGGAAGGTGGGAGAAGGAGTGAGGGGAGGGGGAGATGAAGAGCTGATACTAAGGGCTCAAGTAGAAAGAAAACATTTTGAAAATGATGATGGCAAGAAATGTACAAATATAGAATTCGGATGATAGTGGAGGGTCGGGGGGGGGGGGGAGAGAAGCATTTAGGAACTAAAGGAAAGCTGTATTCTTTATCGGTGCTACATCACACCCTGACTGACTCATCTCCTCCCCTAGACCCCTCTGCAAGGGGATCTCCAGTGGCCGACAAATGGGCTTTGGGTCTCCACTCTGCACTTGAAAGTCTGGATAAAGCAGAGGATGTATACTGGTGCAGGTAGGAGCTGGAGGCACAGGGAATCCAGGGTGGATGGTACCTTCAGGACCAGGGGTGTGAGTGACGATACTGGGAGGGGAGAGGGAGAGTAGGTTGGAAAGAGGGAACCGATTACAAGGATCTACATGCGACCTCCTCCCTGGGGGATTGACAACAGAAAATGGGGTGAAGGGAGACGTTGGACAAGGCAAGATATGACAAAATAATAATTTATAAATTATCAAGGGCTCATGAGGGAGGGGGAGCGGAAGGGAGGGAAAAAAGAGGACTTGATGTAAAGGACTTAAGTGAAGAGCAAATGCTTTGAAAATGGTGAGGACAATGAATGTACAGAGGTGCTTTACACAATTGATGTATGTATGGATTGTGATAAGAGTTGTATGAGCCCCTAATAAAACATTAAAAAAAAGAAAAGTACAAATGTGCTTGACACAATGGATGTATGTATGTATTGTGATAAGAGCTGTACGAGGCCCCAGTAAAAGGATTTTCTTTTAAAAAGCTTATAAATGGCCACTGAAAATAAAACTATTGATCTCTACTCACGTGGAGCAAAGGAGAATGAAGTGCACCAAAGACTCAAACTAGGACTAACAGCTGACTCAAACCACAGTCTCTTTTAACTTGAGACCAGATGAACTAGATGGTGCCTGGCTACCACTATCCATAGTCTGATGAGACACAGAAGGTCACAGAAAGGCTGGGGTGAGGGGGGAGAATACAGAACCAAACCCACATTTTTTTAAAAGGGCTAAGTCTACTGGACTACTGTCATAGGATATCTTTTGAACTTGGAACTGAAGATATTTCTGCAGCTCGTCTCTCAGCCAAATAGATAGGCTTAGAAAATAAGCAATATCCCCCTTGCTTAATGTGCTCCCCTAAACAATCACTGATCTCAAATGACCCACATTTACCCAAAAGCAAAAATGAGAACAAAGAGGGAAGGCAAGGAGGAGACTGGAAATGCACCAACAGAACGGAAATAAGGAGAAGGCAGACACACTGGAAACACTAACCAATGGAACAGAATAATCTGTATCAAAATTGCTAAAGGGGAACCTAATTTGCTATTTAAACTCTCACCAAACACAATAAAATGGCACTTAAAATCAAATAAAATAGGTGTGGAGAAGGAACAGCCACTAGGGCAACTGTAGTGAAATTACAAAAAGCTAAAGGGAGGCCAAGTGGATTGATTCTTCTCTGACCCTCTGAGGAGCCCCTGGGTCTGTTCTTGTTAAGTGGCTCTTAGACCAAGAATTCCGCGAAGATGTCTTAGTCGTGTGAACAGACTTTAGTAAAGGAAGCGCTCTGGGGATCTGGGTAAGATACCCTAACTTCAGTCCACTGGAGGGGTCACTACACACTCACTCACTTTGCTGGGTGGGAGTTCTTACTTTAACGCTGAGAAGAGTCTTGTGTTCAGATGAAACCTCTTGGGTCTCCAAGAGGAAAGGGAGTTAAAAAACAGTCAAGAAACTTACTATGACTTACAACCAAAAGCATATGCCAAACTCAAGGCCATGAAGTCAATTTCAACTCAATGTGAATCTTTACAGGAAGAGCCTCTCTTTCTTGCCAGTAGCAGCTGGTGGGTTTTAACTGTTGACACTATAGTTAGAAGCCCCATGTCTATCCAGCAGTGTCACTGGGATGCCTTCTGGCTTAAAACAATACCATCTAAAGCACCGTCATTGTCATCAGCAGTTGACAGGTGCAGCACGTGGCATGGGGCGTGGGTGTCAGACTATGGAGAGAGTGCAGGAAGCGGGGAGGATGCGGAGTCTGCAGAGGAGGGAGACCAGAAGAGACGAAAGGGTTACCTGGTCATGGAACCAGGCAGTAGCTGCCCTGATGTAACCGTCATTCCTCCAACAATGGTCTCACAGCCTCACACCCCTTCTAAACGACTGAAGGAGACCATCACCCAAGAGAAGAGATTCTAAGATTCAAAAGAAATCCATCTAAAAGGCACCATGTGGTTTACAACCTCAGTTTATAACATTTCTCCCCAATTAAGGGGGGGGGGGGGGGGCTGGAACTCTCAGAAGCACATGGAACCAATGCAGTGAAGATATAGTTTTACCTGAGTGAAGGATGAGCACAATCCGTCAATAACATTTCCCCGAGGATATTGAGGTCCAGTATTTGAGGTTCCTGTCCCTCCAGGAATACCCCAGCCGTGCTCTCAAGCAAGCAATGAGCCACCAACTGGTGGTTCAAACAGACCAGTAGCTCTGCGGAACCAAGATGAGGCTGTCCACTGCAGGGAGGATTGACAGCCTCAGAAACCCTAGCGCAGGGGTCCTCAAACTTTTTAAACAGGGGCCAGTTCACTGTCCCTCAGACCCATTGAAGGGCCGGACTACAGTTTTAAAAAATACTATGAACAAATTCCTAGGCACACTGCACACATCTTATTTTGATGTAAAAAAAAATAATAAATGGGGCAAAAACATCCAGCAGGCCGGATAAATGTCCTCGGCGGGCCGCATGTGGCCCGTGGGCCAGTTTAAGGACCCCTGCCCTAGAAAGAGTGGCTTTGGGTAGGAATCGACCCAATGGAAGTGAGGCTGGTGTGGTTTGAGTTTCCCCTGTAGCTCTAGGAGGAGGCAGGGACGGTTTTAAATACCTCCATCTGGTTCTGACTGGAAAGCAGCAGACACAAGGAGCTCACAGAGACCCGCTTACTCAGCCAGAGGGGTCAAGGGGACTTTCAAGGAGGAAGTGACAGCAGACATGCACCTTGAAAATTGAGGGGGGATTGCATGGCTTCGTGGAAAATGGAAGAGAAAATTCCAATAAATGCAAAGGTGTGTGTGTTCGTGTGGCACCTGTGCGGGACTGCCATGGATTCAATACAGCTAGCACATAACATATGCGATGGGGTAGCCTTCGAGGTGACTCTGACCCCGGTGGCCCTGTTGTGCGCCTCAGGGGCACCGTGCTGCACAGTTCCCAGGGCTGATCTTTCTGACGCAGGTCTTCTTCTGAGGTGGCTGTCAAAACTCAAAACCCCCTGCCATCGAGTGACCCATAGTGGTGACCCTGCAGAACACAGGGTAGAAGTGCCCCCTTGTGAACGTGCAAGACCGTAACTCTGCACGGGAGTAGAAAACCTCATCTTTCTATGTGCGCCAGACCTTTCCATCTTTCAGTTGCTCCACCAGACACTCCCGGGCTAACACAAAGAGGTATGGTAAGAGGAGAGAGGGGAGCAGGCTGAGCAGAAAGGCAGAGGTCAGACCATGAAGGGTCCGCTAGGGTGTCTCAAATCTAACTGGATGGCTACTGGGACGTCACTGGAAAAGTTTACGCAGCAAAGCACCATCGGGTCTGGTTCACACAAAGCCTTTGCTGGTGCAGGGTCCCGGCAGGCTGGGAAAAACAGGGAGCTCATCAGAATCAATGAGTACAATTTGGGACCTACCGAGTCAGAGAACCACTGGCCTTCAACAGAAAGATGATCAGCAAGCAGCTAGAAATACAGATTTTTAACACTACAGAGAAAACCTAGCTAGATATACAGCTTTCATGAAAGCCACGAGGAATTGTGTGTAGGCCAAAGACATAAAAAAACAAAGTGCAGAAACTTGTAAAATATACACACACACACACGATGGAAAGGCTTAATAAATTCTGTGAGTAGGATCCCTGGGAGAAGTCCTACCATACCCCAAGCATTATGGGGCCTCTAAGAACTCTCTGGTCACCACAAGTTTGGCAGAAGAGAAAGCATCTCCCCTGTTGGGCTCCTTCATTTGGCTCTTAAACAATACCACAGAGGCAGTTAATCGTGCTTTTATTTAGGACTATGTTTTGCCTTCTTTCACATGCTGTCCACACTCAGAAACATATCTGATGTTTTAAGAATGTATGCAAACATCACATGTTTGTGTGTGTGTGTGTGTGTGTGTGTGTGTGTGTCCCAGAGGCAGAAACTTCTATTATAAAATGTACACAGAAATAATCCACTGACAGGCAAAATGCGGGTAGCTGCTTCAATAAGGGGTTCTAAAAACACATCGCCTTAGAAAATAAAACATAATCCCAAAGAGCTACCAACAATATGCTGGGAGGTAGGAGTGTGGGAAAGAGGGCATTACAGGAAATTTTATTTCTCCTTGAAAATGAAATCAAGACTTAACGATAATTACCAACATGAGTCTTTCAGACTTGTCTTTAGGAAACATAAATAAATATGTAACTTACCGTCCGTCTGAGATTTACTGAGGAATATTGTGCTGGCCCGAGGATGGTCTGAAGGATTGAATTCCATGTTCAAATCTTTACAGAAAGAAAAAGAAAATATGAAAATTACCACCTGGTCACCAAAGGGCATTCAGGATAAAGAAAGATTTTTTTAAACCTTCAACTACTAACACATGTATAGAATCTAAGCCCTACAGTTGCTATCTTTATAGGTTCTTCTAGGTTCAAGTTGAAAGCACTGCTATGTAGGAATTTGAAAGATGAATTCTTAAAAATTAAGACACTTGGCTGGAATTTGTTAGCCTAAAACTCCCCATTCTTCTGAGAAAGTCTGCCCTGTGCCCAGGAAAACGACAAAATAGCAGACCAGAGTTGTAACATGTAATTAAGCAGTGTTATGTGCTACAGATAAGTACAGGTATTTTCTTGTTAAAGGTGATTAAAATAGGATGCTTCAGCCATTAGGCCAAGTCAACATCTAAATAAATACCCTGCTTAATTAAGACTGTTATTTTCTAAAAAGACCAAGTTTATCCCTTAGGGCAATGACCGCAAATTAGTCAACTGCGGGTTGAATTGAGGCCATGGATGTGTTTGGCTAGATCTGCACATTTGCTTTCTTGTTTTTTTTTCCATTTTTGCCAATATATAAAAATCAAATATTTAACAGCTGCTAAAAATTTAATATATATATATTTCCCAGGCAAAACCGGCGTCTAGGTCATTCGGTAATGCTGGGCCCGGGCTCGGTGGTCAGTCGATGGAACCCAGGCAGTGCTGGCTCCCTGGGATGGGCCATGCTCTCTCCAGCCTTTCTATTCACTCATCATCCCGCCTCACGTTTGCACGTGGCCCCACAGGCACTCACAGTGGCGTGGATCCTGACTCAGTAACATCTCAAAGGTAACGGGGGCGGGGGTGGGGGTGGACAGGCCACAGAGCGGCTGTTGCTCACACAAAGGATGCTCTGCTTCTGGAGACAGGCTGTGCTGCTGGGGAAGTCTGAGGTCATCGGCCAGTTCTCATTGGAAACATAAGCAGAAGTTCACGCACTTTAGGAAACTCGGAGTTTCATGTGTCGTCCTAACCAGTACTTCACGGAAGATCGTCTCACAAACGGGCTGGCTTGCATAGTCCTACAACCCAAACCCAGACTGACATTTTGTCATGCGGAAAAGCCAAGTACTAACATGCTACACCAAGCAGGTATCAAAGAACCTCTATGTGAAGGCTAGCCAGAGGGTATCGCCCAGAATCATCTAGCAATGACTGACAGACGCAAAAGGGCAGGAGACAGAGGTCCGCGTCACGCGGGTGCTGACGCTTCAACAAAGCCTAGAACAGTCAGGTGACGTTTCCTTTGATTCAGGTTTAAGAGACCAATCCCAGACCTTGAAAAGAAATGTGTGCAATGGCCAGGATGGGTTTTGGCAAGGGGACACCAACTTTGGGGAGAACAGAAAATAGGGAAAGACACCATTTTCATAAGCCAACCAAAATACACCTACAGCATCTCTTGCAGAGAACACGCCAAGGTCAAGCGCGACCCCACAGCTGCTGCCGCCATGACAAAGCGAATCCCCACGCTGCAGAGTCGAGGACAATGACACCCGCGTGTGTACCAAGAGTGTGTGGTAGTGGTGGCGGGTCGGCTCAGGGATGCTTCTGACGACAAGAATTAAGAGAAATTAACGGAAAACACCCTTCAAGTGTAACTACAGATGAAACAAACTTTACTGCTAAGGAACCCTGGTCGTTCTGCTAACGTCAGTGTTCGCAGCGTGGCCCAGGAGGCTCCTTGGCTGTCCTCTGGAGGGATGCAGATTCCCAGGTGCCCTATGGTGGAGTCAGTTGGAACAGAACTACCAATTTTTGGATTCGTGCTTAACTCCTGCGCCACCAGAGTGCCTAACAGTATGCATATCCTTTCCCCCACCCCTGGGTCCCTGGTGAGTATTCTTTATTCTAATTTTTATTTTATTGGGAGGTCTTACAGCTCTTATCACAATATCCTATTTTAAAAACAAAACAGCATTCTAAAGATAACTCTCCCTGAATCCACACCCGTCACTCCTCCCCAAAGCCCGTCTTAGACATCCTGCTGTCCTCCTTGTCCCATCTTAAAACCTGCCTTCTGGAAAAACACCGAGCTTTGCACTTCCCTACTTGTTCCCATCAGGTTCTTGACGTCCTGGATCTGCTAGAAGAAGTACAAATTTATGAAATGTAAGGAGTCGCTTTGCTGGACTCGGTAAGCGTTAGACAGAGAACTCTGCCCTTAATTAACAGCAGTCCCACCATTCGGAAAGCCCCCAGAGTCCACTCAGTGAGTGACGACACCATGCAGAAGCCATCCACCCTGCTGCGAGGAGCCAGCCTCTGAAAGGGACCCCGCGGGCGGGAGCCGTGGTCTTAACCTCCACAAACGTACAATTTGGTTCAACAAGGCTAACGACACAAGCCATGAGAGGACAGCAGCACCTGACATATCATTACGAACTAAAGTATGGCAAACCTGACCACCTCCTCTGAAACAGACAACAGTGTTGCTTACGATCGGGCAGCTTCTACAGAGCAATGGAATCCCCGGCCCAGCCCCACTCCCCAGCAAGCCACTCAGCTTAACTGTCAAGATGGGCTTCGAGTCCGAGTCCGTGCCACGTATCGCAGTACTCAGGCCCCAGGATATCAAAGCACTACTTTACGTAATGACCACTTCTGTGTCATTAGTGTGCCCATCACCTCCATGAGCTGATTTCACTGTCATAAATAGAAAATCTTGGTTTCAAGGAGCTACGGTCAATTAACGGTGAGATAAAAACATGCATTTAGCTAGCTTCAAATTGCATCACATGCTATGTCTATCGCATATTGACCTTCACAATGACATTGTGATTGGACAATTACCAATCTATTAGCTATCACAAGCATAAATAAGGAGGAGGGTGTCGTTGCCAGTGCAATGTACCATGATTTTCATTCATTCAATCAACAATTAACGATTGAGCATTCCTTGTGTACCGGTCATGCTGTGTTGCAGATACTGAAGATTCCGAAGGGATCACAGATAAGTCTCTGGCCTAATAAAGCATCCTTCTAAGCTGAAGGTGTGAGGCAGCAGCAGTAGAGAAAGCTAGAAGAATTTAAAAACCTATCAAAGGTGCTCTATGACCCCATTCGGCTGATTGCCCTTGAGTCCCGGGGTTGATCACTCTTTCTCCAGAGATGCACCCATGGTAAGAGTGGAAACGGCCCATTTGACTTCACCTCTGCCAGCTCTGTGACCAAGTGCCACGGCTGTTCGTGAGGTTTTTGGTGGCTAAGCCCCACAAAGTGAGCAGTCCTCAGGCTTAGTTGAGTCGAGGGGCAGCAAAAAAGCGGGGAGACCCTGGGTAGAGATGGACCGCAAAAATGGGCTCAAACCTAACAAACCGTGAGGAGGACACAGGATGAGCGGTGTCCGGTTCTGCTGCACAGAAGGTTGTACCAGGTCTCTGTGAGTCGGAACCAACTCTATAGCACCTACCGACCACAAGCGACGGCAACTCTGTGACGGTGGGAACAGTGGGATGCCATTCTGGGTCTGAGTTTTTCCCTGTAAAGTGGGCTAACAAAACCTCACTCCGAACAGTGCTGTGAAGATTCAAGATTATACGCACAAAGCAATTAAGCAAGAGGTCTGCCCGACAAGAGACCCCCCATAAACGATGACTTATTAATATGGATATTTTAAAACATAATACCTCAGCATCTTGCTCAATGGTAAAGGCATAAACTCGCAATACATTTATCTTAAATTAAACATAGGGACATTGAGGACTGTTAAACCTTCCTTACACAATTTCTTGTCTTTTAGGAGCGCTGACTTGAAACTGCTGTGCAAAACTTCAATGTTCCATATTCCTATTACAGTCTAACTGCTTAAGAATATGATATGAGATAAGATCTAGCCTCTGAGATCTAACACGTTATGGAGAAGACGTAGTTGAAGAATGTCATGGGATCCTTAGAGCTGCCCTCAATCTTTAATCCTGTTGAACCAGAGCTTTGAGCCCCTGCTTCTTTATTAGGTGGTGCTGAAATAAATATTAATATAAAAGTAGTTCTATGATTCTACTGCCAGACTTGCAGGTGATAAAAAAATTTGGTCATATAACTTACTGACTACGTTTCAGCTTTAACACACGGTATGCCAGGATCCCTTGATTTAACACAGGAAGCAGATCACAGTCCGCTTAGTAACCAGCTTCGTTTAGGAGCTTGTTTCAGTGCTAAGCAGGGCCGTTTCCTTTCATCCGCTCCACAGAAGCCCGAGCCTAAGAGATCCTCAATTGCTCTTCTCGGCTTTTCCTTCTAGTGTTACACAGGTCCCGGTAGCACAATACGCTTAAGAGAAGCAGTACTCCTTATCTGTCCTAGGTGGTCTAGAAACCTGGATCGGAGTAGCTGGGGAAAGGACTGGCACAGAGTAAAATAGAAACGTGCAGCAAGGTCTAAACCAGGCGGACTTTATTATAAATCCTCACCCAATACCGACTCATAGTGGCCTTGTACAGGGTTTCCAAGGCTGTAAATCTCTAAGCAGCAGACAGTCTGATCTTTCTCCCAGGGAGCGGCTGATGGGTTTGAACCACTGACCTTGCAGCGAGCAGCAAAATGCCTACTCCCACATCGCCCCCAGGACGCCTGAGTTTAGTGCAGTGGAGACACAGTGTGCACAGTCCACACAATGCCTAAACTTCCCACTTGCCGCTTTCTCTCCCTGCGGTGTCGGGCCCTGCATTGATCACCGCCCAATAAACCATCCTGAAAGGTCGGGTGGTGATTTGGGTCAACAAGGACTGAGAGCAGCAGAGACCAAAGGAGTCTTGAGATTCCTAAAATGTTTCTAGGGTTTATCGGTAGAAAAGCAACTTCATTTTAGAGGCCCAGTTGTGGTTAGCTGAGAATGCCAAGTTTAGCCTCAGGATCTATCGCCTGTCTTTGAATGAATAATTGATGTGGTCAAACCTGCAGACTTCCCGTTTCCATTTGAGGTAGTCACAATCCCAAGTGTGACAGGGATCGGGGCAAGGCAAGGGAGAATTTAACAACATAAAGCCTATTTGTTTTAATCAGATTGGCCGACTTTTACTTTTTTTTAGTTACTATTGTCCGACTGATTGAACATCAGTGATTAGCTCCATTCACTAGTGCCAATGAGATCAAAATCAAGAGCCTGACCTAGTTAGTGTACTCCCATTCGCTGCTCTAGGGCAAGTCCTAACCCGGCAGCCTATAGCAGGCTCCTGCACAGAGCAATCCCTGCTGCTGTTGCCGGGCAGCAAACTGCCGCTCTCGCAGGTCCAGTTGGTTCTGAAGCCATCTTTTGTGCTCTCGTGGGTTTGAGATGTGTTTCTTACGATCCTTTTGATACATTCAGATTTAGTTCTGATTTTTTACTTCACTCTCTGAGTGGGAGGGTGGTCCTACTGAGTGTATGTGTCTATGTGTGATGGTCTCCTGTGTCTGCATGTGAGGAAGGGTCCCCTTGTCATGTTGGCTCTGTCTATCTGTGTTGTATTGCATGTATGTGTCTGCGTATGCAAGGGCGTCCTTGGGATAATGTATGCGTGTTTCTGCATGTGAGGATTTCCTTATCATGATGTATCTATGTGTCTGAGTGTGGGCGTGCCCTTGTTGTGTTGATGTATGTGTCTGCACGTGACCATCCTTGTGTCGTGCTGTTTAAGGATGTGCATGTCTGTGCAGACACAACTGACCCTCTCATTCATCTGCTCTATGTGCTTCTCCATTGCCTTGTTTCCTACCCCGCTTTCAGTCTCAATTCCGTTTTCTCTGTCCATCTCTTCTGTCTCCTCCTTCCCTCCCTTCCCCTGCCCTGCCTCTCTCCCTCCCCTCACCCTGTATCCTTCTAATACTCTACTTTAGGAAAAACCCAAGGAGACAGAGAAGGATCCTAGTCACAACGACAGACAACAGGAACGTGAAAGCGCAGGTTGTGGCTTTCCCAGGACCCTGTTGCTTCATCCTCGCATCACTCCCCCTTTGAGTAGTTCACTGGTTAGGCCCACAGCCACGACACGTGGCAGGGAGAGGAAATGTCAAAGTGGTGAGACCGTGCCGAAAAGCAGCAGTCTACAAATTCAAGGTTAGTACTACCCGCGCACACCCACATTCAATTTCATGCCAGCATGGACACAAGCGGAGTCATTTGGGAACACTTGCTATCTGTGAGTCCTGCGGTCCTAGTCCTCTCTCTGCTGCCCACTGAACTCAGGCACCGGGGTTCACGCTGACTTAGCCGCTTACTCACTTCTCCTGGGAATACGGGGCCAGCTCTTCTGGTCTGACCTTGCTTCAGCATCACTGAAGCCACTGTGCCCGCTTGCTGTGTTCACAGGTTTGCGCTAGCTCACCCATGCCCTTCTCCAGGAGCAGCCTCGTGTGGGCCAGGCTCTCTGGTCGGCGCCCACTCCCGCATCAAGTCTCAGGCTGAGGGCTATGGTCTTGGAAGCCTCTCTGGCTCACTGAGGCAGCCCCAAGTGCACAGCTGCCCCTCCCTCCTGCCAAACTCAGGCCTGTGTTAAGCACAGGTGTTTATGCCAGTGCTTATCAACGTCCTTATAGCCCCCCCCAAATGTGTGCTGACTGCGTACAAGAGCCAGCGAACGAACCACAAGGGTGCATGTCTCCCCTGCGCCAGCAAGGCTTCGAGTGGGTCCGTGCTGAGAAAAGACTTTTGTTTCCTAGCTAAAGAACACAAACTCACAGCCACTGGGTCCATGCTGACCCACAGCTCCCCTTCAGAGTTTCCGAGGCTGGACCTCTTCAGCCTCTTTCTCCTGCGGAGCGGGTGGTGGTTTCAAACATGGTGCCTTGCAGTTAGCAGCTGAATGCACAACCCTTATGCCAGCAGGGCTCCAGCAGGGACACATTGCTACAATGGGTGTCACAGCCGAAGACAGCCGGGTCACGTAGGCAGCCCGGAAAGGACTGCTCCGGGCTTCCTGGGACAGTGAACAGACGTGTCTGCAGAGCACGGGAGCACTCAGGCGGCGTGCAGGGAGCTGGGGTTTCCTTTGGAGAAACGTGCAGGAAGCGGGTGGAGGGCCAGGCCCGGGAAGCGAAGGCCTGCCAGCGTGCGTGCGTGCGCGACCAGTTCCGGAGGAGCGGCACAAGCAAGGGGCAGCCTGGGCAGGCGGTTCCAGGCACTGGAGAGCCCTGGGCAGCGGGCAGCGCAGCTGGCATTTTCCTGGGAACACGGGCACACACCACGACGGCTTTGTCCTGTACTTCACACACGGCTGCTGGTTTTACAACTACAAAGGCTTCCATTTAAAACGGAAAAAAAAATCCGTGAAGTGAGACCTTTCAGTGCAGAAAAAAAGAACACAGAAGAGGTGTCCATCAGATGGAGGACGCTGGCAATGTGTGGTGCGCAGTGGTGGCAGATTATGAGGCGTGCATTTCAGGATTTAAAACATGCCGACGCTCAGAAGAATAAATAAATACATAAAACTGGTACAACTAGATTCTGGCCTCTGCTCTGCTTGGCCACTTGGGCAAATCATGCAATTTTGCCAAGTCTCCATTCCCTCCGACTAGAAGATAAGGGTGGAGATAGTGCTGGAACAATGAGATGGCGCAGGTGACCGCCAGCAGGACTCGGGCCACCGAAGGACACGCTGCAGTTATTTTCCACAGAAATGAGTGCCACCTGAGTGCTCCCGTGCTCTGCAGACACGTCTGTTCTCTGCTTCTGAAAAGATTTACAGCCTGGAAGCCCCAAGAGGGACGCCCCCACTCTCCCTTCCAGGATTGCTCTGAGCCGCAGAATGTACTCGATGGCCTGAAGTAAAGGCCGTGACGACACTTACTGTCGTATGCATAAAGCCTAGTGTTCTACAATAAACAAATGGGGCAAGCAACAGAAATCTATATCTAGTTTTTAAATAAAAAAGAATGGTCAAGAGACATAGTTCTTCTAAAAAGGGAAGGAGGGAAGAGGGAAGGAAGGGGAAAAAATGCAGAAAAAACGGGCAAGGCCCAGCCATTAGCTCAAAATGTAAATTAACTCAAAGAAGAAGAATCTCCTAGCAACCGGCCTCTCCTGAGATGCATGAATTAGTGCTGTCACGGAAACAGGGAATCACCATTCAGGTTGTTGATATCTTAATATCAGGCAAATAACCTTCTCTCTTCCATAAGGGGCAATGATGATGACATCTACTGGGGGAGCCCCCGGAAGTGCGCAGAGAAACACTCTAATTCCCTGTCTTTACTTACCCTGGCCACAGCAGCCGGGGAGCCATGAGGTCAAGGTGGGTAAATGCTTGCCTGCTAACTAGACCCTTCCACGGTTCGAACCTGCCAGGTGTTCCTAAGGAGGAGGAGGTGCCCGGCCACCTGCTTAGCAAAGATCCCAGCCTTGGATGCCTTCATGTGACAGAAGTGACTGGAAGTTCCCAGCATCTTGTGCAAAAAATACAACAGGAAGACCTTCTGGCTCCCCCCGCCCCCAAGGTTTAAAGTGGGGGAAGGGTCCAAGGCAACCAGTTAATCACTAGCAAAGGCAAGAGTTTCTCTGAGGGTAAGTGCTAAGGGAGCGTCCAGGATGCCTCGGAGGCTTCCTGGAAGAACAGGTTGGCCAGTCAGGGTAAAGGACAGAAAAGGAAAGGTAATCGAGGCAGAGGAAGCAGGACATGAACTACAAAATTTAACAACAAAAAAATACACTAGGGCTTAAAGACATATTTGCAAAATGAGCACTCATGCTGGAGGGAGGGAGGGAGGGTGGTGAAGAGAGTTCTGGAATTTATCCCAAGGCACCAGTTACTTGAAGAGCAGCACCGTCTCCATGGCTGCAGAGGAGGCAGAATGGAGCAAAAGCCGCCAGGCTGGAGAGAGGAGTGCCATGAAGCCCGCGTGACAACAAACGCAAAGGGGACTGAAGGTACTGTCAGAGCGGCGGGTGCTTGGTACTGATCCCAAGTGGGGAGGGAGAAAAAGAGGTGATAACCAGAAGCTACAGACCCTGCATAAGGAGAAAGCAGGGAAGACCCAGTTCAGCTCCCCATACCCCACTGGGTTCACATGCTCTGTGGGGACCACTACCCGCTGCCAGAGAGTCAGTTCCTACTGCTCGTGACCCCACGGAACAGGACGGGGCTTCTGAGACTGCAACTATCAGAAGCAGGCCGCTTCGTCCTTCTCCTGTAGATGGGTGGTGTGTACGAACTGCAAACCTTGCGGTTAGCAGCCGCCTGTTTAGCCCCCGTTGAGCCACCAGGATTTCTTACCTGTGGCACAACAGTCGTCTTTTTATCCAATTGAATCTGTAAACTGAACACTCGTGTCAAAAGCGCCCCGACACCCGTCCTTCTCATTTCCTAATCGCTACCCCTAAGCCTCTGGCAGCACAGTCAGTCAGTGCACCTGGCTGAGAAACACATTAACTGGGGGTTCGAGCCCACTCAGAGGCACCAGGGAGAAACGTCTGGGATCTACTTCTGAAAAGTTGGCTGCGGAATCCTCTCCCTCCGCAGTGCAGTTAGACTCTGAACACGCCCGGCGTCACCGTGAGCCCATTCCATGGCAACTGGTTCTTCCAAAGGAGACAACATGCCATCCATCAGAGGCACACACAGCCTGGCAGCGCTTTCTGCACCTCTGTGCACAATCTGCTCAGAGACCTGTCGCCGCCGGCCAGTCACCCGAGAGCACCAACATCTACCGTCTGTGTCTGCTTACCTGGGAGAAGCAGCAATGCCACCCAGTTACTCCCCGAATCAGGTTTCTAATGGCTTCATTTGTGGAAAATAATATTTTCTTTTGGCTGAAAGTTGACCCAACCAATCGGCTCCATTTCCTGACTCGGCCTACATCCTCCTAATAGCACCTGGTTATCCGCTTCTAGTACTCCAGCTTCGCCGGCCCCTCCTTTGTGTCTCAAACGTTGGTTCAGAGTACATGTGGATGTTTTAGCCTCAAAGAGATGGTTTGTTTGTTTGTGCGCATTTGTTTTTAACAAGCACATAATTTTTAAGCTCTGAAAGTATTTACCATGACACTGAAGGAGGCCCCCCAACCTTGTCCCTCTTCTATCTAAATTCAAGGTGAGTTGTTAAATTGTAGAATCCATTTTAAAACCATTTTAATAAATGTAATGGAAATTCTGCCTCACATATGCTCTCGGAGGCATGTGGACATAGTGTGCCTTCCTACTGAGTGATAACCCCTGAGCATCCGTGACGGGTCTTCCTCTCTGACCTCAGGGTTGCCTGGGTCACACAGTTAGACCTTGAACTAGAGCTTCCATACTCGTCACCCTTCACAGGTCTATGTCTCCCTGGCCACAGGGACACTGGCTCCTCCTCCTATGAGATGCACTCCTTCATACACATATACATAGACATACACATATACATATACACACCACCTATTTGAAGGGCTTCAAGAAGCTTATGAAAGGGGGAATTTAAAGACCATGGAATTTCCCCCGACCTTTCTGAAGCCCCCTTGTACAGACATGGTAACATACAAGTCAAAAAAGTACTGCTATCAGGGTTCCAGTTCATACTTTCCAAACAAACTAAAGCTCGTCTCTGTGATCAGTGGAAAAGTTGCAGACAAGTTAGTTCGATAATGCATTCACTCGTCTCCATGTCATTAGGGTGCCTTCAAATACAACAGATCCTTTCAGTGACGTGGAAAGAAACTATTTTCTAGAGCTAAATCCAAATTTTTAATAAAACTCAAATGGACATCTTCCCAAATCACTGAAACTTTGCAACAAGTATATAGGAATGTTGACTTGCAAACAACACCAGTTTGTCAACGGGTCAAACATTCTTAAAGTCCCCAAAGAGGTGCCCAGAGAGAAAAGATCATCAGCTTGCATTCACAAAGTGTGGCTGAAGTCCAGAAAGTGGTAGAAGACCAGAGACTTAGCATTAACGTGAAAACAAGTATGATGGTTAGGGATTGTGTCAACCAGACACTTCTGGGTACACGTATAGAGGGGAGCACAACCTATCAATCAGGTCGCAGCCTGATGCCACCTCCCTGGGACGTGGTCTTTTGTACAGGAAGGAGACTAAGCAGAGTCCAATTCTCTTTGGCCTTCGGCTAGAGTTGATCTTGCATCTAGTTCCTCGATCTCCTGTTGTATTGCCTGCCAACCCCACAAGATGTTCGACTTCGGATTCATTTACTCTGCATCCACCAGCCTGGGCCCCTCACTGTCTTGACTTTGTCCTCCTGCTTCCTGCTCCTCAGCTTTCAGGGGCCAGAAGGAGCCAGACTTGAACCAGACTAGACTTGCCTACTTCTAGAACTCTGTAAGCCCCCTACCCACAACCCCCCACCTTTTTTTTGAAGATAAACTTGCTTGTCACTAAAGATCCCCAAGATGGTTGCAATTTTACTTTTCTTCCTCACTTACTTTCGTTCTTTTGGGCTTCCGAGCCACTCGGACCACTATTAAGGTTTGAGGGATAAGAAACTTTTTCTTTAAAAGAAATGTCCTATCTATATTGACACAGCCCACCTCAAAAAATAATGAAATCAGCAATATTCTGTTACACCTGGTTCTTTTTCTCCACCATCACCTCCCACCCACTTCATAACCTATCCCTCCTCCCCTCTTCCTGGTTCTGCCCCTGTCCTGGCCTCCTCGTAGTCACCGCAGTCTCCGTTTTGGTGTACAGACCACCGGTCTTTTTCTTTGGTTTTCCTTATAGCAGTGGGGTTATTAAATATTTATCGTAAGACTGGCTGTGCTTGCTAAACAGAATGGGTAAGCCATTTCCTGATGCAAATCTCTATGAACAAACACATACAGGCATCACTGGTTTTCCGCCTTGAGAACCCCACCTAACAAAGCTAGTGAAGCTGGGATCTCACGGCGTTCAGCATTCCAATGTCCTGGGAACTCTTTGGCATCACCGTAAGCTTTTTTAGCTTCATAGGTGCCCGAAAAGTTGGGTGAAGATCGGCTAACTCAAAGAGTTTATCTTTTTATCAGTCTTAATTTTAAGAAAAATTGAGGCCAAGGAAAATGATTTTATGGAATAAATAGTAACCGGGGAAAAGTCTTGGATTTTCCCACATGATCCAGGGACCAAGGTTCTTACAAAATTATGGCTTCCAAACGAATGTACAAATGTACTTTACACAATGGGTGGATTGTTAGGAGTTGTGTGAGCCCCAATAAAATGATTTAAAACAAAACAACTATGGCTTCCAAAGAGATCTGCTAGGCTAGTTAACTTTGAGTCAGAGGTCAGCATAGAAGTTGTGGGAGGACCCAAAGGTGGAATCCTGATGAATTTTCCTGATGGTTATAGGATGATCATGGGGTTTATTATAAAGAGGTTTTAAGAAAATGGAAAAACTGCTGTGGTTTAAAAAAAGGCCAGGAATTCTCTGGTGCTCAACTTCCCAACACAACTGCTGAAGACAGAGCAGGTGAATAAGCAAATGTGGTGAAGAAAGCTGATGGTGCCGGCTATCAAAAGATACAGCGTTTGGGGTCTTAAAAGTTTGAGGGTAAACAAGTGGCCATCTAGCTCAGAAGCAACAAAGCCCACATGGAAGAAGCACAACAGCCTGTGTGATCACGAGGTGCCGAAGGGAAAAGTTATCGGGCATCAAAGAACAAAAAATCATAACATGTGACTCACCTCCATGATAGGATTGCTGAAGACAAATGGGTGCATAAGCAGATGTGGTGAAAAAGCTGATGCTGCCCGGCTATCAAAAGATACAGCATCTGGGGTCTTAAAGGCTTGAAGGTAAACAAGCGGCCATCTACCTCAGAAGCAGCAACACCCACATGGCCACATGGAAGAAGCACACCAGCCTGTGTGATCACGAGGTGTCCAAGGGATCAGGGATCAGGCATCAAAACAAAAAAATCTTACCATAGTGAATGGGGTGGGGGGAGTGCAGAGTGGAGACCCAAAGTCTATTTGTAGGCCACTGGACATCCCCTTACAGAAGGGTCTCGGGGAGGAGACGAGCCAGACAGGGTGCAATGTAACGATTAAAAAATACAACTTTCCTCTAGTTCCTAAATGCTTCCTCCCCCCCCCCCCACTATCATGATCCCAATTCTACCTTGCAAGTCTGGCTAGATCAGAGGATGTACACTGGTACAGATAGAACTGGAAACACAGGGAATCCAGGGCAGATGATCCCTTCAAGACCAGTGGTATGAGTGGCGATACTGGGAGGGTAGACGGAGGATGGGTTGGAAAGAGGGAACCGATTACAAGGAACTACATGTGATCTCCTCCCTGGGGGACGGACAACAGAAAAGTGGGTGAAGGGAGACGTCGGACAGGGCAGATATGACAAAATAATTTATAAATTATCAAGGGTTCATGAAGAAAGGGGGAGCGGGCAGGGAGGGGGAATGAGGACCTGATGCCAGGGGCTTGAGTGGAGAGCAAATGTTTTGAGAATGATGAGGGCAATGAATGTACAGATATGCTTGATGCAACTGATGTGTGTATGGATTGTGATGAGTTGTATGAGCCCCTAATAAAACGATTTAAATAAATGAATGAATGAATGAAATTTTAAAAGGCCAGGAAAGTTACAGGGAGAAATGTTTTACCTTCACCACAATGCACCTTCAAGGTAGCAGGCGCTATCCTTTGAGTTCCATTGAGCAACCTTTTACCGTGATCTTGCCCCTCAAACTTTTTTGTTCCCCAAACTCAAAGAAAACAGAAAAGGATCACAATGAGTCCCCTAAAGATGCAATAGACTGACTTACCCTGGTACATGCATCACCTTTTGCAGTCCTACTTTGGAGCACCCAAGGTACCATACTCTTTTTCAATTTTCACTCCGGTGAATGTTTTGTTTTTTAAGTTAACCAGGTAACCAAGAGCAATGAACTCGCATTGTTGGCCCAATTTTTGAATCCAAAACCAGAGGATCAGATCAAATTAAATCAGCAAGTTCAGAATCCTTCACAGATTCTATCATGAACCAGAACAAAAAAATTCAGGAAAGGAAATTCTAAAAAACACTGTGACAGTAGAAGAAAGTTGGAGTTCTTTCCACCCTGAAACAGTAAGTGTCATTTCACCAAAGTAACCGGTTACAAATAGGTACGCAGCCACGGGGACCAGCAAACTCTGCAGCACACAGCCATCGCCCCAAGACCACTTCCTGCGCAGCCGTCAAGTTCAAGTACACAGAAATTACGCATGGGAAAACACAAAACAAAGACTTTTCCCTTATGGAATGGAAGGTGCTTTTTTTTTTTAAATAATTTTTCCCACTTAAATTCATTTTAATGAAATGTGTAAATCATACCTCCTTCTACGTCTTTGTATACAGAAGAAAGGGAGTCAGATGATTTTTTAAAAGGATACACTAATCCTTTCAGTGTCTTCTGATCAACAATATGCAACTCCTATTTCTACTTTTATGATGTCCATAGAGTCACATCTGAACTTGAATTGCAGTCAAAATAAATGTGTAGAATCGAATATGAAGATGAAATGTGGATTTTTAAAAGTAATCTGATTACCATCTTCTAGCAAGGCACAAGTGGATTCCATCACTGATCAGAAGACCCCGAAGCACCGAGAGGCTGCCACCCACGGCCTCCTTCCGTCTGACCAGCGATCTGCCTGGGCACGCGTATGCACAGAGACCTGAGGGAAACGTGGCAAGCCACACAGATGCACACTGAACTGCAGCACAGGGTCAGAAAACAGAGAAACCCGTCAACAGGTTCCAATGAAGAACAGGAATAGAGGCAGATAGGAGTGTAGCAAAACTAGGATCCTGGCTCTCTGATTCATGCAGCTGAATGACGGCAGTCGTGGAGCAGAGCCAGCGTGCTCCTTGGAAGCACCTTTGTCTCACTGACCCTGGAGGTGGAATCAGGAGAGGGGACCTGCTTGGTGCAGACGGAGGTCCGCACTGGATGAGCAGGTGGCTGCAACAGGAGCAGACTCCAACGCGGCGAGGACGGTGCGGATGGAGCGGAGTCCTGCTCTGCTGTATACAGGGTCACCGTGAGTCAGAAGTTCAACACCACGGAACCACAACAATCCCAAACTGGCTCAAGTCGAATAAAACCGAGAACATGGACATAAGAAAATGATGAGCCAAAAAGAAAAACCAAACCAAACAGCACATAACTTGTTAGAAAACATGGTCCCGTGGCTAAATCCCAAGAATGCATAAGATGCTTCTAACCAGGTGCTTTCCCGCAGAATTTCCAGTGGACAGAGACTTGGCTCACCAATGGAAACCACTGACGTACTCTTAGCAGATAAGAGGTAAGGTCCAACAATCCGATCTCTTCTTGGAGACACTGAGAGTCCACAGAACCCGAGGCCAGTTTATTCCGTCTGCGGGTCTGCCACGCCAGGCTGTTTTTATGGTCCTTTGCTTTCAGATGCACAATCGCCACCATCGATCTGGATTTTACTTACTTCTCAGAGCTGGTATTTCACATATTATCTTAAAAGGAAAATTACACCTACGGTTTACTGCCTATCTTAACGGTATAATGGCAATTTGCCTTTTTCCAAGATTCTTGGAATAATCCAAGATTCCCGGGAAAGGGGGGAGGAATGAGGCACACCAGGTTCTTGGAGGGCCACTTCCACCTATGGATCACCCAATAAGCAAAGCAAGCAGAGGTTCACTTCTGCTTACTGACTAATCTGTACGGAACCTGGGATTTGCCACATCTTCCCTTGCTTACTGGGTACTCCCTTCCTGTCAGGAATTGTACACTGGAAGAGAGACCTTGTGTGAAGGTGCTCAGGGGTTGACAGAGGGACATATGCCAGCCATACCTAGAAGCAGAATTCCTGGTGTAATGAAAAAATCTGAAATTGCTCACTACAGATTAGTCAGTATGGGTTTCCATGCTTACTTTACTCCTTGGGTAATCCAACGCTAGCCACTTCAGACACAGGCAATGATGCAGAACTAATGATAAAATTGGAGCTACAGCTAGCAAAGCAGAGCTGTTCTGAAGGTGATCAAGTCTGGCGAGCCTGGGCGGGAAGGATAATAGATAGGCAGATGGACAAGATCTGCATTCAGAAAATCTACTGGGGAGATCCAAATACCCCTGCTTCAGGGTGCTGCCGGCCCAGATCTCCCGCCTGGGGAACAAAGCCTGAATTAAGACAACAACAAAACAAAAATGTTTTAAAATGCCATCTCGCTTCGACAGCTGAATCAATAATAAGGCAATTAGCCTAGCACAATAGGAGCTCCGTCCCCATTCTTTTGTGTTCTGCCCGAGTGCTCCAGCCTGGCTGCCAGCCGGCACAACCACCTCCACCCCGATCCAGGCTGTCCTGAAACAGGGAGACAGAGAGAAGACAGTGCGTGCACCTCTCCTCAAAACCACCTGGAACGATGAGTGCAGCTTTACATTCTTCAACACCTACGCACACCGGTGCAGGGGTTTACTGTTTGTTTTAATTGCTTTATTAGGGGTTCATACAATTCTTATCACAATCCATACATACATCAATTATGTAAAGCACATCTATACATTCATTGCCCTCATCATTCTCAAAACATTTGCTCTCCACTTAAGCAGCCCCTGGCATCAGGTCCTCATTTTCCCCCCTCCCTTCCCACTACTCCCTCCCTCATGAATCCTTGATCATTTATAAATTATTATTTTGTCATATCTTGCCCTGTCCGATGTCTCCCTTCACCCACTTTTCTGTTGTCCGTCCCCCTGAGAGGTCACATGTAGATCCTTGTAATCGGTTCCCCCTTTCTAGCCCACTCTCCATCTACCCTCCCAGTATCGCCCCTCGCATCCATGGTCCTGAAGGTATCATCCACCCTGGATTCCCTGTGCCTCCAGCTCCTATCTGTACCAGTGTACATCCTCTGGTCTAGCCAGACTTGCAAGGTAGAATTGGGATCATGATAGTGTGGGGGGAGGAAGTATTTAGGAACTAAAGAAAAGTTGTGTTTTTTATCATTGCTACATCACACCCTGTCTGGCTCGTCTCCTCCAGTGGCCTACAAATGGGCTTTGGGTCTCCACTCTGCAATTCCCCCTTCGTTCCCTATGATAATTTGTTCTGATGATACCTGATATCTGATCCCTTGGACACCTCATGATCGCACAGGCTGGTGTGCTTCTTCCATGTGGGTTTTGTTGCTTCTGAGCTAGATGGCTGCTTGTTTACCTTCAAGCCTTTAAGACCCCAGATGCCCGGGCACCACCAGCTTTCTTCACCAGCAGGTGCAGTGTTACACCAACCATTACTCTTCCAGAAAACATGAGCCTGAGCATGGGAGGAAGCCAGGAGAGGGAAAATCATGTGCTACAAAGTTGCAGTAAAGTACCTCAAGGTTGCCATTTTAAGTCACCATAAACATAAAAAAAAAAAGAAGAAAAGAAAAGAAAAGGCCAGCTTTCCTAATGGGTCACAACCTGAACCCCATCACAGCTCAGCCCCTTTCTAGCCCCAGTGCCCAGAGAGGCTTCAGTAAGGCAGGGCAGCTGCCAGCACGGAGCCCTCTGTCTGACACAGGCCTCCCATGCTCCTGGGAGATGGCAAGGCAAGAAAATACATGAAGTGTTTCCTTCCATCCTGACAAATATTCGGGACGGTTGGCTAACTGAAATGACGTGGCCGGATGATGGTCGCAGCCCACAAAGATGGTGAGATTGGCGCTAGCAAAAGGATACACCACATGAATACCAGTGACAGAGAGTCAGTGGAAACAAGAGAAATCTTCGCTGAGACGGACTGACATCATAGCCAAAACAATGGACTCAAACCCACAGCCGTCATGAAGACAACACATGACAGGGCAGTCGAGTTTCCCTGGATTGGACAAAGTCACTCTGAGTAGGAGCTGGCTCATGGCTCGTTATGTGCAGTTAGGCCACTAACTGAACCCAGGTCAGCCATTCCCATCCAGCAGCTGCTCCTGGGGAGAAAGATGAGGCTTTCTGCTCAGGGAAAAAGCTAGTCTCAGAATCCCACAGTGGCAGGTTCACCGTGAGCCACCGGGTTCGCCATGAGTCAACAGCAGCAAGAAAACAGGAGTATTTACACGCCATTGAAGAAGCTTTCTGTTACCATCGATGCTTCTGAAAACTCTCTCGACAGAAGTGTCTCTTTCCACAAGCAACATTCACAGCAAGCCGTCTCCACCATTCGGTTAAGAAGTTAAAGTGAAGCAGGAAAGTCTTGTCAATCTTGGCGGCTGCCCTGCACAGGCCCTGCACTGTGTCCTACTCCTCGCTCGGCGGAATCATTTTGGTTGGGGGGGCTGCTTTTATGAGTTGAACTGAATCCACTTCCACCCCCACAGCTATTCTGAAGCTCTAACCCCTGTATCTCTGGGCTTGCTGATGGAAAATGTGGGTCTTCTCTTTCCTTCTGTTAATGAGGCCCTGACAAGGTGGGGTGGGTCCTCGAGAGCGTTAGCTTCTGAGTGGTGTCCTATCAGCAGGGAAAACAGACAAGGGACACTGTCGGGTGGGCATCCAATCAAGAAGCCAAGGAAGGCCCAAGGCTGCCCAAAGCTGAGAGAGGCAGAGGATACCTCTCAGTGCAGACAGGGCACAGCCTTGCCTGCAGCCTGAATCTGCTCGCTGGTGCCTCTCAGTGCAGACAGGGCACAGCCTTGCCTGCAGCCTGAATCTGCTCGCTGGTGGCACAGTGGCTGACTACTCTGCTCTAACGAAAAGGTCAGTGGCTGGAAACTCTTAGCCACGCTGGAGGAGAAAGACGTGGCAGTCTGCTTGTGTAAAGAGTGAGCCCTGGAGACCCTAGAGGGCAGTTCTGCTCTGTCCTCAGGCCTCATCGGTTCTCTGACCTTTGGAGTAACTATGAGTTGGAATCAACTCCGCATCTAGTGCTACCCTATCCACCACCAGGTGCTCCAGTTTTGCCAAGGAGATAAACTTGATAGAAAACACAGCTTTGCCCAGGGTTCCTGCAGCTCCTGGGAGAATTTAAAGTCTACTGGAAGTGATCAGTAACCTGTAATGGACAAGGTTGGCCAGGCATTCCCAAAAGCTTCCAGTGGTCTTCCTCCGAATGTTTCTGCACCCTTCAGTACAACATCAAGTTGGGAGGCCCCTATGTTGACATGTGATGGCTAGACTGCCAACATGGTGCTAACACCACAGATCTGGGCTTCGCCACCACTGGTTCATGCTCCAGCCTGGCCACTCATAGCAGTGTGAACCTGGGTGAGATATGACTTCTTTATGCCTCAGATATTGCTAGTTAGCATGGAAAAGAAAAAAGGGAAGGAAAATTGCTACCCACCCAGAAAAACATTCCCCACACCCCAAAACCTCTTCTGACCTACTGAAAGCCATATTGTGTTAATCAATTTACAGATTGTTACATAATATGGGGTTTTACAAACTGCACTGGACAGCTTAAGAAATTACAAAATCAATTTAGAGCAGTGGTTCCCAACCTTCCTCATGGTGTGGCCACCCCCCCACACCAAAAATTTTCATTGCTACCTCATAATTGTCATTTTGCTACAGTTATGAATCAGGAGACCCCTGTGAAAGAGCCATTCAACCCCCCCCCCCAAGGGGTCGCAACCCACAGGTTGAGAACCGCTGGTTTAGAGGCATATGCCACTGCCCCCCCCTTCAAGGGCAAAATAGAAAATTCTCAGCAAAACAAATGTTAATGGACTGCATTATCATTAGTAAGGAAAAATATCTGTGTGCCCTTCTTAAACTGAGGAAGAGGTCTGAATTGCGCCGTACAATGTCTTTTCTTACTGCAGCACAGTCAAACACGTGCGCCAAGGGGGTAGTTTAGAATCAAGCACCAGCACAGCTACTGGAGGAGCTGCCCAAAGGTCTTAAGGGCCTTCCGATAAGTCAAATTTCTTTGTCTACTAAATGAAGTATTTTTCAGTGTCTGTACACTAGAAAGAAGACTAAGCTTTGAAGTTATCCCAAAATGAACTCTCAAATGATGCTCCACTTAGATATCCAGTAAGCAGTTTTTGCTAAGATGAATATTAGTCTCATATACCTTCTCATGTAGTAGCTTTACAGCTCTGAAGCCTTGAAGCTGATTACACCCTTTAAACCATTCATCACATCACTGCGAGTCTATGATACTGAGATGACAAGTATACGCACAGTTTGGGCACAAAAATGCGTGCTGACATCGGAATTTCAAAAAAATAGTAAATAACTTTACATGTAAGGGACTGAATGGTAAAGTGGCAAATGATATAGAAAACAATGTCATTATCAGAAAGCTATGTGTGTTAAAATTTCACTGTCTTTATGGGGAAATAAATGAGGAAGGTATACAATTTTGCGTGTGGTGTCATCACAATTAGGCTACCGAGGGCGCCCTGGTGGCAGCCAGGTGAGTGTGTTCACACCTGCTTGCGTCCCCCAGAGGAGGAGATGGAGTCTGCTTCCGGAGCAAGGGCGGGCTGGGAGGCCTACCGGGCAGTTCCTCTCTGCCCTCCAGGCTTGCTCTAGGTCAGAATGGACGTGACTGTCATGGGTTTGGTTTTAGACTGTATGCTTTAGGTCTTACTATTTTGCGGTGGTGGTAGTGTAAATGATTTAATCCAGTTTATAAAAATACTAGAAAAAACTGCACAAATCACCGTATTTCATTTGTATGCGGCGAGTAAAGACACTTCTTCCCTTTTTAAGAAAAAAAATCCTCTCTACTTTTCAACTTTGTTCAAATGGAGACACTTCATATTCAAAATGGAGGGTAAGAATAATATAACAGCTTGTCTTTTATATATAACACCCTTGTCGTTTTCAAGGGTAGCGATGCTACAGACTTTTTAAAATTTTACCATCAAATTTCCTATCTCAAAGACCTTTAGTCTATCAGGGTGGGAACTCCAGCCACCATCCAGGGGGCAAGGAAAAGTGGTAGGAACTTCATGCCCTAAAATGGGAAAGCATTCAATATTCAACAAGGAGAGGTTAGATTTATTTACCTCGGAACAGAAATACTATTTCACTCTCAGATAAGCAGAGTAATGCTTGGATTAAGACAGACCAAACCAAACATTACTGCTGACCTGACAGTCACTAACAATGTCTCGTTGGGAGGAAGGGAAGTGTCTGCATTTCATTTCTCACTTCTGCAACACTTAATGACCTACAAGCATAAGCAAATAAACAGGCTCACTCCTAGAATAAACCATTAATAGCAGAAATGCAGTGGGATGAAGGAGACGATTCACAACCGAAGGGCCAGCAGCTGCATCTTTAGTACGTAAAGTCGTTGTTTTGCAAAGTTTCTCTGGTAGCCCCTCACACGGCCCCTACATGAATTAATTATCCGTGTCGGAACAAAGATAAAAGAATGAGACTTAGTTTAAAGAAAGCCAAGCCTAGCCTGATCGGGGCACACACTAGTCCAACCCTAAGGGGTAAGAAGGAAAGCCAAATTCACTGCCATCCAGTCTACTCCGACTCACAGTGACCCTCACTAAAAGAACGGCAGTGTCTTAACAAATGTGTCACTCAGAGCACAGAGCCGAAAGAGCCCAGAGAGAGAAGGGCTGCCCGCGGGCACCCCCAGCTATGGTGTCAGCCCTGCCCCAGGCCCTGTGGCGCATGTGCAGGTGATCCCGGGTCAGTGCGTGCTGCTGACTGCAGCTACAGGAGGAAAGGAGAAGTTGGAAATGGCACAGTGGGTTACACGTTGGGCTGCTAATCACAAGGTCAGCAGTTCAAATCTACCAGCTGCACCTCAGGTGAAAGATGAGGCTTTCTGCTCCCATACAGATGGTCATCCTCAGAAACCTTATGTAGGGCCACTAGCAGTCAGAATTGACTTTATTTCAATCTTTTAGTTTTAAAATGCAATTCAATTATTAAAAATGAACAAGCATGACATTTAATTAAATTTTATTTTGTGCTTTATGCAGAGTAGCATTTTTTCATGAGTGCCACATGCAATAAACATGTGTAAGGGGCATTCAAAAAGTTCTTCAAAAAATGGAATTAAAAGATAATGAAAATTTCCCACAAACATGTAGAAGCCTTGCTCACATATTTTCCTGCTTCTCTCTCTTTCTCTCCCACTGCCATCAAGTCGATTCTAACTCACAGAACTGCCCCGTGGGTTTCCAAGAGTATTAATTCGTTAAGGGAACAGCGAACGGGTTCAAAGTGCTGACTCTGCAGTTAGGAGTCCAATGCATAATCACTATACCATCAGGGCATCCATTTTCCTGCTTAGAAGAAGGCCAGCATCCTGGTAGGGCGTGACCAAGGGTAATGTAACTGAGGTATTACTGAGCATGAGTGGGACCAGAGGGAAGTCAAAGGAAACAGAGGAAAGAGCTAGGAGGTAAAGGGCATTTACAGAGGTCTAAATAAAGGCATGTACATATGTAAATATATTTATATATGAGGATGTGGAAATAGATCTATGCATATACGTATAGATTTAATATTAAGGTAGCAGATGGACATTGGGCCTCCACTCAAGTACTCCCTCAATGCAAGAATACTTTCTTCTATTAAACTGGCACTCCATGATGCTCACCTTCCTGACATAATCGCTGAAGACAAAGCGGGTGAATAAGCAAATGTGGTGAAGAAAGCTGATGGTGCCCGGCTATCAAATGATATAGTGTCTGGGATCTTAAAGGCTTGAAGGTTAACAAGTAGCCATCAAGCTGAGAAGCAACAAAGACCACATGGAAGAAGCACACCAGCCTGTGTGATCACAAGGTGCTGAAGGGATCAGTTATCAGGCATCAAAGAATAAAAAACCTTATCATTGTGAGCTCACCTCCCTGATACAATCCCTGAAGACAAATGGGTGCATAAGCAAAGGTGGTGAAGAAACCTGATGGTGCCTGGCTATCAAAAGGTACAGCATCTGGGGTCTTAAAGGCTTGAAGGAAACAAGCAGCCATGCAGTTCAGAAGCAATTAAGCCCACATGTGGAAGGGATCAGGTATCAGGCATCATAAGAACAAAAAATCATATCACTGTGAATGAGGGGAGTGTGGAGAGGAGACCCAAAGCCCATCTGTAGGCAATTGGACATCCTCTTACGGAAGGGTTGCAGGGAGGAAACGAGCCAGTCAGGGTACAGTGCAGCAACGATGGAACATACAACTTTCTTCTAGTTTCTAAATATACCCCCCCCCCTCACTATCATGATCCAAATTCTACCTTACAAATCTGGCTAGACTGGAGGATGCACACTGATATAGATAGGAACTTGAAACAATGGAATCCAAGGCGGATGATCCCTTCAGGACCAGTGGTGAGAGTGGCGATACTGGGAAGGTGGAGGGAGGATGGGGTGCAAAGGGGGAACGATTACAAGGATCGACATACAACCTCCTTCCTGGGGGACAGACAACAGAAAAGTGGGTGAAGGGAGACATCAGACAGTGCAAGATATAACAAAATAATTTATAAATTATCAAGGGTTCATGAAGAAGGGGGAGCGGGGAGGGAGGGGGGAAATGAGGAGCTGATACCAGGGGCTTAAGCGGAGAGCAAATGTTTTGAGAAGGATGAGGGCAATGCATGTACAAATGTGCTTTACACAATTGATGTTATGCATAGACTGTGATAAGAGTTGTAAGAGCCCCTAATAAAATGCTTAACAAAAAAGGAGGCCAGTGTTGACTCTATGGCAAAAGGTTTGGGTTGGATTATGGGTCGTTCAGCAACCCTGGAGGCCCTATGGGTTAGGTGTTGGTCTACTCACCGAAGGTCAGTGGTTCAAACCCACTGGCTGGTTCACAGGCTGCCTCTTGCAATAAGAAGTCACAGTCTCAGAAACCCTGCAATTGGTCTCTATGATTTAAAATCAACTTGATGGCAACCAACCACTACCACAATAACATTTTTACCTGTGTTTCTCTCTACAGTCAAGGACACTCTACTAATAAAGATGGGGCTTTGCCTGCTTTGCTCCCGGTTACCCAGGCACCCAGGCCTGTGAGAGAGAGAGAGAGAGAGAGAGAGAGAGAGAGAGAGAGAGAGAGAGAGAGAGAGAGAGAGAGAGAGAGGCTGAGTCGGTTCTGACCTAGGGTGACCCCAGGTGGAGAAGTACTTAACAATTATCTGCTGAATGAAAAAGGAACTATCTTGTATGAGCCCCCAATAAAATGATTTTTAAAAAGGAAAAGGAACTATCCAATCACAGTGAGCCACCTGCCCGCCACCACTACCTCCCCTCCCCCCAAGTTTTTATCACATCTGCTACAGAGCAACCAACGCAGTGAGCACAAGTGTCACTGGCTGTCTGGTGGTGACCAAGGTGTGCTCCTTTACTGAGGGCATCAAAGAATGCCCTGAGGTGCGTGGAACAAGGCACCTGGCAGGCTTAGCACCAGTGACCTTTCTGGAACATAGCAAGAATGAGTTGCTACACCAGTCTACCCCCAGTTCAGCCACCCACAGACCTACCTTTATCAAAGGCAGCACTGGGACCAAGCGAACCCATGTACGCCTGTGGAAAGCTCCGTGGTTTTTTATTTCCTTATCAACCTATCTAGTGTCACAGCCGACCTTGCAAACAAATTAACAGAGGGAGGCCAAGAATCTGAACTTTGACAAACCAGCCTGAGCAAAGCAGGGAGCAAAATTCACAGGGAACCGTGTTAATGTCAGGCATGCTCATTATTTCTGGCATTTCGCAGCAAAAATGCTACTTTTGAGATTACTATCTACAAATCCTTCAGGCTACTAAACAAGTCTACCACTGAGTAAGGCCACAATTCTCTTTAAATCTTACAAATTAAGATTTTCACCCCCGTCTACTCAGGTATTTTCAGGCTCGCCATGAGTTTCTAGAATTGGAGACCTGAAGGCAAAATCCAGCAGCCTCAGGAACATATTAGCGATGATGACAGCCACCATAAGCTCAGAAACGCAGTGGCGTTTCCTATCATCTGCTTTTCAGGTACAAATAATAAAATCTGCTTTATCACGTCTCCACTAGTAGAGCTTCCGGGTTTGTGTGGGTTTTTTGAACATTGCGCCTTCAGCCCACCCCACTATAAAGTCAAATGTTATTTAACTACAGCTTTTCTAGAATCCAAACTAAAACGCCCTTATCACAGGTAAATATGCATACGCACAATTACTTAACAATTATATTAGAAATCAGGGGACATTTAGGAAAAAAAGAATGTCGCATGGAATTGTGAAGTTGTAAAGAAACGAAGAGCCTGCTCATTTGTCAGTACCAACCTTAATCTCTCAACGCCAGAGTAGGGAACAGTGAACAGACGGTGCGGGGGCAAGAATCAGGGAGGCGCCTGACCTTCAGCAAGTTCATACAAGCTCACTGTCCCCCAGCCTTACAGACCCCTCAAAAGGCAGAGGCAGAACGAGAAGCACATGAAATGGCTGGGTACTACAGGAAGGCGGGTACTGCCCACTGCCACTGTAACAAAGAGTGAGGTCATCTGTGAAAGATCATGTGATATATTAGCTTATTTTTATAATTGTCGTTCACGAGTTTTATGTTCAAAGTGTATTCTGTGTGTGAATATACATTACCGAGCTCTTCTTAAAAGCAGAGAAAGAAGGAATGACTTCTTGTGTACAAGTATGCTCTGGGGAGTCATCTAATTGAGCCCATTTAAATTGGATTTAAATGAAATCGCAAATGTTCTATCATTTTAGGGGATGAGATCTACCCTTTTTCTTAAGCATGTTTGCCCGGTGACTAAATCAGGGATAATCTTTGGGGGGTTGACATGTAAGCATTTAAAGAGAAGACTTTGAACCTCACCAATCTCTTACCTCTCTTCTCAGACCATTAACAGATAACAAGTAGTATACAGTGGAATCAGACACTACTCTTTCAACGAACCCCAAATACCATCATTTCCTTCTACCTTTTCTGTTGATCAGCTATTAATCAATAGAATCCAGAAGCCAAAAGAAGAATTTGTATTTTCTCTCTCTCCAGCCATGTTCAACTCATGAATCTCCTGTGTTCACGCCTCCCATGAGAAAAATAATCACAAAATTTGGGGAAGGGGAGAGAGGGACATTCTAGTTATTTTTAAAATAGAGTTTCCCAATAACCTTTCCTTCTGAGAGTACAGGTGGTGTTAAGGGTGGTCCTCAGAGCATCAGAGAGTCCTCTGTAAAAGACAGCATGCTATCTGTAATTTATGGTCCAGCGGGGAAAGGGGTTATCCTAACGATGGCAGATGGTGGAAATCAGTAGTTGAGATTGTAGGAATAGACAAGTATCCCAAAGAAAATGCTTAGAACAGGAAATCCAACTCCAGAGTTAGCAAGAAGGGTTCTAATGCTGTTGCTTTTCCATTCCTGCCTGCCAGCAGCCACTTGTGGTCGACATTACCAATGGAGCACCACTGCCCACAGAGCCCTACACTCAGACTCAGTGTACTCCTCAAGTCAGGGCAACAGGAATCAGCTGAAGTGGAGGCCAAATATAGATCTTACTTGAAACAGTGGAGTTTGAGAGTCAGAAGAACTAAATATTTCCTTGATATATTAGGGAAACCCAAAAAGAACCAGGGGGTTTGTACTGTGCAGAGTGGAGCTTTCATAGCATGCATTTTTTCACGCTAGGTGAGCTTGGAGCAACTTGCTCTGAGTTAGTGCACCCAGTGGCATCCCCTGGGAAGGTTCCCTCTGGTCAGAGTTAATTTTTTTCGTAAAAGCAATTTTGCTTGAACCTCATTTTTTGTGATGGTCTATTTAAGAGAACAACATGCAGCTGTGAAATTCTGTTTCCTGCTCAAGAAAATGCCGCCAAGGGCTGTGGTGTTGAACACAGCTTACAAGGACCGCGCTATGGGGAAAACTCAAGTGCATGAGTGGTTTCTTCGTTTCAAAAATGGTGAAATGCTGATTGATGACAAACCTCATTCTGAACATCTGTCAACTTCCCAAATGGACAAAAGTGTTGACTCGAGGTGCATTTGGAGTTCACTCCCCCAGGTTAGATTATTTATCAACCTTTCTATTCATAGGTTCTGGAAAGATTGCAAACCATGTGTGACACAAAAGGTCTGATTTGTGGCAGATGGAGGACTGGTTTTGCCACCATGACAATGCACCTGCTCACACAGCCATCTCAGTGCTCCAGTTTTAGACAAAAACAAACAAACAAAAAAAACCCAGCATGTCTTTCTTGCTCCACCCACCTTACTCACCTGACTTTGCTCCGTGCAACTTCTTTTTGTTTCCGCGAATGCAGAGGGGCCTGAAAGGACAGCCATTTGATGATGGAGAAGAGGTGGAGACATGCTGTCAGCCATCCAAACAGATGAGCTTGAAACATGTTTCCAAGAATGGAATAGCAGACTTGACAAATGTATTAAGTGCAACAGAGAGTGCTTTGAAGGTGAAAAGGTTGCTATATATTAAAAAATAAATGCATAGCTTTGAGAAAGGTGTGGGGGTCCGTTTTTTGAGGGGGCGCTCCCTCATATACTGTGCCTTTACACCCAAAAGCAGCCAATTCTCCCATTTAAGTATGCAAGCACACACTGGACATGGGTGGGTGGGTGAAGACAACAGCGCTAGCTATTTCACTAAGCCAAGGAGCATGAATGTTTGGTCCCAGTGCACACGTGTTTACGCAATAATGTAGTCTGCTAAATGGATGATGGCGACAGGAAGGGGAACATGCCAACAGAGTTGCTCTGCAGAACTGCCCAATCCCTTCCATCTGTAAAAACAAAATTAAACAGGCATGCTTGTAGTATGACTTAAGTAAAGGCCAAGCCATTACATGACAACGTAAAAGCACGGTGAAGAATCTAAAGCTGGAAAACGTAATGTCAGTCAAGGATGGTTCGATAATTTGAGAGTGAGGTTTGGCTTCTTACGAAGTCAGGAGAAGCAGCTCTGCCATCCAAGAGGCAGCAGGCAGTTCGCAGAAACCAAGGGGGGAAGGGCCTAAAACAGGTGTTTAATGCAAATGAAAGTGTCCTACATGGGTCCTATGACGGTGGACCATACCAGAAATGACATTTATTAATACAGGAGAAGTGGAAACCAGGATGTAAGGCGGGAAGTGTTGGGCTAACTCTACTCTGGGCACATATCTGTCAGTTTTATGATAAGACCGTTCTTATCTCTACAGCTGCTAATCCCTGATTCCGGAAGGGAGAAGATAATCAGCGGCTGCCATCCCTCTGACTGTACACGGGCGTCTAGACCTGGGGTCGGCAGGCTGCGGCTCTCAGGCCACAAGCAGCTCTCTCAGTACACACGTGTGGCTCTGAAGTAAAATGAAAATAAAACTATCATCGTTTCATTTATATCATCACTTTAAATTTTCCTTATTTATGACTCTCGAATAAACTGTAAATCATTGTGAGGGAAAGGATTGGTTCTTCTATCTCGAAAGTTTCCCAAGCCCTGATCTAGGCAATGTGTCACCTTTTTTCTAGATTGGTTTCATTGATGTTTTGTCCTTTAAGTCAGGAAGTACTCTGCTGGTAAGGGGTTGCTTTTTAAAATCATTTTAATATTGGACAATGTCACTGGGCCACCCATGAGTTTAACACCAGAGTGGTGTAGTACTTGCCCTCCAACACACTCTCTCTCATTTCACCTGTCAAGGGCGTCTTACAAGCCTTTAAGGCTCATCACACAAGGTGCTCTATGGAGGAGAACTCCTATCAGTAAAGACGCCAATGTTATAGAAAACGCTACGAAATTCATCCAGCACAAACATTACATTTTTGCTGGAGAAACTATGTCCAAATGTTGTGAATGAGTGTACAACAGGGACCAGAGTCCACCAGGGAGCTCCTGAGAGAGACTGCAGATATAGAAAAAAAGGTAGGGATGAAGGGTTTCAAGATACGCTATCTTAGAGAAATTCAAGAGCTGACAGACAGACACCACCACCCCAGAGAATGACCAGTCGACAGCTTGATGAAAATGGGTACTTCTGAACCAGGAACAGATGATGATGAAGAAGAAAACCTACAAGCAGCAGGGCAAGGTCACAAACCAACATTAATTAGGCCATCCGGCCAAAGGGTTCCAGTCATCCGGCCTCTTTTACAGTACAGCCCCTTCTACAACGTAGACACTAACGTTAAAGCAGATGGTGGGAGAAGGCGTGGTACCACAGACACATTATTAATGAAATGAAAAGGGAAATAAAAAAATAAAAACCCTGGCCAGAAATTAGTGTGTTTCTGTCAAGTTACCCTGAGTGAACCTGATGATCTGCCTCCTCCCCTGCCATCTTTTTCACCTCTTCTGCCCCTGGCACCCCTGGCGACAGCAGGACCAAGTCCTGCTCTTGTTGCACCTCACCGGACTCAATGTGAAGGTGATTCACCTTGTAAAGAGATGATGTAAACAATGAATCCATTGAGACAGGACAGTTGAAAAAGGTAATGCCAACAGACTAAACTCATACATTTACCTTATGACTTTCTGAATGGCATTTCATTTTCTCTAGCTTATTTTATAATAAGACGACAGTTCTGTTTTGGTGGCGTCAGAACCCATACGTGGATTTCTGCCTAAGCTTGAGCTTTGGTTCCCTTACTTGTCCCAGGGTCAGCTATACTTCTGATGACCCTGATTGCTTCCACTTCCTTGTTTTCAGCTTGCGAGGCCAGGGAAATTATAACTCATCCCTTATCTATTTCCCCAATTTGAAATTTATACTAGCTATATACCCATTGGCATTCCCTGGGTAGTGCTGGCAATGACTTCATTTGGCTGTTAACCAAAAGGGGGGAGGGTCCAATTCTACCCACAGGTGCTTTAGAAGAAAGGCCTGGCCATCTCCTTACCAAAAAAGAATGATCAGTCACCAAAAAACCCTACAGGGCACAGCTGTACTGTGACATACATGGAGCACCATGAATCTGAAACTACGCCATGACGGCACAAGGAATGGTGTGGCCACATCCCCACCTTCCACTTGCACTAAACTGATTTACCCAAGTGGTCAAATGTGGTCTCCGTAGCAACACTTCACTCTGCTTCGTAGTGTGAAAGCAGTCACAGGCTCTTCATAAACAGATGAGCACAGTTTTTTCCCAAACCTTTAATTTATCTAAATCTGAGTAAATATCTGGTAACAAAGTTTGCCCGGCTGCTGGCTAATATTCACCACTGAAGTTTGTTCCTCTGGGCTGGCAAGCCCTCCCTGCTCTGTTCTGTATGCCCAGCAGTTCCAGCCTGCTGAATCCGCAACTCCAACTCGTTATCTCACGCCAACAGGTCTTAGAGGGTGCTCCGTATCTGTTTCTCCTCAGCACCTGTCTAAGCAGCGCGTTTACATTTGGCCTTTCCACGCAGCCCTGTGAATTCATGAACTCTGGACATCAGAGTTATTTTAATAGCTTCATATAGGGAGCTCTAGGCATGCACAAACGCTGGCCCTGGAGATCCGCCCGGGCACACCTGCGCTTCAGGAGGGAAGCCAGCGCTCGCCCGTCCTGTGAGCCAAGAGCCACTTCTCTCCCCCATGCCACATACCCAGGTACACTTTCATAAACGCCTTTGTGCAGATGTGTAGGCCTTATTCAACATCTAACCATGAATCTAAGTCCTTTATAGTTATTTCATTTCATATTCTTCTAATACCATTGTAAATATTTAAAAACAATTCACAGAACGTGTCCTCCTGGTAGCTGTTTCGGGTTTGTGTATTCCTTCACCATATGTTCTCATAAAGCAGGGTGGTCTCCTCAGTGTGCGCATCTGAAACCCCAGAGCCCCTTGCTCTCCAGAGACTCACGTTGGCTTTTACTTTGCAACAAGTAAAAGGCCAGTTCCCTTCATTCACTGAAACTAAGTTTATAAAAAGGCAACAACTGCATTTTAAAAATGAAAACTTACCAGCTGCACCTCTTATCACGTTTATGCTAATAGCCTATCACTTTTTCAGTTGAAAAGATCAATTTCTAGGCTGGAGCCATGTTAACAGAACAGTACAATTTAGAAAGCAGGAAGCATATAATTCACACACACAGGCAAGGGGACCTCAGTGCCTTTGCAGGAGGCCACAAACAACATCTGGGCAGGCTTTTACTGTTTCTGTCATTGTTCCTTCCAAAGTCAAAGTTGGTTTGTTTTGGGTTTTTTTTTGTTTTTCAAGACTGCTACTTCTTTCCGAACAATAGTTTAAAAGTCAACTTGTTCCAGATTACAATGCTCCATTCTGCAACATGGCCAAACAAGGCGATATTCAGAAAGGAAATAGACAAGACGCATTAAAAGGCACTGCCCTCAGACCACACCGCCTGCATCAGGGAATCGGAATGGGCCACCACTGCCGGTAGGTAGGTACACCAGCAGAGTGGGCGCAAAGCGGAGGGCCGGATGGAACAGGCACCCGTCTTTTGAAGTCAGTGAACTTGCTTACACTCAAAAGAGTTGACTAGCTGTGTTTTTATCAGGCTGGTTTATAATGTAGCATTAGTACATAAAAAATAAATTGCTGTACTGCATTTCTACTCTTAGATGTGATGTTCTTTTGCTAAAAGAATGAGAGTAATGAAACTGACATTTTCAGTAATTTTACATTTCACACAGGGAATGCCAGGATCCTCCTATCCAAGGAAAGCCCACTTCTGGCCATGAATGTTTATCAGAGGCCCCGCCTCCCAGTAAACAATCTATAAGCATGTCCTTCATATCCTTCTAGCTTCTTCTTTCCTAATACAAAACTTCAACTCGAGAAAACTTGAGTGATTTTTCACACCCTCCAGTCCCAGAGATATGTCCTATAAATACCAACATTCGTCCATCTTCAAGCCACCTCCTGGAGAGAGACACGGCTGAGACAAAACGAAGCGTGGAAAGAGATTGTAAACTAGTAACGGGACACTAGAGCTGTACACACTTTGACATATACGCAAGTTCATTTCTTGCGTAGAGTATCTCTGTAAGAGCTTGATTAACACCCATTGTTAAGAATGTAATGATCATCAGCGGTCGAGGATACCAGGATCTGGAGTCGCACTGTGTTCAATCAGGTACCTTTCAATCTTGAAATCTGACTCAGGCTTCATCACATCTGCTGCCCGGGGTTTCTCTGTATTTCAACAAGCAGCTTTCGGAGTCTTTTTGTTTCTTCCCCCAGGTGATTTGCTACTACTGAAGCTTTTTTTTTCTTTTTTAACAAGAGTTGTTTCAGTGTTCAATGTTAAAAAATGCATGAGATGCTAAGGTCATGGGTCGAAGACACTGCCATAAACTATGCTCAGCACCTCAAATTTTACTCTGAAGGTATTTGGAGGGAAATTATCTGTAGAAAACAATAAAAATAAGGGTCTGTGTCACTGTTTCCCAAAGTGGGTGACACCTAACGACCCAGGGGGCTGTAAAAACATATACTTTATCCTGATTTGCAAAAGGCATCAAGTAATTCTGTTTCTGAAAAGGATATGGTAAACTGAGTATGTTTGGGAATATAGGGTCTATGTATGCATTTTTCTACCTGTTGTTTCTTTAAGAGCTTTTAAGACAATCCTGTTTCAACTACCTAATCCAGCTACACAGTGGTTTAGTGCTTGGCTGCTACTCGGAAAGCTGCCAATTTGAACCCTGGAAGGCTCTCCTTGGTAGAAAGGTGAGGCAGTCCACTTGAACAAAGATGTACAGCCTTGGAAACCCTAAGGGGCTGACATACTCTCTCTTACAGGGTTGTTATGAGTTGGAATCCACTTAATAGCAATAGGTTTTTAAAACAGATTTATAAAGAAATAGAATACTGCAATTATTCAAGAGTCTACTACTTCCTGCAAGGTTAATTATCTACAAGTCTTGAAAATTTTCCAAAGTATGAATAGGTATGTGCATAACCCAAATTACCTGTTCTTTTAAAAATCCTGCCTAAGAACCTTTCTGGTCTTCATTCACTACATTTAACCTTCATTTCAGACACAACTGTAGCTGCACAGGTGAGGGCGGGGTGGGGGTGGGTCTACCTCATAGGCTCATTGTACGAGTTAACAGTTGAGTCCTTATTGAGTGGTTAAAGCACCCCAATAAAATAGGTATTTTTATCCCCACTTTACAATGGAAACTGAGGCCGAGAGCGGTGACCCGTGGGAAGGAAAATCACTAACCCTAATCTGTGGGGAAACTGGGGAGCGAACCCAAGTCTGTCAGGTTCCAGAGGAGAAGAAAAATCTTTTAATGAGATTACAAAAGGCCTATGAAAAAGGATGAGTTGGAGAAAGGTAGAAATCATAAATTTACTTCAGGTAGAAGGACACAGGAGAAGAAAAAACTGGAAGGAGATATGCAAAATGAGTCCAGTAAAATCAGAGCAAGGAGATTCAGAGTAAACATCTGTTTTCGTCTTTAAACTTTCCTTCGATTTCTCAAATTTCCGTGCTGCGCATTTTTTGTTGTTGTTGTTGTTGCTGTAAGCTGAAGCCAATGTGATATATACATTTTTTTCCCAATTTGGTTCATTTTATTTACAGTTTCATAGTTTTCACTTCTTTCTTTCTGATACTGATGTTGTCTTTCAATTCTTGGCTATATTTATAATCTAAAAAAACACTGCCATTGAGTCGATGCCAACTTATTGGTCACCTTACAATGTGGTTTTTACAGGTAATCTTTTTAGCGATTGGTTTGAAGCCAACTGGAGGACGGAGCAAACTGGGCCTGCCGCATGCTCTGCATTTCCGCTCAGTTAAACAACTGACCAATCACCCAGAAGACCTTGAATCTTGTAGAAAGGAGTCTGCATTAAAAACAAAAAGAAGTGTATCATAGAGGTTCTGCACCTCAGAACCAGAAAGGACACTCAATTGCTTAGTCCACCCCCCTGCACAGGTGGACAAACGGAGGCCTAAAAGTTCAGTGACGTCCCCCAGGCTCGCTAAGCTCGTTTGTGTGCTTTTGACGTTACTATTTTTTGGAAGCTTTCATTCAAATCTGATGAAAAGTAGTAAGTTCAGGCATTTAACATAGTAATATTCAAGTGTTGGGAAACAAAAATCACACACAGTTTTTCTTTATTTCCCAATAGATAAGGCATTTCTCATTCTTGCCTTTTTTTAATGAATTTTTCATTGTGAATCAGGGGGGGGGGGGTTAGATTTCAGACCATCGACCCTGCAAACAATAGTTTTCATTATTTCTTTTAAGATCATTTTATTGGGGCTCTTACAGTTCTTATAACAGTCCACACATCAATTGTATCGAGCACCTTTGTACATATGTTGCCATCATTAGTTTGTAAACATTTACATTCTATTTGAGCCCTTGGTATAAGCCCCTCTTTTTACCTGTCCTCCCCTCTCATTATTTCTTGGTGGTTTTAAAACTTAATAGAAGTGGCAACTCATCTCTTCACTGCTCTCAAACTCTCACTACATCCGCCAGGGCACCACTGCTCACCTTCCGTGGCCAGTGTCTGAGCTCTGCCACGTTCGATGGTGATGGTGTTAGGTGCTGTCGAGCTGGTTCCGTAGGAACCAGACTGAGCCCACAGGAAACGCTGCCCCGCCTGGCATTGCCCGGTCACGGGGCACCCACCGTGTCAATCCACCTCACTGAGACTCTTCTCTTGTCTGATAAAGGCGGATCATCTTTTGCTGGGATGCTAGCTCACGGGACCTTTCCCTTTCTTGGAATCTAACAGAGCAGTCTGTGTTCTGCAATTCTGTTCTATGCCCGATGGTGGTGAGGGGACAGGGTTAGCGTCTGTTTGCTCCTCACCCATACACACACACACACCGTATTTCTTATTCTCGCGCAGGGAAGATCTGAGCCACGACAGCCAATTGACCAGTATCTGACGCGACCTGTTTACCAAGAATCAAGCATTCTTGTGTCGTCTGCAAAGACGTGAGTATCTACCTACGGTATTATTCTTATTGATAAACACAGCTGGTGCTAAAACTCGGGCAGTGTGCTAGGTCAGCCTGCATGGGCATTAATTTATTTAATTCTCACAATCATGACTTAAGGTCTATTGTTGGTCCCTGGGTGGTGCAGTCTCGCTATTAACCCAGAGGTGGCTAGTGCAGGCCTACCCCACAGTACCACAGAGGAAAGGAGGGGGATCTGCTGCTATACGAAATGCAGCAAAAACAAATGAAATAACACCACGGGGCAGTCTGCTCGGTAACGGGCGAGGTGGGGGAGGGCGGAGTCAGAATCCACTCCATTGTACCTGGCTGGTTCGGTTCGTTCTGATTTGCATCGGCGAGAATAACACAGTTTGCTCTGGGGTACAACCTAAAAGGCTGGTGATTCCACAGGCTCTGGCGACATCACGGAACACCAGCCTAGGAATCTACGCTTGGTAAGATCACTGCCCAGTTCTCCTCTGAAGCCCAGGAGGTCACCGTGCAGCAGAATCGGCTAGACTTGAAGGCAACGAACGGCACTGGGCGGTTTCTCCTTTGCCATGTGGTGAGTGTTTCGTTCTGTATCCGTACACCTTAGTGTGCCTGCACTACAAGCCTGCGAAGTAGGCTGTTGTAGTGGTTGGGGGTTTGGGGGGGCCAAGGTCTCACTCACAGCTGCCCCCTCTCCGTGCCATCCTCACAAACATTGCGTTTCAGGCCCACTGTTGCAGCCGCTGGGTCAGTTCCTCTTCTCGCGGGTCTTTCTTTTTTGTCACTGACCTTCTACTCCACCAAACACAGTGTTGACCTCCAGGGACTGGTCAGGGGTTCAAGCCCACCAGTGGCTTCACCAGAGAAAGACGAGGCGGACAGCCTCGGTACAGACAGATAGCCCAGGACACACTCAGAGCAGTTCTGCTGCCCAATGTCACTGCGTCAGAGCTGACTGATGGTGGTGGGCTCGGATAAAAAGTGTCATCCTTCTCAGGACGGTGATCAGGGAGAGGGGCTAACATGATGCAAAACACAGCTGTGCACTGCTGTCTTGCAGAGCATCCCTGGAAGTGGAAAGCAACCCTTCCAAAGTGAAACAGATTCTCATTTAGTAGAAGGACAGAGGGAAAAATTTACCCTAAGAAAATAAAGTTAGATACGGAGGCCTGCCCTGCAGTCTTGCGAGGATGTGTTTTGTTGTTATTGTTTGTTCTCCTAATTTGAAGTTTCCTAATAAATTTATCTTGCAATTTTAACAAAATTAAGTTAAAAATTAAGAACTTCCATTTTTAATTTTTATTATTTATTTAATTTTCACTAAATAATTTATTTCTTATTTATATTAATTTTATAAATAACTTATTAGTATGTATTATTAATTCATACATTTGTCATACCATTCCATAATTCAATCACGTCAAGCAGTATTGTACAATTGCTACCACAATCAGTTTCCAAACACTCTTATCCTTCCTACTCTCCTTGACATGGTCCCCCTTTCACCCAGGAAACCCTTATTCTACTTGCTGTCCCTCTATAGGTTCATCAGTCCTGCATTGCATACACCAAAACATAGAAAAACATATAACACAATTCAAGAGGGTGACCCCAATGACATAACACCTCTGAGATAAACCCTAACATGAACAAACAAAAAAAAACCTTTTTTTAAAAAAAAAGCCTCTTAAAATTTAAATCCATGTGGGAGTGGTTTCAATCCCCAAAGTGAGGAAGGTCACAAATTCTCTAGTCATCCGCACCCCGTGTCCAGTGGGGCCTTCACAGTGGACAGACTACCCATCTGGGCCTTCCACTGAGGCCGCGGGGGCTATAACTAATTCATGAGGATAGAAAAATTACACAGCAATCGTTTTGCCCTGAATCTGTTACACCCAAATCCCCCTTCAGACAGAGGGAGACAACATAATAACCTTGCGGCACCGTGCCAATCTGCCAGCGAGCTCCCCTAGCTTTTGTTAAGGGGAGAGAAAATTCCAAATCCGTACTGAGCGCCCACGTCAGAATTGCATTAACTTGAACTGCCCCCCTCTGCACGCCACATGGCCCCCTTTTTCCCTTTCTCCGCTCCTTTCTTTCTGTCTTAAGATCTGAACAGAATGCATTAACAGAGATTTCTTTTCCCGAGATGGAAGTGCATAAGCAGCCCCTGGTGCCTCTTCCCAATGCTGTCGCTCACACGACGTGTCAGACTCCCAGGGTGGGTCACGCTGGCTGCATCTCAGGGGAGTGGAGCCAGCACCCTGCATGGAACCCCCCTGGGAACGCTGTGCATGCCATCGTGTCCTCGGTGACAGCGAGCACTTCTGTTAAGTTATTGGACTTTGGGGCACTGAACATTACTTCCCACGTCCTTTCTTTGACAATGGGCGGCTGCTTTCTGTTTGACAAAAACCTGGCAGGGGATTAACTGATGTGAGATTTCTCTGTGGCATGAAGTGAAAAGAAAGGGGCTTTAACTAAAGAAGCAGAAAGGAGAAGAACGGCAGGAAAACTCAAGAAAAGGAAAAGAAAAAAAAAGTACATCTGTGTAAAAGGCTGGGGGGGGGCAATGAGAAAAAAGTTGTGTTTGGTTCAAAAGGTTTTTACCACAGGAGGGGGGATATATAGAGGCTGGGAGCTGCCTTAGTTGATAAATTAGCTTAAAGAGATGACACCTCGTGCCACTGTGCCAAAGTGAATGCTTACGAGGGAGGGTATGAAGCCAAGGTCGTAGCACGTGCTTGGCACTAACACATTCCGTCCGTCCAATCCAAGATATTTAATGTTTTACCACACTGCACACACATTAATGATCACATCACAAAGCACTGACAGAAAAGATAAGCAAATGCACATGCTGAGTCCCAGAATGCCCTTCACCTAATGGAAAGGCTGCTCAACCAAGACTCGGGAGGCTGACGTGATGGACGCGCCAGCTCTGCACTAACTAGCTGTGGCCCCTCAGCATGCCAGCTTCCTCAGCTGTGAAATGAGGGATTAAACTCGGTGTCCTCTGACGCTCCCGCCTGCTCTAAAAATCCCAGACAGCGATAAAACTGCTCAAGAAGAATCTGAAGGCAGAACCCAGCCCACCTCCAAAGGTTTGAGGGCGCTAGTTCTTCATGAGACTGTGAAATTAAAAGGTTGGGGTTTGGGTTTGATTTTTTATCTTTTACATCCTAAAATTGCTCTTGTGAATATACATAATTGTACATGCATACATTAGAAAAACCTCACGGCCATCGAGTCCATGCTGACCCATAGTGAACCCTGTGGGTTTCCAAGACTGGAACTGTTTGCTAAACAGCACAACAGTCTTTCTCCCGAGGAGCTGGGGGTGGTTTTGAACTGCCCACCATGCGGACAGCAGCCCAACACATAACCACTACGCCGCCAAGGCCCCTTGTACATGTGCATATGTGTGTATGCATATTTATGAAATATATGCATATTGTATATACATATACTGAGACCTGGAACATTAAGTTTTCAGAACACAGATTCTCAATAAAATGAATGATCAACAAACAGGAAAGAAGTAAGTAAACAGCCTATAAGGATATAAATACTTTATATATCTGAAGAGAAAGACGAGGCTTTCTACTCCCATTCATAGTTACAGTCTCCGAAACCCACGAGGAGAAGTTCTACTCTGTCCTACGAGGTTGCTGAGTTGGAATCCAGTCAATAGCAGTGAGTTTGGTTTGGCCTTATACATACATACACACATACATACATATAAAAACACGCCAATAAAAGTTCCTAAATCTCCTGTCCAAAGCTCAATAGTGTCTGCTCTTATTCGGAAGTGTTATGACCATCCAAAGAAGGAATGGCTACAGAGTTCAGGATTCCATTCACAGGTTAGGCGGTTGTGTTCGATGAAAAAGCTAGTCATTCTTTAGGAAAGTGAGAGAACTCTTGTTTCCTACTGTTAGTGTATATCAGGTACTCTGTTTCTTTAAACAATCTCATTTAATCATCTCCAAAGCCTTCTGAAGTGGTTAGGATTCTTCTTGTCTTACAGCGCAGGCAGTTGACACTGAGTAAAACGGCAAGCAATGGAACCAGGATTTCTACCCCAATCTTCTTCTGTAAGTCTGACACTCTTTCCCCTACTCTTTGATAATCGGCATTAATTTACACCAACAGAAACATGACCAAAGACTCGAATATTTACGTTGCCGACGTATCAAGAGGATTCTCACTGTCATATTCTTGCCACCATCGGAAAGTCAAAATAGAGTCACCACAGTTAGAATCTACCTGATGACAGTGGATTTGGGTTTATTTGTTTCTTGTTGGTTTTGATTTTTTTTTGGGGGGGGGTGCCATTCCTCAAAAGGACCAAATTCAGACTAACTTTCCTCAGACACTGAGTTAAATACTTTACAACCCCTTACGTAATTCTGCCAACAAACCCATAACGTGGACATTACTATTACTCGTTTTATGTTATAGACGTGAAAAAACAAGATCAAAAGAAGTCAGGAAGCCCATGTAAGGCCATGCCTGTTCAGCAGTAGAACCGGGGCGCTACCCCGGCCTGTGGGCTCCTGAGCTGGGCACTGTGTATGGTTAGGATGCTTCTCCCATGGAAGACAGGCACAGCTTTGACACATTCTGTAGCTAGGACACATGTCCAAACTCAAAAGATTAGCCAGCTCTGGTCAATAAAAACCACATTGATTTCTAAAGTATTTACCAACTAGATTAGAGAACATTCAAAGGTTAGTGGAATGACACGGATTAGGGCTACAACTCAAAAACTGCTTAACACACAAACACACCGAAAGGGCTCTTGATGTGAGTGACTTCACTTAAAAGATCGAGGATGGGAGCGTCGAAGGGGGGCGGGGCGGGGCGTGAAAGGACAATTCTGGGGCTATTCAGATACAGCTTCCTAGCAATTAGAAGGCTTAGTTGTGAACATATTCACCAGAAAGGTTTATTCAAATAACAGAACATGAAGTAGTACATTTTCAAAAATGCAATACACATGCATTTTTTGAACATATGCCAACTACACAAAATAATGTTCATTTACATAGTTATGCTGTTGGTGTTCCAAATATAACCATATTAATTCTATTTTCTTAAACTGAACCAGAACTTCAAATAATTGTTAGCAGCCATGGACACCAACTCTGTGCACCACATGAAGGATTTTTATTCAGGTAACAGTTGACCCTGAATCTTTCAAGTTCATACCGTAACCCTCTTCTCCTTTGAGCAGCTATTACCCTGGAAAATCCTTTTGAGTGCTTTGAAGATGGTTTTATGGGTTGAATCTATTTCTAATGTGACAAATTCTTGTGCAATCCAGATACTCTCTGATTTATCTACTTGGTAAACTTCTGGTTTTCAATTACCAGTTGATCCACATCCTTTGCCTTCCCATTTCTTCCTTCACCTGGGTCTTTAAAAGTCAATAAAACTGTCATTCACTGGATCTCATTTTGAAATTCTGTGCAAGGACTTTGGTGTCTCAGCCTGTTTTTTAAGTGAAGGAATGGAGAGCCGCGAGGCTCTGGCCCGACTCGCCGAGCTCGGGCATGGCAGAGCCAGCACACCGGAGGCGGCGCAGTCTGCGCCTTCACAATGCTTGGTTTTCAATTCCGGTGAAAGCTGCTACTGAGGAAACCTGCCACTGGTGAACTGCACACCCAATGCGCAGGGTTAGTGCCTGGGGTCTGCAAGGGTGTTTCCTTGCATTCTCCAGTCCACCTGGCTCCAGGACACATCTTATTAAACACCTGGCTCCAGCAGTAACAAACAAGACTCTTTGTTTGGGCTACCATAATATTCCCCAATTGGCTTCTCCATCAGAGTGATCCGACACAGTACACATTTCAGCGTTTACCACCGTGCCTGGAAATCGTCCCCGTCCTCTTGCCTGCCCGACAGAATGCACGCAAATTCTCCACCCTGGCGTTCGAGGCCTCCTTACTCTGTGGTCCTAATCGGATTGGCCAGCTTGGTCTTCTGTTTCTCTGTTAAACAGGCTCCACGCTCCCAACAACACTCCCCTCTTTTTTTAAATTAATAAATATTTTTATTGGGGCTCATACAACTCTTATCACAATCCATACATATGGTTGTTGGTTTTTTTGTGGTTTTTTTTCTGGTGTTGTTCCTTCCTCATCTGCACCCACCCTGGCTGTCTCCTCACCGAGGACCTCCTTCTGATGTCCGCATCAGGTTTCTTTCCAAAGAAAATATGCAAAAATAAAAGAATATGCCTCCCCACTGGGGGCACGTCAAACAGTCCATGGGGAAAAGTCCATGATCTATAATTTTGTCACCAACATTTTGAAGGTCCTCTTCTATCTCCCATTTTCCAACCCGAAATCTACCACCCAACCCCCAATGACAGCATTCATGTCGGAGGTCTTCAAAGCACATCTGTAGGTCTGCTTCCTGACTCACTGACTATAGCCTCTCCTCAGCAAGCCCCCCTACACCAGATGATCCGCTGAGACACCACTGTCCCAGGCCTGTCCTCTGTTCAGGAACACTCCGCTTGACATGTCTACTTAGCCATCTCAGAGGCAACTCACAGTCAAATATATCCCTGACCTCCCCAACTTGGATTCTCTTCAACTCTTCTCTAAAGGAGGGTACAATCCACCCCTTGCAAAACCCAAAAAAACATCTCCCTTGTCCCATGTAGCCAACACATTCTCTTCCATTCACTATTATCACCTTTCACTGACACTACACCTTATCTCCAAATACCCAATAGAGTGTTTTAATCCATTCTCCAGGACAGCCAGTCAATTCTAACCAGGTCTGCCTGTGTGTCTCTATTTCTATCTCTGTCTCTCTCAGACAGACACGCGCACACACACACACACACACACACATGCTCACCCCTACTGAATCTTTCAATGGTTTCTAGCTGCTCCTAATATAAAACTCAAAATTATTAATATAGCCAACAAGGCCTTGCTTCATCTGGCACCTTCCTATCTCTTAAGGCTTGTGCTACATCACTGTCCCTCCCTGTCCCCCAGTTCTGCATGTGTTCTTTTCCAAGTAGGTTTTCTTGCCCAGTTGTGAGCCCCTGACCTGCTTCCGCGTAGCTTGGCGCTTTCCAGAAATAGCATGCACCCTTTTGAGACTGTAGAAGCTGGAACTTGTCCTTTCCTTCATAAAAACTCACTTGGATTACAAAACGTGCTTCGGCGTTCATTCTTTCAGTGTGCCAAGCAAAGAGCTGCTGAGGTATAATCCACCCCAGAAACCTAACAGAATATGTATGCTATGTCAATGAAACTGTTATAAAGAATATTTATTTTAGCAATTAAAAAGATTCAGTCTTGGAACCCCAAAGAACAAAGTTCTACTCTGTACTATGAGCTGGAGGCAACTCATGGGAAGTAAACAATCATCCTTAATTCAATGGTACTCAGACCTAGTGGCATCAGACTTGCTGAAAAGTTTACCAAATGCTGGTGCCCGGGTGCAACCTCAGAGCGTCCTACTCAATGGGGCTGGAAGGTGGCTCTGGCACCACTTACGCTCCCATTCGAAAAGCCCTTCGGGGTGCCATGCACACACACAGCCAAGCTATGATTAAAGACTAAACAGTTGCTATACGTTCTAACCCACACCACATTTCTGCAACCTCACTACCATTCACTGCTTCTGTCCATCCAGGGTAGAGAAGTCGTTCAAGCTCGAGTCCTCTGGAACAACTAATACTGCCGCCTTAGAAGTAAAATTTTCAGTGATGCCTAAAATAATTAGTAAGTGATAGGGTCTGGTGCACTTAAATTCCAAATGGAAAGCCCCAGATAGCCAGCAGCTCAGCTTTCTGCTCTGCATAAGACACAAGCGTACTCTCTGAAGACTGCATCCACCGACCTAGGAAATGTGCCTGCAACTCTGGTTCCATTTGTCTGGGCCAAGGCAGGAAGCGGGGAGGCACAATGGCTCCTCCTCATTATGATTCAATCTCAGAGTAATGAATGGATCTTGAAGTCTATTGTGATACACTGCTGGGGATGATAGTTGGCTCCTTCCTCAGCACAAATCTGCAGTCTTTTCTGTCAGAGTGCTGGCCTGTGCAGAAATGCTAATGCACAAGAAGGCATGGGGTGAAAGGGTTTGCAGAAAGACTCTTGGCCTAGAGTTAACATTTTATTTTTGAGACAAAGGGCTCCAGGAAGATGGATACTGGCTTCAAAGTCAATGAAACCATTGGTTCAGCATCAGAGAATTTCCAGATAACAGACACTTTAACATACCACAGCATTAAACAATTTTGAATAGCATTTTTAAAAAGATGCACTACTTAAAACCTTGCTTTCTTATAGGGAGATTTTAAAATAATCTTCTACCTGTTCTGAAAAGTCTTCAGTGGCTGTGCCGCAGTGATATGGCTACTGAGGGACTATTTGCACCAATATTAAGTAGTAATGGAACTGTGGTGGGTGGGTTGGTTGGTTGGTTGGTTGTCTTGGTTTGCATTCCAAGTTTTCCTCCCTCCTCCTTTATGACCAGGACTCCCTAATGACCTGCTGCCAACTGGGAAATAAAGTCACACAACCAGTGTATTTGTAGAGAAGGGTTGAGAAGAGGGATCTGCCACTCTAGTTGAGTGTGTGGCTGTGTACACCTGCCAACAAGCACACATGTGCCTGTCAACTTGAATGACGGGGTAGAGTCTAGACTGTTAATCAGGTCATAGCCAAGGAGGCCTCTGTGTGGGCATGGCTTCTCCAGAGGATTCTGGGAACTCCTGTCTTCCTTCCTGGAGGTAGGATACGCACTCTCCCTGCTTGACATTCCTGTTGACAAGCCAGATGGAACCACTGTGAAGGAGTCACAGCCCTGGAATTGGAGGAGCCACATGGAGACCCACACCAGCGCTGAGTTGCTTCTACCACCACTGGATCCACAAGACTTTCCACCCACTGGCCTGTGACCTTCATGAACTCTGTGTCACTGCACTGAGTCTAAAGAATAATTGATGAACTAATATTGGACATACAGGCTAATATCGGACTTATGGACTTGGGTGGGACTGGACTGGGATGTTTTTTTAAGATACAATTATCTATATACTCTAATATAAACTGACCCGAGTATCAGCGAAGGCACCTAATTTGACCACAGAAACTGCATTAAAAAATGTGCTGGAAAACTCAGGTTATATAAAGTACATATGGCACTCTTTGATAGAAAACCCTTACAGACATATGTATCTCTGGATTTGTTTCTCTAGTCTACCCGGACTAACGCGGTGTATGTATCAGGAGTGGGAAGGCGGAAGAGGAATAAGGATTTTATTTACAAGAGAGCCCAGGTGGCAGGATTTCTTGAGGCTTTCGGCGGCTCCCCTCCCTGTACTCGGAGCTAATGACTTCCTCTAAAACCACCAAACTCACTGCCATCGAGTCAACTCTGCTTCATCGTGACCTTATGGGCAGAGCAGAAGCGCCCCTGCAGACTTCCAAGGCTGTAAATCTTACAGGAGCAGAAAGTGTGCTTCCCAAGGTCAAGGTGGGCCGTTCTCACGGCCGCGGCACTGGCAGAGTCACGGAGGGAGGTATCTATTTTCACGCTTTGATTACAAAAACAATACATAGAGCTGTTTTTTAAAATTAGATAGTCAAAAATGAGGCATTGGGAACTTCTCCATGATGCTACCTACACTCCTTCTCCTCCCTGGGATATGACTGCTCTCCATTATCAAAATGAATTCTTGCAGCTCATTCATTTGTTCCTTCATTCGCTCACTCACTCCCACTCGCAATCACGTTATAAACCAACATGGGCTCGGCCTGACCTCACTGCTCTTTAGTGAATGCTGGTCGCTTATGGTGTAGTAGTAATTATAAAATCTCGTGTTAAGCCGCATTTGCCACCCCGAGAAGTCCTGGTGGAAAGAGCAACGGTCTCAGAAACCCAGTGGGACAGCTTCACTCTGTCCTACAGGGTCGTTATGAGTGAGAAGGGACGCATGGCAGTGAGTGAACGGTGCTGTACTATCTCATTCTGCTGCCACTGTGCTGTAAACTTTTAGCCAATCCCCTGCTGAGAGGTGACTACAGGCAACACTGGATGGGTGCTCTAGCCCTTTGCACATGGGCACAACCATTTCTAGGTAAAATTCCTCAGGGAGAAATTTGCTAGGTCAAAGGTATGAAAAGTTTAAAGCGGTAGTACTATGCCAAGTTGCCTTCCAAACAGCTGCACGACTTATGACATGAATTTCGAATTTCATCTATTATCTATGCAATACTGTTGAGGTGTATCAGAGGTACCTGGCCAAAACGGTGAGAGAATAATAAAGAGCTAGTCAAATAAAGTGGACAGTACCACTAAGTGCTATGGGAACAACTGGGAGCCCAAAGCCACTCTTGTTTGGATTAATTCCACGAGGAGCAAGCCCAATCAAAGTGCCTGCATCTACCCGACAATTTCTGGAGCAGAGCATCAGCTGTGTGTCCCACCTGTGAGGCCAGGTGGCATGAGTGCACATACTCAGAAGAGGAGGTGCAAGTCTCCTGACCAATCCTGAGAATCTGACACCCGGCACAGGGAGACTCCTCAAGGAAGCCGGAGACTGGGTCTCTGTCACTCCACTGGGCTTGGGAGTTGGGTAGTGAAGCCAGAATCCACTGGGTATTTTTTGTTGGCTTGTTTTGATAACCTTTTATTTGCATTTACACCTCCAAGCTAGTGTGTCTAGAGGGCAATGTGAGTTGAGGATATTTCTCTAAATGTACACGAAATGAGAACACGCCGATTTAATTTAGGACTCCCAAATAAGATGGTGGCAATGCTACAGTCTGAAGCTCAAACTCCACTTTGAACCAAAGGCAATTTCTCCACTACAGTGTAGCCTTTCATTACCATTGTACCCTGAGGAAATTACTTGGTAAGCAACACAGAGAACAATGTCATTTTGCTTAAGATTTTGCTTGCTGCTTAGGAGGTTGAGTTCAAAACAATTCTCCGAACAGATACCGACAATAAACTTTAGAATTATATACAGGCTTTCCTTGCAGTCCCACCAAAAGGGCCTCATAATGTTAAGGCCATACGTATTCAATGATTATTTTTAAAATTACAAAATTTCTTTTATTGTATGTGATTTCCTCTCAATCAGATATACTCTCATCCAATTCCATAACCATTACCTCAACGGCAAACAATCACTGATTCCTGGCCCCATTCCACTCCCGGAACTTCTTTGTATTTTCTGATTCACACTCTCAGAACCGCCTGCTCCTTGAAACACTTATTTTGGCAATCCTCTGCACCAAGCCTTGCCTTTGGATTTTTTTTTAAAAAAAGCTCTTTTAGTTTCAATTTCAACTGACTCCATCGATTTTGCTCTAGCATAGTATTTAAAAGCAAACAGTTCCTTAAGCAAAGGCTGAGGGGCTTCCCAAAGACAAACAATACACAAGTTTTGAAACAGGGACTTTAGAACCAGTTCAAAAGGATGTCATCCTAAAGGAGGCATGGACAGCATTATGCAGCCCCTCCCAAGCGAGCCTGTGTATGCTAGACTGTGACCAGAGAAGGAAACAGGCGGGCTGGAATGTGTGTTGGCTGTCCACCATCTTTGAGCAGGGCTTCCGTTTGTGTCCCAAGTTTGGTCAAGATCCAACAAGGGTTTTGATTACAAAGCAGTGCACACACTGCTTTTGTCTCTGTTGGCAAACGGGTTTGAAGGGCTGGTTTGAAAGCAGAGGTTTTGTAACATTACACCTGCCTTGCACATTCTGGGAGCTTGGCTCTTGGCTAACTTCCATGCCCTTTGCAAGTCGGGTGATGCTGCGCAGTGCTCAGCAGTATGTGAGGTACCGGACCTCTACGAGGTCATCCCGTGAGCATCGATGAGAGAGCAATAAACGAGAAGATACTCCGTAAGCCATGAGGCTTTGTAAAAAGTCAGGGGCTAGTGACCGTAATCCACTGCCATCGAGTTGATTCCATCTCACATCAACCCTATGGGGCAGAGCAGAACCGCTGCTGTTGGTTTCTGAGCAGAAAGCCTCAAACTTCTCCTGTGGAGCAGCTGGTGGGTTAGAACTGTGGATCTTGTAGTTAGCAGCCCAATACCTAACCCATGTACACCACCAGAACTCCTTTGTTGTTGTTGTTGTTACAGCTACTATATAATAAATTGCTAACTTCTAGGTGTTCAAGGTGAACTGGGCGCTGTTCATTAAGTTCTGCATGAAGTAAGCTCGATTTGGCCTTCACACAATCCATGATGTAGGTAAGATCACTAATCCTTGGCAGCCCAGGGGTGGGAGGCACTGAGATTCTACGTAAACTTACATACTCAAGTCCGTTCACAGAATCTCACTGCCCACTCATAGCAGCCCTATGGAGCAGGGCAGGACTGGGCCCTGTGGGTTTCCAAGGGAGTGGAAAGCCTCATCTTTCTTCCACAAAGCAGCTGGTGGTTTTGAACCATCGGCCTTGTGGATCGCAACCCAACTTGTAACCACTACACCACCAAGCCTCAAGTCCCCAGGACCTTTAAATAACAGAGCTAAGATGCGAATGAACCCCAAAAGACTGACTTCAGAGGTGGGCTCGTCATGCTGCTCTGCCACCGTATTACTAGCATGGGGCCTCCCTTTTCCACCCCTCCATTTTCCCATCTCTTCTCCAGGAGTTCTAATCTAGATGGCATCTCAAGGGCTCTCCTGTAACCCCCATGTTCTAGCCTTGACTCCCATTAGGTGACTGAATAAGTGACCTTTGGACAACGGCAGCCTTGCTGAAGTTCATAAAAGGCAAGTCTGAGGATTTTCCAAAGGACTGTGTCAAAGAGACGCTGCTACAAACCTTAATAATTTACCTAATCTAGCTGTGGCCAGTAACCCAGGAATTAAGGCAGGCCAAAGTTCTTTTTGGACAAAAAGGTTCCTTGCATGGTCCCCTAAGAACTTAAGTCAGCAAAACCAAATAGCGATGTCTGCAACCACTGGGTTAAAAAAAAATTCTTAATAAAATGTTAGCTTACAGGACCCAACTAGTCTGCTGCTTACTACAAACACCTTCAATGCACCTCTCTCCTCAATCCTGCCCCCCGCCCCCACTCAAAAAAGAGAGCCTTTTCCAAAGGAAAAGGATTACATAAAACGCAGAAAAACTACATGTAGTAGGTTGAACTGAATTCAAGGGACACACATCACACAGACGGCACTCCACCAGGGGAGGACAAGCAGGCTCATTTTAGGAGACCGGGGAGGTCAGTGGTCAGCAGAGAAAGTATGACTGAAAGTTACAAAACACAAAGAAACCCACACCCACCCAAAAAATTCCGACTCATGGCAAGGCTGCGCACTGCAGAGTAGAAGTAACCCCTCCATGCAGGAGCACTGAGCTCTGCTTTGCCTCGCTCCTGAGGAGCCACCAGCAGGTGTGAGCCAGTGATCTTGCAGTCAGGCAGCGCGATGTTTAGCCCGCGGTGCCACCAGGGCTCCTGGTGCTTGGCACAGAAGAGCACAAATCAAATGATTTTCAGCCCCATTAGTTAACTTAATGACTGCAGTTGGTTGACTAAACCTAAGGAAATTTGAGCTTAGTCTTAAAGACTAAAAAGAAATGAAAGCAATGATTATTTTCTTTTGTGCCTGGAAAAAAAAATTAACAGCTCCTCCTCTAGCTAGGCAAATGAGTTATTATGAAAAGATCAAGTACACCGGGAAAAAGGACATTTGTATAAGGTAGACATTAATAATACTTACCTGGAACATTCAAGTCCATCCCCATGGCTACCCTGCAGATCCACCTGACCCAGCATCTCCTTCACCGGCGCTGGCCGTCTACCTACCTCACTGGTGTCAAGCCGATTCTAACTCACACTGTGAGTACAAGTGCCCCACTGGTGCCCCAAAGCTCCAGAGGTCTCCGGGAGCAGGCCGCCCAAGCTTTCTCCCATGAGTAGCTGGTGGGTTCAAACCATCCAACCTTCAGGTTAACAACTGAGCACTTACCCACTAGACCTCCTCCGCCAAAATATGCCAGTTCTAGGTAAGGATCCTTGCTGACCTGTCCAAAGCAGGCAAGCTGGACAAAGTTCTGTTGTGATCCAGAAGGTTTTCATTGGCTTACTATCAGATACAGGGCCTTTCTTCGTAGCCGGGCAGTCTGGAAGCTCCACTTGCAATCCCACTCCCATGAGTGGCCCTCCTGGTCTTTGAGATACCAGTGCCAACATCACAGCAACATGCAAACCAGGACAGCGTGACCCACAAGCACCTGACTCAGAGCCATTTTCTGAGCACCTGTATTTTCCAAGCTAGCTTGCTACTCAATGTTTAATCCTCTCAAATAGTCTACAAGATAGGTCTTACTACACGCTGAGAAGACTGGGGTCGAGGAGGTTAAGAAACGTGTGCACAGCCAAATGAGGTAAGAGTTGAAGCCAGAATCCAGATGCAATTCTAAATACAGGGCTTTCTTCAGAACACCTACAAAATAAAATGCCTGTATGAAAGTATGACTGCAGCCACATCAAGGAGCCAACCCTTCCTGGGGACACTTAGACCACACTGGGGGCGGGGCGGGGCGGATTCAGGGAGTACAAATACAAGAAACAGAGTGTAGTGTCTAAGAGAATGTGCCCTGGAGTCAGAACATCTGCATTCACATTCTGGCTCCTCCCACTGAATGGCCTGGAGCAAGTTACTTAACTTCTCTAGTGCCTCGATTTCCCTAACCGCAAAACAGGATTAACATGAGCACCTGCCTCAGAAGATTGTTATGGGGGGATTGAGTTGAAAAAGAGTCAGAACACAGGAATACGGTAGTAACTGTATTCTTTTTTCTTTTCTTTTTTGACAGTTTTATTGGGACATAATCCACAGATCATGCCAAAAAGAGATAAGCAATCATCACCACAATCAATGTTGGGGCATTTTTTTCTCTCTCGTACTCCTTGTTATTAGCTCCTCGCCTCCCTTAACCACCCTCCTCCCCCCCGTAGTGGCTGCATTGCTTGCAGCCATGAGGAAACATGTCTGGCAGGTACACAGAATGATTTGATTCAGATCCAAAAGGCTGCAACATGAGCAACAGCGGCAAAGGGAAAAGCAGCCAGGGAAACAAACAGGATGAGCTGTCAGGAACAGCACCCAGAATGAAAATGAATGACTTGGCTGAAGAAAATGAAGGCAGAGTTGGAGGAGGGTGGGGCATCCCAGGAGAAAAGTGCATTGCAGGTTAGTGGGATGCCAAGGGGGAGTAAAGGTGAACCCTTAAAAACCAACCAAGCAAGCAGTTGGCCCTGGTAAATACCAAAAAGGTGAGAGGCCTTAGACCGGAGGCTAGAAAACGAGAGCCATGCAGCCAACTCTGTCTTGGAAATGGTCGGATGGTCGCATCAACTTGTGTCCAGCTGAGAAATTGGAGGCCAGAATTGGTTTACGGCAATTAAACAGAGTGAGCAGCCCAAAATGCCTCCCCCAAACCTCAAACTCACAGCCATGGGTCCATGCGGGCTCGTATCTAGCCTACAGGGCAGACTAGGACTGCCCGGAGACTTCCACTCTTTATGGGAGTAGAAAGACCAATCTTTCTCCCACAAAATGCTCATAAATTGTGTTAAGTATTAATTGTGCTTTTGAAAAATATAGACAGGGGCGATGCCCGCTCAGAAGACAGCCAGTGACAAAAGGCCCGTGAAGTCAGGAATGGCATCCTACAGAATCAATATCCGCTGACCACAATACAGTAAGCTACGAAAAGCCCCTGAATGGCTTCTCCCAGAAGTTGCCTGTTGTAATACATGCAGCTATGTCCCTGCCCCCAGCCAGGTCCACCAGACCTTGACCTGCATGTGGATGTGTCCCTGCCCCCAGCCAGGTCCACCAGACCTTGACCTGCACCTAAGATTTAGCCCCAGAGGAAAGAGCAGCATTAGTATGTTGACGCTTTTGAGTTATTCAGTCAAATGACAGACCCATCAACTCAACTGCCTTTGCTATTAAGAAATAAATGGAAATATGCAAATTTACCCTTGACCATGACAAGCTCAAATTCAGCTCAGAATGCTACAGGGTATGATTCTGATTTAGTAAACAATGACATGTCTTTCACAGCAGTGAGCCAAAGATGTAGTTCAAATAAGATTTTGAAATTAGAATTCAAATACATTTCCACTGAGCCTCCAGATTAACAGTTAAAAACTCTTCTCCATTCACATTCAGATTAGGTTTGACAAGCAAAACTGCAGAGAGAAAAAGCATCTGTTTGCGTTTGCAGCTTGGGAGCGAATTCACAGAGAGGAGGAAAGGGTGGGAGAGAAACAAGGTTTCTTCACAGGGAGTTCCTAATTTTTAGGTAGACTGTTCTTATTTTTAAATACAGCTTTGAGGCAGCGAGTGAGTTTCCTCGTGATCCGATCATCAGGAAAGAGGAACAGACTTCAAGGTAACTTGTTGGCCCCAAACTACATGCGTCAGAGTCCCCACCACACACGTGGGTTCTACATCATTCGGACCACGCCCTGGTCACTGTCCTCTTCATTTGACTCTCAAATGGAGAAGATCCCAAGAGTTCGTGTAAATTCACCGAAAAATGACCTGTGCCACTGAGGGTCATAGAAATATCACACCAGCTTCACACCAGCTTTCAGAAGAAACGTAAGGGACCGATGAGGAGGAGACGTAGACTCTAGGGACAGAGACTCCAGGGCCAGCTCATTAGGACAATGGGGCCAGGTGCCCAGCTCTGCCTTCACTCTAGACAGAAACAAACAACACCAAAATTTGCCCAAGAATCCCTCCAGCCTCAGAGCAAGGCCAGCATCACTCATAACCCCGCCAGAGAAAAGATGCTGCGTGGCATACATGTCCTTGAGGAATGTGCAAGAACATTTCTGGAATTTAGAGACTCGATGCTTCTGCTCTTTGATCTGCAAAAGAATCAGCCACAGGAGAAAATCCAAGCAAGTACCGACAAATGAAGAACAACAGAGGCTTCTATGTAGAGAACAATACAAATTACTAATGATTTTTTATTAGTTTTATTTTCATATTTTGTACCATCCACTGTCTCCCTTCACCCATGTTTGTTATTCATCCCCCTGCGGGGGTGGGGGGTGTTAAACATCAATCACTGTGATTGGTTCCCCCTTTCTCCCTCCACCATCCCCCCCTACCCTCATGGTATCGCTACTCTTATTATTGGCCCTAAGGGGTTTATCTGTCCTGGATTCCGTGTGTCAAGAGGTCTTATCTGTACCTGTGTATATCCTCTGGTCTAGCCAGATTTGTAAGGTATAACTGGGGTCACGATAGTGGGGGAAGGGTGGAGGAGGGAGCATTAAAGAACTAGAGAAATGGTGTCTGTTTCGTTGGTGCTATACTGCACCCTGGCTGGTTCATCCCTTCCTTGTGACAGTTCTGTGAGGGGATGTCCAATTGTCTCCAGAAGGGGATGTCCAATTGTCTGACCCTCCTCATTCACATCAAAGTAGTTGTTTGTTTTGGGTCTTCAGATGCCTGATACCTGATCCCACCTTGTGATCATGGTCACCACCCAGGCTGGTGTGCTTCTTCCATGTGGGCTTTGTCGCTTCCCTCGTAGATGGCCACTTGCTTGTCATCAAGCCTTTAAGACCCCAGGCACTATACCTTGTAATAGTGTGAGCTGTACGTCATGGAGGTTAGTTCCGGAGAATCAACAAATTACTTGTCCAACTGTCCCCTCAACCTAGAATGTGTCACTTTCAACAGCCTACACACTGCAAACAAAGCGCAGAGCTGATGCACCTGTAATCCAGCTTACATGCTGAGGGCCTGGTTTGCAAAAGGCTTTGGGACAGCAAAACCCACTTGCAGAGTCCCCACAAAGATTAAGTCTGAATTCATTCCGGTCATGAACAAGCCCTGGTGATGTAGTGGTTACTCATTGGGCTGTGAACTGCAAGGTCAGCAGTTTGAAACCACCAGCTGGCTCCTCAAGAGAACGATGAGGCTTTCTACTCCCAAAGAGCAATCTTCAGAAACTCAAAAGGGCAGTTTTGTTTTTGTTTTAAATCATTTTATTAGGGGTACATACAACACTTCTCACAATCCATACATATATCAACTGTTTAAAGCACAGTTGTACATTCATTGCCCTCATCATTCTCAAAACATTTGCTCTCCACATAAGCCCCTGGCGTCAGCTCATTTTCCCCCTCCCTTCCTGCTACCCCTTCCTTCATACACCCTTGATAATTGATAAATTATTATTTTGTCATATCTTGCCCTGTCCCACGTCTCCCTTCACCCACTTTTCTGTTGTCCGTCCCCCAGGGAGGAGGTTATATGTAGATTATATGTAGGTTATATGTAGTAATCAGTTCTCCCTCTCTACCTTACCCTCTGTCTACCCTCCCAGTATCACCACCCTCACCACTGGTCCTGAAGGGATCATCCGCCCTGGATTCCCTGTGTTTCCAGTTCCTATCTGTACCAGCGTACGTCCCCTAGTCTAGCCAGATTTATAAGGTAGAACTAGGATTATGATAGTGGGGGAGGGAGGAAGCATTCTGAACTAGAGGAAAGTTGTATGTTTCATCATTGCTACACTGCACCCTGAATGGCTCATCTACTCCCCGAGACCCTTCTGTAAGGGCATGTCCAATTGCCTACAGATGGGCTTTGGGTCTCCACTCTGCACTCCCCCTCATTCACACTGCTATGATTTTTTTGGTCTTTGATGCCTGATACCTGATCCCTTCGACACCTCGTGATCGCACAGGCTGGTGTGCGTCGTCCATGTAGACTTTGTTGCTTCTGTGTTAGATGGCCGCTTATTTACCTTCAAGCCTTTAAGACGGCGGACACTATATCTTTTGATAGCCAGGCACCATCAGTTTTCTTCACATTTGCTTATGCACCCATTTGTCATGGGTGAGCATATCGAGGAAGTGAGCACCCAATGATATGATTTTTTGTTCTTTGTTGCCTGATAACTGATCCCTTCAGCACCTCGTGATCATGTAGGCTGATGTGCTTCTTCCATGTGGGCTTTGTTTCTTCTGAGCTAGATGGCTGCTTGTTTACCTTCAAGTCTTTAAGACCCCAGACACTATAAGCTTTCTTCACCACATTTGCTTATGTACCCACTTTGTCTTCAGCGGTTGTGTCAAGAAGGTGAGCATCATGGAATGTCAGTTTAATAGAACAAAGTGTTCTTGCATTGAGCGAGTACTTGAGTGGAGGCCCAATGTCTGCTACCTTAATACTGAACCTATACATATATGCACATAGATCTATTTCCACATCCTCATATATAAGTATATTTACATATGTACATGCCTTTATTTAGACCTCTATATATGCCCTTTGCCTCCTAGCTCTTTCCTCTATTTCCCCAAAGGGCAATTCTACTCCTTTCTACAGGTTCACTCTGAGTCAGTATCAACTCAAGGGCAGTGCTTGTTTTGGTTTGGGTAGATAATCTTGCCCTGAGGCAGAGTACCTTCCAAAGCAGATTACCTGCACCCATCTCCAGTCAGCAGATGGAGGGGCAGTCTCTTAGGGCATGCGTGGGTGTGTCCTTGGTGGAGATACCAGTACAGAATGGTACAGGGGTCGAGTAATCATGGGTTCTATCAGTCTCGCCCTCACTGCTTTGATCTGAAGGCCGTGGACCAATCTTGTAGGCCTTCTAACAAGGTCCACGTTCTGATCATAACCTTGTCCCTGCTTTTGGAGGAGCCTGCACAGCTCCTAGACATCGCCTCTAACTGTGATGTAATCATGTGCCACCTATCGAGAATTGGTGGCAATTCCTCTGTTCCACACCTACTGAACTAGCGTCCGGACTGTGAACCCTGGGACGCCATTCTGACCACACGCTAGTGGTCTCCCTCGTCCCGAAGATGTGTCTGTGTCTGTGTGTTGCTGTCTCTGTGCCTTCTAAGACTTAATAAACGTTCTCCTTCATTGTACTTGAGATGGGAGTCTCTTTCAGAGCCTAAAACACACGCAAGACTATATTAATCAATACACCTTTATTAATTATTCTACCTCAGTCTTGTTGCAACTAGTCTCCTACGTGCAACTGCCTTGGATGCACCTGAAAGCCAGACAATGAATAAGGAAGACCAGAGAAGAATTTATGCCTTTGATTTATGGTTTTGGCAAGAGATCGGATGGACCACAGACTGCCAAAAGAACAAGCAAGTCTGCCCTGGAGAAAGTGCAGTCAGAATGCTCTTTAACTTTGTCTCACATACTTTGGACGTGTTATCAGGAGAGACCAGTCCCCGGAAATGGATTTCAAGTTTGGTAGAGGGCCCATGAAAAAGAGGAAGATCCTCAATGAGACATGTTGACACAGTGGCTGCAACAATGCTCTCAAACATAACAAGGAGCCTAAGGATTACAAAGGACCAGGCAATGTTTCCTTCAGCTGCACAAAGGGTCGCTGTGTGGCACACTGATTCCACGGCGCCTCACACATGTGCAATCCTCCCTGGACCAGTTTCTTCGTGTCCAAGCAACCCAAAGCGACTTTTCTTAAGGACATTTCTTTGCTTACAATTTTAGTGCTTACAGGATAAGGTCCCAATCTCTTAGCATCCCTTGGCATTACACACTCTTCACAATAAACCTCAACCTAGTATATTATTAACTTTTTCTAGAATTCTCAAAGAATAGCAGAAATAATGACACAAATGAGTGCTTCCAAGATAAGATGCTACTTTTATGTGTTTACGTGCATTAGCCTAATTTCCTTATGATGTAAATACTATTGTTACCCTTATTCCACAGATGAACAATTTAGGCACAGTGATATAAATGGTCTATGTGTGGTCTCCCAAGGAGTTGATAGGGAAGCCAGATTTAACCCGGGCAGTTAGACTGCCACCCACATGTCCTTTAGGACAGAGGACAGATTCCGAGACTGTAACTCTTGATGGGAACAGACAGACTCATCTTTCTCCTATGGAGCGACTAGTGGGTTTGAGCCACTGACCTTGTGGCTGACAGCTCAATGCATATGCCACTACTTCACGGGGGGTCACTGTGAGTCAGAATCAACTTCGTGGCAGTAAGGTGGCTTTTGTTGAGTCAGACTCCAGAGCTGTGCTCCTAAACACACTTCAGTTAGACCTCAGTGGGACCGTCTCTGCCCTCCCCTGTCTTCAAACACAACGCTCGTCCTTGGCACAGGCCCGTCGCTCCCCTCTGTCCCCTCGTCTTCCTTCATCTCCCAGCAATGTCAGGCACAACTTTGAAACCCCACCTCCTGTGCCAGGCTGCTCCGGGTCAGACGCCTCCTCTCCAAGTTCCTGGGACGGCACTTTCTCATTCACTGGACACCCCACTGGCTATCATTCATATGCTAGCCCCCGACCAGACCACACAGAGTGGATGGTGAACTCCCTGTGGACAGATGCTCTGTTTTATGCATGTCTTCTGTCACTAGCTCCTGCAGTAGGCACTTGACATCTCAAACCCACTGGCCAGTTTCCCGCAGACCACACAAGGGCATTTTCCTTCTGTGTGTACTCCTGTCCCGTTTGGCCCACCACCACCACCATCCCCGCCCGCTTTCATCAGAGGGAGGAAACTTAGTGCAGCAGTAGGTTTCTTGAAAGGATGCAGTGACTGAGCCTGAAAGCAGACAGAGGCAGGCATGGGGTGAGACACACTGCTGCTGAAGGGAGTCCCCCAGCTGCTGAAGGGAGTCCCCCCGCTGCCTCGGGCATTAGTGTTCACAGGGTCCGAGATAGAGAGAGCGTTTTCGCTTCTGTTACATAAACGCTCAGACCTTTGCCAAAAGCGAAGCTAAAGGATTCGGCTTCTACCTTGTGGCACGAATCCCATTTTAGACTTAACAGCCTCGGCGGCAAGCTTTACCAGGGGTTTTTCCTAAAGGAGGCACACTCTAAAAGGCCAAGGATTTGGAACTTTAAAAAAATGACTGGAAATGGTATCAGCTGAATGTCACAGTGCTCTTTGGTGAAGGTTTTTAGAAACGGCTGATGAGAACAGATTGCCAGAGAGGTGAACTTCTGTTCCTCCGAGCTTCCTCTTCTTCACTCGGTGATCTGTCAGCCTACAGACAGGATAAGAGACCCTTAAAGCAGTAGTGACATCTCCTGCTATTCTCTGGAGCACGGAACGTATCAGAGAGAGCTGACGGATTCTCTATTACTGTAGCACACGCGTTTAAATAAATTACACCCACTCTGTGCTTTTCAATATGGTCAGGTCAGGGCTGCTGTTCTCCCAAACCCACTGAGGACTCACCACCTGTCAGATGCCAAGGGAAGCCTATGGTGCGTCAGACCCCCTTCCTCAGCACACCTTCCTGACCAAGCCATCCCCATCACTGTGGAGCCCACCCGGTGGGAACTGGTGGAGGTGGTGACACTGCTCATCCTATATCCGCTCTGGCACCCCAAATCCACACAAATCCCCTCCTGCTTCCTACCACACACTACTTTTGGGCAGCCCTGTGCCCTCCACAACCAGACTGAGACTTCACAGATGAGATGGGAAAAGTACCGCATGGCCAATTGAAGGGCCACCATCCCACAGCTGGTCTGATCATCTTAGGGCCTCTCCTGAAACAGTCCTGGGAGAGAGGCCTGGGCCTGGCCACAGGACCTTGTCAGGTCCAGATGATCCGGGGCATCAGAGTTGTCTTAAGTGCAAAATGTCAGATAATGAGATAGGTGAAAAGCAAGGAGTCGTCACCTTCCTGATCCGATGGCTGAAGACAAAGCGGGTGCATAAGCAAATGCGGTGAAGAAAGCTGATGGTGTCTGGCTATCAAAAGATATAGCATCTGGGGACTTTAAGACTTGAAGTGAGATAAACAAGCGGCCAAGTAGCAGGGAAGCAACAAATCCCACATGGAAGCAGCACGCCGGCCTGTGTGATCATGAGGTGTCGACAGGAAGAGGTATCAGAAGTTCAAAAACACACAACCAACTCGATGTGAAGGGACATGGATATAATAGAGACCCAGGACTCACATGCAAGGTCACTGGACAGTCCCTCTCTGAAGGGCAACATGGAAAGGATGATAAATCCAGGGTGTGGTATGGCACTGATGAGCCATTTATACACTAGTTCTTTAATATTTCCTCCCCTAACTAGTAAGGCTTTTGTTTGTTTTACCTCATTAATGTTAGATTTGCATATGTTCATTTGTATATTCAAGATCACTCGGTACATGAAATTCAAGATTGATAACCCTGCAGTAACAGTAACGGGAGTAATGGATCACTGAGGGTACGGGAAGAGGAGAAAGGGGCTGGGGAGCTGATAGCATTGATGATTGTGCAACCCCATCCGATGGGACTGAACAACAGAACTGTATGTGAATGGATATACTGGATTGTGTAAGATATGTCAATACAACCATTATTTTTTTTTAAAAAGTGAGGAGTAGCGGTAGTGTGATGGAAAGATTCAGGTAGGCTGGATTGCCCAGCAAATGTCTAACAGACACTACAGGATTAAAATCGTGTGCCATGTAAAGCTCTAACAGGGCACCTAAAGTTTACAAATGCTGTAACTTTCACTTCATTAAGAAAGCAGAAAACATGCTCAAGTGTTTGGACTGAAACTGGCCTTCAATTCTTTTGTCCCACATACAATGTTGTTGCTGCTGACTGTTGGCAAGAGAGCTCGGAATCACAGCAACCTTGCCACAACAGAGTGAAACTTTGCCTGGTCCTGTGCCATCCTCAAAATCACAGCTCTATCTGCGCCCGCTGCTGCAGCCACGGTGACAAGCCACCTCACTGAGAGTCTTATTTTTCTCCATGACCCTCTACTTCAGCCTCTACTTGCCTTTCTCCACGGACTGGCCCCTCCTGACAACGTATCCAAAGTACGTGAGGGAAGGCTTTGCCACGCTTGCTTCTAAAGAGCAATCTGGCTGCACTTCTTCCCAGACAGATTAGTTTGTCCTTCTAAATTCAAGGTCATGCTTTGGCTCTCAGAGACTTGTTTTAAATTTTTTTTCTGCTTCAACGTAAAATATGGACATGGGAAATCTATCCCAGAGGTTTCCAAACTTATTGGACTACCACCCCCTTTTCAGAGAAAAATTACTTGGCGCTCCTCTGACAAAAATTTTATCTGATAGCCTATGAGCCAGGATAAAGTGTAGCTATCTGATTTTGCAGGCCCCTTCTCACACTCCGACGTCACCCAGGGGGGGTATCACCCACTCTGGAGAAGACGGGCCCATCACTGGTCTTCTTCTGACCATGAGTTCTTCCCACAGATGTGGTCAATATGATCCCTGCGTACTACATCCGGCAAGTCCACTGTGCCAAGTCACCGTTTATATTTTGGAAAAAGAGGTTATTTGCAATGAGTGAGTCATTTAATCTTGTCAAATTCTATCATGTTGTCTCTGGGCTTGTCTCTATTGCGAAGGCGATATGGATCCTTGATACTGACTTTCACGTTCTCATCATCAGGAATTACCAGGCATCGCAGCTGCATGTCAGATCTTCAGACTTTGGAAGTTGGTGAACATCTTCAATTTCCTCACTTTTGGCATCAGCAGTTGGTACGTAAATATGAGTAGGATATATAATTTTATGTCAACCTGAAGATGCATGAAAGTGTAGGAATGATAGCTGACCTTTCAATCAGGTCACAGCCTGGTGGTACCTCCTTGTGGACCCAGAGAATCCACCACTGCTACCACCACCACCACCCCCTTTCTCTGCCTCTCCCTTGATGCTTGGTGGCCACCTTGAAAGCTAGCAGAGCCCTGCCATGTTTCCACCGACCTTGGATCCACCTAACTTTGCACCCACCAGCCTGTGATCTTCCTGCATTCTGCACCACTGCATGTGGCTGCACGAGTGTCAAGCAGGACTTATGGACTAGTATCACAGTTATGGACTTGGGGTGGACTGGGCTGGGATGTTTTCTTAATGTGTGATTACTTCCCCACATAAAGCTCTTTCTTATGTATATGAGTGTCCCCGGATTTGTTCCTCTAGGCAGCCCAGCCTAACACAACCAGTAACGGTGGTATTAACTGGTCTCCCCTAACGGTGTGTGGACAGTAGCCTGTTACCGACAGGGTTTTAATTCAGGACAGATCTTGAAACGATAAAAGAAAACGATGATAGATAACAGAAAATTCTTATAATCAACTTGAGGATAATTTTATCAATTTGTAACATACACATACACACAGAGACCACTGATCTCGGAGGCAGAGGATGAAGAAGAGGAGTGTTGACTAAGGACGGAGCAGTATTATGAACACTGCTGTCGTCATTAGCTGCCATCGAGTCAATTCTGCCTCATGACAACCATGTTCGCACAGCAGATCTGCTCCATCGGGTTTGCAGACCTGTCACCTTTCGGAAGGAGATCCTTTCTTCTGAAGGATCTACAGGTGGGCTTTTCTGTATGGAAAGCCAGGATAAGGCAGATCTGTAACTACTACTTGGCAGCATGGAAGGGAAGGTGGGAGGAAATGGGGAGCCAACAGCAGTGGAAGGAGGAATGAAGAAAATGTCCAGAAGTTGACTGTGGTGGTGACTGCACAGCTTCCTAATGTGACTGGACCACTGAGCTGCATATAAAATACACTCGTTATAGCTCGACGGAATGATGGGACTGAAAAGAAAAAGTTAGGTGTGTAAGAGCTGACCTGCAAAGCTACTTGGCAGCATGCAGCTCCATGTTCCCATCTTTCCCCAAACCCGCGTCCTCAGCCAGGCTTCACGGGAGACCAAAAATGCGCAAAAAAAACAACACAAGTGACACTGTGTTGACCTCATGTGACTCCTATCGACCACACAGGACAGGGTAGAACAGTTCCCATAGGGTTCTGAGGCTGGGAATCTCGACGGGAGCAGCCTGCTTCCTGTTTCTCCAGAGGAAGGTCTGGTGGGTCCAAACCAACTTTTCTGTTAGCAGCCCGGTGCTTAACTCACTGTGCCAGCAGACCGGAGACCTGCGACAGTTGCTCTGACTTGCTGGCGTCCTTTCTTTCCTGACTCCTGCGGCTCCCAGGGAGGCAGCCCTGAATGGCAAAACTCCCTGGCTGCCTCCCAGTCATGCTCCCCACTTCAGCCTGAGATAACTCGTCATTCCTCTCTGTCTCCATTTCCTTTGAAGGTAATCTGGCTGCAGCCCATTCTTCCCCATGACCTTCTAAGCACCTCCAGACACAGCCTCACAATACTAACCTTCCCCACCAACACACCAGGCCTTCTCGAATCCCAGTGCCCCTCGGTATGCTGCCGCCCCTCCCTGCAAGGACCACCTTTACTGCTGGTTCTTCACCCTTCTTTTGGGGGGCATAATGGTTGCACTCTTCAGCGTAAGGTCAACTTTAAGGTAATACAGGAGCTTCAGCCAGAGTCCCCCCTAACTGCCCCACATACACTGTTTCCACACACGCCTGTAAGGCAAAGGAGAGCTGCCCCGTGGGGTTTCCAAGGGTGTCATCTCTATGGGGGCAGACTGCTCTAGCCCTCGCCCACAGAGTCTGAGGGAGCCCTTCGGTGGAACCACCAATTTTAGGCTAGCCACTGTGTCATCGGGACTGCGTTGGATGCCCGGTGGTCACCTCAAACTCTAAACATATCATCAAAAGAAAACCTCAATCAGCTCCCACTGCACTTTATTCTTCCCCTGTATTCCACACCTCCTCGGTGATTTCAGACACCAACATCTACTGACTCACTAGGGCAAGGGTCCTCAAACTACGGCCTGCGGGCCACATGTAGCCCGCGGAGGACATTTATCCGGCCCGCCGGGTGTTTTTGCCCCGTTTGTTTTTTTACTTCAAAATAAGATATGTGCAGTGTACGTAGGAATTTTTTCATAGTTGGGTTTTTTTTTACACTCTAGTTCAGCCCTCTAACGGTCTGAGGGACTGTGAACTGAGCCCTGTTTAAAAAGTTTGAAGACCCCTGCTCTAGGGGATCCATCCTAGGCTTGCTCTTTACGCCCCGGCATCCAACCATCCACTGAGAACCACCAACTCCACTCCCAAGTCTCTCCGAGCTGCACCCATCCTTTCCTCCCTGCCTTCCCATCTACACCACTTCTTTCCTGCATTTCCCCTCCTGGCCTCTCTCCCAGTCCGAGGACGGCCTGGAAAAGGCAGAAAAATCACCCCAAGCTCGGCACTGTTCCAGAGACAGAAGAAGCACCGTGAACAAAACACAAACAGTCTCGGTTTCCATGAGGCCGCCGCTATCTCGCCCTTCTGTGTTTTCACGTCTGCCATCTCCAGGCTCACGCTTCGACCCCCATCTCCTTGCACACCTGGCAAATGCCTAATTCAATCTCCAAGATGTCGTCTCCTCTGGGAATACACCTCCTTTAGCCTCCCCCACTCCAGCCCCCCATCCCTCTCCCCTGCTTCAACACACCCTCCCTCCATCCCTCTCCCCTGCCTCCACCCTCCCTCCCTCCCTCTGCTGTGCTGCCGCTGTGCTTGGGACATCCTTCAAGTTCGGCTTTTAGTAAGTTGAAGAGTAATGTATTTGATTAAAACTCTGTCTGCCCTTCTGGGCTGGGCTCCTTGAGGGAATGTTTCTATTGATCTCTAAATCCTCCATACTTGACCACAGCGCCTGGCTTTTCTCAGGTGATCGATGAGTGTGAAGGTAACTGAATCTCCATCTGTGGAAGATTGAATTACAGTTTCCAAACATTTGCTCTTTTCCTGTAATAGGATTATAAGCCCACCCCTGACACATGTCCCACCCTGGGACCCTGGGAGGGCTGCCCCTGCACGTTCTGAGCCTGCCTGGTCAGGACGGAAGCACACATGCCCCATCTCCGCGGAGGCTTTCTGTGAGAGTTACAACGTGACTCAAACACTCCTGCTCTCCAGTGAGAACCTCTTTATACTGATCCCACAGTCCAGCCGATTCAGATTACTTAAACCTTCACCCCACCACTCAACAATCCTAAGCTCTGCCTCTCAAATTTTGGGTGCTTCAAGTTTGAGAAGCATATTTTTTAACCATCTTTGCTAGAGGTGAGGGTCCATGTCAGAGTACTCTGACAAGACAGCAAAGATGTTCAGCTGTTAAAAAGATGGAAACAGTTGCCGGTTAGATTCGTTCCGAGCCCTGGTGGTGCTGTTGGACTGCTAGCTGCAAGGTTAGGGGTTCAAATCTACCAGCCAACTCAGGTGGAGGCTGTCTGCTGTTAAAAACTATGTAGGTTTCTGTTAAAAACTATGTATGGGTCATGATGAGTCAAAACAGACTCAATGGCAGTGGGGTTTGGTTCACTAGGTTACTTTAGAAAATCCCCAATCTCCACCTATCATCATTAACACTTTCAACCAATATATTTCTCTGTAGTCTCCAAAAGTCACGTCAAAGCCAGCAACACTAACATGAGAAGTGGTTCTCTGGACCAAAGGCATCAACCATCCACTGGGAATGGTCAAGAACGCAAATTCTTGGGCCTCGTTCCCAGAATCATGGATCCGAAACTCTCAGGATGGGCCTAGGAAGCGTGTGCTGACGCGGGTGAAGATGGAGAATCACAGCTCTGGACTCCTTTCACTGGACAGCCTGGCAACCTCACAAAGAGGAATCTGGCGAGGATCTCTTCTAATTAAGCCTATGTCTGATCTTAGTTTTCTAGATATTCAAAAACTACCGCCCTAAATAGCCTTGCTCGAATTTTGCCTGGAAGTGAAAGCCACGTTTGCCACTCCGTAAGGCACAAAAGCTGTGTTTTCCCACATGTAGAAAAGCGAGGGCAGTTCTGGCTTTTCTTGGCACCCTGGTGGCACTGTTGGGTAAGCGCTGGACTGGGAACCACAAAGTCAGCAGTTCAAGCTCACCAGCTACTCTGAGGGAGAAAGGTGATGCTGTCTGCTCCCATCAAGACGGACAGGCCTGGAAATCCGAGAGGGTCACTCTGCATTGAGGCAGTGAGTCTGGTCGTCAGCTTGTTGGTTCTTGGCCTTTGTTATCTCTTGACAGGTGGACAATCCCTCCACAGCTAACCGCCATGTTTCTGTGTTCATTCCCTTAGCCTATATAACTTACTGATTTTTTCCCCCTTTTAGGAATTACTATTTTCAGAGCTGGGGCTTTGAACGTGGCTGTCTGTCCGCGAGGACCCTGTTGTTGGAGTTCCAGCAGCTTTCCCTTAGTGGGCACACCTCTTTCTTGCTCCTGCCCAATCAGTTCGGCTTCTTTACACGGTTTCCTTTTCAGCACTTGTGTAAGTCTCTGTTTATGCTGGGCTTTCATGCTGCTCTTGAGAGCTGGAGCTCCTCGTGGATCAACAGCTTCTTCCGTCTAGGTCACAGGGGGTAAGAGCACAGTGGCTTTGAACCCACCAGCAGCTCTGCGAGACAAGACCTGGCAGCTGCTTCCGTAGAGATTACGGGCTGAGGAATCCCGCAAGCCAGTCCTCCTGCGGGTTGCTATGGATCAGGATGGACCTGCTAGAAGGGAGCTTTGCTCTAGGATGACAGGACAAGGTGGTTTTCCTTTTTCTCCTCTGTACGATCTGATTTTTATAAAAGAAACCTGGCTTGCTGTGGGGAACAGGTAAGTTCACTTGCTAGTTTTATAAATGGAAGTTCTTCAGAGTGTTCCCAACACTATGTCATTCTGTCACTGGACAGATCAATTCAATTCTAAATCACGGTCAAAATGAAGCCGGATTTCTTATTTTTAATTTATGAATGGCATTTTGCTGCTGCTGCTGCTCCCTGGCTCTTACTACTGAGGCTTGGGCTCCAAGGAGCAGGACACCGGCTTCCCCCACCCCACCCCACCCCCATCTGTGTGCAGCTGTTGATTCCCAGCTGCCTACGGTCACTCCACAGTGGCTGGGTCATCTTGCAGTGCTTGGTCTCCCTGCCCCGTGTGTGGCTGCCCCGCTTCAGACGGCCAGACAGCAGCTGCTGTGGAAGCGCGACACCCCAGGCCGGCACCCGCGCCCCACTTAATGCGGAGGATGCTTCCCAGCCGAGGCTTTGAAAAAAACAGACAGCAAAAGCATTTTGGCTGTCACCATGGGCGACCAGGACACACCAGCGCCAGCTCATTAGGCGTGCAGCTGACGCGGATGGAGCAGCTCCAGCATCCGAGTGGGGCCTTCTCCAAGGCAGTCAGGCTCACCCAGGGAAGGCATCTGGCTACACAGCTTGCCGACTCAACCTTCTCGTGACAAGACAAGGCCTCTCAGCCTTTGGGAGGGAAAGAGCCTACCTTCCTGATGCAATTCGCTTCTTGGGGACCTTATAATGCACGACTGCATGGGGTACCTTCTCCTCTGTGCCTAGGTCAGAGCGCAAGGCTAACTCTTGAGTTTTGCTTTGCTTCTTCACCAGAAAACACGATCAGGAATTAAGCAGGGAGGTGGTGGGAAGAGGAGGTTTAAAGTGAAGCCGCTAATGATAAAACTGTTATCAGAGTATGAAGTTGGTTATCATGTTTCCATGGTCAGTTTCTCTAGGACACCCCACCCCCTAGACGCACGCACACACACACACACACACACACAAACACACACACCATCTCTATCTCCAACATCTCCCTATCCAGGTGGAGATTGTGGTATCATATCTTTCCTCTTCCCTCAGCCCATGATGTTCTCCCGTGTTCACACTGAGGAAGCAGAAAAGCTTTTTACCAATAAAATGATAAAAAATAAATATGCAAATATAGATAAAATATGGTTACATCTTTTTTAGAGAGTAACAAGAATTACATCCATAAGTTAATTTTAAAAGTACTCTATTATATAGACTTATACTTTTGGGTGGCAGATCAATTCTTCTTAAAGAAATATATAATATATATCTATGTATATATATATACACATTTCAAAGAAGTCCATAGAAGCAAGCCCATTTTCACACACACCAAGACTTGCAAGGACAAGGAGAAGGCACCGTTGCTGCGGATGAAGCCCCCGTCCCTCAACAACGACAACAACCCTTTCGGTTTGAAAATTCAGAATGACTCCGCTCCTGACAAAACAAGCTCTGGTTCCAGCCGTTCCACAAGGAGACTGGCAGATCATTTAATTTGGAAACAGCGGAGCTGGAAGAGGAAAAACGTGTTGTCATCCGCTCAGTCTAGTCTAGTGTTTCAACAGCCTCTCCCAGGCAGTGCTAATTTAAGCGGACAGATAAACATCCGTTACCGCGAAAGGATACCCTGCGGAGTCCACATGGCCCGCTGCACACAGCTGTGTGGCCCTGGGGACACAACAGTGGGTGCTCATCTGCAAACCGGAAGGTTATGGTCAAACCCACCCAGTGACACAGCACAAGAGAGACGCGGTGATCTGCTTTCCTAAGACTACAGCACTGCCCCCGACTCCTAGCCCCCCCCCCCCCAAAGTAAAAACAAGGACACAGTTCTACTCTGCACCAACGACACAGCAGGCTGCTTGAGTTGGAACGCACTGGTGGCGATAGGTCTGGCACGCATCTGAGCACCAGTCTCAAACCCCTTATTAAACCCCGAGGGGGAAATACCGCCAGGGTGGTTAGAGCCCAAAGAGCCTACTATGCACAAGGCACCCAGTCAGTATAAAACTGCACAAGGCAGGCAGGCACTGGCAAAGCCTGCCCTGACGGCCACCGGCCACGCACCGGCTGCTCCACCTCGGTTGTGGGCGATTCCGCACGCCCTTCAGAGCACGGTTCCCTTCAATCAGCAACCCCTAAAGTGCATGTTCACAAGTCTCCTTTCTCCTCCACCTTCTCCTTTCCTCAAAGGAAATCGAGAAGGTGAGCATTACCATACTAGGTCCATGCCACATTATGCCTACTAGGAACAGAAAAACAAGTCTCAAAATTCATACCAGGGTTTCCACAGTAACTGTTCCCTGGCCCAACTTGTGACATCCACTGTCCGGTTCCAAAATGCTTACAAAGACTCCAGGGCGGGGCTATCAAGCCCAAGTCCCAAGGGCAAGAAAAAGAATGTCCTTTGTTTAAATGCTTTCAAATTCAACCCCTCAAAAAGCTCAGTTAAATATGTATCGCACTGCTATGACTATTGCCAATCATCTGCGAATCCATATGTCATTCTACCAGTACGCACTGATAGTCGTGGATGGGGGAGATGGTGGTCAGGGAAAACTGCATTCTCTTTTTTAAGAGCAGAAATGTGTTTTTGCAGCAAAGCAGAGTCTTAGGGAAAAAAATGAAGGTCATTTCTAGTAATCCAATCAAGTCAGCCACCACAAGGCTTCCACGTTGGGAAGCAAACCTTTCTTTTCCTTTGAGAGCTGGCAAAGCCAAGTGAGACCAGCACGCATGCCCTGAAAAATTCACACCCCAGTCTGGAGAAGGCATTGAGAATGAGGTCACCGTGAGACTTCTCCAGAGGGGAACAAACCATCACCCCACCCCACCCCACCCCGCCAGGCCCTCATCAGGGAGAGTCTGGACAAGATGCCTTTTCAGAAAACTACAAGGAGTGTTTGTAGTACTTCACCAAGTCCACAGTCTTCCTCTAGAATTGCCCACATCAAACACATGTTGCTGGAACGGAACCCAGATGCAAAGAAAACCTCTCCAACTTGGATTGAAAATCACACATGATTACACCCACCCCCACCCACCCTGCCCCAGACCCATTTAAAAGTGGCTTCGGCTTAAAACAAAAGTGAAGGGAATATAGGTGGATGAAGCCTCTGGTGAATCCCCTCTGACAACAGACCACAGACCAGGCTATCATGCAGAGTAGGTTGGAAAGTGAATTATGGCAGATGGAGTTAGATTAAAATTTAGCACTTTACCATATGATCTCCCTTTTCACCCTTTTTAAAGTAGTTCTAGTTTTTAACTGTTTTCTATTTGTCATTTCTATTGAGGCTTTTCTCTATTTCACTTTGTTACTCTTATTCTTAGTTCAGGGGGGGGGGGGCTTTTCTGGTATGTTTATTTTTCTGTATATGAATCCTGGATAGGTCAATCTACAGAGATAGTAACTGGATCAATAGTTTCTTGGAGGTGTGGCAGGGGAGGTTGGGGGAAATGGGGAGCTAATAACGATGAGGACAAGAAACAAGATGTTCTAAAACTGTGCAACTCTTCTGGATATGACTGAACTATTGAACTGTATTCTATGTGGATTATGTACCAATAAAGCTGTTTCCTAAAAGTTCCACAAGAGCCCAGGAGGAAGGGACCCACTATGTCCCCTGGGATGTCAGTTTGCTCTATATAATTCCCCTTATCAATCAGAGACCAATATGCCCTTCCATTCAATGTCACAGTATCTCTACTAGGCATGGAGCCTATCTGAAAAAGAAAAACAAACAAAAATCTTAAAAAGACAACATGCCAGGGTGGAGGTTGCCTGCCAGGGTGGAGGTATGGCCAGACTGGACCCTCGGTCTCTGGGCGAGACCTCGACCTGTCAGGGTTCCCAACACGAGAGCACAGAAGCCCGCCCACGGCGGGCACCAGAAGAAGCGATGAGGGCTTTGTAAAGTTCATGGAAAGACCCATTCCATTTTCCCCAAACTTTCTCAAGTACCTCGTGTTCCTGAGAGTGCGGTTAAACAAGGGGGCTTCAATGCGTCTCTGGGAAAATGGAAGTGAGAGAGTATGTAATTTTCCCATGAACTTCCTGAAGGCCCCTGGGATTCCCCGGCCAATACCCCTGCACAGACATGTAAAAGGTTCTAAAAATAAGGCGAGATCTACGCCAAAAGAGACAGTAACTCCTTCGCAAATTATAGGAAAGAAAACAGCATGGGTTTTCCTGCCTGGCCAGGCGCCTCTCCCTGAGTTCAAGAAACACACACACAAAAGCCTACTTTCTTCCTAGGTTGATCCCGACGCAGGCGGCTGGCACCTGAGACCACCACCTTCCGAGCAAAGGGTTTCCAGAAGAGAGGAGATGGGGAGACCCAAGGCACCAACCTACTGAGAACAGCATCCCTGGGAAGTCAAAGTGAGGGAGCCAGATGGACATGCTGCCCACAGGACTTCACAGGACAGCAGGGAGCTGGGCTCTGAACATACGAAGCACAGAGCCATCAGGTCAATTCCAGAGGCCTTGCAGTCAGTCGTCCAATGCTGACCTACAAGTGCCATCATATTCTCACCCACTGCCAGCGGGCTGGTCTCAACAGAGCCCTCCACTGTCAAGGTGCTGTTAGTCCCCTTACCTCCACCCCAAGTTTTTTTGTTTTTTTTTATGTGAAAAGAAAGAAAGAAAAAAAAGTAAGAGAGTCAGTCAGCTCACAATTTCGAATGAGTTATGTTCTAAAAGTCTGTTTGGACAAGAGTCATTTGGAATTCAAAATACAGTTCCAAAGCCAGTCTGCTAGAACCCTAAGCGTCATTAACGTGGAGCAACTGGGGGGGTTCAGTGGGAGGCCTGGGCTGGATCCTCGGCCAAAACTCTCCTGCGCAGTCATCACCCATCCGTCTGTCAGTGGAGGCTCGCGTGATGCGGGATGCTCAACAAGTCTCAGCAGACTGTCCAGACTAGCAGGGACTCAGAAGGAAGACAAGCCTGAAAGCTTGTCGATAGGGGAGAGGGGGAGAGATCTTAACCACTCAGGGGTCAGTGCCCTCTCTGAGACGCTCAGCCCAACATGAGAAACTAACAGAGTTTAACGTTCCCTCTGAGGTTCCACTTCCTCACTTCTTTCAGACTGATCCCAAGTGGAAGGAAGGCTGCGTCTCTGCTGAAGGAACATCTGGAACACGGCTCATTATCCGGGTGCCTGGCAGCACTGGGTGACACATGCGCAACACATCTGCAGAAGAGGACCCTGAGCATGGAGGGCTGCGGCCCTGCCATGTAACAGCATCAACACACCTTCACAGACACACCCTCACTCACTCCCGCACAAACTCACACTCATATACATGTACACACGTGCGCGCTCACGCACACACGAGTAAGAGGGAAAGCAGCAGCCAATGCCAAGCTGGAGCAGTTTCCACAGTCGCTTCATAAGCAAGAATCTCCTGGGACAATTCGGAGATAACTCAGAGCCTGACAGCAGTTTCCAGGTGAATTCTCGGTCTCTGACACTAAGGACAGAGCAGTCTCAGAACACCAAGGCTGGCCACACGGAGCGGTGCTCTCTGACTCCCACCTACGGCCAACTCTGTCTCTCTCCTCTACTTGCTAGATCTTTCCTCCCAAATCAAAGCCAAACGGTGCCCCTTAAGAGTCTACCTCCATTGTGCTCCCAGCCCCAAATGACTGCGTGTCCCTAACCAGCTGTTCAAGGAGCATCGTGATGAGAGCGGGGAAGTACTCGGCTGCCCACTGAGAGGCAAGAGCAGGCACCCTCAACTATGGCCCGCGGGCCACGAGGCCCACCAAGGACATTTATCTGGCCCGCCGGGTGCCGGGTGTTTTTGCCCCGTTTGTTTTTTTACTTCAAAGTAAGACATGTGCAGTGTGTGTAGGAATTTGTTTATAGTTTTGTTTTGTTTTTTTAACTATAGTCTGGCCCTCCAACAGGTCTCAGGGACAGTGAACTGGCCCCCCCATTTAAAAAGTCTGAGGACCCCTGGGCTAGAGCTATGGATCCACCACAAAGCTGTGGCGGTCTGCGTCCCTGGGAGTCCACTGGGGCGGACGGCTGTACTCTTGGACAGCCACCGTGAGTTGCAAACGGTCAACAATAGTGGTAGAACCCGTGAATCCTCACTTTTGAGAAATGCGGCTGCACTTCTGCTACCGCAAGACTGGCCTTCTTGCAGTCCCTGCCATGCTCAGTCTCTACCGGCACACAGAAACACATCTACTCTGCTTCGGTCTGCCGCACTCACTGTCCTTAGAAGCTCCTCACAAAGGAGAATGGGAGGCTTCATCGCGCAAAGCAGAAGAGACTAATGCCTGGAAAAGACGTCATGCTTGATAAACTAGGAGGCTACTGAGGACAGAGGAAGCCCCTCAACAAGACGGGCTCACTCAGTGGCTGTACCAACGGACTCGTGCATTGTAACGACTGTGCGGAAGGGATAGGACTAGGCAGGGTTTTATTTTATTTTACATGTAAGGTCCCAGTGAGGTGGAAACCAGCTCAGCACGCTTACCAACCATCCCTTGCTGCTGGCGTAGCCCATCAAAGGTTCCCTTTCCTTAGTCTGGTGGAGCTCATTGAGACGGCAGAACCAATGCTTCCCCTGAACGAGAGCGGAAAGGCCCTTCGGTTCCCAGAGGGACAATGTTTGCATCTGAGATCATGAACATGCTGGCTTCCCTTGGTTACCAAAATCTCAGGCAATGACGCAAAATCTATTTGTATCGGGGAAAAGTAATTGAAGGGAGGCTCTCTGGCACATCACAGCTGCCTCAAGCACACCCGGTGGCGGGGACAACTCCCCTGGCCACTTCTACTTTGTCACAGCTTCTTCTGTGGAAAACAATGGTCAGTGACTGGTTCCAAGTTTGTGCTGCTGGCTGTTGGTTCTCGCTACCGTTCACCCAGCAATGGCGGAGAAAGGCCAGTGGAAACAGGAGCAGGGCTGGGTGGTGAAGCACGGTGCCTGCAGCTCCCTTTGGGTCAATAGCAGTGGTGCAACAAGCAGAGGACAACCTGACGCTGGTGCTTCCCTTCTTGCTCTCCAAGGGGGGCTGGGGGTGCTAGAGGAGGGAGGAGGAGGAGGTGGGGCTGAGGGAGACACAGAAAATGGAGACTAATCAACGTGAAAAGCGGCCTCTGAAGAAGACAAAAACCTCACATCATAGCTCACAAAATTACTTTAAATTGCATATTGTGCCACGGACTTCAGCTGTAACAGCCAATTTCAACAATTAAATATAACCGCACTAACTGATTGGAGATTCCATAACTAAGAATCCTAAGAAGACAGACTAGAGGAACCGTGGAACAGCTACTTGCCCCAAAAAAAAAAAAAAACAAGGCTAAGTGAGCTGATGGAACCCAGGCCCGCCTTCTGCCCTGAACTCCTGGGGGTGGGGCAGGAGCCCACTTTCCTCATGAAGGTGCCGCACCCCTCAGCCAATGTCAAACTGTGTAGTCCTCCCATCACCAACCTTCCCAGGACACAGCTGAGGTGCTCCCTGGAAAACAGAGAACCCACAATGGGGACAGGGGCTGGAGTGGGAATCTCCTTCCAGAGCTAGTGAGAACAACAGGGCACCCCCACAGGAGGCAGCAAACATTCAATTACTCAGGGCCAAGAAGGAGGGCTAATTATCCAATCCATGGATGATCCAGGCGTCCCTCTGCTTCACCCCTTCTCCAGGCTCCTCCTCCTGGCTGCCTGCCCTTTCCCAGGCTTCAGCTAAGGACAGGGGAGAGAAGAGAGGGAGTGAAAACACGGGTTTTTCCATGGAGAGAGGATGAAACAACTTGCCCAGGGGAAGCTTATAAAATAAATACAGCCTTCCATGCTCCAGGATCTTGAAGTTCCCCTCCACCACAAGCCCCTTGGACCATTTACCATGAATGACAAAGAGAAGGGTCTGCATTTCACAAATACATCCAGTGCTTCCCACACTGTCTACACTCGGTATGGGCTAGCACTGGGCTGGGGCTGGGTATGAAAAGAGCTGATCAATATGCTGCTCTCATGTGAGTCCACAGCTTGCAGAAGAAGACAAACAAAGGTGAACTACAAGGTACAGTAAATCCCCAGATTTTGAGGTCCAACCTAAGGACACTTGTACTTGTCTTTTAATGTTATGCAAATGTGCCCTCGCTTTGAAATGATTGAACCAACCCCTGCTCACAACAAATCCTTCAGCACAATCCCCTTCACGGGCTCCAAGTGCAGCTTCCAGCCCAGTGAAAAGGCTTCTCGGCCTTTCCTGCAGCATGACAACTGTGAGGCGACACTGGACAGGGCAGGGTTTTGTGCTGTTGTGCACAGTGTCGCTATGCGTTGGAACCGACAGCTACAGCTACACAAACCACCACCACCAACAACGTAAAGCTAACTAAGAACCCGGTCCAACTTACCTACAAGCTCCACTTAGAGGCACACTTCTGAATGGGTGGCATTCATAACCTGGGGGCATCCGGTAATGCTCCGAGAGACCAAAGACCCAAGAGTCCTCTGCCTGGGGTCTTAACAACCCCCCTATACCCACAGACTGGGTCAGCTGCGCGCTGCTTTAAAAGCGAACCGAAGTACAAGGGTGGGCCGCAGGAAACTCGACACAGGCTGTGCACACGGCCCTCTCGGGGCCACAAGGGCAGCGCAGACACCACCCGCCCAAGCCACGCCATCAAGAAAGGCGTACCACAAACGTTTTGCCAGGGAGTAGACTCTGACTCACATGGACCCTGTAGGACAGGGCTTCCAAGGTTGCCATAAAGGTGGCAGCAGACAGCCAAGCCTTTCTGAGGATGCAACTGGGGCTTGGGACTGAGCACTTCCACCACTGTGTCACCATGGCTCCTTGGAGAAGCAAATAGGGACAGCTAGCAGAAAGGCTTGTTTTTCTTTCAAAAATGTCATTTCTAAAAGAGATACTCTAATGGCATAGCCCTAAAACCATACAACCCCGAATGAAGCCCACTAGTACAGCTATTATAAACGACACACCTCCCATTGCAAGATGTTAACTGCAGAAATGCTGAGAGGCAGGGCTGTGACGCCTGCTACCCATTCAGCTCTGAATCATGGCGACCTTATATGGGGGCACTTCAAAAGTTCACAGGAAAATGGAATTTAAAGATAGTGAAATTTTCCCACAAACTTTTTGAAGCCCCTTAGATAAGAGAAAGAGCTGTGGGGGTTGTTACTCACAAGTCAGTGGTTCAAACTCACCAGATGGCCCGACCAGGGAAAGCTGAGGCAGTCTGCTTCTGTGAGAATTTACAGTTCTGAAACTCTTTATCGGTTCGGGAGGAGTCGGAATAAGCCCAAAGGCAGTGGGTTTTATTGGAGGGGTGAGGAGGGATGAGTCAGAATAGGCTTGATGACAGTGGGTTTTGGTTTAATATAGAATACTAAAGAGATCCGCAAGGTTTTTACAAGGGAGGGGGTCTATAAAACCTACTACCACTTTCTACTCTTTCCTCTGTAAATGTAAAAAAATTGTTGTTGTATTTTTTTTTAAAACCTAAAGCAAAGTCACAGACAGCCAGAACCATACCACATAGTCTTCTGGTGACTCTACTTACCCCAGAGCCAAGGCTGCGGAGTCACTGGCAGGTCACCTTAAAGGGCACGGATTAAAGGGGTCAGTGAGGCTAAAGTGGAACCATTACGTTGCTGAAGCATAAAATGCTGCTTCCCTGCACTTGTCGCTTCCTCTGTGCACTCCAATTCTTAATTCCTATTTTAGAGCGACAGAGGGGAACCAGTGGGGGATGGACATGGAGCCGTGAAGGACGGAGCTTACTGTGTCGGGCAGGCTGGTTTTCTTCGGACATGGAGCCCAAGTGTCCGTGCTGGATATAAAGCATTTCGCCCTTGAACAACCTGGGGTCGGGCTGTCCGGCCCGCTGTCTGCAGACTGCAGTGAGTTCCAGTGTCTCGGACACCCGGCGGAAACGAGGTGCACGAAGACAGGATGTCTCACGGAGATGCAAGCAGATACAGTATTTCAGCGCACTTCACAACAGCGAGGGAAAAGGCATTCCCATATGGCTCCATGCAGTTCAAACCCATGTTGGTCAAGATCAACTGTAAATTACACTTAGGTTCTCAACTGAGCAGCCGCGCCCCTGCCCACCCTCACTGTTCCAGGGTCACGTGTATAGTCTGGCCCCTGGCAGTGGCTTCAGTCCAATGGGGTCACCATACACTGTTGGCCGTGGCACACAAACCAAGTTTTGGCAATTTGGAAACAGAGCCCAAATTAAGACTGGGTTCTGAAGCCAATCAACTCTAACAGTTAACTAGACCTCGGATTTTTCTGGGCTTGCTTTTGTTTTGTTTGTTTTTTTTAAACAAACGTGCACTTTTCCAGTCTGCAATCAAATGAATTTTTTTGCTCAACAACATGAATCAAATGTATTAAGCTTCCCTGCACGGTGTGCAACTCTCTCAGAGAGGCACACAGCTGAGGAGGGAGTTCACCCAATCAAGGTAGCCCTGGCTGCTCTTCTCTCTCAGCGTCCTCACAGGGGACCCCCAGCAGCCTCCTGGGAGCGCAGGGAAAGCAAGTGAACTCAGTGCTGGAGGAGGACCCCGAGATGGCCCCTAACAACCTGAGGCCATCTCTAACCACCACTGCACAGGCCCCGAAAAACACCTCCCAGAGAAAACAAGAGGCGCGCGCTCTCGTGGAAGTGGCCTATTCCCCACTATTAACGAAAGGAGACCGCAGGAGGGGGCTTTTCAAACCACTTGTGGAAACATTTTCCAGATCTTTCACTTCCATTTCCCCCTCGGGCACGGTGTGCTGGGCCCTGCAGAGAGCAGTCCCATGTGCACTGAACCAGAGCTGCAAAGAAGGTTCCAGTGGCTCACACGCCCATTAGAAGCGACACAAGCACACATGCATGCACACACACACCCCTCAGCATTCTCCCTGCCTCCCCAAATATAAGCGTGCACACCGTCCCCACCTTCCCTCTTGGCTTCACTTACCAAATGCAGACTTTATGCTAAGAAACTGACCAAAATGGCCTGGAAGTTGAGTAAATGAAAATACAACCCACATGGCCTTCTAGTGGATTATGAGGCATGACGACTGCTGGTGCTCCAGAGGAGAGCGTTCCTTTATGGAAGCAGATCACCAGGCCTTTCTTCTGGGGTATGCCCAACCATCAACCTGCAGACTACTACACAAAAAAAATCCTCCAGTCGTCAGCTCACCTCCTTCTGCTGCCTCTGCCAAAAGACTGGTTTGAGAGCCAGAGAGAGAGAAGATGAAAGAAAAACACCAGAGGTTGTAAAATTTGTGAGTCCTTCATGCCACCACCACTCTTTGCATAGACTCTCCTTAAATAACCCGCGAGCAAGGTGCAGGTGTCCCTGACATCAGGGGTGCATAGAGACTGCAAGGTGAATAGATCAGGAGAGATGGAAAGGATGGGAGAAGAGATTTCCTCCATCGCGGCCAACTTGCGCTGACTCACATGCTTCCCCAAATAGCAAGGCCTCTATTTCTTTCCAAAAAGATAAAAAGGCCACAAGACACCGCTCACACAGTCCAGTGAAAAGCCCAGGGCAGCGGAGAACAGACTGCCGCTTGATCACCCCTCTTCCTTCTACAAGTCAGCTGAATCCAATCCACCAGGTATTTGTTGGAGCTTCTCTCGATGGGGCCTGGGGACCAGGTTCTGTAGAGCCAGTCCTCCTGGCTTTCTGTGTTCAAATCCTCCCCATATACCAGGCCAGCCAGTGGTCTCACCAGATGGTCACCTAGGACGACCCTGTAATAGTCCCTTAGCTCCTCAGGGTGCGCCTGGGCTTCGAGGTCTCCCCACTGAGCTTCCCCTCCCATTGGCATCGTCCCTTCTCTTCTCCAGACACTCCCTTTCAGCCAACGGGACACCTAAACACAGCAGGCAATGTTTTATCCCTCACCTTTCCTCCACCTGGTTCACCACCACAGGGACGTTTCCAGTGCCGATTGACATCTAATGAAATCCTATCTCACTCCAAAATCTGGTCCCACAGATGTGGGATGGCAAAGGGGAGCACAGCAGGAGTATACACAGGCATGGCAAAGTACATTTCAATGCATGTAGCTGCATGTGCTACTAACATACCCATGGATACAGCAGAGCCTCTGGAGGCAAACACCTTAAGGGATTGAGTCACTGGGCTTGGGGGCATAAGGTCACAGTCTCAGGAGCCATCTAGATCGGATGGCATGAAAGGTTACGACCAGCCAACTAAGATGAAATAATGATTGGTCTCTCCCATCCGGAATCAAAGACTCAAGGAAATATTTGGTCCAAAATCCAAGTGGATCACTTGAACCACAGCCCCCACTACCCTGGGACCAAAGAACTAGATGGTGCCCAGCTACCACTGACTGATTTGATCGGGGTCACAATATAAGGTCCTGGATAGAGTGAGGGTGGGAGGGTTGTCGAAGAAAAAATTAAATAAATTGTTTTTAGAAGACCAGACATACTGCTCCAATAAGGGATGGGAGAACCCGGCGACATGGCCCTCAGAACACCCTTCACACCGCTGCCACCACCCCCAGCCCCCATCCCATGCGAGGGATCAATTTTCAACCACACAACAGACAGGCAAACAACATGCACAATAACACCAGGAAGGAGTACCTCTCTGGACAACCACTCCTAAGCACCAAAACACAGTTGGCATGTGCCGAAAACTAAGACATGCAGGAGAGAATACATTGGGAAGGATGCTATAACATTGAGTTACATTTGCAAGTAATGTTACAAAACAAGATGTGTACAGGTTGTTGAGGGAGAAACTAAATATGTTTCATTAACTTTCACTCAATCAGCAATAAACAGTTTTAAAAAAAAATCTGGTTCTAATCCGAACATCTTTGGAAACTTTCCAGATCCCCCAGACAGACCTGGCCTCCTCATCCTGGGACAGTTCGCAGGGCAGCCGTCTGTACGGCCCACTGGTTACTTTTTAAAGCACTTAAGCTCTCTCCCAGAATGCCAAGTCTCTCAAGGCCAGGGAGCCTGTCTTGGCCTCTGAGATCACTCTGCACCCTTCACAAAACCAAGCAAGGTCTCCCACTGGCCTTTGTGCTCACCCGTTCATGGGAAGTGCCTTGCTACCTTTTAGCACAAAAACAAACATCTTCTTTAAATTAGCTTGAAGATCCCACAATTGTTTTAATTAGGAGAAATATGATTCTGAAGTGGATGTTTCCACAATATTTAGTAGCACGAGAAGTGAAACAAAGCTCTTGTCTTGAAAGTTTGTGCAAAATGTAAGGAAAAGATGGAGCTTTTTCAAGCCCCCTCCATATATGCTTTCTAAGCTTTCTGCCCTGGACAGCCATCACGTTCATAAATATAAAAAGGTCACTACAGAAACATCTTCCTGGAACAGGTCAGAAATGCTATAGGGATTCAGAGAAGGCTGAAGGCAGATGTGGAAGAAATGGGATCGGGACAAGGCAGATATCAGGACAGGAGGACAGGGATATTGGGAAGACAGAGGCAAGGGGGAGACGGGGTGCCCGGGGTGCACAGGAAGGGAACCCCACACACCAAAAGAAAAAGCTACTGTCTTCGTCGATTCTGGCGCACAGAGACCTTATAAAACAAGGGTGCGAACAGGACGGGGAGCTGCTTCGCTCTGTTGTACACAGGGTCGCTGTGAGTCGGAACCAACTGGACAACCCTAACAATAAGAACAGGGCAGGGTAAGGTTGTCCCTGTGGGTTTCCAAGGCTGTAACTTTACAAGAGTAGAGAGCCATGTCTTTGTCACATGGAGAGGCACCAAGAGTCCCCTAAGAGGGAGAGAGACATCACAACACAACTGCAACTACCATTTACTGAGAACCTGCAAGATGCTGGGCTCTGTACAAGCAAATCTCATGAGTAATCCTTATAACCAGGACTTCAAAGTGGATCATTTGGGTCAGACCCCTGCCTGGAATTTGCATTTCTACCTAATAGCTACTGCGTCAGAAGTTAGGCTTTCACAAGATGTCGTTTATAATGATCACCTGGAACTTTTTTATTAAACTGCGGGTTCTGAGTTAGTAAAACTAGGGTGGAATTGCAAGTTTTCAGCAGGGGGTTGAGCCAGACTGAATCCCTTTGAGCCAGAATGTAAAATAGGGAGAGTATCCCAGATAACCCACTTAAAAATAGCTAAGGGAGGCAGAAGAGTTCGAGAAGGAGGTAAAAGATAGATAGAAGCAACGGGAGAGGGAGAGAGAGAGACAGAGAGACTGACTCATTTGCTGGATTTGGGACTATCAGCCAAGGAATACAGGAAATGGGTTCTCCAGGTACCACGTCCAGGAAGAATGCAGCCCTGCTTCAGCTGTATTTTAGCCCAATGATACCTGTCAGACTTCTGATCTACAGAACCAAAAGGTAGGAAATCTGTGCTGCTTTAAGCCAATCCATGAGAATTTATTCAGGTAAACAAGTAAACAAGGCCCTCCATTTGGGAAATGCATTTATACGTCAAAACACAATACACCTTATCAATGCTTCAACAGGGAGGGGGAGGGTATCCAATCAAAAGCTCAATCTAGAAAAACAAAATGTCCTGGGTACACACTCATCTGGCTATGGGACGTCTCCAGGACCTACCTACCCTAGAAGACCCTTCATAGATGCCAAGAGAGCTGTGATCTGGGCAACCTACATTACTCACTAGCACCAAGTGAAAACCATTCATGCGCACACTGCCCGCTTGAAGCAGCTAGGGCCGATCCTCACGTAGGGGCCTCTGTACACAGAGCTCAATAAACAGAGCAGAAGATTCAAAGGCGATACCAGCAAAGGTGTAGAATCGGGAAGGTGGGCACCATCAGCTTTCTTCACCGCATTTGATCGTGTCAGGAAGGTATGCATCACGGAATGCCAATTTAATAAAAAAGTGTTCTTACATTGAGTAAGTACTTGAGTGGAGGTCCAAAGTCCATCTGCTGCTTTAATACTAAACCTATAAATATATGCACGTAGATCTATTTCCCCCCATCCTATATAAATATATTTGCATATGTACATGCCTCTATCTAGACCTCTATAAATACCTTTTGTCTCCTAGTTCTTTCCTCTATTTCCTTTGACTTTCCTCTTGTCCCACTATCATGCTCAGCCTTCACTTGGGTTTCAGTAATTTATTTCATTGCCCTTGCTGAATCCCTACCAGGTCTCTCACACCCTCCTTGGCACTAATTTTGAATCACTTGTTACTCCCTTGTCCCTGGGTTGGTCAGCACCACCTCCTTTCCCTCACCTCCCCCTCCCTTTCCCATGTCCCCCGGAACCATGGGTCCTGTTGTTTTCTCCTCCAGACTGTTCATCCAGCCTCTCTACCTTACAAATCTAGCCAGACCAGAGGATGTACACTGGTACAGATAGGAACTGGAAACACAGGGAATCCAGGACAGATGATCCTTTCTGGACCAGTGGTGAAAGTGGCGATACCGGGAGGGTGGTGGGAAGGTGGAGTAAAAAGGGGAAACCAATTACAAGGATCTACATATAACCTCCCTGGGGAGACGGACAACAGAAAAGTGGGTGAAGGGAGACGTCAGACAGTGTAAGATATGACAAAAAATAATTTATAAATTATCAAGGGCTCATGAGAGAGGGGAGAGCGGGGAGGGAGGGGGAAAATGAGGAACTGATATCAAGGGCTCAAGTAGAAAGCAAATGTTTTGAGAATGATGATGGCAACAAATGTACAAATGTGCTCGACACGATGTATGTATGGATGGATTATGATAAGAGTTGTATACGCCCCCAATAAAATGATTTAATAAATAAATAAATAAAAAGTTGAAGAATCCTCTCGCAAACACTGACCTGAGACCATAGCAGGCCTCCTCATTCAGGAACAGCCCTCCTGCGGGGTCTAAAATAGCACCTTAGTTACCTGTCAGGTCACACTGCGCACTAAAGGAGTCTAAAAGCATAGAGGGGGCTGATTCCCCACTGGACAGCAGCCCGGAGTGCGTCCACTGACTCCAGGCGGCTCAGCCAAGGCAGCAGAGCCTCTTCAGTGGGGCTCGGCCACACCTCACCCACCATTTTCAGGCAAGGTGTGCTTCAATGTAAAATTGCACAGCTTCTTGCAGAATCAGTCAACAACCTGTGGCTTTGAAAACTACCTTACTAGCAGAGAGCTAACATACTCAGGGGGGAAAGCTACAGAGCAAGCAGTCGAGGGCCGGTCACAGATTATCAGTGCTTACCAATGCCCAGATCTGGCCCTGGTCATACCGCCTAGAGAAGGGGGAACTTAAAATTTCGTTGTTACCAAGTACCTGAAAGGTACACCTCAGATGTCAGATAACACAAGTAAAGACAATAAGGACGCTTGGGGAATGGCCAGTTTTTAGAAAACGGCCTCCAAACGAGAATTAGACAAGTGTTCAGATTCTAGATATCTTTGTCGTTGACAAAAACAGCAATGAAAGAACTTTCAAGAGTCTAAAAAACGACCTGTCAACTACAAGCAGAATCAATCCTGTCGAAGTAGCAGTGTTACACCGTACTGCCAACACTGAACATCATTCTCTTCCCGACAAACTTCCAGGGCGTGAGGTCATAAGATGCACGCAGTACACAACACACACACCAAAGACGGGCTGCCATACCTTCACCAAGGAACCCAGTGGCACATTAATTAGGAGTTGGGCTGCTCACAGCAGGGTCCACAGTCCCCAACTCCCAGCCACTCCCAGGAAGAAAGACAGGGCTTCCTGTTCCTGCAACAAGTCACACTCCTGGAAACTCACAGGAGCGCTCTGCCTGGGCATCAACTTGATGGCACACCGAAGAAGCCATCAGCGAGAACAGCCAGTCACTTAAATTTCTTCATGGAAATTGACACATTAGGACATCATTCGTATGTTGTTAGGGCGTGTCAAGTCCAACCCAACTAATAAAGCCCATATGTAACCCAACGATACACCCACGGTCCTGCGCCATCCTCAAAATTGCTGTTTAAGCTTCCTGTTGCTGCAACGGGGTTCATCCATCCCACTGAGGCGAGTCCTCTTTTTTGTTGACCATCTACTTGGCCAAGCGGGATTCCCTTACCTTGCAAAGCTCCCAAACACAGAGATCCACTCATCTCAGTCACAACCAAAGGAATTTATATTTTACTTGCTTAAAAAGGTATTTCTCATTGTTAATGAGAAATACCAGATGTCGATAGAGAAATAGAGCAACTGGAATTTTCAAATATACTGGAAGGATCAGTGTAACTGCTTTGTAACTTTTACACAAAGTGTAACTTTTATACAAAGTGCAACTTTTATACAAAGTGTAACTTTTATATAAAGTGTAACTTTTATACAAAGTACATCATGTATAAAGTGAAATGTGCATCTACCACGAAACAACGTCACTGTCTCAGGTTTCACACTGCTTTCCATTTATAATTTCAAGCATCAGTTAAGCACTCCAGGTGTCCCCAGAGAATAATAGGACATCACTGTGCAGTTACGACGTGGTACTGCCACAGGAGCTGGGGACACAAAGCATGTCGAGAGCAAGCGGCAGACTACAAATCACTGTGCCCTTATTCTCTGTTCTCTGATTTAACATACATGGGACACAGGATACTAATTAAAGGAACACAGAAGTTACTGAGGTAATTATTTGGAATTTAGACCAATAACCAATACATGTGGGTGGTGCAAATGATTAATGCACTTGTCTGCTAACCAACAGATTGGAAGTACAAGTCCACCCAGTGGCGCTTGATGATCTCCTTCCTAAAGAACAGTCATTTGGGGTCACCTTGTGTCAGAAATAATTTGACAGCAACTGGTTTGCTTGGTAGACCAACAAAATGAGAACAGACCAACAAATTCATGGAAAGACAATGGAATCCTCCGATGAACTTTTATTGGGGGACTGGGGAGCTCTGGTGGTGTAGTGGTTACACATTGGGCTGCCAACCACAAGGTCAGTAGTTCGAAACCAGGAGCTACTCCAAGGGAGAAAAAATGAGGTTTTCTACTTCTGTCAAGAGTTTACCGTCTCAGAGGCATTCCATGATGCTCACCTTCCCGACATGATCGCTGAAGACAAATGGGTACATAAGCTAATGTGATGAAGAAAGTTGATGGTGCCCAGGAATCAAAAGATATAGCGTCTGGGGTCTTAAAGGCTTTAAGATAAACAACTGACCATCTAGCTCAGAAGCAACAAAGCCCACATGGAAGAAGCACACCAGCCTGTGATCATGAGGTGTCTATGGGATCAGGTGTCAGGCATCAAAGAACCAAAAATGGTATCATTGTGAATGAGGGGGGAGTGTGGAGTGGAGATCCAAAGCCCATCTGTACGCAACTGGATATCCCCTTAAAGAAGGGTCTCAGGGAGGAGACGAGCCAGTCAGGGTGCAGGTATAGAACCAATGAAATATACAACTGTCCTCTAGTTCTTTAATGCTTCCTCCCCCTCCCAGCCTCACCCACCATCATGATCCCAATTCTACCTAACAAATCTGGCTAGACCAGAGGATGTACACTGGTACAGATAGGAACTGGAAACACGGGGAATCCAGGACAGATAAAACCCCTCAGGACCAATAATGAGAGTAGCGATACCAGGAGGGGAAGGGGAAGGTGGGGTAGAAAGCGGGAACCTATCACAAGGATCTACATATAACCCCCTCCCTGGGGGGGACAGACAACAAAAAAGTGAGTGAAGGGAGATATCAACAGTGGAAGACGTGACAAAATAATAATTCATAATATATCAAGGGTTCTTAAGGGGGTGCAGGGGAGGGGAAAAATGAGGAGCTGATACCAAGGACTCAAGTAGAAAGCAAATGTTTTGAGAATGATGATGGCAACAAATGTACAAATGTGCTGACACAATGGATATATGCATAGATCGTGATAAGAGTTGTACAAGCCCCCAATAAAATGATTTTTAAAAGAGAAAAAAATAGTTACCGTCTTGGAAAACCACAGGAACAGTTCCACCCTGCCCTATAGGGTCACTGTGCGTGAGAACTGACTAGATGGTGGCGGCTTTTTTGTTGCTTTTTGAATTTTGTATTTGAGGGTAGGAAGGAGACATTCACTATTGACACTGTTTGCAAACGCAGGTACATGGTGGGGGGTTTTAATAGGCCAATTTGGACCAATTTTGTAACTGTTTTAAAATTCTCTACAAGGTCCTCCTCCTTTGTTGTCTACAAAATGTGTATGTGTGGTGGGGATGGAGGGGGCTTGGTTGGTTACTTTCTGGCGATTTGAAATGTTCTTTTTTTTCTTTCTTTTTTTTTTTTTGAGACGCAAAAGCGGCAAAAGGAGTTTATATGCTAGCTCGGCGCAGCGGGGACCCAGTGTCCAAAGGGAATCAGCCGATTTGAAATGTTCTTATGATCAATCTAATACTTCTAATTTTAGATAGCTGCCTAACAAGACCATGGAAGTGTGTGATCAAAGGGATAAACAACAAAGATGCATAGCCTCACCATACTCAAATAATGAAACAGCTAAAGAGGAGGTTCTGACAGAGTACCCAGTAGACCAAGAGCAACACCGCCTCGTCCTGAGCCACCCCCTTGACTTGTTACCCGAGGTTTCCATTGGCTGGTTTCCAGGTGTCCACTAGGAGGCCTTTCTTTCTTCCTAGTCGGTCTCAGTCGAGAAGCTCTGAGGAAAGCAGTTTGGCATCATAGCAACTCTCAACTGCACGGGAGATGCTGGCCAGGAAGGGCACCCAGGTCTTCCCACACTGCAGGTGAGAGCTCGGCCACGGTGCCAGCCCCATCGACTCTCAGGAGGCCCACGGCTCTTTGTACATACTGCAGTCCCTCTTCCTACCTTGCTTCCAGAATCAGGACAAAAGAGAAATGAGCACTTAACGCACATGGTGACATTATGTGCTTGTTTATGCAGTTATGCAAGTTCTTAGAATGCTCTTTACCCAAACAGTGGCCCATACGGAATCCATCAGTCATCTGAGCACTGACAGGAACTTCCTGAGAACAGAGATGGGTGTGGACCTAAGGAAAGTTAGATCACCCTGCCAAAGCTTCCCGGGAGGGGCCAGCCATTCTTACTGCTTTGTCCTGTGGGCCTCGGTTCTCATCACCCCACAGAAAAACTCTTCCTCAGGACAGCTCCTCCCACCAGGTCAGAGCTGGCCCAGAACCACCTCTGCTGTGAGAGGCCACAACGAGACGGAATCAGGGCAGGTCCACGGTAGACACTTCGTGAGTTATGTTATCAGCTCCACTTCTCCCTCAGCCTGTCTTCTGGAATAGTACCAACCCAAGGAGCAAAGTTCATAAACTCTTCTATTATCTTTTTGTCCCAATTTTCCAATAACTGTTTATAGAGTTTGCAGGATATAGTCGGCCTCCTTGCCATGGATTGTGAGGAAGCATATACAACTCTTTTAAAAAGCAATTAACAGTGGAAGTGTAAGTAGGTCTGTGGATATTACATCAAGAAAAGTACTAAAAAAGAAAAGAAGCCAAACTTGACCAATGGTCATCATGGGCGCAGGAGGAAGAGGTGCTGCTTAGGGGACATTGAATCCATGTTATTGGTGGTGGGACAATGTGGAAATGGATCTCAATAATGGTTGCACAACACAAGGTGTATAATCAATGGCACTGCTACACATGTAGAAATTGTGGAATTGGGAGAATGTTTTGTCATGTTTTTGCCAAAATTGAAGGGAAAAAAATTATACAGATAGCAAGGGTACAAGGAAGAAGAAAATGTTCTAAAATTGATTGTGGTGATGCTCTTACAAGGATATGCCTGAACTACTAAACTGTACCACATGTAGATGAAGTGGCAATAAAACTGTTTAAAGCAGTTTCTGTGGAACATCAGACTAGTAAGTGCATAACAGAAAGAAGATTCTGTCATTGAATATGCTTCGGAAATGTTGCTTAATGTTTACATGATTACATACTTACTCCTAACTCCCCACATGCCAATGTTTCTATGAATACATACTTACTCCTAACTCCCCACCTGCAAAATGAGTTTTATACTGAAGGCCCTGCACCACACGCCTGAGGGGCCCGAGTAGTCAAGCCCTGGGTTATCAAACAAAAGGCTGGGATTCAAAGCCCCCTCGGAGCACCTCCAAAGAAAGGCCTGGCCTTCTGCTTCGGAAAGGACCAAGCCTTGAAAAATCTGTAGCGGTGGTTCTCAACTTGTGCATCTCCACCCCTCTGGGGTGGAAGGACCCTTTCACAGGGGTCTCCCGGATTCATAACAGTAGCAAAATGACAATGATGAAGTAGCAGTGAAATAATTTTATGGCTGGGGAGGTCACCACCACATGAGGAACTGCATGAAAGGTGTGACGTTTACAGCTCTACCTCACCCACTGCCAACACTGTGAGAGGCCCGGGATGGGCTCACCGTACGACTGTGACACGAGGGTGTCTCAAGGGCCAGCAATTCCCGGGACTGAGCGAGTCCTCCGTAAAAGCAATTCCTGTGCATGTATTTCTTCCTGACTTGTCAGAGGCGCTAGCTGTACCTAGGGAAGAACCGCAATCTGTTGCTTTAAAAGTTAAAGTACCTAGCATGTTTGACACTAAGGAAGATTCGGTTTTGTACACACGTTTGGAAAAAAATTTTTTAACAAAAACAGTTCCAGAAAATTCAAGAATGCCTATTACTTGATTGCTTTGTTCTTTTATTTTAAGACAATTGACCTAGCAAGTGTTTTCTCTACATATTTTTAAGCCGTCACCACCACACAATCTACTGGCTTGTTCGCATTTCTTCACTCAGCTACATGAACTGATCCGTGATTATGTGGCTCGGACCCACCCCTTCATGTGGCAGCTTCCTGTGGATGAGTAATAAAATTCCTCAGGAGAGGCAGCGAGCAGGGAGAGAGAGGGCACCATGCATTGGTGTCTTAGGGCCCTTACAAAGTGGACACTTTATAGGAACAGAGACTTACTATCTCGCAGTGCTGGAGGCTGGGGTTAGTCATGCTGATTCCTTTCCAGGGCTCCCGGAGGGAGAATCGGCCCATTCCTCTCTCCTGACTGTAGGGACTCCAAGCAATCCTTGACTTTTCAATTTGTAGCTCACGCCGATCATCTGCCTTCATCTTAAGCTGTCCCAGGACTTCCCTCTCTGTAGCCGTCTACTCTCCTCTAGGAGGACACCAAGCTATGGAACTGATAACCTAATTCCAAACATTCCTTCTCGGTGACCAGGAATGAGACCATAAATCCCCACACACATTTGGTCTTTTGCTCCCTTTTGCTCAGAGTGCCCCTGGCAATTGAAACCTTTTGTACTATGGGCCATAATCCAGGACAAAGCGTAGCTATCTGTGTTGGCCGCCTCCCACCCTGGATGCCTCCTGGAGTCCTCAGGGGGTGCTGCTGCCCACTTTGGGAAACATTAGGTTAGACCTTCAAACACATCTTTTTCGGGAACACAAAATCTAATCCTTATCCAACCCAAACCAAACATAATGCCAACAAGTCAATTCTGCCTCAAAGCAACCCTATCGGGCCGATTAGAATTGCCACTGCCGCGGCCGACAGGCTCACCTTTCTCCCACAGCTGGGAGCTCAAACTGCTGGCCGGTGGACAAGCGGCCCGGCGCGGGCGCTCACTGCAGCACCAAAGCTCCCCTAGGCGTAACAGAGGGTCATTACTGACCTTCCTGTGCGACTCAAGACAATTTCAAAGTCTCCAACAGAAGGAAGGGCCCATCAGTTGCTCAATCGTGTTCTCTTAAATGATAAGCAAGGCAGAGTTCTCGTCGGACACAAGAGCGTCAAACTCCATGCATTCATGGTCTGCCTGGCCAGCTCTGCCTTCTTGTCTCGTCTGTCTCATCTTGTTCCCAATACATTCCATGGAAACGCTGAAGGGAGGAGGAAATCGGAGCCGTGGGAAGTGTGAAGTGGAGGTCCTCCATAACTACATAATCGTAGCTAACGTGTAAGTCCTTCCAGGAGTTCATTTCATCATTCTGGCGTTTCTATGTCAAATTCTACTCCCTCTTCAGCATTACACGGACTCGGCTTCCGCTTCCTCCAATGGAGTCTGGCTCCATTTTGGTTGACTGCTGACAGGATTCAAGCCCTCCTCCTCCTCCTCGCCTTCCCCTCCCGCCCCACACCTGAGCAAAGTGATAGGAGAGCAGGCAGAGGGTTCCCAACTTTGACCTGGGGAGCAAGTTCCCGCAAACCCTGGAAACCCTCCTGCCAACCTACCCTAGTCACAATAAAAGCAAGCCAGCCTCCTTTCCTGCTTTCTCGAGACAGGTTTGCTGGGTCTCCAGAAAGCCTCCTGGGGGAGGAAGCATAGCATCACCAGTCTCCATCCATCTGCAAGCTTTCGGGGAGGGTCTCCCCATTTCTGCAGAGTGACCACAACATTTACCCGTAAGAAAGCTCCCGCTTGCTCTAAATGTCTGACACTGTAGGAGATATCAATACGTGGGCTGTGTTAGCGTCTGTGCTTCCTATGAGTGACCGGTGAGGTTGTGTGTCAACCTGGCTGGCCCATGAATCTCTAGTTTGACCGTTACGATTCAGTCATCCCCTATCATGGGATCTCATATGATGTAATCATCTCCAGCATGAGATCTGGTACGATCGTCAATCACTTGTAAGGAAGCTTCCTCAGGTACCATTCTGGCAAAACTTGCTAGCTGTTCGTTCCCTCTGGAGCCAACAGTCACGTCTCACAGATGACGCTGGGTTTGCATCGGCAGCCTGCCAACCTAGAGAGTCATTAGCCGCGGCAACGTGTGAGCCAGCAGCCTGCTGTCTTCCCTGCATCTTGAGGTCATCTGCTCCTGTGACTAATGAATAAGGAGACGCCTCTGGTTTCATGTCTGACACACGGCCTTGGGAGTCACCAGCTTCTACAACTACATGAGCCATTTCCTTGAGGTAAATGTGTACATATGATATATATCCTACATATTACATATAACATATATACATATAAAATATGCTAATGTACACACACACACCTCACACCAGTGGGTTTTGCTTCTTTATGGAAAACCCAGCCTAAGACAACATGCATGCTCTGACAGACACCTGGGGTGGGGAGCCCACTCATGGAAAGAGCTGACTGTTGGAAATCAAAGATCCTATGTATTCCTGAAACTACTTGTGGGTCACAGTGCTATTCCAGAAATCCATGGGTGGGTTCTCAGTAACTGAGGCTTGGTCAAGTAATAAAAATGTAAGGCCTGACTATACTGAAACCAAGTCTCAGATACTTTCCAGACAGTTTCCCTTCAATGCCAATATCCTACAAAATGCACACCAAAGTGCAGGATACAGAGAATCGTAGAAACTAGCAACCTTTAGGCGAACGTCATCAGAATTAAGAGTGTGTTTTCACGGCTAACCACTGCTGTTGTTTGGTGCTGTTGAGTTGATCCCGACAGACGGTGACGTCATGTGAGCAGGACGCTTTCTTGCTTTCTTAGCTGGAATCTTTACAGATGCGATGCCTGGTCTTCCATCTGCAGAGCCACCAACCTTCCACAACAGAGGGAGTGGATGTTTGGCTTTTGTTGTAAGTAGCTATGGGCGTACTGGGTGGTGCACAGAGTAACACCCTCCTGTGCTAACCAAAAGGGTCAGGTTTTCCTAGAGGGAGGCAGAAGATAGGTCTGGTCATCTACTTCCAAAATTACCAGTGACTGGAAACGCCAGGGAACACAGTTCTCCTCATGCACACAAGGAGGGCCACCATGAGCATTATTCAGTTCAACAGCCACATACAGTCCACAATTTACACCTAACACAAAGCAAGAAAATGCTGAAAAAGGTCAAAGTTGCATCACCAGTCAGTGGAACATTTTCAGCTGGCTCAATTATGAAACAGCCACCTCACTGCAATGGCAAAGCAGTCCAGGGCAATCTCTTGGCTAAAAGTGTCATTTGTCACCATTCACTGACACATAGGACGTATTTTACAGCACTAACAATTAATGGACACTCATTTATCACAAAGATGGATGACAAATTAAGCCCCATGTGACTGGCTATGGAGATCAACGGGGCAATCTGTTAAAAGATTTATATTGGCTTGTGGAGAGTTCTCACCGAGCAGGCATCTTTCTCTGTGTCTCTGTTAGGAGACGTTGGGGTTCCTGCTGAGAAGATGGGGGGAATCCGCTGCCGAAGAACAATGTCAAATGCTTTAAAAATTAATAAGAAATTCCCCGTGGTAATATTCCATCTCTGGTTTCATAAGCTATAGGCTACGTCTACTCCACACAGCTGCCCTCTGAAATTGTCTGGGCCCGTCATTTTGTTTTGAAATAAAGCATGCAACGGGCCCAGAGCCCTGCAGGCAGAAACCAGGCAGAAGGCCTTTAACCTGGAGAAAGTTTAACTGTATAATCTGCGCCTTCTGTGTAAATGCCACAAACATCTAAGGAGGTGTTTGTTTGTTTGTTTAAGCTGCACCAAATAACACCATCAACTCTCCTAGGGTAAGTACATCCCTCAAAGCAAGCATCACAAAAAAAAAACACGCTGATTTGCCATAGAGCACTCTGGAAAATAAATACAGCCGTGAGGAGGCATTCACTCCCTTGTTGCTACAAACCCGCTTTTTAATCCACTGCCATCACGTCAATTCCTATTCACAGCAATCCTACCTAGGCTTTCCAAGGCTATCAATCTCTACGGGAGCAGAGAGCCTCGACTTCCTCCCAAGGAGCAACTGGTGGCTTTGAACCTCCAACCAATAGCTAGCAGCCCAATGCTTATCTCAAAGCGCCACCAGGGCCCTTTAATATATACAGAAATCTGTACTAAAAACTGGGGTGGCGGGGGAGTGGGGAGAGTAGAGATACAAAGTAGGAACCAGGCTCTTTGCACACTCAATTTAATTGAAAGGGGTGGGATGGATGGATTGGAGGAAGGCCAATATCTTTATTCTCATCTACTTTTCATTGTTCATCCAGGTGTTCAACCAAATATTACTGATAAACACAGAATTCGTTACTAATAACTGTCGTGAGGAAAGGCAACCCGTGGCTTGGGGGACATCGTACGAGACCAAAGTCAATGAGTACATTGCTAAGTGCCCAAACATAAAGTGCATCCGTGGTAAATGTATGGTGCATAGTAATTGTACAACAGCGTTAATAACAACCAAAAATGCATGTGGTTCCAAAGGTAGACATGTATGCCGTATCTGTACAGGAAGGCATATTTGAGTATACGCTTGTACATATACTGGTAGATTCATTTTTAAGTACCTTTTTTATACATGTTGGTGTGTGCTGCCTATACGAGCTTCAAAAAGCTTGTGGGAAAACTCCAGTATCTTTTCATTCCATGAACTCTTTGAAGTCCCTTCCTGTAGTCACGTATGTATAAAAGCACACAGGGGTCGCAGTGTCAGGAACGTCTCAGACCCATCCAAACATCCCAGGGGATTCGTTTACTGGTTTAAGAGGCAGAGGCCAGTCTTGTGCAACAACTCAGTCAGAAACACAGGCAGAAAAACAATGCTCCACGGCTCAGTTTGCTGAGTAGCATCTGGGGTCTTAAAAGCGTATAAGCAACCACCTAAGACAGAACTATTGGTCTCTTCTCCTCGGGAGCAAAAGAAAAGGAAGCAAAGACTCAGAGCGAAACCAGGCCACAGGCATAGTAGTCACATGGAGCAGTCTCTTCTAGCCTGAGCTCAGAACTAGATGATGCCCAAAGGTCATTCCCATCACTTGGACCAGGAGCGCGTGGACAGAATTGGAGAAAGGCAAATCCAAAGACCTAAAAAAGGCCAGACTTACTAGGTTTATAATGGACTAGAGCTGGGGGGGGGGGGGGGGGAGCCAGGGGTTGCACAAAGTAGACACCTACTCTACCCCGATGACAGGCTAGTAGAGAAGAAAGGTTGTTCAATGCAAGCAAGGCATTAGCTTTGTGTGTGTGTGTGTGTCTGAAAAGGGGACGAATACATTAGGGAACTCCAGAGACTATCATCTTAAATACCCCTTGAACTTGAAACTGAAGCCACTCCTAGAGGTCACCGTCCAGCCAAATAGAGAACTGGTTTATAAAATAACACTGTCTCCTTAGGAGGATCCGCTCCTTTGAACAGTCGACTTAACCAAACGGGACAGCAAGGAGGGGTAAGGAAGCAGGATAAATGGGAAACGAACAGAGCGCAGCCGCAGAAGCTGACACACTGGGAAAACTGCAACCCACGTCACGTCACGAGCTGCATAAAAACTGTTAAAAGGCCACTTGATTTTCGGTGTAAACTTTGGCCTGACACATAGAATGGTAGAGCAGCAATACGTGTCGTGAGCTTTATTGAACGCCAGCTTATGCCACATGCTTTACATGCTTTGTCTTAGTTAATCTCCCGATGCTCCTAAGAGGCAGGTTTCATTGCCCCATTATGTTAATTAACATGAATAACGGGAGGCAATGTAACCACTCAAACCACAGCTGGGCCAGGCCAGGTCCAGGCTTGGCTTCTGATACTAATTCAAGCTTCCCTGTCACATTTTATTATCGTTGAAATGACTACCGGATTTAAAAATCCCTTCAGCTTATAATCTGGTGAAGGAGGGCGGAACAGGAATAAAATTCATCATAACTTTCAGCAGTACATTTAAATGTTCCGTGACAAAAAGACACGTAATGGGAACGGAGGAGGAAAGCTGAGCAGGAAACGCCAAGTCACAGAAGAATTGCCCCGTGTGAGCGCAGGCACGTCCGCAGGTACACCACGGAATGTCCAGAGAATGACCAACTAAGCAGACGTGGCGTCCACCAGGGCAGTCCTCAGGAGCAAAAAGGCCCAGAGTACTGGACATGAGGGACGTTGTGGCTCACACTGGGGTCCTCCTAGGCTCACGAAGGAAGCAAAAACCCACGATGAACTTCTGGAAGATTAACTGGAGCACAATCAAATCAAACTACTCTATGCACACTGCATAAAGAAAACCAAATTCCTAAATTCACAGGAAAAATGTAATCAATCTGAATTGGGGGGGGGGGGCTTCCTTCAACCTCAACCTACCTGACCTCCTGCCTTCCACCCTCTCTCATCCTCTCTGCCCCTTCGTCCCCCTCCGCAAGATCTGACTCCTTGATTGTTATAGTTCTCCTTCTAGACTGGCTCCATCCTCTGTGCCTTCGAGACAGGTAAGCATCTGCCATGGGGGGATGGGGGGGCGGGATCTTTTTCAAGTTTTCTACTAAATTTTCACAAATGAATGGCGTGCTTTCCTTGGTGTGCCCTTTCAACAGCCAGCAACTTGGCTTCTGGTCGTCACCGAAATCTTCCAGGCGCATACACCAAAATGTTACCACCTCTCGCTCATCAAAGGCCACCGCATGGCCTCGGTCCTCAGTAGCCTCGGTAAGGGCTCGGGATTGCCGACGATCCTTCTTGGACGGGCTTTCCTGTTGTGACTGCTATGGCCGCCTCCCAGCTCCTGTCCTAACTCTCTGATGGGCCCCTCTGTTCCCACCCCTCCACATGGCTCCCAAGAGCCAAACCTGGCCTGTGTCCTCGTCCCTACAGCTTTACCTGCTGACACCACGGGTATAACCGCAAAGGTCCCGTATGTCCGGGCGCCAGTCTCACATTCAAACATGAGGACGGCGAGGAGGGGGAGAAGACTTCCTTGTCACGGATGGGCACAGACTGCAGCGGGGAAAGGCAGGATGAACTCAGAAAGCAAGGGTGTGTGTGAGTGAGAGAGAGAGAGAGAGAGAGAGAGAGAGAGAGAGAGAGATGATAGGCAGCCTCACTGGCCAAGGAGGGTAAGGAGGTCATTGGAGGTTTGTGGAAAGATTAGCCCAGCAGGACTGTGAAGGATGAATCTTTGAAAACAAAGAATCTATTTCAAGGAAGCCAGCTTAGGACACAGGGCAGAAACAATGGGACTAGGAAGGAAGGAGACATTAGTGGATATGTGGGTAGAAGGAACAAAGAAATGTCAACTGGTACAATATACAGGTCTTTTTCCTCCTACAGTCAGTTGCTAAACAGGCATCCAATCCCCGCTGGGTCCCAGCACGCTGCGAGGCAGTGACGTAACAGACGGAGCCTGATGCAGTGCCCACTAAGTGAGGAGGGCGAACATGAGGTGCGGCCTGTAGAATGCAAGCAACAACAAGGAAAACACAGAGCAACAAGAGAACACCTAACACACCCCGAAAAATCAGCCAGTCGCAAGTGTGTTGTCTATCAAAGATCAACGAGGAAAGAGCCTTAATAGGAATAATGTGAAGAACTTCATGTTGCCTGGCCACCCCTCTGGATTTAACTGCAGAGTGCTGAAAACAGAGCAGAAGATGGCTAATCCTATCATTCAGGGTTTATCGATAACTGAATTGGTAATTACACGAGTCACTGGTAAAATCACAACAGGCGTCTGAAGTGAGTAAACTGAAGGAGCTAGCCCATAAAGCCAAGGATGGCCAAGCATCCCGGGCGGCTAGTGAGGTCATCCAAGGGTGCGCTGCAGCCCAGTGAAGTCACTGCAAACAGCAGTGCGGCAGCAGAACAAAGGCGACCTCGGCAGCCTGGGAAAATCCTCATGCCACAGCGTTAACTGAAAACGCAGCGCGCAGAACTCAATCTGGGAAAGGCAAAACACAAGCGAGGCAAACCTGAACGACCACCATCAGACTGGCAAAAAGCACATTTCTAATAATACTGAGGAAGGAGCCGGTTAGTTCCTAACGCAACTCCGAGCACCTTGGGGAAGAAGATGTACAGTAAACAGCATGTTCACAGCAGCGATCTTTGCTGAAACAGCTAAATAGTATTAAAACCAAAAAGCTGACCACCATCGAATCGATTCTGACTCTTAGTGGCCCTACGGGACAGGTTGGAGCTGCCGCCCCTGTGAGTTTCTGAGACTGTGACGCTTGATGGGCGAAGAGAGCCTCCTCTTTCTCCCGAGGGACACCTGGTGGAGTCAAACTGCTGGCCTTGCAGTTAGCAGCCCATACAGTTCCCCAAACAGACTATATACAACAATATGAAGAGATCTTGAGAGGGTGTTAAGTGAAAACACAAGTTGAAGATGCATGTCTATAGGACACCCACTCCTGGCTTATCGATATGGCTAGGTTCCAAAGGGCCAGGTCATTCCGTGAAAACAGATGAAGAACACATCCGAACGCAAATTAGAGGATGACTGAAACATAACCGCCAAATTTCATCATCAGATAACTGCCAAACCACTGAGAATCACAGCCCAGGCAAGCTAACACACAACCTTCACACAACCTTCAGGCCAGGGTCATTTTCCCCTGGACCCTCGGCATTCATTACTACTAGGGTTTCAGCTTAATTCTCAAAACAGTGGGCTAGTAAATCTTTATCCAATTGTTCTACATTCAAAACGTCAGGTGATACTGTTGGTAAGTGAGGAGGAGATGTGTGTTATTTGCATAATGCTTACAAACACAGTCAAAATAGTTCTCTCTTGCTGATAACACTGCATAAGTAACAGTGGTACAGTAGACAACATTCCCAGGGAGAATATTTACCAGTTCAATCTTTGGTTACCTCTGGGGAAAGTAGGCGGAAAGGGAGAAAGGAAACAGAATCAGGAAGACAGAGAATAGTGGTTTCATCTGCAACAGCCAATTAGCTGCTACACAAAGGGGAGTCAAGAAGCCCATAAAAAAGAGAATTAAAGAATAAGACTTCTCCCATAAACACGTTGAAGCCCCTCAAAACTACTACAAAGAAGGCTAAGTGTTAGTATGAAGAATCTTTCAATCTGACTAGTATGCACGTTTAAACTATTTCACAGACACACACAAAACAATATGAGGATAATCTCAAATGCACAAATAAATCAACGTACAACCACCTACCTACTCAAACACACACATATGAAAAATGAAAAATCTTGGGCAGTGGGATTAATGGGGATCTTATTTTTGTTCGTTATCGTTTCCCATATTTCCCAATAAGCACCCATTACTTTCATTATGAAAAGAAGAGTACTTTGAATGATTCCTCCTCCTCTCGGCTGAGACCAAATTATCCTTCCCCTGGCATGCCTGCCCTACCCAAGCCACCATCTTGAGATGAAAATGCCTTACTCTTTCAATGAAGCCCTGGGTTTCCTTTCTGGCCCGCACTCGGGGCTGTGAAAGAAACTAGAAAAAGCATGTGCCCCATCTCGTCTTCAAGCCCAGCCTGGTTCTAGGCACACAGCAAGCACAGAGATGGTAACAGACTGAATGGGGGCAGGGGATACACGTGAAGGGCGGTTTCGGTTCTCGTGGAACCCACAACAATCCCAGGCTCGCAGGCAGTCAAACCGTCCTCAAGTTTGAGGTGAGTGGTGCAGGGAGCTCCCACAAAGTCAGTAGTTCAAGACCACCAGCCACTCCACAGGACAAGGATGGTGCTTTCCACTGCTGTAAAGATTTAGTCTCAGAAACCCACCAGGGCAGTTCTCCTGTCTGACAGGGCCGCCGTGAGTCAGAATCGACTCGATGGGAAAGCGCTTTGAGCTTTAATTCCACTTAAGAAAATGTACTGAAAATGAATGTTCTCCAGTCTCATCGCCGGAAATTCAGGCTAGGAGTCAGAACGAACTGGGTGGCAGTGGATTGGTGAGTTTACTTTTAATACTCATCCAGCTAATTATGACAGATAGGTCTATCAGTCACATACTTACATGATCATAAAAGTGGACTTGAAAGAGTTACACAGGTATGTATTTCAGTGCACTTTACTAAGGTATTTGTTCACTTGAACTCTCATAATAAAAATATTGATTTCTCTTAGGCCCAACCTATAAAAAGCTCACGTACCCTTAAGACAATGAGCAAGAGCAGAAAGATACTCAATTATGTGTAATCTCAAAAGCACACCTCCTTTATAAATTTTTACCTTCTGTTCAAGTAAGTGGTTGGTTCAGCACACTAAGAAAAATCCTATGAAATAAAGATAAACTTAACCGGGGAAAGCCCCAACGGGGTGGTTTTCTCCAAAAGGGCACATTAAGGTAAGGATATATTCACCTCATTAGTAGTTTCATGACTCTTTCCCATAAAAGGTTGATTAGATTTTTTTTTTCTGGTTTTCTTTTACAGGAGTATCCAAGTTTCCCAGGACGGTGTGAGAACAGCTCTGCTTCAGTCTTGTCAAAGACCACCACTTCCCTAAGCTGTGTTGAGCCTTTTCTCTAGCCTTGGCTTCGCCCAAGGGTTCGCATCCCCAGAAACGCACACTGTTCAAACCCTAACCAGTTTGGCCGCTGCCTCTGGCGAGACAAAATATGGTGATAGAGAGGCCAAGGTCACAGGGGGCCTCTGTCAAGGCACATTTATTCTGCTCTGTGCCTCTGTCTGCTGACACCCACGTTCAGAGCCGGCACCATCGCCAGCGCCTCACACAGCCCCAAGTAATCTTGTCTAAAACACACGGCAGAGCAATCTCTCCTGATAGAAGTCCAGTCTGCCTTGTACATGTTTGCCGTTGGAGAGCTTCCCACAAAGCCAGCTGGGTGGATTTCCATGATGTCAGATAAGCAGGAAGTTCCTCAAGGTAACAAGCAGGTCACTGCTGCTTCTTCCTGCCCACCAGAAAAGTAGGAAACGCCAAATAGTCTCTGAAGAGCTCAGGATTCAGTACTGGAAAGTTCGTCAGCAGCGGACTCGGAAGCATCACTCTGTCTGCGTAAGCCTGCCGCCTGCCCCCGCGACCTTGGATAACTAGTCTTGACTACAAGAGGAGTCCGCTGGCTGCTACAAATGGTTACCATCAAAGGGCAGAGGTTTCAATCCTCCCAAAAGCACCTTGGAAGAAAGGCATGGTGATCACTTTGGAAAAATCAGCCACTGAATACCCCAAGCAGCAGTTCTAAAGACACACGCGGGCTTTGCCACAGGTCAGAGTCCACGTGACTGCAACTGGCTGATTAAACAAGAGCTTCATAAAAGGATCCTCTCAATCTAAGCTCCGTATTTTTTATGACTCCTAACATCAAAAGCCTTCCATTGCAATCACAAGTTAGACAAGTATTCCACAATCACAGTGCCCCAGCTCAGGGGGGAATGGAAAGGTCCGCCTGGAATCCTGCCAAGTCCCACGGTCCCCATCAGTCATGGGTGCTCTGGATAGTACTACAGAACACACAAGATGCGGACAGAGGCCATAAAGCTGGGACTGAGTTTACTAGCAGAAATAAATAGAGCGGACAGAGGATAAGATAACAGTCATGATCCAGCACAGCCCTGAAAATAACCGATTCATCAGTAACACTTGGTAGCAGATGAAAAGTTTAAAAGAAGACTTGGGAAAATTACACTTAAGCTCAGACTTAAGAAAACCTATCAACTCAATTATTTTCTTTTGTTTTTTGAAAATCAGAAGACTGTGATGATTCCGTCTCAGTGGCTGAGTGTGTTCAGATCGGAAAACGTAAAAACGTTGCCACATAATCTAAAACGAAGTCACAGAGATGAGAGTAAACTTGAAGCCCGGAACATACAAGGCTTGCCCAAAGTCACCCAGCTAAAGACCAAGTGAGCACAGTACCCATCTTCTGATTTCTGTGGAGTGTTTTCCCATTGCAGGGCTGCCTCCCCAAATAAGCAATTCCCATCCTTATTTTAGTGACCTCCAGGCTGGAAGGCTCCACCGCCCTTCAATCATCAATTCCGAGTCTCTCCTTTCTTAATTCCAAGAGTTTTCTTAGCACATGCACCTAAATCAGTCTTCGAACAATGTAAATCCATTTCCCTACTTAACAAAAAATAACCACAAGTCTCCGTCTAAGTGTTAAACAGGCACGTTAAACCAACACACACTCCAGTTGTTGTTTTAAGGTGTGGGACAAGAGAGAGATGTGAGCGGCTTTCTTTTGTCCCTCATCGCTCAGGAGAACTGACAAAACCAGAAGTCCCACCAGAGTAGCTTGTGCTAAATTAAATATTTTCCTCTCTGGTACCTCAGAGAGACCGTTCCCTGGCTTACGAAAATTACTCTGAAATTGCAGACCTGCCAACATCCCCGGGGAAGAAATAAGAAGCTAAGTAAAAGGTACTGCTATGAAATCACAGAAACCTTTATTAGACAAAAACATCAGAACAAAGAGCTCATTTCTAGACCCAGTCACTACATAGCAGCTCCACTTCGGGAAGTGACGTCCACCTCTCCAACCCTTCCCCGCAAGAAGTGTGTGCTCTTTGATTGACATCCCTTCAGAATAGCATCTTAAAGCGACTCGCTGAGTTCCTCCTCTGAAATGCTCTGAGTTCTGGAAGCAAAACAAAGGCTGAAGGAGCGAGAGCTGGGCTGGAGGGCAGGTGCGGCAAGGCTTCCCAATGGAATTCTCATCCCACAGCCTGGCCATCCTTCAAGAACGAGCAGGGGCACCGTGGAGGTGGGGAAAAAAAATCTTCGCAACAATTCTCCTGGCCATTTTCTCACCAACGTAGTTATCTATTGTCTTAAAACTTCTTAATAAGCCACCATTAGCATCCTGTGTTCTTTAAGAAAATCTATCAAGATTAAGCCTTTGGAATCCAAAAACATATCCACCATAACCTCCTGGCCTGACCCCTCTGCGTCAAATCTAACTGGCCTAGCAGACCCCCTTGGAAGCCACTGCTTTGATTGGACCTCTTTCTGAAGGGCCCCTAACCAGACAGACGAAGACAAGTCCACTCCCGAGAGAATGACACGGGTCTGAAGCCATCCACTGTCGGCAGAGCCATGTTTAAACACATTTTGTTTGGAATAAACCTGTGCATGTATGAACTAGAACAGTGGTAGGAATATTTCTGGACACCCTGCGCCACCTCCAGATTACCCTTCTCCAGAGGAAAGGAGGAGAGGAGGGCATTCTGGTTCCACAGCTTGACGCATGCAGAAACCACGTGACTTCTCTCGACAGCAAAAGCCACCTCTGGGGATCCTGCCTCTTTCAAGATTTCAGCCCAATATGCTAAAGTGTTTGCTTTATTCTATGAAATGTGTGAGATTAGCCTTGGGGAGGCTTTGATGAACTGTTTAAGTTGCTGAATGCAGACATGATGATCTCTCTGTAAACTCCCACCTAATTTAAATACAGAGTTTTTAAAATAATAATAATCCTTGAGATCAGGGTCCAAATTAATGTCACAAGAAATAACCTTTACCTAATCATAATATTCATAGTGAGCCTACAGGGCAGGGCAGAACCACCCCTGTGAGTTTCCAAGACTGCTGACTCTTTACGGGAGTAGAAAGCTCTGTCTTTCTCCTAAGGAAGCGCGAGTGGTTTCAAACTGTGGACCTTGCAGCAGCAGAGCACAAAGCACAACCACTACTACACCACCAGCATCAAGTTTTGGTTTTAAGTCATAACATTAATACTGACAACTAATACTTGACTGCTCACAGTGTCCCAAGCACTGCACATCATTACTGCATCCTCTGGCCCAGACAATTCTCTCTGCTAGTCAGTTTTGTTACCCACACTTTACAGATGAGGAAACTAAGGCTCGAAACAGATTCAGGCTCTCAAGCCAGCACACCGTACAACAGAAATGCTAACCTGCAACTGGATGCCCTGTCTTCCCATGATAACTTTAAAGGTATGAACAGCCAATGAGAATGGGTAAGAATCTCTCTACTCACTAACACTCCCTGGGTCACCTCAAAGCTGCCGCTGCCCTGCTGAGACACCTTGCTCCGTGCCTGGAGGAGAGAGCTCAAATTCCCTGGCCTTCCACATGGCCTCACCTGCCCTCTCCAGTCTTCTCTCCTCACCTCTACATGCATCTTTCTTTCTATCAGCCAGAATCAATTTCTCTCACAAACACTCATTTCAAATTCCACTTATCAACTGATCGTGCCTGTGCGCCTACTGTGCGCCTCCTATTCCTTTACTGTTGGCGGGGTCGCCACTGGTGTGGGTTAGATGCTGGGATACAGCAAGATGGGCCAGGCCACTGGCCCTGCTCACTGCCACTCACTGCCCTCAAGTCCATGTCGACTATTCAAACAGTATACAACTGCCCCTGTGAGTTGCCGGGACTGACACTCTGTGGGAGGAGACAGCTCGGTCTATCTCATGGGGAGGCTGGTGGTTTCAAACTGTGGGCTCCCTGTTGTTCCTACCCCAGTGAGTAACCACGAGGCCACCAGGGCGCCTCGCTGCCCTGGAAGAACGTACCATTCAGTCTCTATACCAGAGCATCACTCTCCATGCCTCGAGCCCTCAGCCACTTCTCTGCATCAGAATTCACCCTTCCAGGTTCAGCGTGGGCTCTTCCCCGGCTCCAGGCCAGCATCTGCTCTTCTGCCCTTGGCCTTCCCTTCCTCTTTGGACAGCAGGCCTGAGGCCTCGACACTCACACCACCGATGGCTGCCCCTTGGGGTGCTGGTAAACAATAAGGAATAAGAAGCTCCAGGCTCTGAGCCGGTTCTCAGGGTTCATCTATTTGCCTCGTCTATCTTATATAAGTGATAACGTTTGTGTTTTGGCTTCTCAGTGTGTTATCTCACTATTCTGTGTGTGACACGCCCTTTTCCCCCGATGAAGTACTGCTGAGCCCATCCACATGCAGCCCCGCAATTTGCAAATCATCAGAACGTGCTAAAAGAAAGGCTTCTCCCCGTGGATGCGAAAACTTGAGGATTTCATTGCCTTCCTAGTAATCACACACTGCCCAGATTAGCTTTTAGTACAGGTCCCTTTTTTTTAAATCATATTATTGAGGGTTTATACCACTCATCACAATCCATATATACCCATCGTGTCAAGCACATTTGTATATTTGTTGCCATCATTGTTCTCAAAACATTTTCTTTCTACTTGAGCCCTTGGTATCAGTTTCTCATTTTTCCCTTCCATTCCTCATGAGCCCTTGATAATTTACAAAATTATTATTATTTTTTCGTGTCTTACACTGGCCAATGTCTCCCTTCACCCACTTTTCTGTTGTCGGTCCCCCAGGGAGGGGGTTATATGTAGATCCTTGTGATAGACTCCCCTTTCTCCCCCCACATTCCACTTACCCTCCTGGTATTGCTACTCTCATTATTGGTCCTGAGGGATTTATATGGCCTGGATTCCCTGTTTCCAGCTCTTATCAGTACAGGTCCATTCCCGCCATGATTTTTCAACTACTACTTGGCCCCAGGGGTTCATTGCCAATTCGTAGCAACCCTACAGGACAGGGTAGAACTGCCCCCTGTGAGTTTCTGAGACTGTAATTCTTCACAGGAGTAGAAAGCCCATCTTTCTCCCACAGAGCAGTAGGTGGTTTAGAACTGCGGACCTTCCAGTTGGCAGCCTAATGAGTAACCACTACACCACCAAGTATCCTTGGCCCCAACGGTGGGGGAAGGGAAATATAGGCCACTTTATTTCTAAAAATCTCTGAACTTGAGAGTCTTTTCAAATCTAAGCTAAGACAACATCCTAATAAAACTGTGAAAAGAGCCATCCTTTGCCCCCAAATTTAAAAGAAGCATCTATTTTTCAATGCCAAGCTGGAAGTAATGACACCAGACAGTTGGCAAAAGCCAGGCGGAGATCAGGCCCAGCTACCCACAACACGCCATTGTGCTCAGCCGGGCAATGCCGTCCTTATCAGAGAGGCCGCGGCGGAGGCGCTGGTGCCCTGAGCAGGAACACAAGACCCCTGTTGTCCAACCCATGCAGAGCGAGCTGAATGGCTCTGAGCTCGCAGTCCCAGGAACGAGTTTCTCTATTAAAAGACACAACAGGCAGCATGAGGCAGAACCCCTGGCAGACAGAATGTGCTGGCAAGAGCTCCCAGCAGACCTGGCAAGTTGGCCTCCACCCTGCCCCACAGAGGGTCCTTCCCGTCAAGAGAACTCTCCCCCAAGTAAACGCAATCACTGTGCTGGAAATGCCCAAAGAAAGCCAGGCGTCAAACACACCACATCCAAGGTCATTTTATGTTTACCTTAAACCCGTCGGAAAGAAGAGAAACCCTAAAGATTGTTAAGCGTGTGGGTGCCACCTGAGGGGATGTGGTGGCTCAGTGGTCAAAGCACACAGCTGTTAACCAAAAGGTTGGCAGCTCAAACCCACCAGCTGCCCAGCAGGAGATAGGAAAGGCTGTCGGCTTCTATAAAGATGGACAGTCTTGGGAACTCTATGGTGCAGTTCAACTCTGCCCGGTAGGGTGACTATGAGTCAGAAATGACTCGGGCAGCGGGTCTGGAATTGGGGGATGATCTGTTACATTAGTGCCTCTGGGTGTCAACACTCAACCCAGAAAATGCTTCTTACGCTACCAAATAGGTAAACCGGTACAACCTTTGAGGGCCAGCAGGGAGCTTGTTAACATTATCAACAAAATGTACAGAAAGAGAGTTGTATACCTACCCTTTGACGTGACAAGTATAATTCTATAGTTTCCTAAGGAAGGTAGCAATGATGTGCCCACTAAAATGTATGTATACCATTAGTCATTTTGGAATTAAAAATCAAATAGCCTGGGAAAGGGTTCCTAAGGAAACAGGTAAGTAAAGGATGGCATATCTATGTGATTGAATACTTCCTAGTCATTAAAATGATGGGGCAGAATCATACTTATTGACATTAAAAAAACTCATGCAAAAAATATTTTTTATTTGAAGACAAAAAGTTACCCCCAAAGTACACCAAGTTCCAAAGCAAGTTAGTTTTACTCTCATTTTCAGCTCCTTTCATGGAAATTTACACTAGAACAATGTACAATCCGTTATTTTTTAAAAGTAAGTGTTCATTCCCTTCTTTCACACGTAAACAGTCCAAGTAAAACATTCAAGGGACTAGCAATGAATGGTAGCCTGAGATCTGACTTATCTAAGATGACACCCACTAGCCAAATGTGAATTCTTTATAATTAAATTCCTCAATCGCATTAGCTAAATTTCAAGGGCTCAACTGCCACATACATGTAGCTGGTGACAGTGCAGCCTGGAGCATTTCTATCACCACAGAGAGCTCTACTGGAAACACTGATAAAAAGAGGAAGCCAGTAGGCTGAAAGATGTAAAACTGCTTTAACAAAAAATTGAGGTGCTATTCAAGCTTCCAGTCTACGCTGAACTACCAAAAAAACAAACTCACTGCCCATCAAGTCAATTCTAACTCCGAGTGACCCTATAGGACAGAGTAGAACTCCTCCCCACCTGTGTTTCTGAGACTGGAACATGTTACGGGGGTACAGAGCCTCTTCTTTCACCCAGAGATCAACCCATCAAGGACCTACTTCACCACCAGGGCTCCTTACATTCAGCTGGAAATAAAAACCAAGCCCCCGCTATCGAGTTGATGTCGACTCAGTAGAGACACTAGAGGTCAGGGGTAGTACACTCCCTACGAGTTTCCAAGATTTTAATTCTCTATGGGAGTAAAAATCCGAGTCTTTCTCCCAGTTGGTGGCTTCAAACTGCTGGCCTTGCAGTTAGCATATAACCACTTCACCACCAGGACTCCTCCGTTAAGATCTAGCGTGGCCAAAAGCGGGAGAAAGGCAGAGCTTTCTGCTCCTGTAAAAAGGTAGTCTTGGAAACTCGCAGGGGCAGTTCTTCCCTGTCATATAGGGTCGATGTGAGTTAGTACTGAGCCTGAGGCTTTTGGCTGGTTGGTTTGTTTGATGACCTAAAACAGAGGAAATTTTGGAAATACTTGGACTCCTTAATCTGTTATGTAGATGTCACTAATAATGTATAGTAAACAAAAAACACATAGAAGAATGCATCTATGTGACATACTTTGAAGGTGAAATCCACAAATGTTATTTCTAATCCAATAATGTAGCCACTAAATAGTTTTGTATCATTCTCTGAAAATAAATTCAGTCACTGCATTGCAAAAGAGAAATATATCCACCTCATTTCTTAAATGTAAACACAAATTAGTACACAAGAGTTGGATCACTCAACTTATACATGGATTCTTTAAGTATGTCTGTACGCAGCTAGTCTTTTGTTTAATTAAGAAAAATCTAACTCATTCTGAAAAGGCAAATGACTGCCACCATCACATCACATGCGCAAATGTGTAACAAGCCAAAAGGAAATTCTGTAACCATTCAGAAAGCCAGCCACTTCACTTTCGATACAACAGCCAGTCTCTCCTAAGGATTTGCCAACAACATCTTTGTCTCGGAGAGATAAGAGCATCAACTCTCAATTTTTCAGGTGAATGAAAGAGAAACTGGAATTCAACCATCTCTCTGCCCATTCCCCACACTGACAGGAAGTCACTTCTATCAGGTTTTGTAATACATTTACAACTTTGTAGCTAAGATTACCTTAAGGATTTTTAACTCTTGCTGTGAAGTCCTGTTTGGCATCCAGAAGAAATGTAGGAACAGTTCAGAGCTCCCCTATGCCCTTCCCCCGGCCTATGCTAGTGTTGACACATTAGACAGCCACAAGCCAATTTTCAGAACCAAGAAATTAGTTTGAAGATACCACTACAACTAAAGTACAGATTTTATGACAACTTCCAGTCATTTTCTCTTTTCAGATATTGCCCGTCTCTGGAAATGTCTGAGTCTGCCAAGTTGGCTGGCGGTGTTAGTTAGCTGGTGTCCAGTCAGTTCAGACTCATGGCGGCCTCCTGGGTGACCCCGTGTGTGCTGAAGTCAGAAGCAGATCATCTTCCTAGACACCTCTGTGAGGGCCAGGCACCTCCTGGTGAGCGGGTGAGCATTTAACCATGTGCACCACCCAGGCAGAGACTCCACACAGAGACTCAGAAACCAACAACACAGACCCTGACCGGAGCCATGGGACTTCAGCCATCTCCTGTGCATGTGAACGCTTAGCAAAGAAAATAAAAGACCAAAGATCGGAGGCCTCTGGATTCTGTTGTTAGGGAAGAACAGGAAAGACACCGCGGCTGTCCAAGGACTATCCAAAGAACAGACAACAACCCAAGTTCAACAGGATGCAAAATACACTGGCTTAAGTCATTTAGTTATTACAAATATTTTAACTGACAAGTTTCGCAAGCCTACATACACGGTGATCTTGGACTTAACCAAGCACCAGAAAAAAATCTCCGCAGAAATTTCCCACATGTTCATGAGGACTCAGTTCTCTTAGAACCACTCCCCAAAGTCAGACTTTGGTTTTATTGCAAAGTGTAGTGCTTAAATTATAGTAATTAACTATATATATATAAATAAAACAAGTGAATGTTTTACATTTCTGAATAGGAAAACATATCATCTATAAAAAGTATACTAAGGGAAGCCGAAACCCTACTGAAGTACAGCACTTTGTTATATTTGACACTACTATGAACATGTAATCTGTGAGCATCCTAATGGTTTATCTAATTCCTCCCAGACACATTTTTAAACTAAATGCATGTATTATTTTTAACTAACTTAAAAACTTGCGTCTGGTGGTCAGAGAGCCGCTCTGGGGGCGGACCCTGTGATGCAACGGTTGAGTAATTAAGCGCGTGGATTGGAAGCAAATGCTGGTGGTTAGAACCCACCGAGCAACCTCACAGGACAAACACACGGTGATGAGCTCCGGTAACGATCAAACAACCAAAAACACTCAAATTCATTGCCAGGAGTCAATTCTGAAGCATAGTGACCCTGCACGACTCAGTAGAACTGCCCCTATGACTTCCCAAGGCTATAAAGCCTCATCTTTCTCCAGTGGAGCTGTTGGTAGTTTTGAACTGCCCAAGGATAACACATGACACCACAGCTTAAAGCAATGCTTTGGGGCAGTTCGCCTCTGTCATGCGGGATCATTGGGAGTTGAAAATCCCCTCCGGTGGCACCCAACAACGAAATAATGACATCTGAAAGACTTCCTTGGGTGGCACAGTAGTGCTCCCCCAAAAGGTTGCCCATCAAACTCACTCAGAGGCAACACAGAAGACTGGCCTGGGGATCTGCTTCAGAAAGATCACAGCCTGGAACCCCCTGTGAGCCAGAGGAGCACACAAGGAGTCCTCTGAGTGGACTTGACCGCAGTAACTTGTGGGACAAATAGCTTCTAAGTGTCAGTCAACTTTCTGTCAGGGGTGCTGTTAAACCAGCCATTTAGAGAAAGAAAGTCAAAAAGAAACGTTCCTTACATTTGTGTACTTAACTTTCCCTTCTACTCAGCTCTTCGTTCTGAAGGATGTTGAATTACTGATGAAAGGATAAAAAGCCAAAAGTCATGAGCATAAGATGCCAAGAAACCGACACCACCAAGAGCTGCTCCAAACACACACGTCTCAAATAGACTGGCGAGCAATCTGGACCCTCTTACCTTTCTGATACGAACTTGAGAATCGGAACATTTAGATCCTTTCATGTTACTATTAGGAGAGACCATTACATTCCTAACAACAACAGAGTAAAATTAGAACCATGAAAGCTAGTTCCTTGGTCTTGTCTTCCTTTTCTCTGGTCCTGTACGTGCTAAAATATCTAAATCTAAAAGTTGGTCTTCCTGTCTTTACTAGTCAAAGCTGGCGGGCCTTGGGCTTTAGGTCTCATCTTGCTAAAATTGGCCATTCCAACTGCATTTGTATTCTTTTTATTATGATTAATCATTTTATTGGGTGCATTTGTATCCTTAAATGCAATCATCAGTCTAACTTCCTCCACTGAATGCAGCCATTCTTTAAAGCAGACAAGCGGGCTCTTTAATTTCCTTCATTAATTCTCTCCAACCCCAGGTAGACTGATTCATGCCCTGACAGTGTTCCAGAGATACTGATGACCATCTCACAGAATGCTGTTTTGTCCGTGAAATATAAACAGATAAGGTACTGTTCTGTGATCTCACAGAAATAGCAAGCAAAAAGCATGTGACTAAAAAAAAAAACGGACGTGCTTAAAGTCATGTTACTAGGCACCAGGATTGGCTCTTGATATCACTGTGATGTTCCATGAAGGAAACCATTGCATCTACATTTGATTAAAAGGGTGGGGGGAGGAAAGCACTTTTACTTTTAAACAAAAGCTATTTCTAGAAAACAGTATCTTGGCCACAAAATGACATAGTGAACAAAAGATGAGGCAAAGAAAGTGGAGTCGGGGATAGGAGGAAGTTTTAGAGTTTATAGCTAATTGCCTCCATTTACAATTGCAAACTCTGCCCTGAGACCAGAACTGGATGGTCTCACTACTGAACACATTGATCAAAGATCCAATTGAAGGGCAGTGAACTCAAGAGGAACCCTTCTGAAGAGAACTTCAAATTCTCATGGTCTCTGACCAGATTTCTGGAGCCATGGCGGCTGAATAAACCCCTGAAACAATGGTCCAGAGATCATCTTTAAACCTCAAACCAAAAGCATCCTGAGAGCTCCTTCAACCAAACAACCGCCTAACTTAACTAGTCAAAAATGCCTGCCTGAAGAGGTGTGCTCTTTTAAGATCTATCCATATGGGGTCAAACATCACCAAGATCTGATGGTGCCCGGCTATCAAAAGATTATAGCATCTGGGGTCTTAAAGGCTTGAAGGTAAACAAGCAGCCATCTTGCTGAGAAGCAATAAAGTCCACAGGAAGCACATCAGCCTCTGTGATCACGAGGTGTTGAAGGGTTCATGTTTCAGGCATCAAAGAAGGAAAAATTATGTCACTGTGTGCTTGCCTTCCCAATACAATCACTGAGGACAAATGGTGCCATAAGCAAGTGTGGTGAAGAAAGCTGATGGTGCCAGGCTATCAAAAGATATAGCACCTGGGGTCTTAAAGGCTTGAGGGTAAAAAAGCGGCCATCTAGCACAGAAGCAACAAAGCCCACATGGAAGAAGCGCACCAGCCTGTGCGATCACAGGGTGTCGAGGGATGAGGCATCAAGCATTAAGGAACAAAAACCACATCATTGTGAATGACAGGGAGTGCAAAGTGGGGACCCAAGGGCCATTTGTGTGCAACTGGACATCCCCTTACAGAAGGGTCGTGGGGAGGAGCCGAGACAGTTAGGGGGCAGTATAGCAACAAAGAAACATACAACTTTCCTCTTGTTCTTAAATAGTAAATAGCAGCTTCCTCCCACCAACTATCATGATCCCAATTCTACCTTACAAATCCAGCTGGACCAGAGGATGTACACTGGTACAGATGGGAACTGGAAACACAGGGAATCCAGGACAGATGAACCCCTCAGGACCAGTGGTGAGAGGGGTGATATACCAAGGAGGTAGAGGGAAGGTGGGGGAGAAAGGGGGAACCAATTACAAGGATCTACATACAACCTCTCTGGGAGACGAACAACAGAAAAAATGGGTGAAGGGAGACATCAGACAGTATAAGATATGACAAAATAATAACACTTGTAAATTATCAAGGAGGCGGGGGAGGGGAAAAATGAGGAGCTGATGCCAGGGGCTCAAGTGGAAAGCAGATGTTTTGAAAATGGCAACAAATGTGCTTGACACGATGTATGTATGGACTGTGATAAGCGTTGTACAAGGCCCCAATAAAATGATTGTTAAAAATTCCCTTGTTCTATAATTTCATTTTCCCATGATGTAAGTGAGGAAAAAGTTCTTCCTTGGACTATAATGCTAATTTTAAAACCTGGGCCAAGTGTGGCACTAACAAAATCATCAATGATGCTAAGCCCGTAAGTGGAAGCTTGGGGATCAGAGTCTCTATCCCCCTACAAAGAATCACTTTACAAAGATGAAAACAGCGATCTCCGACTAGAGAAACCGAGATCAAAATTAGCACCAGCAATTCTGGGATACACAAACACGAGGTGCCACGTGGGTGTCTGCACTGGGAAAGGGTCAGCATCGTGCGGGCGTGTTCTTGTCCAAAATGCACGTTCTGACTCTAACAGAAAGGGGACGGAAACAGCCCAAACCGTGGGCCCTTCACAAAACAACTGGCCTGCACTCTTTAAAAACCTCAAAATCAAGAAAATGCAAAGAACTGCCAGCTTTTATAAGGGACCACAGCAGTTACAGCCATTCAAAGAGTTATTCAGAATCCACTGTGTGCCAAGAAATGCTTTCGGTGATGGGGCCACAGGGACAGAAAAAGACATCCTTACTCTTCCTTATCTTCATGGAGTTTATCTTCTTAAGGAGCGAACGAGAACAAAATGAGACCGTTTCAGATTGCCGTCCAAACCAAGCTCAGTGACCCTCTAAGACTGAGTAGACATGCTCCAGCAGGTTTCCAAAGCTGTACATCTTTACCAGAGCCTCATCTTTCTCCAGCAGATTAGCTAGTGGTTTCAAACCGCTGGCCTTGCGGTAATCAGCCCAACTTGCAACCCCCGGCCACCACCAGGGATCCTTCAGATGGCAGTCCACATTGCATCATGAAGACAAGGGACAGAATGATCAGGCTGGGGCAGGGATGGGCAGGTTCACATCTTGTTCTTAGGGAAAGACCCCAAGGAGGTGAGGCTCGAGCCTGAGACCTGAAAGGACGCCCAGGAGCCAGCCCTGGGAAGCTCTCGGGGAAAGGGTGTGCAAGGCAAAAAGAAGGAAGGACCAGTGCAAGGGCCCAAGACAGGGACCAGCTTGACCGTTTGAGGCACACAAAGGGGGCCTTGTACACAGCTGGCATCACTAGATGAAACACGTGGCACACGTGCAGGGAGGGGGCAAAACCATGTAATAACTGACTCTGGGAAGGAGTCTGCTTTCCACTCTAATGGCAACAGGGGACAAGGAGGGGCTTTAAGCAGGGCAATGACTTGATACATGGCATGTTTCTGAAAGGGGCTTGAGAGAGCTGGATTATTTAAAGAACAGATTTAGACTAAGAAACACTCACTAATAGCATGCTAGAGAAATGTATCCCCGCGACATGACTCCTATACCATCTCCTCTTATGCCTACCTTGTGCTAACAGTAAATAGCAGCGTTACTTCCTAATCTAGCGCCACGATATTAGAGTGTTGCGTGAATGATAATCGAACAGGTTAAATTAGGGGAGCGAGCTTTCCCAACGGAGTCCCACTCGGGAAATTCCCTGAAGTCGGCGAGCTCATCAGTGACAACCACTCCCAACGTCCGGCTTCAAGAATCCCACCTCACTGGACGAGGTTTTGCTGCTGTTCTCTGCTTGCCGAATCTTCTACGGTGTGCGTGTTTTTTATGTCTCTGTGAAAGGATAGATAACCTTATTTGAGGTGAATAAAGAAACCTTTAAACCCAAGAAAACTCCAGGGCCCTGTTGACCTGCCTTCTTCCCCAGGGCCATTCACAGCACCAGCTTCACCCACTCAGGTCTTAACTATCCACCAAAAGCCATTCCCAGAGGCCAGTCTGTTGGATTTAGACCAGTGGTGCGCAATACATCCATCGCGATCTACTACTAGTTGATCATAAATGTAGCGTGGGTAGATCTCATGGCATTAAAAATAGACATAAGCTTACCATCAATCCTATCACTTAACTGATATACAGCGCAGCCAATCAGAAGCAACCTTAGGTGTCAAACCTAAGCACATGCGCAAACAACTTCACTACGTGCAGCAAACATGACCAGCTAAGATTTCGCCAAATTTTAGACCTTGGTTTTTCCCTCTTACGCTTAGAAAGGGTATTAAACTGAGTGGGGGAGCTGGATCAAGTAAAGAAGACAAAAACATATCACTTTCATACAGAAAGGGAGATTTGGATACTATTAGCCGACATTCAGCTGAAGTCCAGAGCGCATGAACAGTTCTAGAACTTACTCGCAGAGGGAAAGTACCCAAACATGAGAAAATGGGCTACCTTCTTGACTGCATGATTCAGCTCTACTTGTTTATGTGAGTCAGCCTTTTCCCACATAAAGATCATTAAGTCCAAGTCCCGTTCCACCATGACTGATGCTCATTTGGAAGTGTGCTTGAGGCTGGCTGTCAGCAGCTACTGTCCGGACTATGCATCCCTGGCTCATCCCATGCAGTGCAAGCATTCAGAGTAAACTCAGGGAATGACAAAAATGTACACAGTTTGTTGTGTTGTGTTATACAATATGGACTCATGTGGCTATGCAAGGTACATAAACATACATTGTACATATAAAGAATTCTCAATGCATTTATGACTAAATGTAATGCATAAAAGTATGCTTTGCATGTTTGTGGTTGGTACATCATGTTGAATTGATCATTGTGTAAATAGCTCGCATGCTGACAAAGGGAGCACCCCTGCTTTAGACCAATCAGGCATGATCGGAAGATGGGCACGCTCCTCTGCTCCAAGATCAATCAAGCATATTTAAGACTTCTAAATGAGGCCTTGAATTTTGCTTTTTTAAATGTGGAACTTTACTTCTATTTTTGTTTCCTCTTCATTTTAAAATGTTTTAAGCCTGAGTGTACTTGACATGCCCCCCCCCCCAAAAAAACGTTCAAGTTACGAGTTCTACCCCAGACTAATAAACTTTCACTGTAGCTGGTACTTAGTTGCTCAAATCAAACTCTAAGAGCAAAAATCAAAACTAACTAACGTGGCTGGTGAACTGCCTCTCGGTTTTACAGGCTTAACTTTCTGAATTACCTACAAGCAACACGAAAACCATCTCTGGGGAAGGCTTCCTGCTTCTATCCTTGTAATAAAATTCCCGGCAGCTAAAGTCAGTGTCTGCCATTTACAGGGATTAGGGGGATTAAACCAGCACACAAAACTGACGATATGAACCTTTTGCTGCTGCTCTATGGTTTATTCCATTAAAGTCCAACACACAAACCTATGAAGACACTACATGAGAGAGCAGAAGAAAACTGCTTTAAGTTACATAAGCTGCTAAAGAGAAGGAATCTAAGATGGGAACGCTGACAGATGTTCACAGCATAAGAACATTTTAACAACGCGAACCAACCTGGAATTGATATGGAGCAACTTCTAAAAGACCGTGAGAATACAGAAAAGGCAAAACAGGTCATTTAAATAGCAGTTACGTAGTTTTTCGGCTTTTATGTTAGCAAAAATCTCAAAGGCTTTTTAAAACTTATTTTTTTAGGTGTATGATCCCCAATAAAATGATTTTTTTAAACAAACTTATTTTTTAATATATTTTTTGTTCGCTGTTGCTGAGAATACACCATTCTTATCCTCCTTTTCCAAGTCGTTCCTCCCTCGTGAGCATAGATTTGCTGCCCCTGAAAGTTCCCCCTCTCCTTCCCGACTGCTGCTGTCACAGTTCTTACGACTGTACTTGGGGTGATTGTCCTGCTCCCCCCTGGATCTGTTCAAATAACTTCTGGTGGATTTCTATTAATACAACCAAAATACGGTGAATTAATCCTTGTGGTAGGCTGCCTCCAAGATGGCACCCAATTCACCTACGACTCACACTCTTGTGAATGTGGGTTGGATTTTAGAGACTTGCTTCTAGCACAAGTGATCGAACATCACCTGTGAGTTTAGGTTATGAAAAGACTGTGGTGTCTATCTTTTGGGGGGTGGGGTGTGTGTGTGTGTGTGTGTGTGTGTGTGTGTGTGTGTGTGAAATCTTTTGCGGTTGGGCTGCAAACTTCCCTACCAAAAGGCTCACGTAGCAAGAAACTAATGTTTGCTGCCCACAGCATCGTGAGTAAAGTGGGAGGCAGATCCCCCGCCCCCAAAAGAAGTCCAGACTGCAGCCCCAGCTGACAGCTTGCCTGCAACCTAAGGGAGATCATGAGCCAAAGGCTCTCAGCTAAACTGCGCCCACAGTCTCGCCCCACCGAAACTGAGAGATAGCAAATGTTATTTCAAGCTGTTCAATTTGGGGGTGACTTGTTTTGCAGCTAGATACCCAATAAAACTCTCTAAGACATAATACTCACTCTGATTAACATCACATGAAAACAAATAAGATGGATCAACATTAGCTTGTGGGGAAATACTTCAACTTGTTGTGAGAACTGGCTTTAAAAAGAGAGCAGTGTGTGTGCTGTAACGGCCAAGCTCGGCTCCGGCTTCAGGAGACATGGTCTCAGGCCGGGGGACCTGCCTGGAACCCGCTGTGAAGCGTCACGGTACCAAGGCACATCCCCTCTTAGCAGCTCAGATGCCTTGTCTGTGAAGCAGGCATCTCTGAAGATCTTGAGGGAGGAACCCCATGACTCTAGCCCCCACTGTGGCCACCCATCTTGCCAAAGACTTTTCTCTTTGTCACTGCCCCTCTACTTTATGATGTCCTTCTCCAGCATGATGTCCTTCTCCAGCAACAGGTCTCTCTTGACACGTCCAAAGGATGTGAGATGATGTTTCTCAGCCTTGCCTCTAAGGAGCATTCTGGCTGTACTCCTTCCGAAAGAGATTTGTTTGTTCTTTTGGCAGGCGCCAGAGTTCAGACCATCTATTTTTCTTTGTTCTTCCTTACTCTGTGTCGTAACACTACACAAATGTCCACTGATTGACAGATGAGTGGACTGTGCTTATTTTGATTTGGGAATGCACTTGGCCAGGAACTCCATCCGGGGGCCCTTCAAAAGCCCAACCATTCACTCCCATTGCCCTCATACGGTGTAGCACTCAACCACAATGGCACCTCCCTCTCAGATTATGATGACGTGTGTTCCACCTTCCATGCTACCACTGTGAGCAAGCATCTTCCAGAATCAAGAGTCTATACAAACTTCACAAGCAGGTGTGTCCCAATGCAAATCCATCCATCATGAAATCTACCTTTTGGAGCAAACGTTTCCGAGTCACAACAAGGTCAAATACCCCCCCCCCACCGCCGCTGTCACAATTAACCTATGTACCCGTCCACCCAGGACCTTTCAGCAGATTGTCCCTGTCATTGATGCCACACCTCACCCCCTTGCCCAGAGTGGAGGTAAATCACTCCTGCCATCCCTTTAACTGCATGGCAATTACTAATTTGCATAACTATCTTCTCTAATAGATCATAAGTCCTTCGGGGCAAGGTCCAAGTACTGCTTATCTCCGTATTCCCAGCACCCAGCAGGGAGCCGGAAGAGAGTACCTGGACTGATAAATGTGTACGGGATCCAGGGAAGGACGGAAGCGCAAGCACCCACAAGGGGCCTTAATTTAAGAGATGGACTAGAAAATGTGCCGCCCCCCCTCTCCTCAGGGTTGGCGGACTTGCTGCGGCTCCTACAGAAGCCATGGTTCTGAACCTAGCCACTGCAGGCACCGCCAATGCCTCCTCTCAGGCAATGTTTTCCTGCCAGATTCCATTTTCTCCTCAACGTCTTTGTGCTTTAAAAAGTACACATTCTAGATGTATTTCCAGATAGGGGAAGTGCCACTTACCACGTTCATTTGAAACAGTTCTCAACCCATGGGTTGCGACCCCTTTGGGGGTCGAACAAGCCTTTCACAGGGTCGCCCAGTTCAGAACAGTAGCAAAATGACAGTGATGAAGTAGCAACGAAAATAATTTTATGGTTGGGGGGTTACCACAACATGAGGAACTGTATTAAAGGGTCATGGCATTAGGAAGGTTGAGAACCACTGATTTAAATGATAAGGAATTTACCTAACTTCTCAGCTTGTCTAATTCATAACCGTACTAGCAACCTGCTGCTTACATACATGACCCCTCTGGCTATCGCAAGAATTCCAAATTAAAGAACTGTCCCACGTTTGAACTCTGAAAATGTAAGACATTTGTGCGGGACATCAGATTTTTGGCCACCGCCATCCCATACACTGACACTAATGTGAACATTAAAGGTCATTTTCAATTAAAAAATTAACCAGAGCGCGCAATAAAAGCTTCATAGACATCAGACAAGGTCAAAACGGCAAACACCAACCCCCTGAGCATCCTATCTGCTAGGTAAATCACCTGGCGTGTCTACGTGCAAGCAAACATTAAGCACTCAACCACCGGCCAAAAGGTTGGCGGTTCAGAGCCATTCGGAAAGACGCGTCTGGTATTTTGCTTCTGTTAAGTCACAGCCTTGCAGACCATAAGGAACAGTTTCACCTGCACACTTGGGGTCGCATGGAATCAGAATCAATTTGATGGCAATTAAGAACCACGAAAACCAAACCCACTGCCCTCAGGTCATTTCTGACAAAGCAGCAAGCGTGTACAGACTTTCCAAGGCTCGGTTGCTACAGGAGCAGACAGCCTCCTCTTTCTCCTTCAATGCGGCCAGTGAGTTTGAACCATTAACCTTGCAGTTGGCAGTTTAATGCCTAACCCACAGCACCAGCAAGGCTCCACGTTAACAAGAAAAAGGTGAATACACACTCCAGTAATGAACAAACCAACTGGACTCACTTAGATCTCAGTATCCACTCCCACCACAAAATAGCTACAGGGAACGATCAACTTGTTTAAGGAAAATGCTACATAATTTGTTAGGCTGCAGACATTTACAAACAACATTAGTCTTTTTTTTTTTAAGGAAATAGGATTTTAAGAATATTATAAATGCCTCTTTATATTTGTAACACCCTAATGATCAGCTAGTTACCAGTTCACCAAAAGAGATCATGTAAGGTCATTTAATAACAAAAAGAAAAAAATTACATCAACAAGAGCCACCACCAAAATTTAAATGGTTTCACTACCTAAAACAGAAATACTAGAGAAAAAAATGATTAGGGCAAAGACTGTACAGATGTGCTTTATACAATTGATGTATGTATATGTATGAACTGTGATAAGAATTGTATGAGCCCCAATAAATTGTTAAAAAAACAGAAATACTTAAAATATTTTATAATCATAACTTTTCCATGTTGGAAGACTGCATGCCCGGTCCCCACAAACCAAGTACCCACCATGTAGGTAGTACAAACTTAGGTGGTTCCACTCTCTTCATTCTGTGCAAACACACTTTCTAGATTGCTTGTATTTGAAAAACAGCAGAAAGAATGTCTTTAACTTGGGTTAAAGTCAGATCTTTCCAGCAAGCCCATGGAAATAGACAAGCATGCTGTCCAAGCCATGGACACAGACAAGAATATTGGTGTGGCCAGACTGCGGAGTCACTCAAAAGCAACATATACACTCCTGTGGGGAACCCTGGGACAGCATCAAGAATCAAGAGAAAAACCACCAAATCTCGGCTTCTTTTGCATGGCCTGGAATATGCAGCACTTGGGTTGATAACAGTGTATGGATCCACTGCAGGGCTGAACCCCAAACGCCTACAAGATGATTCTATCGAAATAGCTCATCTGAGCATCTCTATGAATACCTCACCTGATTTGCCAGGGTTCGCAGAGGAGGCTATGAAATGGGTCTGCACAAACAGCCTGCCCCAGAACCAGTCTCCGTGCCCAGGTTTTCCACACTGCTGCTGCAATGGCCAACAGCCAGGGCTCCCTCTCTGGTCTGCACGGAGGACAGTCAAAGGCCACTCCCAAACGAATCCATGCTTTCATTCACTACTAACTTTCCTAATGGCCCGTCTGTGCGACACGGGCATGGGAGACAAGTGCAGAGCTGGAAGACACTTTGGAAGACACTTCTGGCTTCCACAGCCACTCCACTTTCACTGGGACAGTTACACATGTTCTCACTTCCAAGGGACGGCTCTTTGGGGCTCGAATATTCTAAGAGGCAATGCTGAATATTCAGGAATTATTATTCAGCAAAATAATATAGGAATACTCTATACCAGGAGTCCTCAAACTTTTTAAACAGGGGGCCAGTTCACTGTCCCTCAGACCCATTGGAGGGCCGGACGATAGTTTTTTTAAAAAACTATGAACAAATTCCTATGCACACTGCACCTATCTTATATTGAAGTAAAAAAACAAACGGGGCAAAAACACTCAATGGGCCGGATAAATGTCTTCTGCGGCCGTAGTTTCAGGACGCCGGCTATACTGTTCAGAGCCTTTTCCACCTAGACAACCAAGAATTGGATGTCTGAACCTCTGCAAGGCCCCACACGCTGGCAGGCACGTTGTCCTTCCAGCAGCAGTGTGTTCAAGTAAGGAAAACGACTCTTGAAATCAAATCATTGAAATGGGCTCACCTCCTTTTCCCCCCTTTTCTTCCTTGCATTTCCCACAATGAGGCAATGCAATTAGGTTGTTTCCTCCCCCAGCTTTTCCCTCATGATGTTCCTTAAATGCCAAACCCCTGAACCACACACAGCCCTTCTATCCCCCTCCTCCCTCAGACAGCCAGGCTATCAAGCTACAAAAGGTGTCACCAAAAGTTCACAAGAAGACATCCCTGCAGAGAGCACCTGAGCCACGCTAAACCCACTGTAAGAAAGCAGGAGAGGGGCGCTTCCCAGGCCCCAAGGGGCATTCCAGCTTATATTCCTCACCAGAGCACACTCTCAAATGCAACTGTGAGCACTAGTAAAATCTGAAAAACCTTTATGTGGAACTAGTTTAAAAATTAAAGTATAAATTAAAACTAAAATTGCTGGCTCAATGTAGAACTATGCTTACGGTATATTGCACAAGGGGTAGGGAGGTGTGTGGGGAGAGAATTAAGTGCATTTTTAATTTGAGTATGCAGACTACAAGCTGCCATGGTAATGTAACTGGTATACCTACTGAACTGTTAACCACAAGGTTGGGAGTTTGAACCCGTCAGCCGTTCCGTAGGAGAAAGATGGGATTGAAAGCTACGCTATCATCCAGGCAGAAATGTCTCTTCTGTCAGTAACATCTTTAGCAGTACCTCCTTAGACAAAAAGCACTTGACTGCCAATTCCCAGATCCGTAATGAAGCCTGTTCAGCAACATGAGCAACAAACAAGCCTCTACAGATAAGACAGGTGATGGCTACTTATAGGTACGCTGGCTGGGAAGTGAACCTGAGTCTCCGGCGTGGAAGGAAAGAACTCTACCACTGAACTACCAATGACTCGAAAGACCAGTTAGTGAGTTCAAAGGAACATTGTTGCCCTCTGCAAAGCTGGTGGAAGACATAACAGGGATATTCCTATCAAATTCTAAATGGCACCTCCTGGAGCTGTACAGCCCCACCTGTGACTCCATCCAGGGGCTTGAATGTATGAACATGACACATGCCAGGAAAGCAACATCATTAAGTGAAGCCTGTAAATCCTAGAGCCAGGACGGCTCTCCAAGGACTTGCAGAGGGTCTCTAAGAGACGGGCAGGAGTTGCTCACCAGGGACATCTGATTTGGCAATGTCTGGCGACGTTTCTGATCATCATGACTGGGAACGGGGTGGACTGCTACCGGCATCTAGTGGGTGGTGACAAGGATGCTGCTGAACATCCTACAATGGGCAGCTGCCCCCTTCACCAAAGGAGTGGCCCCCTCATCAACAGTGCCAAGGCTGAGCTTCATTAAGAACCTCTGCTTGCTTGGATTTTCACGCCAAGAACCTGGACTCAGCAGATGCACATTCACATGTGACTACGGCTAATCTACGCAGAAGGAGCATTTATGAAAATCCGATTAGGGAATAGAAAACTACAAAGTGTACAGTCAACTGAGACTGTGATTCTCTACTGGACACAATGGTACAGCTTAGGATCAAGTTTCAACCCATGTTCACTTAAACCAAACCTAGCAGGAAGAAAAAAAGCATTCCCAGATTCATGATGAAGACAGGGGGATTGTAGGTAAGGAGGAGGAGGCTGCATTCAGCCATCCTGTATCCTTATAGAAGCAAGCTGGGGCTCTCTGTCAATAGGCTGCCTTCCAAGGTGACCATAATGAATCATCTTTTCTTCTCTGAGGTCTCACCTTGGCCAAGCACTCTCTCCTGCAATCCCCTTCATTCTATCCTTCCAAGCTCGCCACAAGGCTTGCTTGTAAACAATTCTGGATGCAGAGAATACATTCCATTTCCCAAAAACTCAACTCGGGCTTTAGCAATGGTCCATGGAAAAATGGAATTAAGGGATCATGGAATTTTTCCACAAACTTTCTTGAAGCCATCTCAAATTACTAGTTGAAACAAACAAACAAAACCCCAGTGCTAGCAAATCAATTATGATTTGTAACAACTGTATATAGGGTTTCTGAGGCAGTAAATCTTCACAAGAGTAAATCTTTACAAACCCAAGTGGTCCCATGAGGGGAAAGTGCTTATGCCAAATATCCACCATCTCCCAAGTCCAGGTGGCCCTGTCCCCACCATCTACTCTGAAGATCACCACCGTGCTTGCCAGCCCACCCAAGCCAGTCATTCGCCAGCTGCAAAGGCAGCCAAATGTAGCTGAAGACAGAAGCAACCCCCTCCTCGCTCCTTATTTCCCACTTCCTGGGGCCTTGTCTGGCTTTCTCAGGGTGTGCCGGCATGCACTTGGGTCTTCCTTGACTCAGTCCACCCTTGCAATGTCACCACAGCTCCCAATCCCCACTTTCCTCACATCTGCTACTTCCATGAGGCTGTCCACCGCTTCAGAGCTTGCAGCCCCCAACTAGAATCCCATCCACTCAGGAAAAGACCCCTACGAACAGCAGGCTTGTCTGCAGAGGCTGCATGGTGCTGAAGATACGTGGCCTGTCTACTCTTTAGACTCCTCCCCGCCCGGTTAATTCCCCAAAGCCACCAGCTTGAACTACCACCAGCTTGGCTAGACTTCCTTCAGATTTCCTCCCACAAAACATAAGAAATGGAAAACCATGTACTCAGTCATTTTATAGCAAAGTAGGAGCCAAAACATACACCAAGTAACTTGTTAACCTCTACAGGAACACACACTTCAGCTCTCAAGAGTTAGCGCAATCTCCGGGGCTATACAAGCCCAGTTCGCTGAGACGTTTAAAGCAAGGATGTTACAATGCAACATGCCAAAATGAAAACAACAGTGACCCCACACACATGCTGGAGGGTGGGGGAGGCTATGGAGCATGTATCAAATGAGTGAAAGTATGATTTCCCATCTAAACTGAAAAAAAAATTAACACTCACTGCAAATCAAAGTAGCCTTGATGAAATTTCTGCATTTGAAATTTTGGAAACGGGATGACATACAGCATCCTACACATCGTTTCTCACCAGACACATTTGGACAGGTGACCCCGGGATTCCTAAGGCCTGGACTTTTTAGACAACTCCATGGAGGTTTGCTCCACAACCAACCACCTCCGACACAAACTCACTGCCCTCGGGGTGATCTGACTCCCCGTGATCCTCTCAGCCGGGGTAGAACTGCGCTTGGTGGTTGCTGAGACAGTAAATTTTTAAGGGAGTAAGAAGCCTCAACTTTCTCCCATGGAGTGGCTGGTGGTGTTGAACTGCTGACCTGATGGTCAGCAGCCCAGCATCTCCCGCTCTGCCACCAGGGCTCTTAAAAGCCTACAGTAAAGATCAGAAATCACTTAAAGGGTAATTATGAGTGCACTTAATGGAAAAGCTGTAGTCAATTAAACCCTGGAAGAGTCATATGTTTGTTAATGGGCAAAAATCTAAATTTAGGATGAAATCCTTTCCTGGGAGGCAGAGAACAAACCTCTGCCCCTACCTATCCAAGCACTAATTTCTCTGAACAGTGCTGAGCTTGCACATCTGTTTAGGAATGAGATGGGGAGGTTACCAAATATGAGCACAATGGTCTTTTAGGGGCTTCTCTTTCCCCGCACCCAGAGCAGCAGCGGCGGCACCCACACAACGGAAAGAACTTCCTGCTTGAAAAACGGTTGCAGCCCGGCACTCGTCGTTTGCAGCGCATTTTACATCAACACCCATCCCGAGTATTTCAATTCGTCTTTCCCTGAGCCAGAAGGTTATAATCAGAGGTGTCCAAAACAGACAGGGACTTGCAATCCACCAGCCAACTAAGACTTCTGCCAGACGCACAAAACAAAACGGCAAGGGTGTAATTGTAAGTTGCTAACAATTATCTTTAGTGTACCCCAGCTGTAGCCTTCTCAGTACCAGGAGCCGGCTGGCATGTCTACAGTTGCCTGGTATTTCGCGGGTGAGCGTGGCAACCACATCCATCACACCCAATGAAGCCACACCCTGCATCCCGAGGAGGGGCGAAAGACCAGAAAATGTCCAGGAAGTAAAATGATAATACATATGCAATTTTTAAATTATATATACTAGGAAGGGTGTCTACAGAATAAATAAGCCAAGTGGCAACCCAGTTTAGTATTTGAATCCAGGGAGCATACTCCTGAAGAGACCAGGGGCCTACAGTCTGGGAACATCATCGCCAGCCCTAAAACATCTCGAAACCCTCGGAGAATTGCCTCTCAGGGCAATTTCTGAGCCACACTTTCAAAAGAGATCATTAAGTTTCTTCGCCAAGTCACATTTATACAGAGTGTCAATAGTCTGGCAAAGAGGGGGAGAGGGTGGCTTAAAAGGTTTTGAAAAGTGTTCTATCCCTGTATCGGAAAGCGGCCTTCCTAACGCAGCTACAGGACAGCTGAGAGGCTTGGCCGTTTGTAGTTAACCAACCTCGGCAAAGACTTCTGTGCTCAGTCACTCAGGAGACTTTCCAGGCAAAATCTGGCTGATGTGGGGGAGCTGCCAATTCCTGTGACATCACGTGGCTCAGACTCGATGCCAGCTTTAGCCACGCCTTCTAACCTTCTTCCCAAATGAGCAGACAGAAAGAGTCCCCAAATATATCAGAAAATCCCCGTCTATCTTAAGTAGGTGAGAAAGGAAAGATGAGTTGTGAATCTCTCTCATATTAGGGCCATAAGTTTGTCCCCCTTTTTCTTCTTGTTTTTTAATTGATGGTCTTGATGGTTCCAAAGGATTTATATTGAGGTTGACAATGCATCTTGAGTTTGTTTTTGTATATGGTGCCAGGTTTAGATCCTGATCCACTCTTCTGCAGGTGAAGATGCAATGTTTCCTTTTTCACAGGTGGAGGGAGATCCACTTTCTGCAACTGTGGCTTAGCCAGACTCTTCCCTGGGGGGCAACAAACAGCACAGCACCCCAGTATCCTGCACGGGGCTGCTTAAGCTCATACTTCAGCCCCAGCTTCTGTCTTAAAACCAGGATTTTAATATAGCAAAGCATGTTTGTTGTGTGCCTCGGGGCATTATTCTTTGATTAAAACAAAACCCCGGCTGCTCCAGCTTCCATCTAAGAGTGTCTGTCCAGATCCCTATGAATGTGGCTCCTGTGCCACAGTCGGCAGACACCGGGGGGAGGGGTTAATAGCTGTAACTCCCAGGAGTCAGGACTGCTTGCTGCTTTGCCTCCACGTTCTCTGCATGACACCTTGGTGTTACTGTCGCGCTGGGGGAGGAGGGGATCCTGGTTCTGATTCTACAGCTAGCAAGCATCACAGGCCAGGGTTACACGGCTCTGCTTCCCTCACCCTTCTCAGCCCTGTCTTTCCAGTTCTCCTTCCCACACTGTCCTGAACACCACGCTCATGTCTTCGTTAGCATGAGCCTGTTGGGCTTCCAGCTAGTGGGTCCATGAGTTTGCGATAGACCCTGAAACACACGTATTGAACACTAAATAAAGGTACAAATCAAGGCGAGTGGCTATGTTCATGACATATGGTCATCTAATACGTCTCAGCTCATTAAATATTTAAGCCGTAAGTGCCTCGGGGTGGTATTTCTCTCTGAATGTTTTCAGCAGAAGGGGAAAGCGAGGCTCAGTTCCATGGAGGCCCCACAGACCAGAAGCAGACCCCATTGGGGCTGTCACTGGTACAGGAGCAGACTGACACGTCTTTCTCCCTAGGATTGGCTGGTGGAGTCCACCTTCGAGTGTGCGGTCCAACGCTTCCTACAGGAACTGTGGGACAGTAATGTCTCCTCCTGGAGCACAGTAAATGTCCTCGCAACACACTACGCATCACTCAGATCAGAAGCACTGCAGACAGTAAGCGCTCTCCCTTCTTCCAGCTACCAGCCGGTCGTCCGAGAGGGACTTAGATCAACTACTGTGGCCACGGATTCAGCCTTCAAGTCTAAGTGCTGACTGACTCCTGTAAGATCTCCAGATTGAATAATAAACAATTTTAAACTGTCAATACCCCTCTTATGAAAAAACATCAAACACATTTTTTTTCTTAAAGTACAGCATGACATGTGGCGGTGGGTAAAGCCCCGGCCCCATGTGGTTAAAGCGGAATTTCAAAGTCATTCACATGACCTGCCTAGCATTTTTTTGCCCTCCCTTTTTGGTTCGCTCCCTTCCTGGATAGGCATGATGGCAATCTTGTGACTGCTGGTTCCATCTAGCCAGAAGGGTCAAGCACTGATCTCTTCAGGATCACACAGATGAAATAAGCTTTGTAGAGAGGGGTAAGAAATCCACCCTTCCACCAAAGCAAATGATCTCCTCTTCTCTCAACAAGTAGGTGGAGAAATACGGGCAGAATACAGGCAGCGTTTCTAACCACAAAGAACGGCCGGCCAAAACATACGGGCAAGAGCCAGCAGTCCTGGAAGACAAACGTAACTGCGGGCCAGGCCCAGCAGACAGGGCTGTACACTTGGACCAAGCACTCGGCCTACTAAATTCTGCTATGAACTAGCTGAGCAACTTTGAGTGAGTTTTTTTTTCTTTTTTAACTTTTAAGGCTCATTTCTCTCAACTATAAAGAGAAGGGAAAGGCCATGAACATTTTTTTTAAAAAGCAAGAAAGACTAAAATCAGTGGTGGTGGCGAGGCCATCGGGTCACTGTCAACGCTGTGGATAAAAAGTTGTGCAGGCAAACTCTAAACAGCAATTCTCAACGCTGCTACTGTGCGGTCTGCGCACGCTTTCTGTACGCGGGGGATCTTGTGATGCCTTGCAAAGAGGTAGCTAATAACGTCCACACGTATGGCTTTACCCCAAGACTGGAAATATTAAAGTCGGACCGCGCCTCAACCTCAAGAGGGAAAATGCCCCATGAGGTGAAGTGGTAGCTTATCCAAGGAAGCCAGGCTAATGCGACAACAGGGACTCCGATTTTAAATTGCGCTTCTGTCTGCTGACGTCTCTCAGAAAAAGCAGGGATCCCGGTTATCCCCCCAGCACTGCCTTGAGACTCTGCTGGGGTCTTTGTTAGGATGAGCCTTTTGGGCTTCGAGCTCCTCTGACGATGGAGAATTTCAAACACTACACTGCTGGCTATAAAACTGGAACATACTTCACCTTGAATTTAAACTTTTTAAAATCAACATGGGTAACTTATGTTTACAACACCATGTGCCTCCAGTACAGCGGTTCTCAACCTTCCTCATGCCGCCACCCTTTCATGCAGTTCCTCCTGTGGTGGTGACCCACCCCCAACCATCTGTGAAAGGGTTGTTCGACCCGCAAAGGGGTCGCGGCCCACAGGTTGAGAGCCGCTGCTCTAGTACTTTTTGGGTTCATCAAGCATGTTAGTCTCATTTGGTTTCTTACAGTCCCACAAGGCTGAAGTCACTGTGAAGGGGGAGCAGGGAAAGGGACTAACCGTATCTCCTACTGTAAACAGATTTCCATCATCAAGGGTTTCCTTTCGACTTGGGTCTGATGTTTTGTTATGTCTGAAAACCATTCTTGAGCTGTTTCCAGGCCTTTACTCCTGCCTACTATCTCTTGGGTTACAACTCAAAGAAAACCAGTTTCATATTCACTCTCCTTTCATTATGACAAGTCCTGTCCAATCCTTCCCTCCTTGCCAGACACACGTACACAGCACAAAATGATGCTCTGACTCAGATGTCCTTAAGTGGATGGCTTCACACATTCATTAACAAGTATGGTACAGAGCATCCTCAAGGCGGCAGTCTCTAGGCCATACACTTGGGACCTCAGTGGGAAAAGGGGGAAAAAAGGATCTCAGACCTACTAGAATGTACATGCTAGTGGCTAACATCACTTACTGAGTGTGTGTGTGTGTGTGTGTGTGTGTAGATCCTAGGTAGTGCTATCAGTTAGATGTCAAACTCCTAACAACAAGGTCAACAGTTCAAGCCCACCACTCACTCCAAAGGGGAAAGATGAGACTATCTGCTTTCATAACAATTTAGTCTTGGAAACCATATATATATGTGTGTGTGTATTTGTATAAATCCTATACATACACACACACACACACACACACACACATAAGGTTTCTTTGAGTCCGAACCGACTTGACGGCATGGGTTTGGTTTGTTGTACAGTATGTAGTAAGGCTTTAGAATAAAGAAACAATAGTGCAGAGAAAGACCATGGGGTCCTAGCAGGCCTGGGAGAAGGGGAGTCAATAGGGTGATGGGGAAAGAAGCCTGAGGCAGTGAGGAATTAGCTAAAATGACATTCTAAATGGAGGGATACAGCAAAGCCCCTGGGCTGGGAGTGTACCACCGGAAGCCTTTAAGGAACAGAGCAGAAGGAAGAAGGCTGTTGTGGCCTGAGGGAGAGAGAAAGGGAAACATGGGTCTCTAAGTCCACTGTGAGGAAATGGGTTCTGTGCCAATGGATGAGTCCTCACTGCGTTGGTTGAGCAGAGGGGGGAGTTTCAAGGCTCTCCGCCCCAGTTGCTGTGCTGACAACACCCCAGGGTACAGGGTGAAAGGAACCCCAAAAGACTGATGGCGGCCTGGATGGGGATAGCTGTGGGGAGAAGAGGGGAGGCAGGGGGCTGTCTGGAAATAGTCAGAATTTGCATACCCAAGTCTTCTGAAGGAAGGACCAAGCTTGCCGAACAGATTGAACATGGGGTGAGGAAAATCCGAGTTGTCAAAGACGACAGCTGAGCTAGAACGCAGTTGCCATCAATCATGTTGCGACAAAACCATCAACTGGCAGTATGGTAGAGATGTTCCAGATAACTGCATTGTCAGTTCTCACTTTCCCTCCTTTCTCTTCTCTCCAAAATAATCAAACCAGGGCAGTCTAGACTGAGCAACTGTCAGGAGTGCCTCCAGTCAAGAAGTCCTGGAGGCACAGTGGTTACGCATTCGGTCTGGAACCAAAAAGCTGGTAGTCAGAGCCCACGGCTGAGAACGATGAGGCAGTCAGCTGCCCTGAAAAGTACGGCCTTGGAAACCCTCAGGCTAAGTCTCTGTTCTATATGATCCTCTGAGTCACAACTGACTCGGGGCAATGGGCCTTTGGCAGGATGTCTTATATCAATCTTTTTTAAGATGTGAGAGATTAAACAAGGGATGAAAACAGAGATTGGGGGGGGGGCAATAATAGATGCTAAGCCACGGGGAGCTCTCCAAGGAACCAGAAAACAGCTGGAGAGACAAGGATCTTCTCTCCGTAGCAGAGACCGTCCCGCCTTAGAGCCTGCACCTTGGATTTGGACTGTCAGCTCCCTAAAACTGTGACAGACAGATTTCTGCAATCGTGTTGTTGTCGTCATTGCTATGTGATGTGGAGTCGGTTCCAGCGCAGGGATCCTATGAGGTCTATTTTGTGATAATGCTACTGTTGTTGTTGCTGCTGCTGCTCTTGTTGTTGTTAGGTGCTATGGATCGCTTCTGACTCACAGTGACCCTGTGTACAAAAGAATGAAACACCTCCCAGTCCTGGCCATCCTGGCCTCTGTTCCTGTCTTTGAGCCCATTGCTGCAGCCACTGAGTCAGTCCACCTTGTTGAGGGTAATCCTCTTTTCCACTGCCCCTCCACTTGACCAAGCAGGATCTCTTTCTCCAGGACTGGTCTCTCCCAACATGACTGAAATATTTAAGAAACCTTTGCCTCTAAGGCAGGGGTTCTCAGCCTGTGGGTCCCGACCCCTCTAGGGGTTAACTGAGCTTTTCATGGGGGTTGCCCAATTCACCACAGTAGCAAAATTAGAGTGATGAAGTAGCAATGAAAATAATGTTATGGTTGGGGGTCACCACCGCATGAGAAGCTGTATGAAAGGATCACGGTGTTAGGAAGGTTGAGAACCACTGCTCTAAGGAGCCCTCTGGTCATCCTTCTTTCAAGACAGATTTTCTGTGATGACAGCACCCCATAACTCAAGTCACTGAAATTCTACCCAACTTACCCCTTTCTGTGTTGGGAGGAAGAGGGACGCAGACACAAGCTCTAGAACTTAAAGACACACATCTTTTTCTATTTTTCAGCTAACTTTCCATTCTACTTGAACTTCAATGAACTTTTAAATTCTAGTTCTCTGGGATATTTTCATGACACAAGGAAGAGAGAGATGATACTTCGGTACTTCACATCAGCTTTTGCTACGTGCTGAAATCAAGCATTCTCAAGAAGTTTGAAAACGATTATCAATATATTTAAACTCGTTAATCAGAAAAAAAAAAGGATGCATGTATACAAAGAGATGTATGTTTCTATATGTTTATGTGTGCATATGTATGTGGAGTGTATCTGTGTATCTACCTTAAAAATATGTCCAAAATATATAAATAAATAATCTTTAAAAAAATAAAGATATGTATGTCCTCCTAGCCTGTGATACTGAATAAATATCTACCCCAAAAAACTCTAAACAACAGGTAATACCCCAAGATGTGCCCACCCAGCCAGTGGTTCCCAACCCCAGATGCATATTAGAATTACCTGAGGCCAACGCCCAGTTTTGGATTTTTGCTTTAATTAAAACCAATGTTCAGAATCACAGGTTAGGTAAATTCCAGAACTATCATTTACTAAATTTGGGAGACAGAGAAAGCATTTTTAAACATGAAATTGATATCACTGGATTTAGACTAGCATGATCAGATGAATCCAGGAAGAGGGGACCTTACGGCCTAAAGTCAAAGCCATTGTTGCTGTTCGGTACTGTCAAGTTGGTTCCAACTCATAGTGGCCCGTGTTCAAGGGAAGGAAACACTGCCCAGTCCTGTGCCATCCTCACTGCTGTTCTTTGTTTGAACCCATCGATGAAGTCACGGTTTTATCTACGGTCTTCCTCTCTCTCGCTGTCTTGCTAGCCTACTAAACCTGCAGTCTCTCCTCCCAACATGTCCAAAACACGTCGAGTCTCACCATGCTTGCCCCTATGAAGCACTCTGGCTATTCTTCAAAAACCATTCAGCAAAGTAAAATGCACGTCACTTGCCTATGATTTTCACAAACTACCTCTGATCTGTACAGTAACAGTGTGCAGTCTTCCAAATGTTCCCTCGAAAATGCTTCATGACTGAACTTAGGTTTCTTTCTAATCAAAGAATATATAATACTATTCTATTGTCTTCTGTAATATCCTGAAACACCTTAGAGCCCAATACTTACAATCACTTTTTTCCTATTCTCTTAACCAGGGTCAATAATAGTATGCAGCCTGACTTTAAGAAATGTTCATCTTCCTTCATCTGCATTTTTCCTCATTAAAAAAATCTATCTAAAATATAAAGCTTCCACCAGACACCAGTACATCAAATAAAGGAGAAATAATCTCCAAATGTTTTGCCTGTCAGCACTGTACAAGACTGGGTATGTTACAAGGTAGTACTTACATGTGTCTTTATTATATCCTTGTGAGTTGGGCTATCTCACTGCCGTGGAGTCACTGCTGACTCACAGTGGGCCCCTCTGTGGTTTCCAAGACTGTTAACTGCTGACAGGAGAAGAAAACCCAGTCTCTCTCCCGCTGAGCTGCTGCTGGTTTTGAACTGCCCACCATGCGGATCCTATTTGGGCTCTAGCAGTAAGCAAAACAGACAGATACCTTTACTAGCTTTACCAAAATTCACTGCCATCAAGTCTATGCAGACTCATAACAACCTTATAGGGAAGGGCATAAAGCCCCTATGAGTTTCCAAGACAGGAATGCTCTGCAGACATACAAAGCCTTCTCTCTCTCTCCCAAGGATCAAAGGCCAGGCTGATGGTTTCAAACTGTTGACCTTGTGTTAAGCAGCCCAACAGGTAACCACTCTGCCACTAGGGCTCCTATTTTATATCCTTAGATGCTTTCAAATACAAGCGGCCTCTGAAGAGTAGACTAAGATAAAGGAAGTCTAAATTACCAGTAAAAATATTATGAACCTAATTGCCTACTATAAAGTAGGTGCTGTATTTGTCTCTCTACAGATGATGTTCGTGTAGTAAAGGTGTTCTCCTTTATAGATGAAGTTACCACAAAGAAAAAAATGAAGCAGATGAAGCAATGAGAAAATTCCTCCCGTTAGTCGAGTTTAAACTTGGCTTTCCACACTTCGGGGAATGTTCTGTCCTACAGTTGACAAGAATGAGTTACGACATAGACAGTTGTGTCAATTCATTCATACAAAAGTCTCTTTTCCGATTAGTTCAACTAGATCAGATCAACTTGGGAGAAATTTCTGAGTTTAAAAAGACAAGAAAACCAAGCTGTCATAAAAAATAAACTTCTGATTTAATTGTTTAAGTCAAAGATTATGCAAACTCTACTTGAAGATGTTATTAAGCCAAGGCGCTTATTGATAAAATATTTTAAAAGATAGTGTAAGTCAATAAAATAAACACTGCTAGACACAGAGAACAGTCCCTTCCTTTCCTTTAAAAACTCTAGTTCAAACCAAAGTCACCCAGGTCTGTCAGAAATTCACTAAGAGTCCCATGCAAACATTCGGGTTTTTTTGAGAATTATTTTAAAAAGCACTGGGTTATTTATTTCACGTGAAACTATATCCGGAACATTCTGATGACATTCTAATTGTTTTAAGAGCATTTTGAAGTCAAGCTATTTGATTAACCACCCTCCCCAACAACAACAACAACAAAAACCTTTTTTTAAAAATCATACTTGGGAAAGGGGGTGGGGTGGGGGTGAGAGCCAAGTAGTTAACTTGTTAAGTTCCAAGAAGCTGACGCACATCAACCCTGCGCTCCACTCTAGACAGAGACCATGATTCCAAAAGGGAGAATCCTTCTCAGCTATCAAGGGCAATCCAATACCCTCACTTTCCAGGGCACCCCACCCACCCTACTGAAGAAGCAGTATAACTTGGCTTTAGGCGACTTTAAGGCAGTCCTCGGAAGCCCAAGCTCTCCAGCCGCGGGGGGGCCCCCAGCCCACACGCTGGCTATAGGTGCTGCCTGCAGGCGGACCGGCTGCTATCACCCACAACCCGCCCGCTCCTCTCGACCTGCAGCGACCCACCAGACAACAGCCGGTACTCCCGGGCCGGGAAAGTTTCCCCGATCGCTGGTGCAACCCAGCCCCGAGCGAGGGGAAGCCCTTCAGATGCTGCACAGCCCAACGGTTGGCGCGGCGGAGACCCCGCGGATTATCCCGGTGGCGGGGACGCGAGTACCCCAGGATGCCCACGGTTACCCAGGGCACCCAGGGGTGGGGCGGGGGCGCGGGGGCGGGCAGGGAAAGCGAAATCGGCACAAACTGCAAGGAGCAGCTGGATAGAAGTTCGAGCCAGGTGGAAACAGCCGGGGGAGGGGTGGTGTCAAGTCTTGGGGGGGTGGCGGTGGAGGAGGGGTGGCGGTGGGGGAGGGGCGCGCATCGCGAGGCTCGCCCCGTTGTCCCCGGGGCGCGAGGGTCCGGAGCCCCGGCGCGCGGCTCACCGTCGATGTTCTCGCGGTCGCTGATGTGCTGCAGGTTGCAGCCCGTGTCCTCGCGGCTCAGGTCCGTGTCGGGCCGGTAGGACTCCAACCGCGAGTGGGCATTCCTCCGGAGCTTGGGGCTGGACGACACGCAGCACGAGGTAGTGTTCCCCATCTTCGGCGGACCCCCGGCTCCTCCTCCTCCTCCTCCTCCGCTCGCTCGGGCCTTCCTCCACTTCCCCGGCCCCGGCGCGCGGGGAGCGGGTGGGGTGCGGGGCGGGGGCGGGGGCGGGGTGGGCGAGGCTCGCCCCCGCCGAGGGGTGGGGAGACGGAAGCCGCAGCCCAGCTGCCCCGGTCAGCAGCTGCAGCGGCGGCAGCGGCGGCGGCGCCTCGCCATGGGCGGAGGCGGAGGCGACGACCGGACGGCCCGGGCTGCTCCCTTCAGCCGCACCCGCGCGCCTGCCGCCCCGCGGGCTCCTCCGCCCGGCGCGCCCCGGGCCGCGGTCCTGCGCGCGAGGAACGCTCGCTCGCGCCCGGCCTGCACGCGCGTCTGCGGCCGCCGGCCTCGGTCAGCCCGCCGCGGCCATGGCCAGCCCGGCGCGCGCGCCGCCCGCTGCCCGGCGCACTTTCCCGGTCGGGGAGCTCGGGTTCCCTGGCGGCGGCGGCGGCCACCCCGAGGCTGCCTGCTGCAAGAGGTTCCGGTTCAAGGGGGTGGTAACGCCGTGGCGGCGCGCGGCGGCCGCAGCGAGGAGGCGGCCGCGCGCCCCGCCGCGCCCCCGTCGGCCCCTGGCGCGGCGCGGCCCCGCGGCCCCGCCACCCGCGAGGGATGCTCCGGGCGCCCCCGCCGCCCCCGGGCCGCCGCGCGCCGCCCAGTCGCCGCCCCTTCCTCCCCCGCGCCGCCGCTGCCCTGGAAGCAGATGGCGCGGCCGCAGACCGGGAGCCGGCGCCGCGTGCGCCGCCCAGAGCCGTTGGGGAGCCCCGCGCCTCGGTCCCCCTCGTTTCCTGAGCTCGGCCGAGTCCGCGTCTACTCGGGTTAGGGTTTGATCGGGCTTAAAGAGGGTGTGGGAGGTGGGAGCGGGGGCCTTTGTGCCTCCAGCGACTGCGGGGTGCGGAGAGGCAGCCCGTCATCCCGGGCCTACTCTCCTCCTGGGACCTGCCGGAGGCGGGACGGGGTGGGGAAACGGGGTCCACGAGCTGGACAGCGGGGGAAGGAGGCTGGGGTCTAACAAAAAGCGAGCAAAGTATCCGGTACAGGCGCACGGATGCAGCCCTGGCTTGCAGTGTAGGAGCTTCTCTGGCTTCCAGGAAAACTGCCCTCCCTTCCTCCTTCCTCTTCCTCTCCATGCATCCTTTTAAGAAACAGGATCTTGATGTCTGTCGGAGTTCTGTTTTCTATTTGGAGCCTTGCTGAGGACTCCGCGGGCCCCAAGGCTATTTTAATGTCAAGTGCTAGTAGCCCAGTGTTTTCCACACCTTGGAAGTTGAATAATGAAAGGTAGAGAGAAACAAGCTAAACACACTCTTCAACCCACCTTTGGGAGGATTAAAAAAAGTTTCCTATTCCTGCAAACAGCTGCAGTCTTGTAAACCCACAAGACTGCCCCATATAAGGTCGATGTGAGTCGGAATTTATTCAAAGGCGTTGAATTTTGAATTTGAACAGGTTTTACCATGCCGGTCTGAAATGAGGTCATTTAACTAGGATACAAGTATGTGAACGTTCCCTGCACAAGGTACACATTCAGTGCTTTGTTACGTGCTTGCAAATCCATTCCAACTCATAGCAACCCAATGTACATCATTGTATAATCTGTTGTAATCCCCATCCCTCCCTAAGCCAGTCACACCTGTCTAGAAAGGCCATCAGTCCTTGCCTGTATTTCAAAGAGCAGAAGATTATAAGGCTGCAGAAGAAACCGTGAATGTTTCATGAGGTGAGATGAATGAAAGAGAGCTCTTGAGAAAGGACCCCTTTGGGAAATGGGAAATGGAATCTAGTTCTGATCCCAAAGTTCATAAGGTGCCCCCTCTCCACCCCAACTCCCTGCCCCAGTGAAAGGATCATGGAACAGAGAAGAAGCAGAGAAAACTGGGGGGAAAGCGTCTCAAATCAGAAGACTAAAAGGTCAAATCACTTGCAGGATTTTTTAGTAGAAAAAAGAGTAGGGATGTTTCATATTCTCTTCTAAGAAAGCTGGGAGCTGACTGCTTAGGACTAGTTCTAGTCTTTAAGAGGAGCAATCGAGTGAGGGACCCCTTATTACTTTGTCTGGCACAGCTTTGCTTAAGGCAGGCAGCTAGTTTGGGGAGACGCCCTCAGCTGGAATAACATGCTGTTGCCCACAGCATATTGGCCTATCACATAGGAGTCTCACTACAGAGCAGCTGCTAGATCCTGTGTGGACCTGGTCTAGGTGAGGGCTGGTTAAGGAGGACTTGTGAGAATCGCGGCCCCAGGCCTTGGCCATAAAAGCTGTAGTCTTAGGAAATGTGAACGTGGATCTTTGAGCAGAATTACTGGGGAGTGATTTTTCTTCAACATTCTCCATAACCACTCTTCAAGATCCTAGGCATTGTAAAGAGGTAAGTGGGCTGGCCAGTACTGCATTCTTTTCCCCATGAGTCGAAGCCAACTTGACTGCACCTTACAACAAACAGGTACCCCTAGAACTGTCACTGGGTGGACCAGCTAAGTTGCTGGTCTTCACATTATTCTAGCAGTAGTAGCTCCTCCCCCTCAATGAAACATGGAGCCATAACATGTAAAAATGTATTCGAGATATTATTTTAGCTTGTTATAAGTTGTTTATAATAAAACCTACTTATAAAAACAAATTATTGGGAATGGAAAATCAAATGCAAACCCTTTGCAGTCAATTTGATTCCAACTCATCGGAATAAACAAAGGAAAGCAAACCACACTGCAATCAAGTCCATGCTGATTCATAGTAACTCTTAGGGTAGAACTGCCCCTGTGAGTTTCCTACACTGTAACTTTATGGGAGTAGAAAGCCCTGTCTTTCTCCCATGGAGCTGGCTGGTGGTTTTGAACTGATGATTTTGAGGACCGCAGCCTAGTGTGAAACCACTAAACCACCAGAGCTCCTATCCGTGAGAATAGGCTGCCTTACTTCAATCACAGCAGGTCACAATTATATACTTATATCAGCCACACTCATCTCGGTCTCAATTATGAATCAATCATTTGCATAAACCCAGAATCACCACCTGGGAACACAGAAAACCACTGGTAGCTAACTTTCCCTGTCAACCACACATACATTTTTTTTAATCATTTTCTTGGAGGCTCACAACTATTATCACAATCCATACATTCATCCATCGTGTCAAGCACATTTGTACATTTGTTGCCATCATTTTCTTTTTGTTTGTTTTAATCATTTTATTAGGGGCTCATACAACTCATCACAATCCATACATCACTTGTGTAAATCACATTTGTATATTCATTGCCCTCCTCATTCTCAAAACATTTGCTCTCCACTTAAACCCTTGGTATCAGCTCCTCATTTTTCCCTCCCTTCCCGATACCCCCTCCCTATGAACCCTTGAGAATTTATAAATATTATTTTGTCATATCTTACACTATCCGACATCTCCCTTCGCCCACTTTTCTGTTGTCCATCCCCCAGGGAGGAGGTCACATGTAGATCCTTGTAATCGATTCCCCCTTTCCAACCCACCCTCCCAGTATTGCCACTCACACCACTGGTCCTGAAGGGTTCATGTGTCCTGGATTCCCTGTGTTTCCAGTTCCTATCTGTACCAGTGTACATCCTCCGGTCCAGCCAGATTTGTAAGGTAGAATTGGGATCATGATGTGGGGCGGGGGGAGGAGGAAGCATTCAGGAACTAGAGGAAAGTTGTATGTTTCATCATTGCTACACTGCACCTTGACTGGCTCATCTCCTCCCCACGACCTTTCCCTAAGGGGATGTCCAATTGCCTACAGATGAGCTTTGGGTCTCCACTCTGCACTCCCCCACTCGTTCACAATGATAGGGTTTTTTGTTCTGATGATACCTGATCCCTTCAGCACCTCCTGATCACACAGGCTGGTGTGCTTCTTCCATGTGAGCTTTGTTGCTTCTGAGCTAGATGGCTGCTTGTTTACCTTCCTGTTGCCATCATTTTCAAAACATTTTCTTTCTACTTGAGCCCTTGGTAACAGCTCATTTTTCCCCTCCCTCCCTCATAAACCTTTGATAATTGTGTTAGTCTGGGTACATTAGAGAAATAAAACCACAGAAACTCTTATATATAAGAGAAAGTGATGTAAAGGTTAAGTGCACATCAAGAAAACATCCCAACCCAGTGCTGCCCAAGCCCACAGGTCCAACATGGGCCCATATGCCCAACACCAATCCACAAAGTCCTCCATCTCACAAAACACACACTATGACACCGACTGCAGGAGGAAAACCGAGTCAGTGAACGTGTAAGCATCTCAGCACTGGCAGGGTCTCCACACGGCTGCTCCAGCACCCAGGGCTGCATCGGAGTAGATCCATGTGGCTTCTCAGGATGTCTCGCAGGAAGTGACCCTTGCCAACTGAAGCAGAGAACTGGCTAAGACAGCTGCACCCTAGTCCAACCATCAGAAAGCAAGAGACCTGAGAACTAGAAAGGCGAGGCTCACCAAGCCATTTTTCTCTGTGTCCTTCAATTAACCCCCCATCTGTTTATCAGCCAGGTTGCCACAATAAACTTTATCTCAATAATTTATAAATTATTATTATATTTTCATGTCTTACACTGAGCCATGTCTCCCTTCACCCACTTTCCGGTTGTCCATCCCACTGGGAAGGCGTTACATGTAAATCATTGTGATCACTTCCCTCTCTCTCCCCGCCCCCCCCCCATGTCCCCCTTCCCTTCCTGGTATCACTACTCTCATTATTGGTCCAGAGAGGTTTGTCTGTCCTGGATTCCCTATGTTTCCTGCTCTTATCTGTACCCGTGGACATGCTCTGGTCTAGCCAGATTTGTAAAGTAGAATTGAGGTCATAATAGTGGGGGGAGGAATCATTAAAGAACTAGAGGAAAGTTGTATGTTTCAACGGTGCTATACTGCACCGTGACTGGCTCATCTCCTTCCCAAGACCCTTCTGTACAGGGATGTCCAATTGTTTACAGATAGGCTTTGGGTCTCCACTCCGTACTTCCCCTCATTCACAATGATAGGATTTTTGTTCTGGGTCTTTGATGCCTGATACCTGATCCCATCGATACCTCATGATCACACAGACTGGTGTGCTTCTTCCATGTGGGTTTTTTGCTTTTCAGCTAAATGGCTGTTTATCTTCAAGCCTTTAAGACCCCAGACACTTTATCTTTTGATAACGGGCACCATGAGCTTTCTTCACATTTGCTTATGCACCCATTTTGTCTTTAGCAATCGTGTCGGGAAGGTGAGCACCACAGAATGCCAGGTTATTAGAACAAAGTGTTCTTGCGTTGAGGCAGTACTTGAGTAGAGGCCCAATGTCTGTCTGCTATCTTAATACTAAACCTATAAACATATATACATAGATCTATTACCCTATCGTTATACATAAATATATTTACATATGCACATGCCTACATTTAGACCTTTATAAATCCCTTTGCCTCCTAGTTCTTTCCTCTATTTCCTTTTACTTTACTCTTGTTCCACTATCATGTTCAACCTTCATTTGGGTTTCAGTAATTCCTCTCGGTTACATTGCCCTTGATCAAGCCCTGCCAGGCCTCCAACTCCCTCCTCGCCATCGTTTTTAGATCCCTTGTTCCCTTGCCCTTGGGTTCACAGAAACATTTCTAAGGCAATATGGAGTAGCCAAAGCCCCACTATCTGTTGTACTGTCAATGTTTGTTACTTTCTTTTTCCAACTTTTGTTGTGAATTAAGTGAAGGTTTATAGAGCAAATCATAGTTTTACATTCAACAGTTCGCACACACCCTTACTGAGCTCATCCAGTGTAATTACCTCAATAGCCCATCACTTAGCCCACATCCTCTGTGGTTTTGTTTGCATCCCTTCTCCTTACATAGCCCTCTGAACCATGTCCTTGGGTAAATGATGTTCATCTGATCTTAGAAGGTGAATTATTCTTACTTTATTTTTTAATAAATCATTTTATTGGGGGTTCTTACAGCTCGCATAACAATCCATACATCAATTGTATCAAGCACGTTTGTACATGTGTTGCCTTCATCATTTCCAAAACATTTTCTTTCTACTTGAGACCTTGGTAATCAGCTCCTCTTTTTACCCCGCCCTCCCTACCCTCTTGAACCCTTCATAATTTGTAAGTTATTTTTAAAGGTGAATTATTCTAATATAGACGTCAGTTGAGTTCCATACCAGCCAGTAAGCCTTTTTCCCCTCATTTCTGAGTGGCCTCCCCTCAAATAATACCTCCCTGTAGTACGTGGTAGTAAACAAACTATACTGAAGACCAGCCATACACTCTCCACTGCCATCGAGTCAGCTGCTACAGTGACTGGGCAGAGTGGAACTGCCCCATGGGATTTCCAAAATGGTACATATGAAGGGAGCAGACAGCCTCATCTCTCCCACCAAGACTAGCCATTAGAAGAAGTTCTCTTGACTGATTCCACCTGACTTTATGATTCCCATTTGGCCATGACCAATGCAAATTCTCTCTTCGAGAAACAGTGACTGGATGTGCACTGAGCCAGGCCCACTGAGGATACAGGAATGGATAAGATACACAGTTCCCACTTTTTTGCAACTCACAATCAGATAAACAGTCAGAAAAGCAGGTTTATAACATGTCTAGAACGATGGGCAGTTAGAAAATGAAGAATGGCAGTTCTGCTGGTTACCTATAAATAACCCCCTTTGTCATCTGTGAACACGCCCAAAATTCCATTCTAAGAACTTTATGAAGTTAAAAGAAAAACAAATGATAACCCTCGATGCTCCGTCAGAATGACAGTTCCCACAAGAAACCAAAGATGGCGAAGTAACTGCGCCAAGCCCGGGTCACAATAACTGCTTGGAGCACTGTTGGGAATCCTGACGTCCAGCTCGGCCACTAGTGCTGCTGCCCGCATGGCAGGAATGGGACAAGACAGCGCATTGCCCTTCCGAGAGGAAAGCCATTAGCACCATGGTTACCTTTGTGTGGCCTCGATGTCCCTTTCGGAAGGAGAGGAAGACTGGCAGGCTGATGCAAAGGACAACTAAGTTGTACTTCCTTAGACTGGGTGTAAGTGGACAGACAGAGCCCGTTGGTATCTGAGGGGAAAGACCACTTGGTAACTAGTCTTTCCCCATTGAGCATTTACCACTAGACCCCAAGGTAAACATCCCTGAGAAAACTCATCCCAATCTTGCTGTGCCTCCACTTCCTGTATCCTGTGGTCTCCCCAAGAACAGGACTGGGAAGCTGAAGGGTGACTCCCCCAAAGTCCGACATTTGACGAGGCACAGCCGCAAGTGTAGACTGAGTGGGAGAAACTGGCATTCCTTTTTGATGTAATTGTTGACTGCTTATAAGATGCCTATTAAGACCTTTAAGTTACCCAGAAATAATATGAAAGTATTGCATGGATAATGTAAGACTCTGCCGACATGTGTTTTTCCTCTCGTTACTTCAGCTCACCTTATATTTTACATCTACATACTGTATATACTCAAGTAGAAGCCGACCCGAAATTTCCAAACTAAAGTTTATTTTGAAAACTTAGGGTTGGCTTATACTTGAGTATATAGGTATGTTATGAACAGTATAGATGATTGTGCCTTTTTAAAAAGAAATCTTTAAACTGAAACAAAGATTCCTTTATCATCATGTGCACCATTTCTGGACCTCTCCATTTTGTGGGAACTACGTTTCCATCTGGCAGCATTTTCCTTTTGCCTGAAAAATTTCCTTTAAGGTTTCTTGTCGTTCAAGTCTGCAGCCATGAATTCTCGCCATTATGGATTTTTTTTTTATTTGCCTTTGTTTTTGAAAAAGTATTTTCACATGATATAAAATTCTTGTTTGTTTTTTTCTCTCAGCACTTTGTGTGTGTGGTACCACTTTGGGGCGGGGTACTCAGTTAGCCAATCTTTAGGCTAGTAAACAAATAAACAAAAACACAGCCATTTTCAATGCCAACTCAAAGCAACCCTATAAGACAGAGTATAATTGCCTCTAAGTTTCCAAGACTGTCACTCTTTGTGGGAGTGGAAACCCCCATACTTCTCCCAAAGAGTGGCCAGTCGCTTCAAACTGCCAACCTTGCAGTTAGCAGCCCATCGTGTAACCACTCCACCACTGGGGCTGAGAGACCAGGACAAATTGTTTTGACATCAAGTAAACTCAGCATCATGAAAACCCTGTTAGGACAGGGGGAGCCTCCTCCTAGGGCTTCGGAAGCTCTTCTCTCTATGGAAGCAGGTCTCTGGGTCTTTTCATTCATGGAGCTCCTGGTGGTTCAAATGGCCGACCTTTTGGTCAGCTGTCACACAATCATAGAGCACTCACTACAGGGCTCCCAATTTGCACAATTCTGGCGCAAATTGGTTAAGCATTCAGCTGGTAACTAAAAGGTAGGTGGTTTGGACCCAGCAGCTCCAGTAGAGAAAGATGTGATAGTCTGATTCTATAAAGATTACAGATTTGGAAACCCTATGGGCAGTTATACCCAGTCTTACGGTCAGAGTCAACTTGATGACAATGAATTTTGATTCATAGCAACATTATAGGACAGAGTAGAACGCTTTCTTAAAGTTTCCAAGACTGTAAATATTTATGAGAGGAAATAACCTCACCTTTCTCCCATGGAGCAGCTGGTGGCTTCAAACTATTGACCTTACAGTTCGCAGCACAGTGCATAATCCACTGTTCCACACAGCATGTGCAGATTTTCAGGTACATGAATGTGGGTTTTATCCTGCTGAATAACTGCTCCTATGGGCTTCCGAGCTGTAAATTGGTATGGGAGCAGAAAGTCTCATCTTTCTCCTCAGAGACAGCTAGAGAATTTGAACCGCTTGCCTTGTGGTTCACAGCCCAATTTGTAACCCATTACTCCACCAGAGCTTTGATTTGGGGTTTAGGGCCTTGAATACCACATAGTTGGAATCATATCGTATGTAGCCTTTCCAGGTAGGTTTCTTTCATTTAACAATATACTTTTAGGGTACCTCTGCCTTCATAGCTGATGGCTCGTGTCTTGTTGCTAAATCATACCCCGCTGTTTGGTTGTGCCCCAGCTTGTTTATCCACCCACCTATTGAAAGACATCTTGGTTCCTTCTGATTTGGGGCAATTATGAATAAAGCTGGTGTAAACATTTCTGTGCACACGTTCAGATGGATACGTGTTTTCAACACTTTGGGGTAAACATCCTGGCCAATATTATTGCATGTGTTTTTTTACTGTAGACAGCACAGTGGGTGTGGAGTGGTATTTAATCGTGGTTTTTATTTTTCTTTCCATAATGACATGTGATGTTGAACATATTTTCATGTACTTCCTGGCCATTTGTATATCTTCTCTTGAAAAATGACAATAAAATCCAAGACCAGAAGAGGGAACACTCTTAGAGCGTAAATTAAATTCTGAGCACCCAGTTTGCAGAAGGCTATGGTTGAGAGAGAGAGCCCAAAACCCAATGTGCCAGGTCCCCACCTGGAATAAGCCTGCAGCGAATCTCCTCTGACGCTGATGAGGAGCGTTGGCAGCCTTGCTATCAGCAGAGTCCCTTGGAAAGGGGACTAATGTAGGCAGGGTTAGGTTAAAATCCAACCTACTATTGTTCTCCTTTTTGGCCCATTTTAAGTTAGTTCTAATTTTTGTTATTTTCTGTTATCTTTTCAACTAAGGTTTTCAAGTGTTTGGATTTTTATGTAGAAAATATTTATTCACTGGAATATAATTATTCTTCATGTTGTTTCATATTAGAGTAATTTACATGTTTCATATTTGCCTAATGAATTTACTGCATTATGATATTCATATTAGAGTAATTTGCATGTTTCATATTTGCCTAATGAATTTACTGGATTATGATATTTTTTAATAATTTTAATTGGGGCTCATACAACTCTTATCACAATCCATACATGCCTCTGTTGTGTTAAGCACCTTTATACATTGGTTGCTATGATCATTCTCAAAACATTTGCTTTCTGCTTGAGCCCTTGGTATCAGCTCCTCATTTTCTCCTCCCTCCCCCCTGCGCCCTCCCTCATGAACCCTTGATAATTTATAAATTATTATTTTGTCATATCTTACACTGTCCAACATCTCCCTTCACCCATTTTTCTGTTGTCCATCCCCCAGGGAGGAAGGTATATGTAGGTCCTTGTAATCGGTTCCCCCTTTCCACCCCACCCTCTCTCCACTGTTTGTAGTTTTTAATTGCTGGGCTTTTTTCCCCTTATTCCCGGTTTTATCAGGATTCAATCCATGCATCATATAACATATGTTCAATCATATCAAGAATAGTCGTACAATCATTTCCACAATAAGTGTGAAGCCGTTTCTTGTACTGCTTGTTCTTAGCAGCCCCTCCCCCAACCCTGCCCTGCCGTTCCCTCCAGAAAGCACTGATGCAGTTGCTGTCTGCATAGTCACCATCCAGGACTTTATACACTGCAAACATGCAGAAACAAAGCTGACGACGACGACAAACTAGTGAAAACTCCCATGGGAAAGAAAGAAAATATGAAAAAGTGGAACAATATTTAAATGGGTCAAAAGGAAGATCAAGTGCGAAGGTGTTATGGCTCTCTGCCATAATCCATTTCCCAGTGCCCTCTCTGTGACAGCAAGACTATTCACATGCCTGCTCTGTGCTCAGAAGAGAGTCACTGAAGGCTTCATCCATCTACATGTAGTTCCCATTCAACTTTTTTCCCCCAACAGTCTTATCGGCACATAATTTACCTATCATACCATTTAAATAGTTCAATCGTTCAATCCTCTCAAGGGGAATTGTACAATCAGCCCCACATCCATCGTTAAATCGCCTTTAAACCGAGTTGTGCCATCAAGATCAGGTCTAGTGCCCCTCCCCCCCACCCGCATCATTTACTCCTGAACTCCCCTTTCCCTCCCCATCACCCACCTGCACCCCTGCATTCCCCCTAACACCTGTATCAGTTATTGCTGAGCTTTCTGGGTTTGTTTTGGGGTTTTTTGATATGTTTTCCTTTGTATGAAATCCAGGATAAATAAATCTACAGAGATAATAGTTCAATGAAAAAAAATAGTTCAATGAATAGTTTCATGGGGTTGTGGCAGCAGAGACTGGTAGGAAATAGGGAGCTAATGATGAGTACAAAAAGGAAGAAAATTGATTCTAAAATGATGACGGTGTTTGCATAACTCCTTAATATGCTTACATTATTGAATTGTTTATGTGAATGACATGTCAAAACTGCTTAAATAAATTATGTCAGTAAAACTTTTTAAAAATTATAAAACTGTTTAGATACATTGTCCAGTTTTTAAATTAAGTTAATTATCTTTTTTGCTACTGAATTGTAAACGTTCTTACATGTTCTATATACTGTGTTGGATGGTGACCCCGAAAAGGTATGTCCACCACCTACTCTTCAGAGTTTATAAATGTGATCTTATTAGAAAAAGGGTTTTTGCAGACCCAATTAAAGATCTTGAAATGAGGACATCCTAGACTGTCAAAAACAAAGCAAACCCAAACCCACTGCCATCCAGTTAATTCCAACTCATGAAGCCCCTATATAAGGGTTCAGATAGAGTAAATCTTTACAGGCAAAGATGGCCTCATCTCTGTCCCTAAGAGTAGCTGTTGGATTTAAACCACCGACTTTTCAGCTAGCAGTTTAATGCTAGTCTAACAGGGCCACCAGAGTTCCCCTATGGGGCAGAGAGCCTAAATTCATGGTGCCAAGACAACTTGGGAAGAGAGAGAATGGGAACAAAATGTATGTAACCTGTTTAACTGAACTGTTCATGTAGAAACCCAATGGCTGTATATTTGATTGTATATATTGCAACAAAAATTGGATAAAATGTTTTTATGAGTAAAAATATATACACTCTTGCCTTTTCTACCTCATCTTTCCCTTGACATACATTTGAAAAACAAAAAGATGCTATAGTGTTTCCCAGATTTTCCTGCAGAATACTCTGACTACTTCCTAGTTGTTGCTGCCATTCATGGTGGGGACATATGTGACCCTAGAGCTATGGTGTTCAGTACGGTAGACACATGTGGCTACTGAGCACTTGTGCTGCGGCTAATCCAAATGCGTTTTAGGAGCCATTGAGTCAATACCCCTCATAGTGTCCGCATGTGACGAAATCAAACAGTGCTTGGTCCTGGGCCATACTCCTAGCCCTTGCCAGCTTGAGCCTGTTGCAGCTACTGCAGTCGTCTGTCTGGTTGACGGCCTTCCTCTTTTTTGCAGACCCCTTACCAAGCATGATGTTCTGCTCCGAAGACGGGCCCCTCCAGATAACCTGTCCAAAGCACGTGAGAGACATCTTCACCATTCATACTTCCCAGGAGCATTCTGGCTGTACTTGAAGTGCACCATCCACCACCACGGTAGCAGCTAGGCGGTTGGTATTTAAAATACTACCAGAATCTCAGCAGAACTTACAGACTAAGACTGACTAGAAAGAAAGACCTTCTTCAGAAGACCTTATCGATCACAGCGGAACCTTGGCCAGGACCTGATATAAGACAAGCTCACCTGGGTTGGAAGACACAAAATCTGCAGTGACTGCAACAGTAGACCCCAGTTCTTGAATCACGAACACCCTGCAGAACTGCGCAGTGTTCCATTCTGTTGCACACAGGGCTACCACAGTATCAACAGTATAGAAAATGTACACTGGATTCCAAGCATCAGTTTAAAATTTTTTAACTGATTCAAATACTGTTAGATACTAGCTCCATCTTGAAATCACTATCTTTGAGATCTGTTTGGTTCATGTGTTCATAGAAATAATCTTACTGTTTCCTTTTGCTTATTTAATGTGACTACTGGAAAATTTCAAAGCATCGATGTGATTCGCATTTCTAGAGGACAAGCACTGCCCTAGAGTGACTGGGATGGCCTTGTGCCGTTTAAGCTAGGACTTGAACTTCAGCTTGAATGTTGCTGCAGCCAAACCCCTTACTTGAGAAGACTTACCCGGCCCCCGGCCTCCTTTTAGTGCAGTTTCCAGACCACTCACCCACCTCACTCACTGAATTCAAAGCCCAACGATCCCAAGGCTGATCAGCCATGACTTTAAGCCCAGAACATTGGGCCAGTTACCCTTACCCCCTGCCCCAGGCCAATTCTTTACCATCAGTGGAGCATCCTCACCTACCACCCTCGCCTACCCAGGTTCGTTTTCTCTTCACTCGGTCCTCACAGCAAGCCTCTCTGGTCTACTCACCGGCCTAGAGCAACCCCTGTACTCATCACCCCCTTTTGTAAAAGTAGCCGATGCTTTCATGCCCAGATCACCCCTCTTCCAAGCTCTCCCTGTTACTCCAGGGCTTTTCTGTTCTCCAAGTCCCCTCAGCTAGGTGACTTTCTGCTTCATCACTTACCACTGTTCAGCCCTGTTTCATCATACATGAATGTTGCCCACCTGGCTCCCCGAATGACCACATGAGCTCCCTGCATACAGAGAGCACTGCTGGTAGTGCTGCCCATCACCACTGCCCACTCCACTCCCACCTCCGGCGGACTGCGGTGGGAGAAGCAAGCGGGTAAGTGTGTGCCAAGCGCTAATTTCAGTAAATGATGAACCAGAGTAACTCAATGACTTCAAACGCACACTTCCCAATCTCTCTAGTAAAATAGAAGTTTACTAGGTTATCATTTTCCTTCTACCGCATGCCACACTCCATTGCCACTATCGAAGGGACCAATCGATCAGCAGCTCCCTGCATAAAAACGAAGACAGCCCGTGCTGGCCCCAAGGGGGCAGTTACAGTCTGAATGGCAACGAAATCACACTACGGTTGGCTTTCCTTCCAGTTTAGTTTACGACACAGTAGCCGAACGGAATCTACTGCTCAGCTCCCTCACACACCTCATTTACTACTCTACATGTAACCTCTTACAGTACGGGCAATAATTTTTCTAAAGCACCAGTGGAATCGATTGCATGCAGCTTCAGTAGACGGTGCAAACGAAACCCAAACCCATGGCCATCAATTCCACTCCCACTCACAGCCACCCATTCTAGCAGCGGTTCTCAACCTTCCTCGTGCCGCGACTCTTTCAGACAGTTCCTCATGTGATGGTGACCCCCCAACCATAAAGTTATTTTTGTTGCTACTTCATCACTGTCATTGTGCTACTGTTATGAATCGGGCAACCCCTGTGAAAGGCTCGTTTGACCTCCAAAGGGGTTGCCATCCACAGGTCGAGAACCGCTGCATTATAGGGTTTCCAAGACAAATCCTGACAAGACCACCTTGTCTTGCTTTCCCCCAAGGAGTGGACTATACACAGGGCACTACCAGTGTTCCCACCAGTGGATGTAATTCACTTCCACAGAGTCCCTTCTGATTCAGCGACCCTATAGGACAGGGTTGAACTGCTCCTTCGGGTTTCCCAAGACATAACCCTTTATGGGAGTAGCAAACCGTGTCTTTCTCCCACCGAGTGGCTGGTGGTGTCGAACTTCCAACCTTGAAGTTAGTAAGCCAATGTATTATCTAATGCACTACCAGAGCCCCTCCAGCAGAGAGAAGAGCGTGTATTTCTTCTGGATTCCTGGATACAATGTTAATCTCCAACTCTTGACAAGCCCCCATACGAGGAACACAACACTGCCAGGGCCTGTGCTAGACCCATAGTCTTCGGGGTTTGCTTTCTGGTCCGTCTGACTTTGGAAGCTCCACTCAGATCTCCTTCAGCATCATGGCCACACACGAGCCTCTGCTGACTGACAGGTGGTCCCACACTTGTGCGTTGGCTGGGAACCACACCTAGGTCTCCCATATGGAAGTGGGGAATTCGACCACTGACCCACCATTGCAACCTTCCCTGCCGGGTTAGTCCGGGTAGACTAGAGAAACAAATCCAGGGAGACTCGTATGTGTATAAGAAAGACAGCGAGTAGTACCGACGAAGAACACAGCTTTCCCCCAGATCCTGGATGCCTCCTCCCGCCAACTACCATATCCGAATTCTACCTTGCAGGGCTGGATAGGGCAGAGGTTGTACACTGATGCATATGGGAGCTGGAGGCACAGGGAATCCAAGGTGGATGACACCTTCAGGACCAGGGGTGTGAGGAGCGATGCTGGGAGAGTGGAGGGTGAGTGGGTTGGAAAGGGGGAACTGATTACAAGGATCCACATGTGACCTTCTCCCTGGGAGATGGACGGCAGAGAAAGGGGGGAAGGGAGACTCTGGATAGGGCAAGATAGGACAAAATAACAATCTACAAATTATCAAGGGCTCATGAGGGAGGGGAGAGTGGAGAGGGAGGGGACAAAAAAAAAGAGGACCTGATGCAAACGGCTTAAGTGGAGAGCAAATGCTTTGAAAATGATTAGGGCAAAGAATGTACGGATGTGCTTTATACAATTGATGTATGTATATGTATGGATTGTGATAAGAGTTGTATGAGCCCCTAATAAAATGTAAAAAAAAGAGCTGTAAGAGTCCCCAATAGAGATTTGTTAATATGTGTGTCACTTTATTAATACATATTAATATGTATTAATAAAGCAATTCATTAATATGTGTAATAGCTTTGGGGAAAATAAAATGATGGGGAAAAGCAAAATTATATGTGTGCAACATATGCACAAATGTGATTGATACAAGTGATGTAGGGATTGCTATTGGAGCTGTAAGTGCCCCCAATAAAATGATTTTTAAAAGATTATAGACACATAAAAAAAGACATCGATATATAAGAACAATTGAATATTGAGAAAACATCCCAGCCCAGTCCAGATCAAGTCCATAAGTCTGATATTAGCCTATTGTGTCCCATACCAATCTATAAAGTCCTCTTCAGACTCAATAAACACATGCAATGACACCAAATGCAGAAAGTTCACAGGCCAGTGGGTTGGAAGTCTTGTAGATCCAGTGGTGCTGTAAGCATCTCAGTGCTGGCAGGGGTCTACACATGGTTCTTTCAGCTCCAAAACCCTGACTGCCTCAGGATAGCTTCTTGTGACTTCTGCTCAGAAATGTCTCGCAGGGAGTCAGCCCGTGTCCCACATCCAGTGAGCTATTTATCTCTCTGCCCTCCAATCAAGCTGCAACCTTATTGACAGGCTAAACTCCAACCCCTTCCCTCTTAATTCTCTCTCAGATTGACAGCAGATTATGTAACTACCCCACCTGGTCATGGATATTTCCGGCCTTGCACCTAAGGGTCACTGTAGAAAATTTCTCCAATGGGAGACGGTTCCACAGAGGCCTTTGCCCAGTAAAGCCATAGCTTCCTCCAGCCAGTGCCTGCCTATGCGTTCTCTGAGACATCCCTTTGTCCTGGGAGCCCAGGAATGGATCCTCCTGCTGCTACACTGGAGTCCTCAGGCGGCACAAACTGCTAACTGAAATGTGGGAAGGCAGAACCCACTCAGGGGCACCTCAGAAGAAAGGCCTGGTCATCTACTTCTGAAAACATCAGCCATTGAGAATTTCCTAGGCACTGGTGGGGTCACCATCAGTCAGAATCATCTCCGTGGCCGCCGGCTCCAGCTTGGCTGCCACACTGAGTGGCCTCCGGTGACCAGTGTCCAGTTGGAATCTTCATCCTGTCGTAATTCCGACTCGTGAATTCAAGGTGAGATGATAGCTCCGAATGTTTCTCTTCCAACACATCCTGGAGCCTGATTCAAGGTTCAAACCCAACAGGCTCCATAGGAAAGTAGATTCTTCCTGTGCCATGCTTGATAATGAAACAGGATGAGAGAGAGAGAGAACCAAGTGTAGTCATTGCCTCACGTCATCGGAGAACCGCTCACTGTTACATCCTAGCTCTGGAGCAGGGGTGTGCTCAGGAACTCTCTCTTGGATGGGTACAGTGCTGTCTCCGGGACACCAAACTTGTTTCAGTGGATGCCTCACCGCCCTCAGCTTCCGGTGCTGCTGATAGGTGCTTCCGAGTGGCTTCTAATTCATAGCAACCCTGTGCACCACAGAATGGGACACTGTCTGGTCCTGTGCCACCCTCACTGTTGTCACGGCGTCTGATCCCACTGTTCCAGCCTGCATGCCAACCCATCCTGTGGAAGGGCTTCCTCTTTGTGGCTGATCCGCGCGTCTCTATCTGTGTTCATGTAAGTGGAATCATGCAGTATTTGTCCTTTTATTTCTGGCTTATTCCACTCAGCACAGTGTTTTCAAGGTCTGTCTGTGTTGGGGCATGCACCGGGACTTCACGTTTCTCTATGTGAACTATTCCATTACATGGACACAGATACCACATTCTGTCTATCATGGTGCTTTTTAAATACATCCTGGCACTCACGTATGATTATAATGTGTTGCCTTGGTACTTTGCCACTTTTGTTTCTCACTATTTATTGTCTTAGAAGTAGACAAAACCTAGAAATCATTTCACAGTCACCCCAAAATGCTCAGCAACGAGTTATTTGTTCGGGCAAATTCATGGCACATATAAATTCAGTAAGCAGAAAACAGTTAAAATTACCCCAAAATACATTTTTTAAAATTGTAAACACACACCCCTGCCCTAGGGGACAACAGGGATTCAAGAAGTTGGTGGCAAAATCCAATTAAAAGATGATGGAATTTCCCCAAACTTTCTGCAGCCCCCTCATATATTGTAAATCTTATCCTCTGCTTCCACATTGGAAGCCCTGGTGGATGAAGCATTGGGCTGTGAACCTCGAGATCAGCAGTTCCAACCCACCTGCTGCTCTGGGTTAGAAAGAGGAGGCCTTCTGCTCCTATGAAGATTCACAGCCTCAGAAACCCGAAGGAGCAGCTCTACTCTGTCCTATAGGGGTTTTGTTGTGTCTTACGTCATTTAAAAAAATTGTGAATTTCGTGAAGGTTTACGGAGCACATCACTCTTGCATTCAACAATCCATACGTACTTTATTTCATGTCATTGATGCAAGCCCCTACAATGTAACATCCCGCGTGCATTTCCTCCCTATGTTTCCTGTTTCCGTTCCATGTTCCCTAACCTTTCCTGACTTCTGAACTTTGTCATGGGGCAAATGACTGATTGTTCTAAGAATTGAGTACTCTGTGTCATCTTATTGTTTCACTCATAGACCTCTCTATTGTTTGGCTGAAAACGGAGCCTGGGGGAGGGGGAAGTTCTGTGCCAGGCTGAAAGAGTGGCTGAGGGCTGTGGTTTCCCAGGTTCCACCGGCCTCTGTCTGATCAGGACATTTGGTCTTTTTTTTTTTTTTCCCCTAGCCCATTCTATCCAGGACCTTTCGGTGTGATCCCTTTCAGAGTGGTTTGTAATGCTAGCTATGCACCATCTAAATCTGTTGTGCTCAAAGGCCAGGCACTGCGGTTCACGTGGCCCACTGATCCCTCGGACTAATGGTCTCCTCTCTTCCTTGATTGTCCTCACTCCCCTGTGTGCCCGACGGGGAGACGCCAGTCATTGCACCACAAATGTCCGCTCCCGAGTTGCTCGGACCCTAGTCGCTCATCACTAAAGTAAGATATAGAACATTTTCTTTGAGGGTGTGCAGAGTGACCTCGATGTCCCCCAAGACAGTTTCCCCCACCCCACCCACCCCCCGGCACCAGACCCAGTGAACAGGCCTATCTCACTGGGACACAAACAAGATGAAACTAGCAAGTGTGCAAGCAGGGAGATGCAGGAAAGCGATCTCAAGCCAAACGATGATCACCCAGAGCAGCTCCAAGAGACGAAGACCTTCCCCCTGAACCGACACAGAGCAAAAGCCTCCCCACAGAGGCAGCACCCTAAACCCAGACTCCTCGCCTCCTCCCTAACTGTGAGGCAATTAATGTCCATCTGCGAAAGGCCGGCTTCTTGTGGTTTCTGTCCTAGCAGAAACTGAGACAAACATCCAATGGTTCAGCATGCCTCTGCATTGCTCTTGGGAGTGCAAAGCGATTCGAGTTTTCCAGATGAGTCTGGTCAGACTTGTCAAAAACCTTAGGATGTTCTGAACCTGTGTGTCCCACATGTCCGGTTCTAAGAGTTCGTCAAGGAGAACGAACCACGGGGGGAGTTGAAGTGAGGGCCCCTTGGAGGTCCATTGCCGTGACCGACACTGAACCATGTTCTACCATCGAAGGAAAGAGCAAGGCTTCACCTTCTAAATACCTTCTTTGGAGCTTGTGCTCGGTAGTGTCTGCAGCTTCCCACCCCCACACCTGGGGAACTCGGCCGCTATCCACACGTGACTGTGCGGACAACAGAGAATTTTAAGACAAGCTATGAGCCCTACTAGTGAACACACTTTACCATAGAATTCACATGGTAAAAGCACGCTGACTAGCCTGGAGAACAGTAATGTTATTACAGAGTTCCTGAACAGAGTGCTGCTAACATGCTTCCCACCAAGCCTAACGGTGAAAAGCCTCCGGCCCTCTAGCATTTCCCGAGGAGGGAGGCAAGGCTGGCTGGCCGCTGCCGAAGCATCAGCCATTGAAAATACCATGGAGAGCTTTCGATGGGGACCCGCATGGGATCCTCGGGAGGCAAGAGTGACACCATGCAACTGGTTTTTGTCCGTTTCTGTGTAGTTATAAATTTTTTTCTAAATAGCATTACTAAGCTGTGTGAGCTTATCCCTAATGCCATCGGAGAAGAGGGGCGATGGGTACATGACACGATTGATGGTTTCACTAAGTCTTACACGTGAAGAATGTTGGAACGGCCGATGTGTCATTTTTTAAAGTGTCTGTGGAAGGGAGAATAGGGGGCGCATTTGTACCAAAATCTTAATAGGGAAATGGAATTAGATTTCCATGATATTTTCTTCTGTTGAAACCTTCTACATTATTATTTGTCTCCAGCCTCTTTTGTAAAAACTCACCAGCTTTTGCTTTAATCTTTGTAATTAAAGCAGAAGTTCTGTGTCGTGTTATCCCCCCACCTCACCCCCGAACCCCAGCCTAGGTTTTCTAGTTCACCGTGTGGCCTCTGATGTCCAGACTGGTGGGATCCGCTATAAGCTAAATGACTGAGAGGCAGGCAGGCTTCAAGCAGGCAGCTAGTCAATCTGTTGATAGTGAACTCCGAGCACTGCATGCAAGGGAGCCTGAGAGAGAAGGGAGTGCTACCTGCTTACCCATGTGGCTGAACAAACATCATGTTCTAACATGATTTTCCTCCGCTAAAAATCACACCTCCTGGTAGGGCTTGATCAAGGGCAATGTAACCAAGAGGAATTACTGAAACCCAAATGTAGGCTGAGCATGATAGTGGGACAAGAGGAAAGTAAAAGGAAAGAGGAGAGAACTAGGAGGCAAAGGGTATTAATAGAGATCTAAATACAGGCATGTTCCTATGTAAATATACATGAGGATGGGGAAACAGATCTACATGCATAGACTTATAAGTTTAGTATTAAAGTAGCAGATGGACATAGGGCCTCCACTCAAGTCCTCCCTCAATACAAGAACATTTTGTTCTAATAACTTGGCATTCTGTAATGCTCACCTTCCTGACATTATTGCTAAAGACAAAATGGGTACATAAGCAGATATGGTAAAGAAAGCTGATGGTGCCTGGATATCAAAAGATACAGCGTCTGGGGTCTTAAAAGCTTGAAGATAAACAAGCGGCCATCTAGCTCAGAAACAACAAAGCCCACATGGAAGAAGCGCACCAGCCTGTGTGATCATGAAGTGTTGAAGGTATCAGGTAGCAGACATCAAAGGAAAAAAAACTCATATTATTGTAAATGAGGGGGAGTGCGGGTTGGGGACCCAAAGCCCATCTGTCAGCAACTGGACATCCCCTTATGGAAGGGTCGCGGGGAAGGGACAAGCCAGTCAGGGTGCAGGGTAGCGACGATGAAACATACAATTTTCCTTAGTTCTATAATTCTCCCCCCCACCCACCCCTACTCCATCATGACCCCAGTTCTACCTTACAAATCCAGCTAGACCAGAGGATGTGCACGGGTACAGATAGGACCTGGAAACAGGGAATCCAGGACAGATGAACCCCTCAGGACCGGTGGTGAGAGTGGCGATTCTGGGAGGGTGGAGGGAAGGTGAGAGAAAGGGAGAACTGATTACAAGGATCTACGTATACAGACAACAGAAAAGTGGGTGAAGGGAGACATCGGACAGTGTAAGACATGTCAAAATAATATTTTATAAATGATCAAGGGCTTGTAGGGGTGGGGAGGGAGGGGAAAATGAGCTGATACAAGGGGCTCAAGTAGAAAGAAAATGTTTTGAGAATCATAATGGCAACACATGTACAAATGTGCTTGATACGATGGATGGATGGATGGATTATGACAAGAGTTGTATGAGCCCTCAATAAAAAAAAATTTTTTAAGAGAGAGAGAGAGCCCTGATGACATAGGGCTGCGAACCACGAGGTCAGCACTTCGAAACCACTAAGCCTCTCCTGGGGAGGAAGATGGGGCTTTCCACTCCTGCAGGAGTCACACTCTCAGAAACCCCCGGGGACAGTTCTGCTCTGTCCCATCGGGTTGCTGTGAGTTGGAATCGATATGATGGCAGTACGTTTGGTTTTTGCAAGTTGTTTTTATAATGACACCACCACCAGTCTGTCTGTGCTGCTTGCATGTTGCTGTGATGCTGGACACTGCTCAAACTCCATGCCACGAAATTCCAAATACCAGGGGGATTACCTGTGGGATGGGTTTGAGCAGTGTCCAAACTAGGAAGAAAGGCCTGGCTACCTGCTTCTTTTTTTTTTGTTTAACATTTTATTAGGGGCTCATACAACTCTTATCACAATCCATACATATACATACATCAATTGTATAAAGCACGTCTGTACATTCTTTGCCCTAATCATTTTCAAAGCATTTTGCCTCAGGTCCTCTTTTTTTTCCCCCTCCCGCCCCACTCCCCTCTCCCTCATGAGTCCTTGATAATTTATAGATTGTTATTTTGTCATATCTTGCCCTATCTGGAATCTCCCTTCCCCCCCTTCTCTGCCGTCCATCTCCCAGGGAGGAGGTCACATGTGGATCCTTATAATCGGTTCCCCCTTTCCAACCCACTCACCCTCCACTCTCCCAGCATCGCCCCTCACACCCCTGGTCCTGAAGGTATTATCCACCCTGGATTCCCTGTGCCTCCAGCTCCCATATGCACCAGTGTACACCCTCTGTCCTATCCAGTCCTGCAAGGTAGAATTCGGATCATGGTAGTTGTGGGGAGGAAGCATCCAGGATCTGGGGGAAAGCTGTGTTCTTCATCGGTACTACATCACACCCTGACTGACCCATCTCCTCTCCTAAACCCCTCTGTGAGGGGATCTCCAGTGGCTGACAAATGGGCTTTGGGTCTCCACTCTGTGCTTCCCCCTTCATTCACTATGGTATTCATGATGCCTTATACCTGGTCCCTTTGGCACCTCGTGATCGTACAGGCTGGGGTGCTTCTTCCATGTGGGCTTTATTGCTTCTGAGCTAGATGGCCGCTTGTTCACCTTCAAGCCTTTAAGACCCCAGACACTATCTCTTTCCATAGCCGGGCACCATCAGCTTTCTTCGCCACATTTGCTTATGTACCCGTCTGTCTTCGGCGATCTTATCATGGAGGTGTGCAGCCAATGATATGAATTTTTGTTCATTGATCTGGCTACCTACTTCTAAAGTTTAGCCAGTGAAAACCTGATGGCTAACCCCCCAAAAACACTTTATTGATAGAACCCTGTCCGATAGACAGGTTGCTGAAAGACCAGCCCCTGGGTTGGAAAGAACTCCAAATGCACAGTGGTTGCCACAGTGAACCCCAACATACCAGCAGTCACAGGAAGGCAATGTTTTATTGTGTTCCGCATGGGGTCGCCATGAGTCAAAGCCAACCGAGAAGCAACCCATTCAATTAGTCACAACCTGACCCCCCAGATGCTCAACGTTTTCACTCTTCAAACTCCCGGAGTCGTTAGGCCACAACATTCAAAGTGTCATGACTCATCTGTGTGATTCTTTCTCTACTATGTCATCCAGCTCCCTAACCAGTTTTCAAAGTCCTTCAAGACAAGGATATGATGTTAGTACTACCTGGCAATTTATTGAGTGCAAACTGTGGGCTAGTGCCTTATATAGTCACATGCTCGCTTAATGCTCACAACACGCATACACACATGCACACACACCCCACCCCACCCGGCCCCAGTGAGGAGCGTGGCTATTATTATCCTTCTGTGATGAATCAGGACACAGAAGTACAGGAAGCCAGCGTCTTAACCCGGGAGCACTCAGCTAGTCGCCACAGGGCTGAAACTCAGAGCCCCTCACCTTAGCTGTGCTGCGGTTCACTCCTCCCATGATATAGCCCAGGAAACCGCTTGGGGAGGCATGAGACAGCTCAAGGTCTGCTGATTCGCTGGCTGTATAACCATCTGCACCGGATGCCATCAAGTTGACCTGACTCCTGCTGACCCCGGGTGTCGG